>NC_090225.1:4892500-5612500 GCF_024489055.1 Chanodichthys erythropterus
TCCCATCAGCCTCCTGCATCTCTGAATGACCCGCCAATTATTCCACACTAATACCTGTCATACCCATGTCATTATACACATTTGTGTCCTGATATGTCACAAATTGCGCACACGCTCTCACACACTCACTCATACTCTCACTCACACAGTTTGTTTTACTATATTAGTCAGTACATCTCATACTTTTCTATCAGATTAATTGTTTTCTGTGTGTGTGTGTGTGTGTGAGTGTGTTTGTGTGTGCGTGTTAAGTGTGAATTTGTGTGTGTGAGAGAGTGTGTGTGTTTTTGTGTTTGTGTGTTAAGTGTGTGTTTGTGTGAGTGTGTGTGTGTTGAGTGTGTGGATGTGTGTCGAGTGTGCGTGAGAGAGTGTGCTGAGTGTGTGTGCGCGTGCATGTTGAGTTTTTGTGTGTGTGAGAGAGTGTGTTTTTGTGTTTGTGTGTGTGAGAGTGTTTGTGTGTGCTTGTTAAGTGTGTATTTGTGTGTGTGAGAGAGTGTGTGTGTTTTTGTGTGTGTGTGTGAGTGTGTTTGTGTATGCGTGTTAAGTGTGTGTGTGTGTGTGTGTGTAAGAGAATGCTTGTGTGTGTTTTTTGTGTGAGATAGAGTGTGTGTGCGCGTGTTGAGTGTGTGTGTGTGTTTGTGAGAGAGAGTGTGTGTGTGAGAGTGTGTTTGTGTGTGTGTGTTAAGTGTGTGTTTGTGTGAGTGTGTGTGTGTTGAGTGTGTGGATGTGTGTCGAGTGTGCGTGAGAGAGTGTGCTGAGTGTGTGTGCGCGTGCATGTTGAGTTTTTGTGTGTGTGAGAGAGTGTGTGTTTGTGTGTGCATGTTAAGTTTGTGTTTGTGTGAGTGTGTGTGGATGTGTGTCGAGTGTGTGTGCGTGAGAGAGTGTGTGCATGCATGTTGAGTTTGTGTGTGTGTGTGAGAGAAAGTGTGTGTGTGTGAGAGAGAGTGTGTTTGTGTGTGCGTGTTAAGTTTGTGTTTGTATGAGTGTGTGTTTGTGTGTGGATGTGTCGAGTGTGTGTGCGTGAGAGTGTGCGCGTGTGTGTTGAGTTTGTGTGTGTGAGAGAGAGTGTGTGTTTGTGTGTGCGTGTTAAGTTTGTGTTTGTGTGAGTTTGTGTGAATGTGTGTCGAGTGTGTGTGCGTGAGAGTGTGTGCTGAGTGTGTGTGCGTGCGCGTGCATGTTGAGTTTGAGTGTGTGAGAGAGAGTGTGTGTTTGTGTGCTTGTTAAGTGTGTGTTTGTGTGAGTGTGTGTTGAGTGTGTGTGTGAGAGTGTGTTTGTGTGTGCTTGTTAAGTGTGTGTGAGTTTGTGTGTGTTGAGTGTGTGCGCGTGCATGTTGAGTTTGTGTTAATGTGTGTGTGTGCTGAGTGTTGAGTGTGCGTGCATTCATGATGAGTGTGTGTGAGAGAGAGTGTGTGTTTGTGTGTGCTTGTTAAGTGTGTGTTTGTGTGAGTTTGTGTGTGTTTGTGTGAGTTTGTGTGTGTCGAGTGTGTGCGCGTGCATGTTGAGTTTGTGTTAATGTGTGTGTGTGCTGAGTGTTGAGTGTGCGTGCATTCATGATGAGTGTGTGTGAGAGAGAGTGTGTGCATGTTGAGTGTGTGTGCATGTGGATGTGGAGTTTATGTGAGTGTGTGTGAGAGAGTTTGCGTATTGAATGTACGTGCGTTCATGTTGAGTGTGTGTGTGTGTGTGTTTGTGCCTCCTGCAGTGTGTGTTTGTAGACGGCTCTAGTCAGTTGTACAGAGTTTCAGCTTAAAACTTTGCTTGCTAGACGAAACACACTTAAGTTGATCTGCAGACGCTCTCATGCTTCTCCAGAAGCAGCACCAACACAACAGACATTCTCCAACCCGATCCGTCGATTCATTGACCCGATACGCCCGTCACATTCACATCATCTCCATTGAGTTCATGTGTGTGTCTTCATCATCATCAGTGTAACATGTTTTGTGTTGACAGTATTCCAGTATTAATGATAAGTGTCCATCTTTGATTGAAGTGCCTAATCGGGTTTAATCCTGCTTCAGATACTGACAATGGCAAGGAATTGAACAGCTAGTTAGTTTAGTGCAGACGGCCACTCACTGCTAGTCTTCAGCAGATCCGCAGTCTGTGCTCTTTATATTCAGAGGATTTTTTCTGTTGGTTGAGAGCGTAACCCATTCCATCAATCCAAAACTCGTACAAAAGCCAGTTGCCCCAAACATCCGTTGTTTTCCCAGTTCCCGTGTTTACAGCAGAGAGATAATGGCATTTCTGTGATAATTTGTGCTGATTTTTGTTTTCACACGGGCTCAGCGGTGCTGCTGGTATCAGCTGGATTCGACCTCTGTCTCTGCTGCGTCTAAATTTAAACCCAGACTCCATAAGCACAGTTCAGCCACATTTTCCACCACTGCCGAGCTTCTCTCAGACGTTATTAATCCAGCATCGGACATCAGCGTCTCTAATAGCCGACCTGAAGGGTTTAGACCTGAGGTTAAGATCCGGACTCAATCTGCATGATATGTAGAGGCTGATTGCCGTTCCACACGGATCAATGGAGGGCTTGTTCACTGGATGTTACACATTTTTATTACCCAGAGGTTTTGGCATGGGACAATACATCGATTCTCGATACAATGAATCTGGATTGATTCTGTTATTTTCAGAATGTAATGCGATTCTCTCTCGAATCGATTCTGAGCTTACTTTTTAACAGCAGACGGCATTACAAAGAGCTTATAAACTGTGTCAAGGAGTCAAAAAAGCAGCAGGAATCCCTCCGTTACACACAAGCGAAGATCTGCTGTGAGGAGACGTGGTTCTGACGCTTGTACCAAACTGTAACAAGAAGAACCAGGGTTTTTGGTTTTGTTTTTGGTTCGTTTAGATGTCTTTGGTCTGTGTTGCGTTCATATTTCAGTCGAAATGCTTCAGAGTTAGTTTGGAAGCAAACTCTGAAAATGTGGGTCTCGGTTTGCTCGTTTTGTTTAGTTTGGTTTGATGATGGGTTTAATCGAGTGTGATGTTCACTACCAACAAACATCTTTGTGTCAACAAGGATCATAATGAATCTGTGCTGCGCAGATAAGACTCTCTACAGGAAGTCATAGCACACAATGAGTTCCTGAACTTCTGTGAGCTCTCGGCACTCATCGGGAAAGAAGAGGAGGAAACAGCAAGCGCATTACTTCCCTGTCAGAACCAGGATGCATGGAACGCATTAAACGTGTGTGTGTGTGTGTGTGTGTGTGTGTGTGTGTGTGAGTGAGAGATCCTGCTGTGAAGGAAGTTTTCTAGTTTCTGTAGAGAAACAGTGTCTCTCTCTCTCGAACGGGGGGTTTCATTTCTTCATTAGTGACCTTTTAAGAAGGTGACGCTCGGGCTAATGAGGTGATTGTAGGCAGAGAAGCTTTAGAAGATTCCAGTCGACATTCCCAGCGGTGTTACGACCAACAGCAAGTGTGTTTTCATAGGGGGAGTGTGTGTGAGTGAGTGAAGGGGGAGGAACCTCCTCAATGATACTTGGCTGATCATGTAACACAAATGAGCCGTCAAACACCAGGAAACCTCATAAACTCACAAAACACTTTCACACCGTCAAGCGCTCGGGCCGCATCAGCTGTCTCACTGCACCACCCGACCCGTCTGTCTGTCTGTCTGGGGTTTGGCGCGGATGCGAGCCGCTCACTGCCTTTATCATCCGCTGCTGTCAGTCTGTGATCATTCAGTCATTTCTGCTACTGGAAACCCAACATGTGCACTGAATGGCTCTTTATTTGTCTTTGCGTCAGTTGGTTGTGTTGATGCTGTGATTGAACGTTTTGATAGTAATATCTCAATAGCTTTTATTGAGCTTAGTACACTTACACTAGAAACTAGCTAGGAAACAATTGTACGTTTACATTTATTTATCAGACGTCATTAAACTTAGCATATAGGACAATGCGCACAGCCGTATTGCACCATCAGCCCATTTCGCGGTGTGGTTTCGTGGCCACCACAGAATATGCGTTAAAGCAGACCTAAGGCCTTGAAATAAGATGTACTACCCTAACAAAAGCCAAATTTTGAACACTTTTTTTTTACAGTACAAGTCTTTTTTATAGACCCTTGATCTTGGCAAATAGGACAATGCACACAGTGGTATTGTGCCATCAGCCCATTTTGTGTCATGGTTTCTCTGTCGCCACAGAGGATGTGTTAAATTGGACATTATGCCTTGATATTAGAGGTACTACCCTAAAGAAAGCCAAATTTTGAGCAAATAGATCTCTATTAATTTATGTGCATCCATGATCTTGTTTTCTTCATAGTATGTGGCAGAAAGGAAATAGGTTATAGTATATATAAAACTAGAAATTGTAATGCGTAAGCATAAAAAAACATCCTGTGCGCATGTGAATAGTTTCTTGAGGACACAAAAAAGTTTGTGCATGCAAAAGTCTGTATATTTTATATTTTATTTAATTTTAGGGGCTCTGTATGTTGTCACTTCGAGAAAATCAATGAAAAAAAATCAAAATTTAAAGCTGAAAAAAAATGCTGCATGAACCATTTATGTTAAATGTGGTCTGGAAATCTACAGAGAGTCTTGGGAATTGAGTCTGGAAAAGTATGTAATTTTGAAATGGAAAATGTGTAGGAACCCTGTGCGTGACTTTAGTAAATCCTGACTGTAGTTTTAAAGCCAGAAGAGTGTTTGCGCTGGCTTGAGCTGTCGGTGAATCTTGATCTGTGAGGTTCAGCATTAATGAAGCTCTCTGTGGATCTGCATGTTCCATCTTTCTTCCACTCGTTTCCTCGATACTCTTGTGTCACTCGTCTCTTTGTCTTTTATTTGTTTTGTTGCTGCGCTGTTGTCTTAGAGCTGGCCTTGTGACAGCGCTCCGCTCCTGGGGTTCATAGGGCACGTTTCATTAACTCTGAGCAGAGCGACGGCCGATGAAGGTAAATAAATAGGAGCGTGCGTACGTTAATGTAACGGCCCGCGGCTCTGATAAAGGTCTGGGCATAATCCGGGCTGGCTGACCTCCCGGTGGGTCGGGGGATGTAATGAGTTCCACAGCTGGCCTCCCGGGACCCCGAACCGCTCTGATTCTCTTTAAACCAGCGAGCTGTTTGTTTAAGCAAGATCAGGAACATAAAATCCCAACGACATCCTGCACTCAAGAGCCGAGGTTCGAGACGTGTGACGGGATGATGGAGCGGGTCTCGGTTCTGGACGGATCACCAGATGACCGTGGCGATGATGATGATGTTTTTAGTGTTCAGTGCAGGTGTGTCAGCAGGAAGGAGTGTTTGTGTGAGATACTCCAGCGTTTCCTGCAGGTCTCCGTGTGTTTGCTCCTGATAAGCTGTGTGTGAGTCTCACTGCTTCCTCTTTTAGCAATGTTGTAACATGGGAAGAAAAGAGTAGCTGTATTTTTCTGCTGGTTAAAGATCTGGGTGGGAAACTGAAAGGTTTAAACCTTTAAACTAGTGTTGAGTGGTTCAGCAGGACTGAAGCTGCGATCACACCAAACATCTGTGTATTCACACCATCATCAAGGTTTCAGGGTTCCTCACAGTATAGAGTTTGAGTTTAGTCATTTCCAGGTCTGGATAAGAATAAAACAAGAAAACAGAATGGAAAAATGTTTGTGTTTCACACTATTGCCCCTATTTTTGTTTGCTGAAATATAAAATTTATAAAGATCGAACAAATCATCAAGTGTTTTTCATGGTATTTGGAGGAGACAGCGAAGCCAAACATTTAGTGATCGTTTCACTCGACTGAATGAATTCTGTATGTTTTTTACCTGTTGCTATGGAAGCTTGTTTCTGCCATGAAATAAAAAACATAAAAAGTATTTGCGACTATTTTTCTCACAATTCTGACTTTTCTCAGAATTGCAAGGTACAAAAAGTCAGAATTGCATGCTAAAAAGTCAGAATTGTGAGATATAAAGTCAGAATTGTGAGATATAAAGTCAGAATTGTGTGATATAAAGTCAGAATTGTGTGATATAAAGTCAGAATTGTGAGATATAAAGTCAGAATTGTGTGATATAAAGTCAGAATTGTGTGATATAAAGTCAGAATTGTGAGATATAAAGTCAGAATTGTGTGATATAAAGTCAGAATTGTGTGATATAAAGTCAGAATTGTGTGATATAAAGTCAGAATTGCGTGATATAAAGTCAGAATTGCGTGATATAAAGTCAGAATTGCGTGATATAAAGTCAGAATTGCGAGATATAAAGTCAGAATTGCGAGATATAAAGTCAGAATTGAGAGATATAAAGTCAGAATTGTGTGATATAAAGTCAGAATTGTGTGATATAAAGTCAGAATTGTGTGATATAAAGTCAGAATTGAGAGATATAAAGTCAGAATTGTGTGATATAAAGTCAGAATTGTGTGATATAAAGTCAGAATTGTGTGATATAAAGTCAGAATTGCGAGATATAAAGTCAGAATTGCGTGATATAAAGTCAGAATTGCGAGATATAAAGTCAGAATTGAGAGATATAAAGTCAGAATTGTGAGATATAAAGTCAGAATTGTGTGATATAAAGTCAGAATTGTGTGATATAAAGTCAGAATTGTGTGATATAAAGTCAGAATTGTGTGATATAAAGTCAGAATTGTGAGATATAAAGTCAGAATTGTGAGATATAAAGTCAGAATTACGAGTTAATGACAATGTTAATCTCACAATTCTGACTTTATATCACTCAATTCTGACTGTATTGCTCAAAATTCTGACTTTATAACTCGCAATTGCATGTTATAAAGTCAGAATTGCGAGATATAAACTCATAATTCTGAGAAAAAAGTCAGAGTTGCAAGTTTATATCATGCAATTCTGACTTTATAACTCTGAATTCTGAGAAAAAAAAGTCAGGATTGTGAGAGAAAAAAATCACAATTACTTTTTTATTTTTTTTATTTAGTGGCAAAAACTAGCTTGCATAGTTGCTGGTCACTCATTCATTTAGTAAAGTTCAAAGAGACTCGCAGACGGGTTTGATTTCCTGTCCTGTCCACGGTCCTTTGAAGAAGCATTATGGGATTGTTGTGCTGATGATGATGCTCTTGTCTTTCAGTCCGTGTCCGGAGCAGGGGATGGGTGACGAGTTCAACCTCATGGACCATTCGGACCTGTACATCCTGGACTTCAGTGAGTCTCATTCTGTTTCAGTGCTAATTAGTTGTGCTAATTAGTGCTAAATAGTTATGTTATAGTTAAAATCCTGTCATGTGTCCCTTGCTGTGGATTAACTTCACAGTACTGAAGCTAAAATAAGATTGAAATGTGACAAATGATCAATACATTCATGAAAAGCAATGCAGTCAGTCAGTGAATAGAGGTGTAATGATACATCAATCAAATGACTAAAACACAATGTACAAAAACAATATTTTTAAGTGGCACCTTTATTTTGAAAAAAAAAACAAACAAAAAAACAGTATCAAATAAAAATGATTTAACAGCTATATTTTGTAACTTATATTTTTTCTACAACTGCAGTACCTCATTTCTGTTGTTTCCTAATGAGGATTTACACCAGATTTACACATTGCACATTTTAGAAGTAGTCTGGAGCGTAAAATAACTTATTTTTGGTTGTGAATGTCCCAACTGTGATACAGGACGTGCAAAATTTTCAAAGAATTCATGTTATATATTTTGGTCGCATTTGTGAGCTAATAAAAATGTAACCTGTTGTGTAAAATAGACATAATATCGTAATATCGATCGATATACCCTTGAATCTAATCTAATTGTATGGCAACATTTTTTGAGGTGTCGGCAAATATCGTATCTCTAGCTAAGAGAATCGATATCAGGTCGTATCATGACGAAGCGTCTGATTTGCACTCTGTCAGTGACGCGGGCGAGCTCACAGAGCCCCGTGGACCGTCTCTCTCTCTCCCTCTCTTTCTCTGGGCCAGACGGGCACGGCGAGGTGCATCCGGCACCAAATAAAGGCTCTTCAGTTTGGCAGCATCTTCAGGGCAGCTCCACAGGAACAGGTGAAAATAGAGCAGGGAAGCGCTGGAGACACTCGACTGTCCTGTGGAGGCCAATACTCACATGTGAACGTCAGCGGAAGGACATGTAGGGTTGTCCTGAAGCGCTTCTGATGACGCGCCGCTGACGTGCAAAACCATTCATTCTGATAGTCAAGTCAGCTTGCAAACTTCATCAAATATAAGACAAATTTCAGCTGTAAAGCAGCTCATTATTCAGATCAATTCAGTTCAAGTTTTGTTCTCATCTGATAGTGTCAGTGCAGTCAAATCTATAATATTAGTGAATATTAAGTGCCTTATAAACCCTATTAAAAATGAATAACCCTATTAAAAAGCAGATATCATTTATAGGTTAAAAAGCAAGATATCATTTATAGGTAGGTTTTTTTATTAGCATCTTTTGCACAAAAGGTTCTTTAAAGTGGAAAAATGTTTTTCACACTAAAAAAACTCGGTTCATTTAAGATTTGTTCACTGAAAAATTCTTAGGGGAGCCAAAAGTGTTTCTTCTATGGCATCACTGCAAAAACCTTTGAACCTTTATTTTTAAAAGTGAACACTTATGTGTTACTGAGTTTTTTTGCTTTGTTTTTCAGGTCCTAATCTGAAGACTTTATGCAAGTTAGCGGTTATTCAGTACAGTCTGGATCAGTCTGGACTCCCTCATGACATCAGGTGAGAAACCGTATAAACACACTGACCACAAGACGCATGTATGGCTCACGATCAGCCTTCATATGTGAATGAAAGTCCCATCAGCATCTTCTGACGAACAAGCATGCAGTGATTCAGGGCGTATGAGAGTGCGCACACACACACACTCACGTTTACTGCTTCTAGTGAATGAGTGTGAAACCAGAGACAGCGATAACAATCTGCACCTCAACCCTTGACCCTCATCAGCTCTGGGCTCTTGTCAGCAGATCATGGCTTTACTGATCAGGTTACACACACTCACACTCACACTCACACACTCCTGATGGAGGGAGAGAGTGAAGACACCTTAATTCTCCACAGCCGCAACAAAGCCCAATAATTCAGCCAATTAGTGAAACGAATTATCGCTCTCACCAAAGACAAAATATATTGTGCAGGTTCAGTCCAAACACCAGCAGCTGCACAGACACAAACACACGCACACACACACTTCTTCTCCCAAGGTTTTTTCTCTGTCCTGTCACCTGATGGAGTTTAGGTTCTTGTCACTGTCGCCTCTGTCTTCCTGCATTGAGAACTGAGCTGGATGATGACATCACTGTTTTCTGCAGAATGTCTTTTTCTGCCATGAAAGTCTATGGCAGACAATAGATCCACTTGCAGGAAATTATGAATGGCACACAGATAGAGGACAGTCTGAACTGTTCAATAGCAAATTTGTTGTCTCTAAAGGTGATGAAAAATGGGGAAACGTTTTGATCAATTTTGCCGGGCAGTGTTGCCAAGCGATGTTCTTTGAACACTTTCCCATTAAGAATGGGCAACAAATTTTGATCTAAAGTATTTTGTAATTTGTTGCCCATTCTCAATGGGAAAGTGCCCATGCATCGTCGCTTGGCAACATAGCTCAAAAAGTTGCCCCATGTATCATCACCTTAACTCATTCCCTGTAGCTCCACCAACTCTCCAAAGAGCTAGAAACCATTATTTTCCTCGGCTCAAGATGATTCAAATGCACTCTATTTTCCGTCAAGAAATATTTTCCACCATTTTGAATTTTAAAACTCCTCCTAGACTATTGCTCTGATTTTCACGAAAATCAGATCATCTTCAGACCATGGCAACAAAAAGTTATGGAATTCAAGTTGATTCCTCGACCCATTCTCGAATAACACGCAAACGAATTTGACGAAGAGCATGCCAAAGTAGGTTTTGTCGTAAAATGCTATATTTTACGAACACATTGGCATATCATTACGAAACTCGGTATGTGCAGCAGATCATCTTTAGAACATGCCAGCAAAAAGTTATGGATTTTGTTTTAATATACCAAACCGTTATCATTTGATGCATCAACAAATTGCCAAAACACACTTATGCTGTAACTCTGCAACGCTTTGGCATATTGACACCAAACTTTGTGCTTGTCATTGTCTCTTTACACTGACCACACAACATCAATTTGTTCACAGTGCCACCTATTGGTCGAAAGCAATTCAGTTATATTACTAGTTATTCTATTTAAGATTTTTCAGCCATTTTGACCAAGGCTACGTCCACACGAAGCCGGAGCTTACCCTAAACTGATCTTTTTTTTCCTCATCTCAAAAAATATCTGCGTCCACACGAAACGACTCAAAACAATGTAGTATACATGTCAGACCATTATGTGGCGCTGTAATTCTGCCGCAGAAATGCACTTAAAGCAACGAAGAAGACTTGGAGCATGCGCATAAACCTTGCGCGCTGAATACAAACTTTAGCAAAGCTTAGAAATAACGCTTTATTTTGGTTCAGCAGCATGAACGCAAGCATGTAGAGTCTGCTATTGCTGTTGTTGGTGCTGTTTTGTGGTATTAGCGCATCTGACTAGGGTCGACGCATGGGGTGATGACAGCATCGTTTCAGAAAATATACGTCCAAATTTTTCCACTCTGGGACCCGGTTTCAAAAAATACCGGTTGCACCTTTCGAAAACGCCGGATCCGTGTGGACGAAACGCCTAAAATTGTGCGGTTTCACTGAAACGCGTCTCTGTGTGGACGGGGCCTAAAATGATCTAAAATGTCTTTAATTACTCATTGTTGCAGTTGCTCTGATGCTTCCATCCATGCTCGCATTACTCATGCCTTTTTCGGCCCCTTTAATTGCTGCTTGCAGCTATATTTATTGCCGTAATCGGTATTATTAGTTTTATAGTCCGAACTATTACTATTATCTAACATAAAGTGGCGAACATGCCACAAACAGTAGCTGATTTAAAGATGTTAATGTCTGGAGCTTCTTCCAACTGTGTCCAATAATCAAAAATCACGCAGTACTAATGACACTCAATCTCTGGAGGTCCGAATCGAGAATCTGAAAACGTGATTGCAAATTTGACGATTTTCAAGCCCTATTTTGAAAGGTTTCTGTGTTAAGAGCCTTTAACTGGAGGCTGGTAAGTGTGTGGAGGAGACGCACTGTCTGATAGTGATGGAGAATACAAATGGTGAAGTGGCGTCTTATCTTAATGAGTCTAACGAAAGCCCCTCCCGCTGCAGCCGGCACACATCCGCCCTCCTGCAGGGAAACAGCATGTTTGTGTTAGTTTGATTGTGCAAATCCCTTTAACATGACTGCGCTCAGTGTGACTGATTGAAACGGTGATTTGATCTAGTGTGACGCGTGTGTTTGTGTCTGCTGATCTTCAGGTGGGAGCTGACGGCCATGACCACCAACAGCAACATCAGCCGGCCCATATTCTCCTCTCACGGCTGAGCCGTCAGAACCATCCTCGGAACGGCCCGCTCCAGAGATCAGCTGCTTTTCACCCGTTTGGATTCCGGATTGAAGTTTCTCCATTTAGACCTATTTGTGGGCCAAGGCCCTTTCCCTGCGGACGAGCGGCACTTTCCTAGTTCGATTTTGCCACCGTTGAACTTTTGCGGAGAAGCGGACCTTCGTGCTTTTAAATCAGTCCAATTATTCATCAGTGTTACAGTGTTTTAAAGAGAATCTGGAGTGAAATGAAGGTCATTTAACCTGTAATCTGTCATTTCTCTGCTTGTGTGTTCAGATTGCTGGTTTATATGCAAGACTTTCGTTACGCTCCGCACACGTGCTCTTACATATCGAAAGGCAGTGAAGAGGAGACAAAAACCATTGGACATATGTTGCGTTATCCTCCTTTGAACTGGAGTGGTTTTCTGTTTTCCCACAGTGCTTCTGACAATAAAACTTGACTCAACAATCAATAGAAAGGAAAAGATTCCCTCTGCATGCGTGCATCCTTCAGGATCCGGCATTCGGCGCACACAATAAAAACTCTCCCTCTTTAGATCTCAAAGAGAGCGCACAAACAAATGATGTTGTGAAAGATTACAGTATGTTTTCTCATGTACTCAATCACACCAAAAGATGTTTCACATCGGATCAAATCGACACCATCTAATAAACGACCTCAAGTGTTTTCCAGCAAACAGAGATGAATCTGAATCTGACGTTCATGTTGAATTTCTTCCAGTTCACGTCTTACAAACCTAGCTTTGAAATGCCAGATTCCCAGAGTCTGCAAACATCCTAAAAATCAGATCCATTACTGCGGTTTATATTTCATCTTGATTACAGAATATCGGTATTAATAGATATTGATGGTGCCAAAGCTGAAGCACACGTAGACGCCGCGTCAGTGTTTGTGCGTCTGACGTGCGGCTTTATTCGAGTCCCGTGGGACGTTTCTGGGGTCTCATCCAGTGCCTGATGTTCTTGTGGCCACTTCAGATCTTCAGAAGGTCTGGAATCGAAGCGCCCAGAGTTTTAACGGCTTCTGCTCTGACCGGATTTGAAATATGTTTTATTAGAGATTTTATTGTGTTATTGTGAATATCTGACATCAAACTGTCATAATAAATATTGTGCAAACAAACTGCATCAGAAAGTTCAACCTTCAAAAAAATGAAGTCCCAAAATGAAGTGCATTTTCGTGATGATCCGTAGCTGATAGAGACTGATGGTCAAGGGAAGAAAGCAATGATGGTTTAGTGACATGCTGCTTGAAATGAGTGATCCTTTTCCATGATGGTCTTGCTAACATGCTAAAATAGATATGTTTTATATATGAGAGGAAGAGACTAAAGAAAAGCTTTTACATTCTGTACGTTCTGATTGGTGTAAATGCTGTTGATGTTTGGAAATGACACATGATTCCTAGGTGGCGGATGAATCTTTTCCACAAGTTACGACTCGGTCAATGTTGTAAACGGGTTTTAAATGGAATCTTTTGAATTTCCTAAACAATAAAATTGATGATAATTTTGCGTACTGTCTGCTTAAATGTACTGGAATACACACACGTGTGCCTATATAAAAAGCACATTAAGAAGATGTTTCTTTTAACACCTACAGATTTGAGCACAATTTTGAGAAGAAGTGATTAAATAAAACTTATTTTTAAATGTATTTCTCTAGAATGTAAGACATTTCATGCAATATTCTCCCTGCATGGCTTCATTCCAGATCCATTCCTCTGTCTGATGTCCAATATAGGCACGTCTTCATCATGATCAGCCTAAGACACTTTCACAAGCATCTGTGTGATGCTCGCAACCTTCTGTCTTCAAGTTAACCAGTCAGATTTAAATGCAAAGTCTTAATGTCTCTCTGCAGCGTCGTTTCTCGTATGAAGCTTGATTGATTTGGCCGATCTCTCAGTGGACATGACCTTAATGGGCTTCTATTGAGCAAAGGTTGTGAAAGCTAAAGGTTAACTGCTTGAGGAATTGTGATCGGACGAATCCCACCTGTTGGCCTCCTCGTTTTCACAGGAACCTTAAACTTGTGCCTTCAGCTCAGCGCTAATGGCCGCAGATCGTGTGTTGGACGTCTGTGAGCTCAATCGTCACTCTCTCTGGGGACGAGCTTCTCCAGACCCAAATACAGCATTAAAACTCATGTCGTGTCATGAGCCCATGGTTGTTTTGACCTGCGGCGCTCGATGGAGTCAAACGCTCTTCAGCTCCCAACAAACTGTGATGAATCACCTGAAGATGATTCTCCTGACCTCCGACAGCTCATTAGACCATTGAATCTTTCCCAAAGAAAAGACAGATTTGATTCGCTGCCATGTATCGTAGCATAGAAAGCTTTCATTCGTGATTTGTCTGACACTAAATGGAAAGGAACTCCTAATAATATTGATACACTACAAAAAAAAGAGCTTCTTCCTCAGTGTTTCTGTCTTGTTTTCCAGCACAAATATCTAAATACCCATAAATCAAGATACATTTACGGGAGAAGCAAAATAACTGAAGATTAATGAATAATGTCTCAAAATGAAGCGATTTTATGTTTTAAACTGCCAATGGGGTCAGAAAAATAAACTTGTTTTCCATTTGACTCCATATGTGTCATCTTCTGATCGTCACATTCGCTTCAGTGTGTCAGCATTTGTGAACGATCAGCTCATAAGTGTCCATTAATGATATTGATACCCTCCAGATCGATCAGCTTCAGCGACGTCTGAAGGCAGAACTGCGTGTGAAGACCTCAGACGTTGGTGAACCCGTGGGTCCGTCTCGCAGTGGCAGTGTGTTCATGTCTGTCAGTAGCTGCTGCTATAAAGTCCTGTGTTATCTTTAAGTGCGGCGGCGCTGCAGACGGGAAACTCCGCAGACACACTTTATTCTGACGACCCTCCACAGACTTTCATATAAAACGATCTGAGGTTTGCTTAGGCTCGATCTAGCCTTGAAGCAATGCACACTAAACCCAAACCGACTCTACAGAAGCCAAGGCACTGAGATGCTTCCTCTGAACTTCTTCTCCAGGTTCCTCACTGAATCAAATATTGACACTAAAAGGTGGAATGAAGGACTTTTGAACAGATTTATCCCCTGACTTGCAGAAAGTCAGTCTGCGTGAGTTTGTTGTGAAAGTCAAAATTTCAATCTGAGTTAAATTAATAAATATCCTGATGCATCCAAGCTTTATAATGGCAGTGAACGGGACCGATGAGTACGAAGCTGAAGAAAGTGCATCCATCCAACTTGAACATGCTCCGAACGGCTTTGTGGGGTTAATAAAGGCCTTCTGAAGAGAATCGATGAATTTGTGTAAGAAAAATATCCATATTTAACAAGTTATGAAGTAAAATATCTAGCTTCTGCCAGACCGCCTTCCATATTCAACATGCAAAGAAAGTGTAAAACTCTCATACTACCATAGCTTCTGTTTTCAACTCACGACGCGACTTCGTAAGACTTAATATAACTCACATTGTATTCATCAGAAAGAAGAAAGTCAAATACACCTAGGATGGCTTGAAGGTGAGTAAATCTTGGGGTAATTTTTTATTTCAAAGTGAACTAATCCTTTAAGTACTCACCCTTGTGTCGTTCCAAACCTGTCAGACCTTTGTTCATCTTCAGAACACAAATTAAGATATTTTTGATGAAATCCGAGTTTTTTTATTCCCTATAGAAAGCAATGTAATTAATATCACTCAATGTCCATAAAAGCACTGAAGACATCATTAAAATAGTCACTACAGTAGTTCAACCATAATGTCACAAAGCAAGGAGAATACTTTTTGTGCGCAAAAACAAAACAAAAAGAACTTTTTTCAACAATTTCAAAGGTTGAACCACTGCAATCATGACAATTGACTATTTTAACCCTCTTGCCCTCTTCGTTTAAGAGTCACACTTGACTTTGTCAAAAGTGACGGAAGCCTTGAAATGTAACTTTTTTGTTTTTCAGGAAAACCATTGTAATATATTTTAGTTCAATAATATTTTTTGATTATTATATCAAATTTTGAGGGTATTTTATGATACTGTGCAATTTTTATAACATTTTTATTAGCTATTTTTCCCCATTGAAAAAATACACCATTTTTTTTTCCTAATTTTTAAAGCAGTATTCTACGGAAGAGGATTAGGACCAAGCAATAATAAAAAAATAAAACCATCCCAAGATTAAAGTTGTTAAATTTCGAGAAAAAAGTCGAAATAAAATGTTGAGAGTAAACTCATTAAATTACGAGAAAAAACTCGTTAAATTTCAAGAAAAAGTCGGGATAAAATGTTGAGAATAAAGTCATTAAATTATGAGGAAAAAGTCATTAAATTCCGGGAACAAATTTGTTAAATTATGAGAAAAATGTTGTTAAATTTCGAGAAAAAGGTCGAGATAAAATGTTGTGAATAAAATCATTAAATTATGAGAATAAAGTTGTTAAATTATGAGACTTTCTCTTGACTTTTTTCTCGAAATTTAACAACTTTAATCTCGAGATGGTTTTATTTTTTTATTATTGTTTGGCCTTAATCCTCTTCCGTAATATTCCGTGTTAAATAGAGACAAGAAATTTAATATCCATTTTTTGAAGGTAGATTAGTGCCATCTGGTGGGAGTAAAAAAAGAAAAACCTTTGTAATGCCATGTTGTAACCACTAGATTCCTATATAGTTATAAATAAAAGGCTTATAAATTCTCTAGTTGTTTTTATACTTAGTACTCATTTTTATTAAGTTTTGGATTTTGATTTATACTTAGACATTCTCAAAGACAACTTTTTGTTAAGGTTTAAATTTTTTTTAAATGTTGATCTGAAGTGTCGGTTTTTGCATTAATTTTACTACAGTCAAACCTAAACACAGAGGAGGACATTTTGTCACACATAACATCAAAATTCATTAAAAAATAAAACAAAAATGAACAGGTGTGTTTTATAACATCTTAATAAATCTGGGTCTGAACTGATTTCAACCTCTTATTTGAGTTTTGGCTCAATTTTACCATATTGTTACAGCCACACCAGTTCATTTGTGTGTGTATAATGGTGTGTTGTGTGTGTCTGTGAATGTGTGGAAGTGAGTGTGTGTTTCTGTTCTGTACTCTCAAGGTTTTTAAGGGTAACCACTTTCTTGCTGTTCATTTTTTTACTGCTCTGTGGCTGAATTATTGATTTTATTTCACACATTTGTATAAACTTGCTCTGTGTTATAGCCGTGCTGGTTCATATATATATATATATATGTGTGTGTTTGTGTGTGTGGCGGTGGGGGGGTTGGGTGTGTCTATTTTGCACTCTTGACATTTTAGAGTGTCCCCCCTTCATTGCTTTGTACTTTTTTTCTGCACAGTGTCTGATTTGTAGTTTATACCAACAAAGTTTTTGTATTTTTTCGTATTTCCCATTCATTTCCTGTCATGAATATTTTTTTTTTACGACCCTTTAACCTATCCGAATCATGTCCTTGATTTTTTTTGTGTGTGCGTTCATATTGCTAATGCGACAAAAGTCACCAAGTGTCATCTCATTCCGACGAAGCTACGATTTTTCAAGGTCACAAATGTCCAAAGAGGGCCAGCAGAGGTTTAACGATGTCTTTAATACCTTTCTGGACTTTGAATGACATTAATTTCATTGCTTTCTATGGGAGATTAAAAAAAAAACTCTCGGATTTCATCAAAAATATCTTAATTGGTGTTCCGAAGATAAACAAAGGTCTTACAGGTGTGGAACGACATGAGGGTGAGTAATAAATGACAAAAATTTCATTTTTGGGTGAACTTACCCTTTAAATCACACAAACTACACAAATTGTGTATCTCTGCATGAAGCTTGAAACCTGATAAAATGAATGAAATGTTATTGTTATTTGATAAAATTCAGAGTGGAATAACGAACACTTAATATTAATTATCTCTCTCTCTTTGTGTGTGTTTGTTGTGATGATGTCACTAGTTATTTTTACACTCACGCGCTATAAATATCTGGTCACTCCTCGTGTCGTCACGCTGAGTGTTTTTTTTTTCCTCAGGTCTCAGGTTGAGCTCGAGACTATATAAGACACGAGAGACTCGCGGATCATCACACACACACACACACACACACACACAGCGGTCAGAGGTGAGGCGAGCTCTACAGCAGCTCAACTACCACCAACTAACCCTAAATGTACTTACACTGACCTGTCATCGCGGTTTATATGTTTTGCAT
This sequence comes from Chanodichthys erythropterus, assembly GCF_024489055.1. Lineage (NCBI taxonomy): Eukaryota > Metazoa > Chordata > Actinopteri > Cypriniformes > Xenocyprididae > Chanodichthys > Chanodichthys erythropterus. The sequence continues at coordinate 4,910,142 of NC_090225.1, forward strand.
GTTATCAATGTTTTTTTTTTTTCCAACGCGAATTCTTCTTCAGATGTTTAACATGGGCTTTTTTTTTTGCTTTGCTTCAGATCTCAGTGAGGATGAGCGTAAGCTGCGACACGAGCATCAGACGGAGCCTCCGCGCGTCTAAACGCTTCAGGTCAGTCAAACCGGTGAGGAGTTCCGCGCGTGCACGCGCCCGGTGTGTTCGGTCTCCTGCACGCGCACCGCACCGTTGTTATGCGTTTATATTACACTGACACTGCGGCGTAAAATCTTGTGATGAAATTGTGCTGCTCTGCATGTAAATGACAACTCTAAGCTAACAAAAATATGTTCTAAGAAAGTTTTGAAATTATGAAAACTTTTGAATATTTGTAAAAAGTAGTAACATTTATAGATTCCATGAACGATATATTGTATTGATATAGTTTTTGTGCCAATGTTTGTACGTTATTAAAGTCCAGATAACTTTGAACGAACGTTCTATTAACGTCACTGAATGAACTTTGAGAGAACCTTGCCAGAACGTTCCCTTTTAGCTGGGTGTGTGTTTGCTGCACTGACATACAGTGAGCTTGTGTGTGTGTGTGTGTGAAAGAGACTCAGCAGTTCTCATTCACTGAGACTCTATAAGCTTGTCTCTCTCACACACTATCAGACTAGTAGAGATAATTCTTAATAATAAATGCTAAAAGTTCAAACTTAAGCAGAGGGGGAAAGAAAGGAAACACATGCATGTTTTCACCATAATATATTCGATTGTCTCGGTTCTTCTGAGGCTCTGATAATGTTTGAGAAAGTGTGTTGGATGCAGATTTTGTCTGACCTTCTGTCTTCATGGTCTGATGCAGGTCCACTAAAGGGGCGTCCAAAGCCCGGCGAGACCACATCAATGCCGAGATCCGGACTATGCGGGCGCTGCTGCCCATCGATGCTGAAGAGCAGGAGCGTCTGTCATACCTGCACTCCATGTCGCTCATCTGCACCTTCATCAGGAAGACTGTGTTGCTCACAGGTAAAGACAGTCTCCTGAAGACACGCGTCCTTCAGTCTCAGTCAGATCTCAATCTAAACACTCTTTGCTTGATCAAGGTGTTCATGAGGACGGCAGCGGTGTTCCTCCTCTGAACGAGAGCTTTCTGCAAGCCTTGCCTGGGTTTATTGTTGCTTTAACCAAAGACGGAAAACTGGTGTACGTGTCTGAAAACGTGGTAGAATATCTCGGCCTGTCAATGGTGAGTGAAAACGGTCTGTTTCTTTTGTTTCATGTGCATGTGAATTGATCCGAATAATGACACTGCTGTATTATCTCATATTTGATGAAGTTTGCATTATTGATTTTGTTATTTTCCTGCTGCTTTTAATCAATCAAAGTGCTGTAGAAATAAAGCTGACTTGACACACATTCATCCGTTACTCTCTCAATATTCGGTGATTATAGTGAGTGTGTTTTGTGTTGTTTTGCAGGTCGATATCCTTCAGGGAGACACTTTCTATGATATGATGGACAGTCGCGACGCAGAAGCGCTGAAGCTCGTTTTGAGAGATCCGGACGTCTCAGCAGGTGTGTTGCTCGATAGCCCAGCTTTCTTCTGCATGTGGTGTTGTGGCCGGATCAGGTCCTGATGTCCTCTCTCTGTCTCAGAGAGGAGTTTCGTGTGCCGTATGCTCACCTCCAAAGCCTTCCGGCTCCAGTACGGCAGCTGCTGCTCCATGCTGGTGAAGGGACGCTTCCAGAGCTCCTCTCTGTTTGTGGCGCTCTGTACGCCCACGGCCGACAGACTGCAGGACCGCCAGCTCCTCCACGCCTCCGGCTCCTTCCACACGCTCCACCGGCCTGACATGAGCCTCTCTCACGCCCCCTATAGGTACGCACTGGAACACTTTCCCATCATGTGTGGCAAAGTTGTGGTGATCTATGAATTCTTCCTCAGTGTTTCTGTCTTGTTTTCCAGCACAAATATCTAAACATTCTTAAATTAAGATACATTTACTGGAGAAGCAAAATGACTGAAGATATTAAGTGTTGTTTTCTGAAAAATGAAGTGAGTTTTTGCTTAAAGGGTTAGTTACGGAAGAGGATTAGGGCCAAGCAATAATAAAACAAAATAAAACCATCTCGAGATTAAAGTTGTTAAATTTTGAGAAAAAAAAAAGTTAAATTTCGAGAAAAAAATTTTGAGAAAAATGTTGATAAAATGTTGAGAATAAAGTCATTAAATTATGAGAAAAAGTTGTTAAATTTCGAGAACAAATTCATTAAACTATGAGAAAAATGCCGTTAAATTTCGAGAAAAAAGTCGAGATAAAGTGTTGAGAAAAAAGTCATTAAATTACGAGAAAAAAGTCGTTAAATTACGAGAACAAATTTGTTAAATTATGAGAAAAAAGTCGTTAAATTACGAGAACAAATTCGTTAAATTACGAATTTGTTCTCATAATTTAATGACTTTTTTTTCTCGTAATTTAATGACTTTATTCATATAATTTAATGACTTTATTCTCAACATTTTATCTCAACTTTTTTCTCGAAATTTAACAACATTTTTCTCATAATTTAACAAATTTGTTCTCGTAATTTAACAACTTTTTTCTCGTAATTTAATGACTTTTTTCTCAACACTTTATCTCGACTTTTTTCTCGAAATTTAACGGCATTTTTCTCATAGTTTAATGAATTTGTTCTCGAAATTTAACAACTTTTTTTCGTAATTTAATGACTTTATTCTCCACATTTTATCTAGACTTTTTTCTCGAAATTTAACGAGTTTTTTTTCTCGTAATTTAACAAATTTATTCTCAACATTTTATCTCGACTTTTTTCTCGAAATTTAACAACTTTTATCTCGAGATGGTTTTATTTTTTTATTATTGCTTGGTCCTAATCCTCTTCCGTAGTTAGTTCACCCAAAAATGAAAATTATGTTATTTATTACTTACCCTCATGCGGTTCCACACCCGTAAGACTTAATTTGTGTTCCGAAGATTAACGAAAGTGTGGAACGACATGAGGGTAAGTAATAAATAACATAATTTTCATTTTTGGGTGAACTAACCCTTTTAAACAAGAACAAATATCTGGCAATGTGGTCAGAAAAATTACCTTGTTTTCTCTTTGAATGAAGTTTATTTTTCTGACCCCATTGGCAGATACTTGTTCTTGTTTAAAGTGTAAACTCACTTAATTTTGATACATCTTCAGTCATTATTCTGGCGTGAGTGATTTGGTTTGTTGAATGTTGAATTATGTTTCCACAGTGTTTTGTTCCACCTGGGATTCTCAGCAGAGGAGCTGATTGGTCGATCGTGGTACCACCTCCTGCACCCTGATGATCTCACGCTCGCCGCCCGCTGCCACACGACACTCAGTGAGTCAACACAAATACACATCTTTGAAAGAAATTAATACTTTTATTCATCAAGGTTACATCACAGTTTCCAAACAAATATGAAGCAGCACAACTTTTTTCAACACTGATCAGAAAATCAGAAATGTTTCTTGAGCAGCAAATCATCATATTAGAATGATTTCTGAAGGATCATGTGACACAGAAGACTGGAGTAATGATGCTGAAAATTCAGCTTTGATCACAGGAATAAATTACAGTTTTGCCATTTTAAATTGTAATAATGTTTTACAGTTTTTATTGCATTTTTGATCAAATAAATGCAGCCTCGGTGAGCAGAAGAGACTCTTTCAGAAACATCTCACCGACCCCAAACTTTTAACCCGTTGTGTGATCATGATCTACTCATATCGTTGCACTGAAGAACATGCAGCTTTACTGACACACACACGTCTTTTTCTGCAGTACGAGATGAAGGCGACACAAGTGCAGAGATGCTGGTCAGACTTCAGAGGAAGGATCTGTCATGGATCTGGCTCTACATTTGCGCAACCACGAAAGCAGCCAAAGAATCGATCTCCTGCAAGAACCACGTTATCAGGTGAACTTCCTCATCTTCGCTCGACTGATTTCTTCCTCTTTAACTCAAACAGCATGTGAAATGTGTGTCACACATGACTGATTTTCTCCCGCTTTTATCTTGTCTACAGTGAAACAGAAGCCGTCTATCTCAAAGGCAAGCTCTACGGCGGCGTGTCTCCGTCTGTCTGCGGTGCTCAGGTGTCTCAGGGTCCCGTCCTCTTGCCGGAGACGGCAGGACAGATGCCGAGCAGAAGCAGGAGGAGCTCAGAGACGGGCGATGTGCAGATCAGAAGCTTCTTCTCCACGCCGCCCTACAGCCCCACTTCCTCTCACTCCTCTGACTTCCTGTCTGAAGGCTATGGCTCTTTTGAGCACTTGGTGTGCGGCTCACGCTTCTGCCCATCTGAAGTGTTCCCAGTGTCTCAGCCGTACCCTGACGCTCCTCCTCCCGTCTGTCTGCCCGACGCTCACCGCGTCCCCGTGTACCAGCCGGTGCTGGACGCGTGCGAGGGCCCGTCAGACTGCGTCCTGCATCAGGAGGACTTCATGTTTGCTCAGGACAGCGTGTCAAGTCTGCTGACGCCGGAGCCCTCGCCCTCGGCGGACGGACACTTCCTCTTCAGCCAGACGGAGCAGGTGGAGGTCGGAACGCTGGCCCATCAGATCCGCTCTCTGGCCAGCAGCTTCAGTCGGCACACGCAGCACGATGGCACCCTCTGCTGGACGCCTGAGCCGCTGCTGGACGAGAGAGTCATCGACAGCATCCTGTGCGATCTGGACGCGGCCTCGGCCAAAAACACGGACTGCGTGTGGAACGGGCTCCCGGCGGCTCCCGGCGGCCTCTCTGTGGAGCCGTTCGTCAGCGTGACACACACCAACACTGAGTTGCATCAACTCCATCACTGTCTGTACGCCGGCATCCATTAAACGTACAACAGATCGTGAAACGCTGGTGTTTCTCACATAGATCCATGAGCTAACTGAAGTCCGTGACTTACTCTAGTAACCCAGTATGGCATATTGCCATGGCAATGGTTTCCGTGGGGATTTGATGAGGTGTTGGTTTGAACAGGTTTCTCTTCGTTTCTCAAGAATAATTTATAAACGTGCAGTGTTTTATGTGAATTATTAATAGTGTCAACACTGTCCGCTGTCTTAACATTTACCACTACACTGCAAAAACTGAGGTGTCAGAAAAATAATCTTGTTTTCCCCTTTGAATGAAGTTTGTTTTTCTGACTCCATTGGCAGATATTTGTTCTTGTTTTAAGCACAAACTTTGCCACATTTTTCAGAAATCAAGACTTAATATCTTCTGCAGTAAATGTATGTTGATTTAAGGATGTTTGGTTTCTTGTCACTCAGTAGATGTAGATGTTGTTCTTGTAAACGATTCAACAATAAGCTTCTGCACTTATGGAAAACGACTGAGAAACGACACAGAAGGTCCTGAAGCGAGGCAGAAGAACTGAATCTACCTCATCAAATCACTCCAAACTCCTTCTGTATTTATTTCTGTAGTTTATGATGTTTTGATCATTCAAGCAAACACAAGTTTCACTCCAGATATGAATGTAAAGTTTGCCATCTGTATTTCTCCATGTCAGAATAATCTATAATGTTTAGAGCTTATTTATATATTCTTGCTCCCTGTTTCTATTTTTGTATGTAATGTCAATAAAGTCGTTGAGAGAAGTAAAACTGTGGTCTGTTTAGTCATGCATGAACTCTGATTAAAGGATTAGTTCACTTCAGAATTAAAATTTCCTGATAATTTACTCACCCCCGTGCAGGGGCGTAGTTTGTGGGGGGGATGGGGGGGAGGTAACCCCCCCAATATTCAAATGCTTCAGTTACAACCCCCCCCAATATTTCAACATAAAAATCACCATAGATCAGATGAAAAATATGTAGAATTAATTTATTTTGAAGCAATAATTTCGTTTCTATTGAAATATGAGTTCGTCATAATAAATTAGAGAAAAAAATACCTCCCCCTCCATTGAACCGATTGGTAACGTCCAACCAATGCGTGTCGCACTTTCACCAAAACAACGCGAATGGCGCTCTACTGTTTTAATGGGAGAGTACGGGTAGCTCAAAAAATGAAGAGAACCGCTTCCCAGCCGACTATATTAAACTGCTGGTCAAAGAGAGACGTTAAAAAGAATAAAGCATGTACTGAGAAGGAGGTATGAGAATATTGTAATAGCTAGGTACACTCCACATATATTGTAGCTAGCTAACGTTAGTCCATTGCAATTCAGCCATAGCTAACAGTGTAACTGCAACCAGTTACCAAAACAGCCGTCTGTTTTGTTAGTTCATGTTTTAATAGTGTCTGTATTTATCAATGACAAAAGTATTCACATCGGTGTTTGTTTTCTTCCTAAATTAATCTGACTTTTGAACGAATTGGCTGAATGAACGATTTAAGTGACTGACTCAAAAAAAAAAAAAAAACGAATCGCTGCCACCTACTGGCTGTGTTAATATTTAACATAATTTCTTTCTTTTTAGAATTACAGTTATGTTAGAATTTGATGAATGATTATACATAAATTTCATAAAGTTATGATAGATAGATAGATAGATAGATAGATAGATAGATAGATAGATAGATAGATAGATAGATAGATAGATAGAAAATAAATTATCCAATAAACGTTACACACAAAACAGATTATTATAAAAAAAAAAAAAAAAAAAACAGACAGCATACCAACGTTCAACCCCCCCAATGTTGAAACCAAATCTACGCCCTTGCCCCCGTGTCATTCAAGATGTTTATGTCTTTCTTTCTTCAGTCGAAAAGAAATTAAGGTTTTTGAGAAAAACATTCCAGGATTTTTCTCCATATAGTGGACTTCACTGGATTTCAACGGGTTGAAGGTTCAAATTACAGTTTCAGTGCAGCTTCAAAGAGCTCTACATGATCCCAGACGAGGAATAAGAGTCTTATCTAGTGAAACCATTGGTCATTTTCTAATATATATACTTTTTACCACAAATTGTCTTTTTACCACAAATTGTCAATTGCTCTAGCTCTGCAAATCATGAGGTTAATGTTTATCTTCATGCCGTATAGTCGCATTTATCAGACTAGAGCTGGAGGATAATATCATTACATCTTGAGACAATATAAATGATCAGGCAGTTGAGATTTGCCATATTTCTCATATGCCATATGAGATTTTTGTTAATTGATCTGAATAACAATGCTTCTGTAGAGCTGCTTTATAATTGATGAACTTTCCAACATCAACTCTGTTATTTGCCTGTTTATTACTGTGAAGCTACTTTGAAACAATCTGTATTAAATAAAGCACTGTAGAAATAAAGCTGATTTCACACACCAATGAACAAAAGAGCAAAAAAATACCAGCTGCACTTCTGATCAATATAAAAAACTGAAAATCGCTGTAAAATATTACATCAACAGGTTAATAAATATACATTTGAGAATAGTACATATGACATGCCTAATGACCAGTGTTGGGGAAAGTTACTTTTAAAGCTAATGCATTACAATATTGCGTTACTCTCTAAAAAAGTATGCTTTACATTACGTTTGTGTTACTTTTTCTCACCCGGGCTGGGCTTGCTTGTTTGTTTGTTTTTTAATAACAACAAAAAAGTTATATTTTTGGCAAATGTAAAGGACCTTGGATAAGCTTCAGGCTGATCACAAATGTGATGTTTATCTAAAGTCATTTTTGCTTATTAGTATAGAAACAAAAAGGTCACTCATTCACATCCCCTCACACATTCAACGCTATTACATTTCTTTCTGATTGCTTACACACAGTTTTTTGAAACTATGACTCAATTTCTCAAAACTCTACACACAAAACCACAAAACATGCACACAACATCAAAAGCAAACACTATTTTAACTAAGTTTTCCTCTTTGAATGGATGATGATGAAATTGAAAGACTAAAGCTTGTGTAGGTGTTCAGTTTCAACTAATTGCTTTGATAGTATTTGATTTTTTAGATTCAGAATATATCTCATTACAATATTACTGTAGAAATGCAGCATATTTCTGTTTTATTCAGTTATGTATTAAGTTACTGTTTTGAACTTAGTATGAAACAGTTTACAGTTTTGAAAATAGTATGAAAGTATGTGCAAATTGGCCTGTACGTACACAGAGATTTGCTGTTTGTTGTGTCGAAGTGAGAAAAGAATTAATTTAATTTGAAAGATGTAGTCATTGAATGCATTTTGTGCCAAAGCAATGATAAATGATCCACCGTTTTGCATAACCTGATATTGCTGAGTTCAACATGTTCCTGGGTCAACATTTTTGTTGATCCTGGAACAACATTCAAATCAACCAATCAGATTTGAGGGACAAGTTTACAGATTATGTCAAACCAATTGTAAAAAACTCAGAGTTTCCCAAATGAAACGCAAGAGTTGTTAGTTTTGAGTGATGTAATGTAGAGAACTGTGCTTAAAGTTTTGCAAAAAGTTTGTTTTACAAAAGCAAACTGAGTTAAAAGCACGTAATGTGCTTGTAGATTTGCAGGCTTGATCTGAAGATTCGGTACAGGAGTGAATGGTTTCACTGAGTGGGCCTTAAGTACCACTTTTAGTGTGTAAGCAATTTGAAAAAACTGTGTTGGTAAAAGTGTCTGTAAATGTTGCTCCACCAGGTGGCGCGATTGATCCGCGTTCAGCTGCGACTCTCTGACGTCACGCTGTTCTTCTCTCAAAGCTGTAATGATGAGAAAATATCAGTCTGTAGCGCTGCTAACAGGAGCTGTTTTCACTCTGGCTTTGTGTTTCCACACGGAGCAGAAGCGCTTTGAGTCAGAGCTCAAGAACCGTCTGACTCTGATCTCCTGTACTATCAAAGTATAATGTTAAAAAATAAAGAGAAAGATCTCTCACTGACCTTGATTTTGCAGTTGCAAAACTTTTTTTGAGTGTACTGTAACATGCTTTTAATTTAGAGTTTTCTTTGACCTTTTTGGCTTTTGCATTTGGACTGTGTTTTTATAGCCTATGAGCATACAATAGCCTAATCACCTTAGTTGGGATCAATATACTATTTTAATTGCAAAATTAGTTTACTGTATACATATGAATATACACATAACTTCATGGTTCTCCATTTTTGATGTAGTGTTTAATGAATGAGTTTATGTCTGATTTTGATGTGTATGAGCTGAATGCTTTGTTTGATTTTGAGAACAGGTGAAAATGTTTTGAAGCAATTGTTTGATTTTGCCAGAGGAGTCCAGGGGTTTTGTGAAAGTTGATTGAAGATTTGTTTTTGTGTGTAATGTTGTGAGGAAATGGCTACCCAGCCAGCACACTTATTTGGGGTGTCACTTGGGATATCTAACTGGAGACCAGCCAGTTTTGTCCTCAGTTTCCATGTACGCCCCACATGGGTTAGCCTAGATGAAATGAACACTGCTCAGTGTGAACGCTACAGGCTGTTAAATGTAACACTGAAACATGTTGGAGTTATTGAGATAATTAGGTGATGACTGAGCATTATTGAAGATAGCTGATGATAACAAGCAAAATCGCTGAAGGAGAGGGAAACTACAAGAACAGAAAACAGCTTCCAGCCATAACCTTAGATGAAATCAATTGAAGATAAAAGACATTAAATCTCTCAAGATCTGATTAAACAACTCCGCAAACAGCATTACAAGCCTCACATTTGACTTTATTTCTGCCATACATCTACAGAAGTTCTTATTGAGAGTTAACAGAGGTTTAGATGTTGATGTTTTATTGAAAATAATAGTTTCTTTTAAAGTCACTATTATGGAGATCAGTGTTTGCTTTAGTTGGGCTCTTGTCTTTTGATCATTGGTTTTTCTCTGGCTGCTGTAACAGTGTGTTATGGTAAAAACAGCAAGAGGAAACGTGATCAGATGATGTTAGCTTCTTGGTGATGATACAGTTGTAATCATCACATAGTGGCATTATTTGCTGGTCTCATGAGAATCATTGATTAATAATTGATTGAGATCCAGAAGTGTTTTAATGCAGATAAACTCAAAAATGTGTACATAAAATCTTTGAACTCCTGTTTAAAAACATATTGTACACAAAACACGTTTAAACTCCTGCAAGTTTTACTCACACACAGACATCAAGAATCAGCACATGAATCTCAACAACGCTGGCATACTTCATTCCATAATGCATTCTGGGTGCATCATACAAAACTCACAGGAGTTCCAAATGTGTAAATTGTGTTTCGAAACTCATTAAATTTAGCTGAATCTCTTGCTGTAGAATTGCAACAACACAATAAAACTAAATAAATAACGTATCAGCGAATTAAGCCACTACATGATGATTATATTCTTATCATCAAACAGCTGACATCATATTTTTGCTTGCTTTTCTCGCCATAACAAACACAGTTACAGCAACCAGAGGAAAAAACGAATGTTTAAAAAGTCGAGTCAAACTGCCCAACTAAAGCAAACACTAATCTCTATAATTGTGACATTTAATTCTAATAAAACATCAACATCTAAACCTCTGTTAATTCTCAATAAGACCTTCTGTATACATCTGACAGAAATAAAGTCAAAATGATTAGTAATAAGTGAAGCTGGTAATGCTGTTTTTTTGGAGTTGTTTAATTGTCTTTTAGAAATTGTCTTTAATGTCTTTTATCTTCAGTTGATTTAATCTAAGGGAGTGGTGTCAAAACTCTGTCCTGGAGGGCCACTGTCCTGCAGAATTTAGGTCCAGCTTGCCTCAACACACCTGCCTGAATGTTTCTAGTATGCCTACTTGAACCTTGATTAGCTGGTTCAGGTGTGTTCAATTGGGGATGGAGCTAAAGGCTGGTTCACACTGTGTGATTTTGGCCACGATTTGGTCGTCTGAGACAAATTTTGTAAATCCTAAAAGATAATCCTAGCCTAAAATCTGTAGTCTTTGATCGCTAGTTTGACATGTTCACAGACAGCCGGTTAATGACCGTTGCGATCAAATTTTACCTCCGACGAAATTCTGGCAGTGTCAGAAGTTTTGGCGCACAATCCTCCAGTGTGACTACTCCTACGACGAACGTCAAATTGTGCCGTGATCAAAATTAATGATAGAGATGTCGTTGTTAGCCACCATTTCAGTCCCGTGTGTAAAGGCTGGTTCACACTGTGTGATTTTGGCCAAGATTTGGTCGTCTGAGACGAATTTTGCAAATCCTAAAAGATAACCCTAGCCTAAAATCTGTTGTCTTTGATCGCTAGTTTGACATGTTCACCGACAGCCGGTTAATGACCGTTGCGATCAAATTTTACCTCAGACGAAATTCTGGCAGTGTCAGAAGATTTGGCGTACAATCCTCCAGTGTGACTTCTCCTACGACGGACGTCAAATTGTCTTCTTTTTTCAACCCAGATAGCACACGTACGTCTGCAAGACGTCTGTTAAAGATCACTTCATCTGGAAAGCATCTGCTGTTTACAAACATCTAATAGACGTCTTTAAGATGTCAGGTTTACATACATTCTAAATCATAAACATCTTAAAGACGTCTTCTAAACGTCTATTTGACATCTGACAGGATACGTCCTATAGACGTATTCCAGATGAGCAAACACCCTAAATAATACGTCTTCCAGACGTAAACACACACATCAAATAGACGTCTCCGAGATGTACGTGTGCTATCAGGGAAGACAAGCCGTGATCAAAATTAAAGATAGAGATGTCGTTGTTAGCCACCATTTCAGTCCCGCGTGTAATGCAGCTCACTGTCAACGAATGTGTATGTTTTGATGATGTAAAACTCCGGACAAGTTTTCATGTACGCGTCCGTTTTTAACGCGTTTTGACTGTCGTGCAGTCTGACATTAATGACAGTTGAGATCCCACAGTGTGACATGGGGATCATGTTCGTACAGTCTGACAAGTAACCATCGCAAAGGACTATTATAAATCGCACAGTGTGAACCCGGCTTAACGCAGCTCACTGTCGTCGAATGTGTATGTTTTGATGGTGTAAAACTCAGGACAAGTTTTCATGTGCGCGTCCGTTTTTAACGCATCTTGACTGTTGTACAGTCTGACATTAATGACAGCTGAGATCCCACAGTGTGACATGAGGATCATGTTCATACAGTCTGACAAGTAACCATCATAAAGGACTATTATAAATCGTTCAGTGTGAACCTGGCTTAAAGTCTGCAGGACAGTGGCCCTCCAGGACCGAGTTTGGACACCCTGATCTAAGGCTATGGCTGGAAGATGCAGTTTCTGTTCTTGTAGTTTCTTTTTTCTTCAGTGAAACCCATGTGGGGCGTACATGGAAACTGAGAACAAAACTGGCTGGGACCAGGTTAGACAGCCCAGAATTTGAACCCCACACTATATTGCCAAATGTTTTGGGACACCTGCCTTTACGTGCACATGAACTTTAATGACATTTCATTCTTAATCCATGCAGCTCTAACAGCCTCAACTCTTCTGGGAAGGCTTTCCACAAGGTTTAGGAGTGTGTTTATGGGAATTTTTGACCATTCTTCTAGAAGCACATTTGTGAAGTCAGGCAGTGATGTTGGCGAGAAGGCCTGGCTCACAGTCTCCGCTCTAATTCATCCCAAAGGTGTTCTATCGGGTTGAGGTCAGGACTCCTCCACACCAAACTCGCTCATCCATGTCTTTATGTACCTTGCTTTGTGCACTTGTGCGCAGTCATGTTGGAACAGGAAGGGACCATCCCCAAACTTCCCACAAAGTTGTCCAAAATGTCATTAAGAGTTCCTTTCACTGGAACTAAGGGGTCAAGCCCAACCCCTGAAAAACAACTCCACACCATTATCCCCCTCCACCAAACATTACACTTGGCACAATGCAGTCAGGCAAGTACCGTTCTCAGTTGCTTCCACTTTGTTATGATACCACAAACAGTTGACTGTGGAATATTTAGTAGTAAGGAAATTTCATGAATGCACAGGTGGCAACCTATCACAGTACCTATCACTGAGCTCCTGAGAGCATCCCATTCTTTCACAAATGTTTGTGGAAGCAGTTTGCATGCCTATAGTGCTTGATTTTATACAGCTGTGGCCATGGAAGTGATTGGAACACCTGAATTCAATGATTTGGAGGGATGTCCCAATACTTTTGGCAATATAGTGTAGGTGTGCTGGCTGGGAGGTTTCAAGAAATGTGTTTGAGCAATTGTGAAAAACAAAAAAGAAATGTATAATTGCTATTTCCTTTCATCCAATTTTACTTGTTCTAAATCATGACAGTTGTGAAGCATTACACAATAAACTTCTGTTTATTTCTTGCCAGAGTTGATCGAGACACCTCTAATTCTAATTTGTGAAAGTAATGAAAGCGTCTGATGTCTTTTGTTCTAATCAAAGCATTAACGAAGCACTGATAAACCTGCTGTAGGACCCTTTGAATGAAAGCGTTTCAGTGTTTCCTGAAGGATGCCTGCTGGGAAATGAAAGTACATTTCATCATCGTTCGGCTGTTTGTCTGATATTGTGACGCTGTGCTTGTTATAGCAACTGTTTATGAATTTAACGTTTTAAATAGAGCTATTTATGAATCCTGAACAAAACAGGAAGTGCAGGAGACTTTTAATTTCATACATATGAAAGGAGGAAATAAAAGTCAGGGGAGACATTTTGGATTAATGGAGGTTAAAAAAAAAAACTTGTCTGGGGCTGTAGATCTGAGCTGTGCTGAACACTTACTGCCTCCTGCATTAACAACATCATGTAAATGCAGCTTGACTTTTGACCAGGGATTTACAACCGTTTTTGTTGAATAATCGATTGATGGATTAATTTGAAGGATTCCAAGCAGCCGAAGACTATGTGAGATAAATTCTTGCTTTTCATATTTATGTTTAAAATATGTTTATTTGTTAGGATTACATTTTCCTTTTGTGTTTAGTTTATTCTTATTAATGTGGAGAATATATGTGAATATATCATATCTAATTCCAGTGTTTATTTAGTTACTTATGATACAGTTTAAAGGTGAAGTGTGTAAGTTTTTTTATGTTAAAGTATATTCTCATAATCAAGTTTATTGTTCATGGACTACTATTAGTATGCCCTTCATAAAAGTGTAAACATTGAGCTTCCCAGGCACCATCTAAACACTGAGAGTGTCAGTTTAGATCTGTCAATCACTTTCCTGCTCAACCAAAAGCGAGTTTGGGGCATGGCTTCTGTGGCGGAGCAAGAAGGTTTTCGTCAGTCAGTGGTTGCGTTCCAGCTCGTTTTTTTTATTCCCTTCCCTCGCTAACTTCCCTCAGTCTTTTTGACTCGGATGTACGTCATTGCTTACGTTGCACGAGTGCCCACTACTGGCGGAACCCTTGCAATTCTCTGGAACGTCCTAAGCCCTTGATCACTTTGAATCCGCTATGGAGTTTTTTTTCCCTTACGAAACTGTTTAAAGGATTAGTCCACTTTCAAATAAAATTGTCCTGATAATTTACTCACCCCCATGTCATCCAAGATGTTCATGTCCGTCTTTCTTCAGTCAAAAATAAATTAAGGTTTTTGAGGAAAACATTCCAGGATTATTCTCCTTACAGTGGACTTCAGTGGCCTCCAAACGGTTGAAGGTCAAAATTACAGTTTCAGTGCAGCTTCAAAGGGCTTTAAATGACACCAGCTGAGGAATAAGGGTCTTATCTAGCGAAACGATTGGTCATTTTTGAAAAAAAATGTAAATATATATGCTTTATATAAACAAATGATCGCCTTTCAAGTGGTTCCACCAAAACTGCACTTTCGTGTTCAAAAAGCTTATGCTGTATGTCCTACGCCTATTCTACTTACAGAACAAACGCAGCGCAAGTTCCATTTCTTTCCGTAAGTATAATAGGGAAGGTGTTGGACATACAGCGTAAGCTTTTTGAATAATACGGAAGTGCGGCATATATCACAGAGTTGTTTGTGGTAGGGTAAATTAAACGTGATATGCAGTGGCATCACAATCATGTAAATACGGAGTAGACTCAAAATCGAGGGAGCATATAAACTTCCATATAAACTTCCCTCGTCCACTTCATGAATTGGAACGCACTTCAAAATGGCAGCAGGGATTAGGGAAGTTTGCGAGTGCATGTCTAAAAGTGGAGTGGAACGCAGCCAGTGTGTGGTGGTGCTTCAATAACATACAGCATCTTCATGCACCCTTCAGAAAAACAAATGTCCCATTTTATAATGTTTACTTTGATGTGTCTCAAAAGCCTTAAACTGTTGTGGCGCGTTATGTCAAAAATATGCTGGTGCAGACATGTTGGATGGGTTTATTCTGAACAACACGTACACTCTAGACAGATTGTTAGTCATGATGCATTGCAACACAGCTAAATGTATTGTATGTTGGACCTTTTATTGAAAGGACCTGTTGAGACCTGCCTTCACAAGCACCGGTAAGAGCTGTGATTGTGATGTTTGAGTTGATGGACACGTGAAAGGGGCATTTACAATATGCCGCAGACAGTGTAGCAGAAACTATACTTGAAAACTGTTTTTCATTCGGACTCTAACCTTTAGACTCCTTAGTAAGCGTCTGCTTGTTGTTTTGGTCGTTCACATTTTCATCGTCTACAGTGTGTCCCAGATTTCAAAGGAGCAGAAAAGCCTTTTCTGGTGTAAGTGGGTTAAGTAAATAAAACCAAAATAGAGAAACTCCACCTCCGCCTTTCCTCATACATCGCTGTTTGTTCAATCAGAAACACGCTGGTACAGCAGGACGAGGATTTACAGGGAATGCAAATAACTGTATTTATATACACTAAACAGCTTTCCTGGTGGGAATGGATTACCTGACGCATGAGAGACAGAAAGACGAACAGGCAGGCAAACATTTAATTTGTAATTTAAAAAAAATCTAACTTCTGTGTCACAATGAAGTCCAGGAGTTTATTATAATACAGAATAACATTCACACAAATGCAGTCTTGATTAATGAATGTGCAGTACGTTCACGTCTTCTCAGTCTGTTGGCATCTTCTCCGTCATGATTTCAGCAGCGAGAGGAAGGTCGAAGGTTTGTCCTTGCGTACACAGTTAGTGCTGCATAACCTGCAGAGACGCGTCACAGCAGAGAGGAGTGAGACGCTGCCTTTACCCCCCGTTCCTCCACATACTGTCATGAGTGAAGGTCTTGCTTTCTGTCTGATCTCAGTCACTTCGACTCCTTACTAGAGATCTGAATGTTTGCCTTGAAGCGCAGCAGAGGACACCTCGTCCTGGGGAACTAAACATCACTCTTCTGTATTGATTTCTCCTCTGCTTTTAATTGGATTCAGCCCCATATTGTAGCTAAAAAGCTCATTGAATCAGATGTTTTGTCAACACTTTTTTATTCTTTATTCATGCATTTGCTCCCATTCAGAGTTCAGAGGCTCAACATCCACAATAGAAAACAATCCTCCATAAACAGCTGGAATAAAGCACAGAAATCTCTGTGTATAACATCAAGGTTCATCCTCAGAATCACTGGAAACCTGTTAATCAGAAGTGTGTGATTTCTTCAAGCTCTTCAACTTCAGATATTCATTCATAGCACTTATGTTGTAATATAATTTGATTTAAATCTTGTTAACACATTGAAATGAAAGACAAAAACTGAAAAACTGGCAGTATTTACTTAATATTTGTGAAAACTAAGCAATAAAGTCCTTGCTTTCTGCTCCATATTCCACAATGCAGTGTTTATTTGACCTTGCCCGGAAAACTGGATTCCATTGTTATTATATTCTCTGAAAAATAAAACACACCTAAATGTGAGTCACACGGGTCAGAATTGCATTACTGAGAGAAAAAAACACATAGATTAGGCGCATTGGTGTGTAAGCTATATTTCCTTATTACAGTCAGAAAGAATGTAAAATACTGGTGAATAAAACAAAATATTTATAAACACTATAAAAATGGATTTTAGTTCCCCTCACTTCACAGCAAATCCTTTAAATGGGACCTTGATTATGATTTCACTTTTTAAACTTTAGTTAGTGTGTAATGTTGCTGTTAGTTAGTTACGACACTCAAAGTTACGTACAAATTGAGATATTTTCTTTTACAGAAATCACTTCTTAAGGACTACAACAAATGGCTGGTGGGGACTACAGCGAGCTTTTTCCTGGGTTGGTGACATCACAAACCCCAAAATTTACATAAACCCCGCCCCCAGGAACATGCAACAAAGGGGGCGGGGCCATGTTGGGCTGCTTTAGAGAAGAGGAAGAGTTGTTGTAGTAGAGTGTTGTTGTCATGCCATCATTTTACGCCGGACTGCTTCACAAACGAGGGTCAGTTCAACACAAAAGATGAACATGATGACACATGCTAGTCAATGAGTTGAATCAACTCCATAAAAACTACATAAATTTATCCACTAATCATTCAGAAACGTCCAGTTTCATTCGAAAAGTTGTAACTTCTTCCTGAGTCTCTCCATCAGTGTCGACTCCGGTTTGAACAATGTAAGGCTGAACACCGTTACTGACAATCCTCATTTTGGCTGCGTGAGATTCTCCAGCTTTGTTGTTGTTGAGCTGTTAAAGCTCCGCCCTCTTCTGGTAAGCGTGCCGGGAGCAGCAGCTCATTTGCATTTAAAGGGACACACACAAAAACAGCATGTTTTTGCTCACACCCAAATATAGGGGCAAATTTGACAAGCTATAATAAATGATCTGTGGGGTATTTTGATCTGAAACTTCACAGACGCATTCTGGGGACACCAGAGATTATATTACATCTTATAAAAGGGGCATTAAAGGTCCCCTTTAAATTTAATGAAATTGAGAACAGAATGAAGGAATGAAGAATATACGTATTAAACAATCGTAAATTATAGTGGCGTTCATATCTATTATATTTTTCATTTATTATAGACTGATGCTAAGACTGAACAAATTTGACTCTAGCGGCATCTGTGAAATGCACTTTACAAATAAACTGGATCTGATGTTCATATAATTGTTCTCACATGTTTTGTGTGCTTGATGTTAATTGCATGAAGTTGCTTTGGAATATAAATAGCAACACGTTTCATAAAAAACACAACCTATATTCTGGAAAATACAGTAATTATGATAATTGTGATAATTATGATGTGACAGTGCTGTCGAACACTATATTCTATTTTTTATTTTTATTTTTTTTTGCATTTTCTATGCAGTTAATGAAATGGAAAAAACAAAACAAAAACCAAAAAGGATTTGTGTTTTTTAAACCGAGGTTCAGATTTAAATCAGTTTTACTTGTGTGTTAAATTGATGAAGACCCAGAGTTTTTCTCCATCTTTCTGCACAGATAAGAGTCTGTTGGGAAATTTCTCCCATGATTCTCTGCTGCTGTTCTGTCGCTTCGACTCCTGCTGTCAGATTTATGCAAAACTCACCTGGACATTTAGACAGGATGTCTCATGATGGATTTCGACAGGATATTGTTATTTTTTTCTCTTGCCACACAACAAACACAGAGCAATTTTGATCCGTTCCAGAGTTTGAGTGACATCCCAAGGTTTATTGAATCTTATCAGCACAGATATTACTCATATTTCTGCTTCCTGTGTGTGTGTTTGCCAAAATCAGTTTAATATGTAAAATGATACTAATAAAGATCATATGCCGATACAGTTCATAAAATGCTGAACATATTCATTTTATTTCTTTTTTTCTTTTTACCTATGATGCCCAATTCGGATAATATTGAATTCAATTAAATTTAGTTCCTTTTGAACTAAATAATGAAAATTGACTCCACAATACTGGAATATGCAGTGGAGGACTTTCTGATAAAACAAGTTCATCTTTTTCATGAGTGATTTCCATCTCTGAACCTTGGAAACAAAGATGCGGTTTGTACTGTAACATATTCTACTTAAGTACGTTTTGAGTAGAATTTTCAGTATTGATTGAATTAATGAAACTCACTGAACCTTCTAGCATCTCATCTCAAAACAACAATCCTCATGTAATCAAAGAGAAAAAAACATACAGAACAGTATTTGATGAAGCCTAGTTCCTGCCAGCATCAAATATAAAAAGCAGGTCAATTCAAACAGCATTTTTATGACTTCTGGATGATGAACTGGGCTTCCTAATTTGACGGAGTACAGCGATCAGAGACAGACGCTCATATCTAACCTTTAGTAGCAGCTCATTCATCACAGCTGAACTCGTGTGCTGAATTACAGATGGAGGAAAGTCATTTAGCTTGTTCTGAGATCCTGTTTGGACCAACAAGAGCCTGTTGTTATTAAACTGTCTCGCTTTGTGAATTGAACACTCTGTTGGGATGGTGAGGGATATAATGTGACCTTCGGGTTTTCTGAGATATTGCTTATTTGATCTGTGTGTGTCCCTTAATGGCTTGAGCCGGCTGATCTAGAGTCAGTGACTCACAGTCTTCATCTGAACACACGTGTGTTTCTGAAGAGCGGGTTTAGAATGAAATACACTGCAAAAATTAACTTCTGTCTTGTTTTCCAGCACAAATATCTTAACATTGTTAAATCAACATACATTTAATGGAGAAGCAAAACGACTAATGATATTAACCCAAGGTTTCACAAACGGGGCTTAAGCTAGACTAAAATACATGTTTGAGCTGTTTTAACTGAATGCATATCTTAAATGTCCTAATTGAACCAAGGCTTGGTCCTGGCCTAGATCTTGTTTACTGAAAGTGTATCAAAATTAAGTAAGTTTGTGCTTTAAACAAGAATTAATATCTGCCAATGGAGTCAAAAAAAAAAAAAAAAATTCAAAGAGAAAACAAGATTATTTTTCTGACCCCATTGGCAGATAAATCATGATCTGGCTGCAATAACTAATCAATAAAGAAAATTGTTGACAACTATGTCATTATCGATTATTCGTCTGCCCAACAAGCACGGAAAACTTCCGCCCGTTGCGTGAAATTACCAGAGTTGTCTCTCTATGGCTCTGGGTCTATGCTCTGGGTATAACAAAGTAACGCGTTACTGTAGTCTAATTACTTTTCCTGATAACGCAGTAATGTAACGCATCACATTTTAAATTTATGTAATTTGATTACAGTTACTGATGTCAATAGAATTACGTTACTTGCTTTACAAAAAAAAAAAAAAAAAAAAAAAATTGGTAATGTGCATTTCTAAAAGATATCACTTTTGGCGCGGATGCGTCGAATCACCGGAGATCGCGTGGAGGAGGATTCTCGCGCCCAAGACGAGAGCGGTTCAACCTCGCCTAAACAAGCTAGATTGGATGTTTTGTTCGGGATCGGAGGGGAAGGTAACTTCTGAACAATAGGCCTACTGTTTTCAAATGTTATTATAAGGTTTTCAGCATTTTTTTCCTTTCTTTAATGCTGTTACTTACAAACATAAACACAGTTAAGCTACCACACACAAACATGCTACACATAGCAAGGAATGTTTAAGCAGTGTCCGAATCCGCTCACTCGTTCACTGATTCACTAATCCATATAGTGTATGTCATTTGAGTGCACCATATCTCCAAAAAGTGAACGAAATGAAGTGAGTGAATTCGCACGCTGACGTAGCCTATAACGTTAACTGTTCGTCGCTGAAGCTGTCAAAGAAACGGCTCAACACGTGATAAAACTACTTTTATCCTACTTGTTACTTTATAAAATAATATTAATAACAACCTTAATGACTTTATTTTGTAACCATACATACCATACCTGCCAGCTTTGTAGTTTCATCGATTGTATGGTTTGTCATGCTTAATATGGGTTCATAACTCTATGGTTCATAATCATTAAATAGGCTACGTTACTATTAAAAAAACTGCAAACAGAAAATAAACATTAACAAGTGTACAATATTTCAAATATTTATTAGTTTGAATAAAGTTATTTTTAGTTTGTTAGAGTCTCAGATGACGTGGTCGTTGAGCGCCCTCTAAGGCGACTGTTAGGATTGCATTGAATAAGCTACCTATAGATGATTAACGAATATTTTTAAGTCAAGTTGCTGTTTTCATCTAATATTTTTCAGTCAATATTAAATTACAGAAAGAACTATGAGTTTTAGTTTGTGGTGTATTTTTGTAGGTTTCAAAGTAACTTGAATGTAAATTAATTATTAATCTGATTACTTTTTAAATGCAGTAATCAGTAATGTAATCAAATTACAATTTTAATGCAGTAATTTGTAATTTGTAGTGGATTACTTTTTTTGAGTAACTTACCCAGCACTGGAAATTACAGCACTGAATAATGCATTTCTATGAACAAAATGCATCTAAAAATAGTGGAGGAAACAGAGTGAGCTGCTGCAGTAAAGGTATGTAATCAAAGCTGCCCAAAACATGAAAACTGTGTATTTTAAGCTTTAAGCTAATGCATTAGCATAATGTTTAATATGACTTTTCCTGTCAGGTGCATTTGACAGATGCGTGTGCTGTTTAACAATGTGTGCTATGTTTCCTCAGTGCAAAACTTTCATTTTATAGTTATATCCTTATCTGTAGCTAAGTGTTACAAATTTACGCAAATATTTCCATTTTGCATGAAGGCTTGTCCTGACAGTCCGCGCTAAACTTCAAACTTTACTGATTGAGTGCTGGTGCGGTGAATTAAAATTCAGCGCAAAAATATACATTTTGCTGAAATATCAGTTGTTGGACATTAAATTTAGTTTTAAAAGTCATTCAAGTATTTTATGGGAGTGGTAACTGTAAAGGGATGACCGCAAAGACCAGCCCCCTGCTATGTCCAACAAGCCATGCACATCGCGGAGCAAAGAGGACACTGACAAACAAGACAGAGCAGGTTACTTCTGATATGAAACAAAGTCTCAAATTTAAAATTTTGTAATTTTTTAAGAAATTTAAACAAGAAGTACCGTTTTATGGCTCTTTAATGTATCGTGTCAGTTCAAGCGGCTTGTGAACAGATAATCTCTTCCTACTTATTAATTTAGCATCAAATAAACATGAATGAACATCAGAAGGAATGTTGTTTCAACTGTGGAAAGAGCTCAGTACACAGCATTTTTTAAGTTCAAGTCCATCGACGTTCATCTACCAACTCCCCTGACTGCACTGTCGGACAAAATGTCGGATTCGGATGATTGTTAGATCGCATTTCAATCAAACTCCCTGTGAAGGGATATAATTGAATATAAATGTAAGACGTTTCTTACAGGATAGAGAAGTAACAGGTTACTGTGTCCAGAGTGAATGTGTGTGTTCCTGCTGAACATTCCTCTTATCCGTTAACACTGAGTTTGTATTTTTGTCTTTATTATTATCTTCATTTTTAATGTACAGATTTAAAATGTCTTTATGCTTTATTGCTCTTTTGGATAGATATATTCATTATATATGTTTTCATAGCATTCAGTTGGCATGTTTGTTTGAAGTAGGGCTGCACGATATATCGCATGAGATTGTCACGCGCATTTCGTCAGTAAAGCCGGTTCCCTGATTACCGTTAAATCTCCATCACCTGCTTTCAAATGGAGCGGCATTTAATAGACAGAGCCGTAGATCACTGAAAAGCCACGCAATATCGCGTTCATTATCGAAGGCGATTCATCTGCGATATGAACGCGATATTGCGTGGCTTTTCATTGAACTACGGCTCTGTCTATTAAATGCCGCTGCATTTGAAAGCAGGTGATGGAGATTTAGCGGTAATCAGGGAACCGGCTTTATTGATGAATTGCGCGTGACAATCTCATGCGATATATCGTGCAGCCCTAGTTTGAAGGGCAGCATTGGGCAGGATGTGGAATAGTGTGTTTTGTCAATAAAAAAGAAAATAATCGTCCAACTAATCGATTATCAAAATAGTTGTTAGTTGCAGCCCTAAGTTGTTGAAATGTAATGTTAACATACCGTTACATAGGTTGCAGTCTTTCCCCATTTCAAAGTAGATGAAGAATAATTTTATCCTGTTTCCACGGTGGTGACCAGTGGGCCGATGGATCCTAAAGGGACTTTGGGAAACACCTGCGGGAATCGTGCTGAGTGATTATCCAGAATAGAATCCAGTCGTGACAGTTTCACCCTAGTAATTGTTTTGAAACCACTATGAATTATACACTTGGGGTCACAAAATTGCACCTATTGTGTTTGTGTGTTCAGCATTGATCCTGCAGAATCTATAGAGAGATCATGCTGGTCCGTATGTGTTGCCAACACCTTTTCCCTTCGTCTGTGCTTTTGTCAGGGGTTTTGTTTAGGAAAAGCTTCCCAGACAGCTAAAGTGCCAGCTGCAGTCTTCAGTCTGAACCACAGGACACTGTCCTGAATGCTGTTCAATCAGACGCAACAGATCCAGCAGAATGTCATCATATCATTAGATATATGTGATGTGATCTGCGAAAACCCATCACATGGTGAAATTTTACCTATCACAGGTTTCAAATTCACTGTTTCTGTTTCTTTCATAGCTTGTCTGTAACAAAAGTTATAATTATCTGAAGTCGGCTGATCGCTCGGATTTTCAGGAACACAATTTTGAGAAAAACAGGTTTAAATAATTGTCACCCCCTTTTTCGCATAGACATGAAAATGCTCAATCCTTATATACATGGTTGTAATTCAAGAATGCTTTGGAATATAGACCTAAGGTTGGTTTTGTTTTAAAGAAGACACTTGTCAGATTATTGTAGATGTGAAATAAATTATGAAAGTGAAATAAGAAAAAGTTATAGAAGTTTAAAGGTGCTATCGAACGTTTGGATGTAAGATGTAATATAAGTCTAATGTGTCCCCTGAATGTGTCTGTGAAGTTTCAGCTCAAAATACCCCATAGATTTTTTTAAATACATTTTTTTTAACTGCCTATTTTGGGGCATAATTAGAAATGCACTGATTCAGGTTGCGGCCCCTTTAATTCTCGTGCTCCCCACCCCCAGAGCTCGCGCTTGCCTTAAACAGCATAAACAAAGTTCACACAGCTAATATAACCCTCAAAATGTATCTTTACAAAGTGTTCGTCATGCATGCTGCATGCATGCATCAGATCATGAGAGTGTAGTATTTATTTGGATGTTTACATTTGATTCTGAATGAGTTTGATGGTGCTCCGTGGCTAATGGGCTAAAGCTAACATTACACACTGTTGGAGAGATTTATAAAGAATGAAGTTGTGTTTATGAATTATACAGACTGCAAGTGTTTAAAAATGAAAATAGCGACGTCTCCGTGAATAAAGTAAGGAACGATGGCAACTTTAACCACATTTAACAGTACATTAGCAACATGCTAACGAAACGTTTAGAAAGACCATTTACAAATATCACTAAAAATATCATGATATCATGGCTCATGTCAGTTATTATTGCTCCATCTGCCATTTTTCGCTATTGTTCTTGCTTGCTTTCCTAGTCTGATGATTCAGCTGTGCACAGATCCAGACGTTAATACTGGCTGCCCTTGTGTAATGCCTTGAACATGGGCAGACATATGCAAATATTGGGGGTGTACATATTAATGATCCCGACTGTTACGTAACAGTCGGTGTTATGTTGAGATTCGCCTGTTCTTCAGAGGTCTTTTAAACAAATAAGATTTATATAAGAAGGAGGAAACAATGGAGTTTGAGACTCACTGTATGTCATTTCCATGTACTGAACTCTTGTTATTCAACTATGCCAAGGTAATTTTCCATTCGATGGCACCTTTAAGTTTATGAAAATGTAAAAATACAATTATTTATATTTTATAATAATATATTACAAGCATGTTTTACTCTTAAACTGCAAGAAAATAAAAGCCAAAAAGGTCAAGATTGCAAATTAATTTTAGGTTGAAATACTTCAAAAATGAGCTTTCAGTAAGATTTTGTTTGGGCGCAGTACCAAACTTTTTCACTAGATGACACCCAAGCTCTATATCTGACCATTTAAGGGCGCCTCATTTATTTAAGTAATCTGAACCATATATTTCCATATTTTCATACATTTTATGAAGTAGATATCCTATTCAAAAGTAGTTTGGCAGTATTTGACAAAAACCCAATTTTGACAAATAAATGACATTCTATTTTTTGACTATACTGAAAACGTTCCATTGTGACATCCGACGGGTTTTCCCAGATTGCATCACATATAGATATATATGTAACTTTACATTTGCAATATTTACTGATGTAAGAAAGTGACATTTGCAATTAAAGAGCCTTAATAAGTCGCTATTGGTATGGGTTTGTTAATTGAGTCTAGGTTTCTCTGTTGTCGTCTCATCTAGATAAGACATCATAAATCTAGTTTATTAAAACTATCCAGATAATTTTTCTGGCCAAATTGTGTTGACACTTGTGTTTATTTCTATTGGAAGAAGTATTATAAATTAAGCACTGAAAAGCAGGAGATGACATTTTTATTTTTGAGCACCTAACCTGAGAACTAACACTAACACAACACAGCAGAGCAGTCACCATCATTTATATGCAGGTCAGGTGATGTGAACATTTGCATAATAGCGTAATGTAACCAAAATGATGGTGACTGTTCAAATTGAAATTCATTCCCAAGCATATCATACCATGTCATAATGATTAAATTACCAGCTGCATAAACAAACTAAAAGGTGTCTGTATAGTAATGCGCTGAACTTTTGGGCGCCTTGGTAGTGAGAACGGGCTTATATAGTGTGTGTCTTTGCATCTTCATTAACAGAATACAGAAGCAAATGTCACTTTTTAAATATCCAAATGCATTATGAGGCCAGAGACTGGATTGTGCGATGAAGCCGTTTCTTGTGCTGCTCTTTCTCTGTGTGGTTAGAAGGCAAGCTGTGATGATTGGTCTATGAGATGGTTACACCCTCACAGTCACACTACACCTATAGGAATATTTTAGGTCCATTTAAATGTGTATTTACATAAAGATGTATTTGTGGATGATAGTGAGAGCAGAGTGCCTCTGTATCGAGTCTGTATATATAGTGCATTACTGTAGTAGCATCTGCTTGGTTTCTGATATTGCCAAGGTTCACTTTCACATCAAAACAAAAGGAATGCATTATGTCCTTTACAGCCACCAGAGCACAACGCTTTTTCTTGTGCTGATCCATAAATTAAACCTCTTAGGATCTGTAAATGAATTGTACTGAAATTTTAGCTGACTTGCAAGAAAGGATTGAGTCAGAGAAAGAGTCAGAGAAAGGTCTTTGGTCGCTGCGTTTAGTGCAGTCAGCAGAAAGAAGCAGGCTTGAGTCTGTTCTGAATGAGCAGCAGAGATTCACAGCTCTGAGAGTTCGACACACCTGTGAATGTGTGAATGTATGTATGTTTGTTCTTGTATGCATGGTTTATGAGGATTCAAATGTGTGTAATGACATGGGTATTACAACATAAACATGGTTTATGAGGACACTTCGTAAACCAAATAGCTTTAAAAACGTACTAAACAGTGTTTTATTAAAAATGTAAAAATGCAGACAGTTTCCTGTGATGGGTAGGTTTATGGGTAGGGGTAGTGTAGGGGGAGAGAAAATACAGTTTGTATAGTATAAAAACCATTAAATCTATGAAGAGTCCCCGTAAACCAAAAATACAAGTATGTGTGTGTGAGAGAGTGTGAGTGTGCTAATATGTATGTGTGTGTGTGTGTATGGGAGTGTCAATATGTGTGCAAGTGTTTGTTTGTGTGTGTGTGTGTGAGAATATGTATGCATGTTTGTGTGTGTGTGTGCTTGTGTGTGCGCGCCTCTCTCCTGTGGTCAGTGAGTGAACAAGAGACACAAGAACACTCTAAAAGCTTGAGTTGCCAACAAGTCATTAAAATCCATTGGTTAAAGTGAACCTGAATCACATGTCTAAAGTTGTGATAATGTGTAACTCAGAAGCACCTACAGGTTTTATCTGCATGATTATAAAACCTGTCAGCTTTACGGATCTGTCAGGCCAGTGTTGTAGAGGTGTGGGATGTGATGTCCTCTGTGTGTGTCTCTCCTCCTCTAGATAAATATACTGATTCCACCACGAGGACAATCATACGACGCGTCTGCTGTTTGAGCTTCAGTACGCGGTGTTGCATTAGCATCAAGAATGAGCTGTTAATGTAATGTAAGGGATCCTCCAGGGAACTAATTCCACACAAGGTCAATAATCCAATGACAGGAAATACAGTTATGCAAATTTGTGGTAATCTTAGAAGAACAGTCATCTATATTCATTCACATGAAACCGGGCCGTTGTGAGATACAGGCAGGTCGAACTGTGAGCCATTGATCGATCAGACTGAAATCATACAAGCATACGAGCTCCTCATGATGGCTGTTCATGCGTCTCATGTCTCCAGAGCGTCATTAGATAATTTATCCAGATAGAAGAATAAATCTGGATTATGAACATGGATTATCAGCCTTCATACTGTGCATTGAGGATAGGAATGAACTTATCTGAACTCATCTTATTGACCTTGAGCTGGTTGTGTTGATTCTGAGCGGGTTGTGTGTTGATTTTCACATTCAAGACTTCTAATTAAGCCTGTTTTATATTGGGCCACTCAAATGTCCATTAGGACTCTGTTTAAATATATTAAATCAGCTTTTTGATTTTATTATGTTCCACCATTTTTACATTATTTTGCTTGCCAGGCATAAATTATCGAACCGTGAAATAAACTCTAAAGGGAATGAGTTTTGTCCCTCGCCGGCTGCATGTGAACAGACCAGAAAACGGTTTCCTTTTCTCTATTTATAGGCTGAAGCTGTTTCTCAGTGCTCAAATGCTGCAAGTTTCACATTACTGTGTTCAGAACAGAAATCTAGCCTATACACACTTATACTATTACTGATTATTTATTTATTAGTATGTGAAACCATATGCATTATGCAACAAGCATATCAAACAGTGCTGCTATGTTGTCTCATTTAATTCAGCAAGTAGTGTCTAGTACTAATATGCACTCATTTTGGGTTTTGTGACATTTTTTCTAACATCTGTAACTCTATTTGCACTCTTTTTCAATCTTCTTATCCTCACATGTCATGTAGAAAGAGTACTTACTTTGGTACTTACGACTGCCCAACATAGCCTTTTAATAGTTCCAGAGGTTTGTTCATGGCACATTTATTGGGAATATGTCAGACATCAGCAGTATGAAGCTCTTTTACTCATATCAGGTCTAGAGAGTCTAGATGCTGGATGGAGTAAAGACATGAAGTCTGTATTTCTATTTTGGGTTCGTCTTAAGTCTTGTTGGCAGATGGCGCTCACTTCACTGCGCTCTCCAGGCAGTGGTATGGAGAAAATATCAGTAAAAGCCCGTTCACAACAAAAACGATAAAAATAAGGATATATTTCTAAAAATCGTTCTAAATGTATAAGTCTACACTGCAGCTATAACAATAATGATGTAGATATAGAGAAACAATATCATTGGGTTCACTTTCAGAGTGAATTTTTTCCAGTTGTTGAATGACAAAACACTGGCAGCCAATCAGATCCATTTTAATTTAAGGGCTCACGCATTTAAAATGACTAACGACATTGCAGAGAAGTTAATCGCCGAGGTCCAGAAAAATCCACCACTGTTTGACAAGTCAAACCCCCTTTTCAAGGATACTTTAACCCTTTAACTGTCACCCCCCCTTTGCACTTTCCAAACTTAAATGGATGTAATTCAAGAATACTTTGGAGTGTAGACATAAGGCTGGTCTTGTTTTAAAGATGAAATTTGGCAGATTATTGTAGATGTGAAATAACTTATGTAAGTGAAACAGAAAATAAGTTATAGAAGTTTAAGTTTATGAAAATGTAAAATGTAAAAATATAATATTTTATATTTTATATAAAAGATATATTTTACAAAACAAGTTTTACTCTAAAGCTGCAAGGAAATCAAAACCAAAAATCTGAACAAGTTATGTTCCGGTTGATATCTCAAAAAATGAGCTTTCAGGAAGATTTTGTTTGGGCGCAGTACCACACTTTTTCACTAGATGACAACCAAGCTCCATTACTGACCATATAAAGGCGCCTCCATTTCCATATATGGTTTGAGTGATCTGAACCATATATTTCCATTATTTTCATACAATTTATGAAGTAGACATCCTATATAGAAGTAGTATGGGAAGTTTGGCAGAATTTGATATGAATTCAGCCTCTAATAAACATAAAAATAACATGTATGTGGGTTATAGATCGCCGCCACATAAATGTATTTTTTTTCTATTAAAAACATTTTCAGACCTTTTTTTCTCACAAAATTGAATGGATGTTATCTTTTGAACTCTTGGCATGAAAACAAACATGTTTCAACCAATCTTTAATTATTTTTCATGTTCATCGCTATTTCAAAATAAAGGTCTGAACATGCCTTATGAGTATGAAAATATGCTTGTTGCAAATTGATAAATTACTGCTCCTCTGTAATATATTTTGTCACCAAATATACATTTCAGTCACCAAATATGTAAACTAAAGATTCTAAGCTTTCAAATGATATATAGTTTGTCAAGATTAGTTTAGGTTTAGTATAGAATATTACTGTTTTAAATATGTAATGGCAAACGTCCCACCTGTGTTATTCCACTATATTAACTTCATCAGCTAAATTCACTGTTAGATTAGATCGATTACACTAGCTATTCACTCGAAACATAGCATGCTGAGGACATCTGCTGGTTAAAGCAGTGTAAATGCAAGAACAGCAAAAACATGTTGTACCCACTTTGAAACCGCAGCATAAATATATCGTTAGTTATCGTTCTTGGTGTGAACGGGCCTTAAATCTATAGAGTTTGCATTTACTTTACCCCAGTAAAAAATTACCCATATACAAGATGTGGACAAAACACTGACCAGTGACCATAACCAGTGTCTGCCTCTGAAGCTCAATGACTTTTTCACTGTTTACATTTCAAAGTAGGGCTCTGAAATCTTTAAAGCAATCATGACATGCCTTTATTTCTCTCAACATGGGGACTGGAGAGCTGTCAGTCAATAAATGTAAAAAAATCATTTGCGTTAATTATTTGAAAAAGTAACTTAGATATTTTGTTTTAAATTGAAAAAGTAATGCATTACTTGAAAAAAGTAATCTGATTACGTAACTTGTAATGCATTACACTGTTCGAGCATGTGTAAAAGGTCACATTTCACACAGGCTTTAATGTTGTTTAAAATATGACAACATAACCTTTCCAGGTTGTCCTGTGAAACCCATTTTCCCCTGGCATAATTAAACTGTGTGTGATAAAGCAGGTGAAAATACCACACTTTGCTCCAGCTGTGCATTCACAAACAACTCCAGCTGTTATTCCAGCAGAAAGCACTGGTAAACTCACTGAAAGACCAGAGAAACACACAGCAGGAGAAATTTACAGTGTGATGAACACAAGCGTCAATTTGTATTGCAAGACAATAAGGAAAAGGTTTAATATGAAAAGCAGATTTTTGATGAATATGACACTAACCTTATGAATTAATAAATATGAAAGTTGTTTTCTGCTGTGCCAGTGCAAAATTGTTTTATTTGTAAAGCACTTTTTGGTCACATTTCGTTTTGTCAGGATTGCTTTACAGCCGTACAACACCCTAATGAGTAATGTGAAGGTGGCTGACGCTCCCTAAGATCATGTGTATAATAACATGGGTATTACAACTTCCTGTGTCCTCGTAAACCAAATGGCTTAAAAACATACTAAACGGTGTTTTTTTGAAATTCAGAAAATGCAGACAGTTTCCAGTGATGGGTAGGTTTAGGGGTAGGAGTAGTGTAGGGGGATAGAATATGGTTTGTACAGTATAAAAACCATTATGCCTATAGAGAGTCCCCGTAGACCAAGTGTGTGTGTGTGTGCTGTCACACTAATGATTGCCATTATCACTGGTAAACAGATTTCCACTGTTGGTTTGTTTGTGCTTGTGGACATGTTTATCCTTGCCATATGCTTACGTCTTCTTATGTCGTAACAACTAGACAATGATTTTAACTGACCCGCCTCTGGTGGTGTTTTCCAGAATAAATCCTAGTTTTAAGAGTCGCGAGGCTCCGGCTGTTAGAGGGCCGAAGCATCACGCCGCAGGACGATAAAGAGAGTACCACATCTTCAGCAACACGCGTGTGAGCTCTTACATTCCTATGAGTCTGCTTAACACGACAGAGGCTCTCTAATTATTTAAATGTCAAACGGCCAATAAAGTGTCTGACAGGCTGTCACTTCCTGTTTGTTTCATGATGCCGAGCGTGATTAAACAGCAGCGTTACTGCAGTGACATTCACCAACGCTCTACTGTTGTTTTTCATGTTTTTTCCTGCCATAAAGTGAGACGCTTGCCTGTGACACTCCATAAATTCTGCTCTCTACAATTAAAACTGACATTAAGAAATCTTTGAACGATGACATTTAATCAGATCCATCATTCTTTACATACTGGAGAGGAGAGATCTTATTTTTTCTTTGTGGGCTCGTGATGGAAAGGTTACTGAATACAATTAGACTGGATGAATTAATGGCCGCATGGACTCTTGCATTGTCGGATATATTCTTACACAAGAAATGCACAATGAAGATGTCCTGATGACCCAGTTTTACCGCCACAGGTGTAAAGCAGGATTAAATGCAATGAATTTGCACATTAATATTCTGTGCAAACTGTAGCCTGTTATGAATTTGGAAGTTTGTGAAAAATATAATATTTATTTTGATATTCTAACTATGCACGATTATATGGTTGGTTGCATTTTATCATTTGCATTTAGCATTGTCAGCATAGTCACAACTGACCTGAGGCCCGTTTTTGGGTCTTGATCCAGTGGAGCACCAGTATATAAATATGCATATAATGTATAAGATGAGTCCTCGATATTATGGATTAGTTTTCTTGGAACAGAAAGGCAGTGAATTTTAAATGTGTTCACCTTTACCATAACCAACCGTTCCCACAAGCACAGGTGTATGTTTGAGAACTCTTGAACTCTCGTATGCCCACATGAGCCGCCTAAATTCATCAAACTGACGAGGGAAACAAAGAGCCTCCAGCCCTCGTCAATCATGCATGATGGTGTACGTCTCTAAACGCTAAAGCAGCGAAGCTCAAAACCAACTGATGTGGAAAATTACCTGCGGGAAAATCTGCATAATCAGTTCCTGACCACCTTTAATGGGAAACTCTGGCAGAAAGACAAATTCAGAATTCTTTGACTGTTTTTCTTCTTCTGGGATTTGCGCATATGATAAATCTTGAGTCTGGTTATGGTTGTGTGACATGGTTTTGATTTGTTTCCCTAAAGTCATTAGTTGAGTTTTTGGTCAGCGTCAGTATAGATTTGAACCCAATTCAGTTAGGTAGGTTTAGATCTTCAGAGAGAATATGTGATATACCCCAAAGTGGCGATGTATCCTGGGGGATACAAACATTTAAAGATTATGAAAAAGCCTTGGAAAGGTTACTTCATTTGACTGTACACATACACAGGCGTTGGACGCATGCGCAGTTTTGAGTAATCTCTCACCACGAGTTTCAACACATGTAAAAATCTTTGTATTCTTTCATGCTAGAGTTGAACAAATGAGGGTACTTTCTAACCTCTTTGCTCAATCTCTCGTCTATTTAGGCCTCTATTGTCACTGTAGCTTATAAGCATTCCAGTCTGTTCTGTTTATGCAGTTTTTCTTTGACTACCTTGTAAATCGACGCCCCCAGGGAACGGTTGACACCTTGTGGATAAACTAATTACTGCAAAAAAATTAAAAGCGCATGTGCGTACAGGTACTCGCGGTTACAAAAATCTGGCAGGTGCACATTCAGTAATCTTGGTTGAGTTGTAAGAAGTTTTGTGACATCCAGTCATTTATGTCTTTGATGCAATTTGCTAGTGAATCAATTTGCACCGGGTCATCAGGAGACACAGCTACAACTATCTGCATAACTATGAAAAGAGATACCATGCCTCCTGATGAGGTGACCGAGAGGTAACATATATAGATTAAAAAGTAGTGGTCCTAAAACAGATCCCTGAGGAACCCCACATGGTATTGTAATATTCAGACAAGGTTTTATTAATGGATACTACAAATGTTCTTTCACTAAGATTTGATAAAAAACCATTTAAAACTGTTCCAGATAGCCCAACATAGTCACTTAATCTATTTAAAAGAATCTGGTGATCTATTGTATCAAACGCAGCACTCAAGTCAAGAAGCACCAGAACTGAAGGACAATTTCTGTCAAGGTTTATGTTTATAGCATTTACTACTTTAATAAGAGTGGTCTCTGTACTATTGTATTTTCTAAAACCAGACTGAAACATGTCTAGTTTTGAATTTAAGAATGTACTCAACTGATTAAAATCTATTTTCTCTAATATTTTACTACTAGGAGTTAAAATATCTGAGCTCCCTTTTTTGTACACAGGTTTTACTAGGGCAGATTTAAGGTCAGATGGGAAAATGCCAAGCTGCAGGGAGTGATTTACTATCTCAAGGATATCAGTAGATATGGAGTCAATGATACTTTTAAAAAGAGAGGTAGGAATAGGATCAAAGGAACAAGTAGATGGTCTCAGTTCTGTTACAACCTTTCTCAGTGTCTCAGCATCAACCAAGTAAAACTTTCCATTTTAACAGTATTCTCTACACTTAATAATGATGATATGATATGATGCCCATTTTAGGGTTTTAATGAACCTAAAGAACTTCTACTTCAGATAGCAACATAGTGTCGGCCTAGATGCGGCCCACATCTGGTACGCGTGGAATCCAAACATATCAGATGTGGGCCACATCTTGGGCAACACTATGTTATTGATCGTTTCTTTTAAGGCTTTTTGTTAGCTGATGAACAAGACATTCTTCATCCTCTTGAAAATGATGAAGGTCCAAGTGGATCAAACTCTGTTAGGTTCAGTCTGTCCATCTGTCAGGGAATATATTGAGTTTCTCATTTCACTAATTGATTAAATGAGAAATATCCCTGTTTTATTATAGTAACAGTCACACAGCAACTAACATTTGATGTATGAGGCCATTAAAGTAATAAATTCCAAATCTATATATTAAGTGTTCATAAAATGCTTTAGCATCAGCATACATGCAGCATTCTGGCTTGTATTTTTTAAATATGGAGTTAAAACTTTTATGAGATTTTGGTTTGGTCTGTACCAAATTTAGGCCGTTTCTTCGCCTGTATCTATTGTAGTTCCTTCAATCCCACAGTGCCCTTGAAAGTGAGATACTCTGTAAATCTCCGGGGCTTTTAATCTTTCGAGGAAATGAGCAGAGAGACCTGAGGTAATTTCAGCCCTATCAGCTGTTAAACAGAGGTCTCTCTCGTTTTCAGTTTCAGGGTCCTTTATGACTGAAAGTCCTTGTGTTTAGCTAATAAGAAGGGCAGTGTTTTATTGCATGCTATAGACATAAATAGTATAGTCATATGTGTTTTCCCCCTATCTATTATCTGTGTATTTTGTGCATTATGTCAGAAAGTACAGCTCTGTCTCATTTTGTGGACACAAACTCTCCTCTCCACTGCTTTCTGCCAGTTTCTACAGTGATGTTGTTTTTCTAAGTGAGTCTGTATCTGGTCAGGTGTCTCTCAGTGTTTGAAATTTTACTGTACTGATTGTTTGTCATGGTGTTCTGTTTGGTCAGATAGCATTGATCTATAATGTCATATAATACCCCTATAATGCCCCTTTCACATGATGTAATATAAGTTTATATATATATATATATAAACTTATATAATATATATATATATATATTTTATAATTTGCCCCTATTTGGGTGTGAGCAAAACACACCATTTGTGTGTGTGTCCCTTTAAATGCAAATGAGCTGCTGCTCCCGCCCACTTTCCAGAAAAGGGCGGAGCTTTAACAGCTCATGCTTCAGTTGCTCAACAACAACAAAGCTGGAGAATCTCAAGCAGCCAAAATGAGGATTGTCAGTAACGGTGTTCAGCCTTACATTGTTCAAACGGAGTCGACACTGATGGAGAGACTCAGGAAGAAGTTACAACTTTTAGAATGAAACTGGACGTTTCTGAATGATTAGTGGATAAAGTTGATTCAACTCATTGACTAGCATGTGTCGTCATGTTAATCTTTTGTGTAAATCCAGCGTTGAATTGACCCTCGTTTGTGAAGCAGTCCTGCGTAAAATGATGGCATGGTAAGAACACTCTACTACAACAACTCTTCCTCTTCTCTAAAGCAGCCCAACATGGCCTCACCTCGCGTGTTCTCGGGGGCAGGATTTATGTAAATTTTAGGGTTAGTGATGTCACTAACCCAGTAGGGCTGTAGCGATACACTAATCTCACGATACGATACGATGCACGATATTCAGCTCACGATACGATGTATATCACGATATTCAGCCAACGATACGATTCGATACGATTCGATATAAATCGATACACTTACATCATTTTCTGAAAGATTGGGGACAGAGTGATTTTGGTGACATCTTGTGAGTGTTCCCTTTACTTGGATTGAACTAATTGAACTAAAAACTAAAAACAATATTTGTGCAAGTGCTGGACAAAATGAATCAAAGATGTGTTGAGAAAATTATTTCCATTTATTGTAGCTTACAAGCATTTGAAAAGTAAATAAAGTGCAGTATTGCAATTAACAATGGAGTTTTCAAAAGTGCAGCAAGTGGCCTGTTCTGAACAGTTTCTTTGACAGCTTTTTAGCTTGACACTGAACATATGATGTGACATATGCTTCAGTTGTGCACGAGGTCCAGCCGTCGCACGTCAGGGCAACTCTCTCCGCGCTGGCCAGGGAGGCTTTGATGTGTGCCCTTGTCTGAGCGTACAGCCTGGGAATACAAACCTTGGTGAGGTGTTCGCGGGTTGGAATAGGATAGCTGGGCTCCATCGCGTTCACCATGCGCCTAAAGCCGGCGTTTTCCACCACCGAATACGGTCTCAAATCCTGACAAATAAAGTAGGCGATAGACTCTGTGATTTTCTGCGACCTTGGTGAAGCAGATGGAAACTTGTGGGAACAACCACCATTGATGTCCAGCGTGGTTTGTTTTGGGTCACGCGGCCGCTTGGGGTCCTCCATTAGCATGATCTTGTTCGAGTGATGACGTTTTAGGTGGGCTCGTAGGTTGGTGGTATTTCCAGAGTATTTCACGTTCGTGTCACACAGCTTGCAAACCGCGATGCTTTTGTCTAAATCGTCGCTTTCTTTCTTCTTTTTCAAATCCAAAGTGCTCCCACACATCTGCTTTTAAGCATGAAGGTGCTGGATTTGTATTCGCCGCCATTTTCTTGAATCTCCTCGCTCTGACTGCGTAAACAGGAAGACGTAGATGTCGGCGTCTGTGTAAAGTTAGTAGTACAGGTAACTTGCGGCTGGCTGACCAAATCGCTCTTCCTGCAACGTGAACGGGGGTAAACACGGGGGATTTGAATGGGACTTATGTATCGATACCCGCGGCTTAAAAATCGATACTTTCTTAGGGAAAAAAATATCGATTTATATCGCAGAATCGATAAAATTGCTCAGCCCTATAACCCAGGAAGAAACTTGTAGTCTCTACCAGCCGTTTGTTGTAGTCCTTAAACAGTGAATTCTTTAAAAGAAAATATCTCCCTTTGCATTGAACTTTAAGCGCGTAACTTTGTTTATGTTGTTTATGCTCAAACAGCAACATTACACACTAACTGAAGTTAAAAAAGTGAAATCATAATCAAGGACCCATTTAGCATGAGTTTTTTCGAATGACTTGACAATTCTTGTCATTTTTGGATATATGACTTTCTATCTATTGCTAAGTTGTAAAATGTTCCTTAGTAAAAGTTTCCACTTTTTTCAATCTCTTTGCCTGGTTCTCTTTTCCAACCACATTGACAGGTTCACAACATTTACTTGAAGTCTTGCCACGTCCAGCATGCTATGATTTAGTGACAAGAGCAGAGGCTTTATAATCATCCCTCAACCCACTGTAAATAAGGTCACTTGCATAAAATCTGCTGCCAACATAAAGACAGTGAAGCAACAAGAGACGGTGTTAAATAAGAGCATGTTTTACAGCAGCGGCAGTTGAACCGAGTGACTGTAGTGGCTGTGTGAGACTTTATACTCTGCAGGTCTCTGATAACACAACAACCTTTAATGGAGCTCCACCACAGGCCACATTCTCTGCTGTGACATACACACACACACACGCTTTTCAGCTTTTAGTGGCTGGAGTTTGGCCAGCGGAGGCTTTGAGCGCCTGCCTGACTGATGTGAAGCTGGAGGCGAGACTCGCATTTACCCGCATTACACGCCATCTTTACTTGCCCTACAGCTAATGAAGTAAATCAGGGCTGCTGAAGAGTAAACACAGATCTTGAACACTCATCAGTAACCTCAGACAGAAAAACAGAACAGCTTTGTGCCTGTTGTATGTTCATTGTGTGGCTTTAATTGTGGCCGCCAGAGCATTTGCTTCAGTGTCTCCAAGGTCTCCATTAGACAGAATGCATGTAGTGTAATGGTCACAGGTCTGAGAAAGAGTCAAAACTAATGGAGGATTCCTTTTCCAAGCCTTTCTGTTCTGTGTCTGCTGTGAAATGTGTTCGGTTGCTCTTCCACTAGTTGGTTCTTAAAGAAAAGCAATAGAGAGTGAATGAAACATTTGTACATTCCACCTTCAGCTGCAGTGACTCTAGTGGCACCAAATAGAATAGCAAGCATGACTGTTTTCAAACAGGTTTCCCAAAAACTTGCAGATTGTACTGTTGTACCATTAAGCCACAGTATGAAGTTCACATTAACCAGCATACTAAATCAAACCCTCAGTCAGACGATGCCTTGAGTTTTCTTTATTGGTCAGGGGAAATGTTTGCTGGAGCAGTGGAGGGGCATCCATCATATTTACGCTAGCTGTATTTACCACGATTACGCCTGTCACCACATGGAAATGAAAGTTAGGCTCATGGGAAAAGCTCAGTATGCCTCAGGTTTACATGGCTTGAATTCCTTGCACTTCATAGCTGGAAAAGCACCAGTCATCATAAAGCTACAGTCCAGTTACAAACTGAATAAAATGTCATGTTTGATAATAAAGTTATGTTGATCAGAAGTTGTTAAATGCACCATTTAGGGACCATTTTATAAACCTGCACAACAAAATGCTTTTTCATCCAGTCATTTGCAATTTGATATTGTTATCTCCATGTTCGACTTCTTTCAACTCTGCAGATTTATCTCTAAAAGTCAGGCACAGTATAAAGTGCAATCTCTCTTTGCTTTGTTTGGAAATTTTCCATCAAGTTGACTAAATGGGGCAAATGACGCCGAATGAAAAGCCATCACTCCTTCTTCTGGGCTAAAATGCACAAAACTCTTTTGAAAGATCTTTCTGTTTGTTTTCTTTAGTAGAGCAGCCAAGAAATGCATTTTTATGTGCATGCTGGTTTGTAAATTTAATTTTGAGGGGTAGTATAAGGATGTCTCATTTTATATTAGTAATATCTGTTGAAATGCATTTGGATACATGTCTTATTGGCAGTAAATTGTTTGATTCACACTGAGAGGCATTTTCAGTGATGTAGAGACGACAGACAAACCCACGGCTCTCAGTCCATTTAAAAATGTTGCCCTGTTGTCCTCGTAGCATGTCTTGTTAATTCATAATGTCTATATTACATATCAGTGTAGCAGGACTGTTGGCAGGAGAACCAGTATAGACAGAAAACGTAAAAAATACATTTTCTTTTTTACCACATGGCAACACATGTTTGTGTTCACATTCATGATTAATGGCATGATGACATGTTTAGAGATTAATTTTGGGAGACGTAAAGGAATTAATTATACTACTTTCAGTGTGATCTACTGAAGAGAATAATGTTATTTATTATCGGTTAGATGGGATTTAATGGATAGGATCTGCAGTTCAGATCACGGTCACAGCAAAAAAAAAATCATCATGAGATCATGCAACTTTTACTTTCCCTCTAGTCAGTCGGCAGAAGGACGTGTGTTTGATGATGTTGAGTATCTCTGTCATGGCTTGTGGACAGACACATGTCTCTTCAGTCTCTTCAAGATTTCACATACTGGCTGATTAAAGCTGCCCTGAGCTTAGTGTGAAACTCTCTGAATCGCTTGCTTTTCAAGATGACAAGCTATAGAATTAACAGACATGAACCTGAATTTAAAAAACACTGACAGACAACATCTTGTGTTCAGTCACTGCAACCAGTCACTGCATTCAGCATTCGGTTGCTGTGATCAGTTACTGCGATCAGTCGCTTCATTCAGTCATGTTCAATCACTGCGTTCAGCATTCAGTTGCTGTGATCAGTTACTGCGATCAGTCGCTTCATTTAGTCATGTTCAATCGCTGCGTTCAGTCACTGCGTTCAGCATTCAGTTGCCGTGATCAGTTGCTGTGATCAGTTGCTGTGATCAGTTGCTGCGTTCAGTCGCTGCGTTCAGTCGCTGCATTCAGCATTCAGTTGCTGCGATCATTCACTGTGTTCAGTGTTCAGTCACTGCGTTCAGCATTCAGTCACTGCATTCAGTCACTGCTTTCAGCATGTAGTGGCTGCGATCGGCCGTTGCATTCAGTGTTCAGTCACTGCAATCAGTCACTACGTTCAATGTTCAGTCACTGCGTTCAGTCACTGTGTTCAGTCACTGCATTCAGCATTCAGTTGCTGCGATCATTCACTGTGTCAGTGTTCAGTCACTGCGTTCAGCATTCAGTCATTGCATTCAGTCACTGCTTTCAGCATGTAGTCGCTGCGATCGGCCGTTGCATTCAGTGTTCAGTCACTGCAATCAGTCACTACGTTCAATGTTCAGTCACTGCGTTCAGTCGCTGCATTCAGCATTCAGTCGCTTTGTTCAGTCACTGCGTTCAGTGTTCAGTCACTGCGTTCAGTGTTCAGTACTGCGTTCACCATTCAGTCACTGCGTTCCGCATGTAGTCACTGCGTTCCGCATGTAGTCGCTGCGTTCACCGTTCAGTCACTGCGTTCAGTCGCTGCGTTCACCGTTCAGTCACTGCATTCAGTCGCTGCATTCAGCATTAGTCGCTGCGTTCAGTCACTGCATTCAGTCGCTGCGTTCAGTGACTGCGTTCACCGTTCAGTGATTGCATTCAATATTCAGTCACTGCATTCAGCATGTAGTCGCTGTGTTCAATCACTGTGTTCAGTCACTGCGTTCACCTTTCAGTCACTGCGTTCAGCATGTAGTCGATGCGTTCACCGTTCAGTCACTGCGTTCAGTCGCTGCGTTCAGTCACTGCGTTCAGTCGCTGCATTCAGCATTAGTCGCTGCAATCAGTCACTGCGTTCAGAGTTCAGTCGCTGTGGTCAGTTCCTAAAGCTTTGGGCAGAAACTGATTAGAAGAGCATTCATGTTCAGCTAGAAAGACCAGTGTGTTTTTGAGTGAACAGGATTGGCATGATTAACTAGTTATTGACTTATGCTCTGTTAGCAATAATTAATGTTGTAAGACGATGCTAGATCGATTCTCATTGTCGTTGACAATAATGAGCACATGTCATCTTTACTGAGTTGGTCTCTTGTGGTTTTGATCCTAAACATGCAGCAGGATTCTTAATGGAACTTCCAGATTTGTTAACATGCAGGGGTTTTCACTCCGTTTTAGTGCGTAGTGAAGTATTCCCAGCCCACACTGTGAGAGTGAATGATTTTCAGTGTGAGCTCCATCTCTCATGTCTGGCTCTCGTCCACTCGCTGCCTCTAATTCGATGAGCAGCAAAACACGATCGTATCAGGCTGCCAAACACCAGTGAGATCTGGCTCAGTGTGTGTTCAGTATTGTCTGTGGGACATTGGTCTTTTGTCAGCCATTTTTCTTTCAGGTTTATAATCCAGAACGAGCTTGTTCTGATAAAGCCTTGACAAAGACCTTGAAGCATTAATATAACTCTTAACAGCAGTTCAGCATTACACTCTAAACATGTTAACTCAGGTGTTGTGACCAAGAGTGCTGGAACA
Organism: Chanodichthys erythropterus; assembly: GCF_024489055.1. NCBI lineage: Eukaryota > Metazoa > Chordata > Actinopteri > Cypriniformes > Xenocyprididae > Chanodichthys > Chanodichthys erythropterus. The sequence continues at coordinate 4,950,961 of NC_090225.1, forward strand.
TCTTAAGCAAAAGACCTGTACCATCAAGACATGTTGGTGTGTGGCTGCTTTAATGAAACATTTGTGTCCCTTGAAGCCAGATTTGTTGCACCTTATGCTCTATACAAAAGCATCAGTATAAAGGAATCCACCAGATTTTGACATATCTGAGATTCCAAGCGGATTTCTCCTTCATGTTGAAATGTATTGATGAACAGATTTCTTGCACTCCAAAAGTGATGTTTATCCTCTTTGTTTTTGTCTTGTTTTCCAGTACAAATATCTAATATATAAAATCACTAAATCAAGATACATACTGTAGAAGAAAAATGACTGATATTAAGATATTAAGTCTTGTCTAGATATTTGTACTGGAAAACAAAACAAAAATACTGAGGAAGAGCATCATTTTTTTGCAGTGTGTTCTGTGGACGACTAGACTGCAAATGTGTACAAAATGGCCCCAGTTACTTTGTGTGTGTGTATCGAACACAAAACAAACCTCTGTCTTATTTGAGCAAAGAACAGAAGGGAGGTTAAAACAATAAAGACTGAACTGACTGGGGAAATGGCCGGAGGAAGGTGGTGTGTGTTGTTAACTGGCATTTACTGCAGCTTCCAAATGGATCCTGTAATTCTGGGCATCCTTCAGGAGGGATTCACCTGCCGCTTCCAGACGGATGGAGGCTGATTTATCACTCACTTACTGTATGTTTGGACTCACTAAGCTGTGGTGGTGAGGGAGGAGGACATGACTGTGGTAAAAATCCGGGAAAGAAAATGAGAGATTCTGCATGATATAGGGGTTTATTAAGGATGGGTGGTGATACTAATAAAGGCACGGGAGTGATGGATGTGGTACAGCGATCCATGTGAAGCCATGACCGGTGAGTTCCATTCCTGGTGCTTCAATGAGTGAGGAAGAGCAGCTGTACAGCAGCAATCGCTGCATGGATGCAAGAGGACGATTCATAAAATGAACAATTCTTCACCGCTGATCTTTAATATCTGCTGCATTGACGACTAAGTGTAAAAAAACATTCAATCAATACTGCTTTTGTCATTTTTTACAAGATGCGCAAAATTTGTCACCAAAAAAGTCATTCGGTTTAACTAAATTTTCGGTTTTACTGAATGACACTTTTGTTTATATCGAATGATGATATTTAAAAAAAAATGCTAATAGGCTGATATCTATCTAGCAAAAGAACAATCAAACCAGTTTACAACATTTTCCATGTTTTATAGCGGTTGTACCGAATAACCTGATATTTCAGGAAATGCATATGAGCAAGTGAAAACATGAATTTTTCAAATAGTTAAAAGAGAGTTATTTACTTTGCTTCATGACCATGTGGTCCTTTGCAGGTGTCTGAATGATGTCACCTCCTGTCACATGATACTGACCGCATGACTTGATCCAAAACGGTCCCTTTATATTGGTTACTCCGAATGACATCAATTAAATTCATTTTTCCGGACATTCTTTCTCATAACAAAGCAATGACTTCTACTCATAATTTTAATACCATTTTGCACTATGTTGATATATGATGTAATAAAATCATGCCAGAATAATATATATATTATTCTGGCATGATTTTATTACAATCTTTAAAAATACCTTTATATGTAGCAAAATATAATTAAATCCTTTTGGATTCAATAAAAGAGATCTAGGTGTACTTCCTTACATACTTTGGATGTCATAACTTTGTTTTTATTATAATTAAGGCCTTTGGACAAAAAAATGACCCGTCACGTCATTGACCCAAATATTTCTTTATAGCTAGTGTATAGCTGTTTTTTGTTTCAGACCCTTAAAGTGATATAGTTCAGGATAGTCACTAGCGAAGTCACTAGCAAACTTTATTTGAATGTGAGCATCTCCAGACGCCCAGAAGAGTAAAGGCCATGAACTGTGTAGATGGCCACAAATGCTCACATATGAGACAGACACATTATTTTGAACTGGATTTTTTACTGATTAGTCACCTGGATTTTAAGTTGAGGTGATCGGCTCTAAACGTTTTGTGGTTCCATTAGCAAAAATGGCATGTTTCTGGCCTTAACCAGAACTATAAACAGATGTTAACCCACATGTCACAGGGCAATATTAATAATGAACATACAATCTTGCGTTAATTCTTATTTTACTCTAGGGAGCAAACCAATTTCTTCAATCATGCCACTTAATCACAATTCTCTTTATTTCACAACGAATAATGGAAGACAAACTTGAAAACTGATCGAAGATATTTCTTAATATTCTACATTCCCCATTCAATCTACTAATCATTACTACTAATTTAGTCACCCCGTGACACACACATTTATGCTGCGTCCCAATTCGCCTACTTATACTACGTCCTAAAAGTATGTACTGTTTTTGTAAAGAAAAAGTACATACTTTTGAGTGTGTAGTAGAAGAGTATGCAAGTTTTGGGACATACTACCTCGTCATAACAGCTTTTTTAACGGACGTTCTGTTGCTTAGTTACTTAACCAGTAACTGTTTAAACTACCCTGTCAATCATCTTGTCACAGTTAAAATCCTCCACATTGAATTAAATTTATTATCCTACCGTTTCGGAGAGAAATGTAGTCGCACGTTGATCTGCCAGTCATGGGTCTTTCATGCAGAGAATTCTCATCTTTGCATAATGATGCATTTAAAAGTTAATTACCAAACACATCGTTATAAAAGTTCACAATGCTGTTGCAGATGAAATATAATGTGGATAACATTTAATAGATATCTTTTTGTCAGGTTAGACACTGCTTATTAATCATTCAAGCCCCTTTATCTTAACCGTCGTACCTCGCACGTCCATCATGTTTGTAGTTTTTAAACACTTTTTATTCGTATTTGTAGTTCTAATCGAATCCTCGTCCACAGCGCAATGTGTTATGGGCAATATTAGCCGTTAGAAGTGTGCACGGATCTGCACTTCGAATTCTAACCGGAAAAAGTACACAATCCTGGTATCTTTGGAATACTCAATTCAACATACTACGATTTGGGACATACTAATTCTTTTTTCGAATACTATTTAGGACGCATAGTATGCGAATTGGGACGCAGCATTAGTTTCTCAGCATCTATATTTTCCTGTGCTGCTGTGTCTTCACATCCTCTCACTTTTTTTTTTTTTTTTTGCCTGAGCTTCATTCCAAACTCTTTAATGATTATTTTAACAGAGCAGTAACTCATCTGAATAAAAGCAAGCCGTTTTTATTCTCTGCTCTTTCTACCTCAAATAACCCCACTTGAGAGTAAATACTGGCCGGATCTTCACGGATACGGATCGCTGTGTGTCTCTCAGTCATATTGTGTTCAAAGTGTTGTTTCTGTAGCAGGCTGTGCTTTGGGTGAAATCAATGGAGCTTTGGTGTGATCTTCATCTGTTTGTCTGAATAACAATATCAATGGCTATGTGCAGCGATGACCTGAAATCCTCTGCTTCTCTGCTTTGTATCCTCTGCTGCTCTGCTTTCTATACTTTTGTTTAACGCTTCTCTTGGGACCGATATCAGTGTTGTTGTATCTTGGCTCTTGTTAGTGTAAGTCCACAGCAGTTTTTCTGCATGCAGTGGTTTTGCCACACCTGAAATATAAGGAGAACGCAGAAGTAGCATGCAAGGGAGGAAAGAAAAGAGAACATTCTCCATTTGAAAGGAAAAAGAAATCTAAATGATGCATAGTTCTGAAAGTTTTAATGAACACATACCACAGCTGAATGCGCTCGTCAGTTTAATTTTGTTCTGTACACAGAGAATGATTATTTCATGAGTTCACACTTACAAATAATCACATAATAAATAGTACGCATAATAGTGTGTGTATTTGGCGTGCTGTCTGAGGAGAGGGGTCCGAGCTCGGTATTTGGCCTGAACCCGGAGTACTCCCCCCTGTATTTCTGGTTAGGAAGTAACCAGGTGAGTGTGAGGAGACAGGGTGGTGGAGGGATGCTGGAAAACATTGTCGAGGAATATAGGTGAGTTGACTTTGTTTTATATATAAAATATATATAGGCCTTCTCTCATGCTGATTGGTTAGATATGTTGATTACTGATTGTTGACAGCTGGCTGAAATGGTGTGGTGATTAGTCTGATTATTTGAACGTGCAAATTTTGATAATAAAACATAAATTAATGAGTGACAATGGCATTCTACAACCCTAATTCAGATGGCTGTGTGCATTCAAACATGTTAAACAGATCAGAGTACAGCTTCATTAAAATAGCCAACACACAGAGATCAGGCATAACATTGTGACCACCTTCCTAATATTGTGTTTGCTGCCAAAACAGCCCTGACCCGTCAAGGCATGGACTTCATTAGACCCCTGAAGGTGTGCTGTGGTATCTGCACCAAGATGTTAGCAGCAGATCCTTTAAGCCCAGGATACACTGCACGATTTTTGGCTATCCAAGAGGATAGATTGCCATCGTGAATCAATCGTGGGGATTTCTGTGATCGTGGCTCTTAATCGGTGGTCCTATGTCGTACAGTAAGAGAGGTTGTAAGACGGCTGTTTTCCCCGTTTTGCGACCAAAGATAGCCTATGATAATTTTCTGATAGTGTAGAAAAGTGTTCAGCATGATCATTACATGTGTTTGCTGCTATGACCCACGTCTACTGACCAGCCAATAAAAATGCGACATGAAATCAACGTCACATGGCACTAAAACTTAAACCCGCTTACCTCAAGCTCTTTTCCATTCTTCTTTCGCCGCTTCCACTTTTTTTCAGCACACATAAAAACTATGTGATTCAACATAGCCTTTTTGTTTACCACTAGTGCATGCTGATGACATTTTATTCTTCAACAGAAACTTGCATTGTAGCCTACAAGTCAACAGGTGTCATGATCGTACAGTCTACATGCATGTCGTACCCAAGTTTAGTAGATCCATGTTGCACAGTGTGATAAAGTAATGGTCTTATAGGATTGCTAAAATCGTAAAGTGTATCCAGGGCTTTAAGTCCTGTAAGTTGTGAGGTGGAGCCTCCATGGATAGGACTTGTTTGTTCAGCAAATCCCACAGATGCTCGACTGGATTGAGATCTGGGGAATTTGGAGGCCAAGTCAACACCTCAAACTGTTGTTGTGCTCCTCAAACCATTCCTGAACCATTTTTGCTTTGTGGCAGGACGGATTATCCTGATGAAAGACGCCACAGACACCAGGGAATACCGTTTCCATGAAAGTGTGCACATGGTCTGCAACAATGCTTAGATAGGTGGTACGTGTCAAAGTAACATCCACATGGATGGCAGGACCCAAGGTTTCCCAGCAGAACATTGCCCAAAGCATCACACTGCCTCCTCCGGCTTGCCTTCTTCCTATAGTGCATCCTGGTGCCATGTGTTCCCCAGGTAAGTGACGCACACGCACCCGGCCATCCACGTGATGTAAAAGAAAACGTGATTCATCAGACCAGGCCACCTTCTTCCATTGCTCCGTGGTCCAGTTCTGATGCTCACGTGTCACTGTTGGCACTTTCGGCGGTGGACAGGGGTCAGCATGGGTCAGACTGATGTGCATCTATGCAGCTCCATATGCAACAAACTGATGCACTGTGTATTCTGACACCTTTCTATCAGAACCAGCATTAACTTCTTGAGCAATTTGAGCTACAGCAGCTCGTCTGTTGGATCGGAGCACACAGGCCAGCCTTCAATGAGTCTTGGCTGTCAATGACCCTGTCGCCGGTTCACCACTGTTCCTTCCTTGGAGCACTTTTGATAGATACTGACCACTGCAGACTGGGAACACCCCACAAGAGCTGCAGTTTTGGAGATGCTCTGATCCAGTCATCTAGCATCACAATTTGGCTCTTGTCAAACTCACTCAAATCCTTACGCTTGCCCATTTTTCCTGCTTCTAACACATCAACTTTGAGGACAAAATGTTCACTTGCTGCCTAATACTGTATATCCCACCCACTAGCAGGTGCCGTGATGAAAAGATAATCAGTGTTATTGACTTCACCTGTCAGTGATCATAATATTATGCCTAATTGGTGTATTTGATAAACAAGCACACAAGTGTTAGGTGTGAATGATGTTTGCTAACACTTTATTTTGATGGTTCCCTTTAGACATTCTGTTGACTATAAGTAAAGATGCAACTACATGTCAACTAACTCTCATTAACTATATAGCCAACAGAATAAAGTGTAACCTGATATTTTTTGCTAGATAATCTTGGTCGAGCCACATTTGCAGCAGTTCAAACCACAAAACATCACAGAGCACCTTCTCTCTTCACACGCATGACGGGTTTGGCAGGTTCAACAGCGGAACATGCTTAATTAATCAATCAGCGAGTGGTGCAGAGACAGCGATGGTGCATTGGATCTGTTACTCGTGTCTGGTGTGCAGCATCCATTAACATTACTTTCACTTCACTTCCAAACGGATTCAGCCAGTACGTTCTCAAAGGCAGAATCTCTTGAGCTCAAACACACATCTCGCTGGCTGAGTGGCCATGTACTGAATGAATAATTGCGTAATGAAAGTTTAATGAATACATCACTAATGACCTGCTATTGACCATTTATCCACTCAAACCACATGAGAAAGCTACTTCTCATTAAAGTACACACACACACACACACACACACACACACACACACACACACACACACACACACACACACACATGTTTGTTTTTGTGAATTGTGGGGACTTTCCATAGACTTCAATGCATTTTACACTGAACAAACTGTACATTCTATCCCCCTACCCTGCCCCTACCCCTAAACCTAACCCTCACAGGAAACTGTGCAAACTTTTACTTTTTCACAAAAACTCATTCTATATGATTTATAAACCCATTTACATTGTGGGGACCGCTGGCTGGTCCCCACGATGTAGGTGAACTCAGGTTTATATTACATCATGGGGACATTTGGTCCCCACAATGTAATATAAACAAAAGCACACACACACACACACACACACACACACACACACACACACACACACACACACACACACACACAAACACACACACACAATTTCTCTTTTGTCCGTCTCTAATATAAAATACAAAAATCTATTTTAAAGTTCAATCATGAGCCAGTTTCCGGGTAACAGGATTCCATCGAGTCCATTTTCCATGGGAGCAGAAGGTTGATTCTTTTCCTTTCAGTTGATGAAAACAATTATTGGTGTCCATCTACAGCCGATGAGCATCTGAAGTTGCTGGATTTCACAATCTACAGCATTTCAGTTCAGCTTTTCAATGCCTTTTGAGCTCAATGGATTTTTGGAAATTAACAGACTGTTGTGTTTTATCCTGTAATTGTCATTCAGTATGCTGTTTACAGGGTTTGAACAAGGTGCTTACTGTGCTTGAAGTACTTGAATTTGACTTTTTGAAATGTAAGTCTTGGAAATCCTTAAACGGCCATATTTAAGAAAAGGTACTTCAAAAGTGCTTACATTTTTTTTTTTTTCACTGATTCATATATTCCACTGGGAGATTCAGTTTATTTATGTGAATCGATTCATTTAGACTGTTCATGTCAAAAATATAAATTATTCATTTTAAGAGTCCCTGTGCATCGTGTACTATATTTAGTCAAATTACAGAGGAAGGAGGAAACTGGATAAGTGAATGTTAGTAGTTTTTAGTTTTGATTTAGTAATAGTATTTATTTGTTACTATGTAATGCTGTCAATCGAAAACATTTTTTTTCCTGTAATTCATTATGATTAATGATTCGCACCTAAAATTAAAATCTTTAATATATTTTTATATCGTAATGTATATTTTCACTCCAAATGAGAATAGAAACAACACAAAGGTATGTTTTAAATATTTGTTCAATAAGTAGTTTTACTAAGTGTTATGAATGAAGGCCAGGGACATTGATCACAGATTTTTTTTAAAGCCCTTATTATTAAGATATTGCTCCTTCAGTGTTTTTTGTTAGTATCTTGTAGTCATTCTCATTTTGTTCATTTCTGTGCATCAGTTCGTATAGTAAAGAATAAAAAGTAAAGTCCCCACCCTCTTGGAAATATAATGGATAATTAAATAAGTTCCTGAATCTGCTGTTCGTTCTAAAGGTGCGTTCACGCGGCCTCGTAATTCCTGTAGTTACAATATTCTAGCTTGTAAAAAGCGTTCAAGTCCTCGTAGAGCTCGTAATTACAGTTTGTAAGCTGGGAGTTTTCTGAAAGCTCCCAGATGTACCACGTGGCCGCTGTAGATTCATTTATTAGGTGTTGATAGTGGTGCCATGGAAACGCATAATTCCCAGTCCAAGGACCAAAAGGACATTAACAGCTCCGAATATAACATCACGTGTTGTCATTTCAAGATTCCGGTAAATACGAGGTGACGTGAATGCAGCTTTATGTCACAGTTCATGACTAACAGGTGCATCTGTTGGCCACAGGAGCAGATATATAATGCAACAGGCCCAGGGCATTATGGGAGAAAGTGCTGAATTTTCACCACATTTCTTGTATTTGTTTTAACATGCTTGCATACATGTGTCACAACAGTCACTAAGTATCATGTATGTGTGCATGTACATGCAGACTCTTAACCACTGTAGTGATCGGCACTGACTTTACTGACCATCTTTGAGATTAATAATTCAAGAGGTTTCTGATTGAATTAATCTCTGGCATGGTTAAGTGGAGGAGTCGTCTGAAGGACCGCAGGGCATCACAGGACATCACTTATCCAGGTCTGAGCACTTTGGAAGTGCATTAAGTAGCTTTATTATATTGGCAAACTGTAATGACAGTCTGTGCATTAATGTTTCAGAGGATGCTTGTGTTGAGGAGAGGCAGCGAGCGAAGGCTTCTTACATGATGCAGTTCGAGCTCATTAGCTTCCGAGTGCTTAAACAATGTGTACATCTGTTAATGTTTGTTGGTGATGGACTGATGTTTCTACAATGAGCCTCCTGTAACATTTTTCACTTTTTAATTACCATCTCATTCGCAATTCTGCATAGAACCGTCATTATGCAATTGATTATGACACTTGTGGGAACCAGCAGTGTTTGGTATGTACAATATCAATATTTGTTGTGATAACCCTTTGCCTTAAAAATATCATGTTTTGTCCCGGTACACTTACACAGATTTAAAGAAGGTTTGCCAGAGTTCTTATGGACTTAATGCATCTTATTTTTGTCTGTCTCTGAATGTAATCTCAGACAGACTCAAAGATGGTGAGATCTGATCTCTCTCTGTGTGTGTGTGTTTGTGTATGCGTGTGAGTGAGTGTAGGACTGTGTACGTGTGACCAAACATATGATGTAGGCATGAAATTGTACTCGTAGCAGGAATACCCCTCAGTGTGAAATGAAGAGGAGGAGATGGGAATAGGCAATGGATGGATCACTTTATGGACTGCATGCTAAACCTGAGCCTGCTTGGAATGCAAGTTTGCACACTGTCCCAGAAAGCTAAAGGCAGAATTTGTTAGTGGTCTCAAGGGCGTTAGTGTGGGATATTCAGAAATACCCACAGTAATCAACTTCCATCACTCGCCCATGATTCATGTTCCCTTATTTACATGAAATCAGGTTGAATGGTCTATTGGCCCTGTTGAAAAAAACAGCATATGCTGGTTAGGTATGTTTTGAAGCATGGCAGCTGGTTTAAGTTGGGCCTGAGCTGGAGCTAGTTGCTTATGTCCAGTTTAGGACCTGCACTTGACCACCTTAAACCAGCTTATGACCAGCTAAAGACCAGCTTAAACCAGTTGCCATGTTTCAAAACATACCTAACCAGCATATGCTGTTTTTTTCAACAGGGGGAGCATTGTGATACAGACACACATGATTGTTCTTCTGTGTAAATCTGACTGCAGTAACGAGATGACGAGCACTCTGTTTTGACAGTTCAAATTTTCTTCTGGAACTGGAAATACTCAGTTGTTTTCTTTGACAAGGAGAATGTTAAAAGTGTGCTGGATGTGTATAAATGAGTTTCCTTACTATGTCAGGTCTGCATTTCAATTTAAACCCATAACCCCTTCTCCAACATATAGAGTAATGAATGATTGCTTTTCATTAGTGTTAAGGTGATGCCACATTGCAGTGGACCTCTAAATAATTAATGAAGTGGATGCTGGTTATTCTTAATGACCTGCAAATGACTGCTATTGAATTCCTTATAAGGAATCTGCTACTCTTTCACTTTCCAATTAATGAAGAAAATCCTTCTGCTCATGACAGCAGCTGCATGATGGGAAGAGCAACCAGATTCAGAAACTACAACCAACACTTTCATGCAAATGACTTTTATACACCTGAGAATAAATGAGCAGAAGTGGTCAATCCGAGGGAGAAATCAATGTAAGTAGTGTTACAGACTTGTTTTTGTTTTCAGTGTTATATCTTGCAGTATTTTAGTATTTTTCAAATAGTACTTTGTAATAGTATTCTGAAATTTCAAAGCGGAATTGGATTTCAATAGGGGCTTTCGCATTGAATAGTTCTAAGAATGAAGATATAGGAACTATCCACTAGAACTAAGTACTAATTTCTCCCCCAGGCCATGTTCCTGGTTGCATTCGCACTGGGAATAGGAACTCTGAAGTGTCAACATACACTCACGTCACTTATAGTTCCTATAGTGCTGGTTTAGACCCTACTCTGAAGTAGGACTTAATTTAGTTCCCCCAAAAGGAGTTCCTGGAACTAAAATCATTCTTAGTTCCTGCAGTGCGAACATGGCAAAATTCAGGTACTTCAGCCAATAGTTCTAGGAACTATGAAAAGGTTCCTCCGGTGTGAAAGCCCCTAAAATTAGGAGGGCTCAGGGTATGATTTAAAAAATAAAATATATAGTATATTTTTTTGTATTCTAGGGTAGGCATAAATAATACAATGCGTTCTACACTACCTATCAAGTCAATCCCTGAATTATTTAATTTCTAATCATTTTAAATAACCAGCTAATATGAATTAATATTCATTAAGAATATAGACTTTACTATTTCGTTCCCTCGATTTATAAATCATGCACATGATTTTTGAATCAAGAGAATGTAATAGTAAATTGTGCGCATGTTTTAGTAAATCAAGGGAACGAATTAGTAAATTGTGCGCACTATTTAATTTTTTTACTTGCATGTCATGTGCGGGGCTCCGTAGATTGCTGTCATCTGGTGGAAAACAAACACTTTTAACATGAAAATGACATGAAATTACCAATATAACCAGTAGATGGCTGCAGAGGACCGCTCATTAGCTCATTTGCCATTTTCACTCCTTTTTATAGCTCTTTTCATGTGTTTTGCTTTTTGGATTTATTATAAAATGAATATGTGACCTTGGACCACAAAACCAGTCATAAGTCGCACGGGTAGATTTGTAGCAATAGCCAACAATACATTGTATGGGTCAAAATTATCGATTTTTCTTTTATGCCAAAAATCATTAGGATATTAAGTAAAGATCATGCTCCATGAAGATTTTGTAAATTTCCTACCGTAAATATATATAAAAAAATATTTTTGTGAGTTGATATGCATTTATAAGGACTTCATTTTTACAGGTGATTTTCTCAATGTTTTTTTTTTTTTTTTTTTTTTTTTTTTGCATCCTCAGATTCCAGATTTTCAAATAGTTGTATCTCGGCCAAATAAATTGACCCTTATGACTGGTTTTGTGGTCCAGGGTCACATATTATAACACATTTTTGTAATTTTATTGAACTGCAATATGTAGTAAAGCAATAGCAAGAGTATTAAAAGTCACAAAGTCTCATGCCATTTAGATGAAAGGAATTTCATAAAATAAATATATAAGCCCAGATTTTACAGTGGATGGGAAACCATATTGAATAGCTCCCACATCATATTAAGTAAACTGCATTTATGACAAAGAACTACGCAGATGCAGATATCATAACAATCTATCAATAAACGTTGTCATATGAGTTTTAAAGGGGTCTGAGGCGAGCTTGAATTATTGTACATATTATGGAGTTAATAGCAAATTTTTAGGGGTGCTGGGTGAAATTTAGAGGGCCTAAAGCCCTCCTATGGGCCTAGTGAAGCCCCTGCCTCCACTCCATCTCATAAGTGTCACGTCAAGCCTTCAATATTCAATAAACAGCTTTCCCTCAGGGTGGAATGGCTGAAAACTTTCTGAGCATATTAATATTTAAGGTCAACACCCACTGCCATCACTCTGACTAAATCTGACGTGTCACCCGACAAACTTGGACCTCAGTTCTCCTCCGTTTTCATAGAGCTGGCAGTATTTTGATGGAACCAAACTGCCACGCCAAATAATTTCGCAGAGAGTGTAAAATCGCACGGGCTCACGCCCAGCATCATCTTCCCTGGCTGTAAAAGTGCTTGCATGCTCTAGTTTTTCTGCATTACAATGCCATAATTCATCAGTCACACATTTTCACAGACTCTTGCTCTGCAAATTATCTTAGTTTCCCCAAAGCATGCAGAGAATGAGTCTCAACCTTTTGGCAGCTATGTCTGAGAACTTAATTTCTACTTATGTTCTGACCAAATGCTAAACATGGAAATGGTTTGTTTCTGAACAAATCTATGGATAGTGTGTTTGTGTATATCAGTGGTCCCACAGATTAGTAGCATGAAATGGTTCGTTTTTGAAAATGTTGTCATCCTTTTCTTGTTAAACATAAAAGAGATTAGGCGTCTTTTGAAGTAGATAATTCGACATGTGCACTACAGTCCAAGTCTTCTGAAGGAACAGAGCCAGATTTAAGTTCTTCACTGATAATCCTCCCCTTATTTTGCATGGTGTTCAGTGTCCGGCCCACTAGGTTTGTCATGCCAGTGGTCTTCGTGTCACGTCACTATTGTCAGGTCCTGTCGACATTGTCAAAACTGTTAGATCAACCACTTCAGACCTTTTTGCAAAGCCATTTGACTGATTAAATCAAAATAATATTTTTTTCACAAAACTGGCATCTCTTGTTTAGCTGATAGAAAACACACAGGGCTTGATTGCTAAAAATATTATCAGAAAAAGGTCGCTATTCGTCAATCCCATATACACGTAAGGATTTATCAATCATATTTTACTGCGGTATTTCACTGAAGAAAAGGGTCTGCGATGCCCCTGTGCAAAAACGATCATTTCCTTTAGTGATGGATGTGCTTTTGTTAGAACCAAACATATTGTCTGGCAAGAGTTCTCATAGTGTCTGTTTCTGTGGCAGTTTGGCCACCTGGTTAAAGTCATAATTACAGATGAAAAGGCAGGACAGATGCTGAATGGGTTTTCATCAGTCACACATCGCAGCGAGCGACTGCATAAGTTAAGACTTTCAGTGCTCATTTACACTACAGATAACTACTACCTAGGCACTACTAAATATGATGATGTTGACATTTACAGTAGCTTATGTCATATGAGAGAGAACATAATATAAACAAATGACTTCAAGCACAAAACCGATGCGCTTTCCTGTCTGCGTCACTGCTGCCAGCTGGGTTTTCCACCAAAATTAGCCGGAACAATTTGTCCCAGGAACTTTCTTCCCCCATAACCTGTTGCTGTCTGTGTTTCCATTGCGTTTTAAAGTACTGTGAAGATTAAGTCCTGTGATGTAGGACTGCGCCAAAGTCTGTTCACTCGGTGGCCATATTTGCAACACCTCCAGACAGCTATTAAGTCCTATCTATTTGAATGGGGGAATCCTGAAATCTCAAAAACTGTTTGGCAAACTCACAATTAAATACCATGTTTCAAATCAGCAACAAAATCTGACATGAACTGTCCCATAAATGTTGTTTCTTATGCTCATATAGCATTAAAAAGTGTATTTTTCAATGCGCATGTGCAATCCTATGTGTGAGTCTCTGGTTTCTATGGGAACCGGAGCTTCTAATGGCAGCTGCAGTGATGCATTGACTATCAATCAGTGATTGTCTCTTTTACTTAGAATGCGGGACGTATTCCGCCATATTGTGCGTTGCAGTTTCTCCTATTCATAACTTATTAAAGTGAACCATCTTTCTATATCTATAGTCTCTGACTGCACGCAACTTTCCAGTTCCCGCTGGATTTCGTCCTCCGCACATAAGCTTAATAAAGGCTGAACCTCAAACCATCTGTCGTATTTTTTAAACTCCATTGTTGATTCGAATAGCAAGCAACTCTTACTGCACACACCACCACAGACTTTAAAAAACAGTGGTTGAAATAAAATGCAGCGTGGAGTCAGCGCCCAAGTCCCACCCTGAAAGTTCTTGTACTTTGAAAAAGCTCTACCTCATGAGCAGGGACTTTCTGAGGGGTACATTTTTTACCCTTAACTTAATTTAGACCAGTTTTGCTAATTGAGGTTTTGCTAATTAACATGATATTTAGCCCCTGGAATGCAAATTTTACCAGGGGAACCCCACCAAAAATGTCGATTTTATCCCCCAGAATGGGAGTTTTACCATGGTAACCCCCCCAACCCTAATTTAGACCCTGGTTCCTGCAGTTGAAACACACCGAGTACCACCCCAAAGTCCCTAGTTCCTGGGGAAAGTTAATGCGGTGGAAACGCGGCTAATGTATCATGTTTCAATGTAGAGTTGTGAAAAGTACCTTTCGGTACTGACATTTTAAAAATGTGATGCTTTGAGCACTGTTGAGCAGATTCGTAAACACCTCTGATTGGCCATTGTGTTGACGCGCTCAGTATGTCTGTGGTTGGCAGCGTTCAAAAGCACACGGAAGTGTTTGAATTTGAAGCAGGAGCGTTTGAAAGCAGGTGTCTATCAGCGGATTGGTTTGCGATAGCATGCTCCTGTGTGTATCTGAGTAAGCGCTTAGTGAAAAGCATCATTGACGACTATTTACAGAGTTTTTACAGTGTTGATAATTGAAGCCAATCACAGACATATCTGATGAGCCGTAAACACAGTAGCTAATCAGAGGTGTTTACGAATCTGCTCAACAGTGCTCAAAGTGTCACATTTTTTAAATTTCAGTACCGACTAGGTACCGAAGTCAGTACTTTTGACAACTCTATTTCAATGTACAGGAGTATGATATTTTACTGGTGTTTGCCCATTTGAACAATTTAACAGCTGCATTTACAGCACACAATGATGGTTTATTCTCTTTAAGTGACAGAAAACCCTTCCTGCAGCTCTAGTTGTGTTTGATTGTACTGACAGAGTCACAGCTTCTTCACAGAACACAAAATACTGCTCTTTCTCTGTCTGAGGAGGATAAAGAGAATTCAACGGTATCCCTTTGAAGATAGTAGAGAAGCATCCTGTGGTGTTTGTCTCTGTCGAGCCTGTGGGAACCTTTAGTGCGATCTGTTATCAGCAGGGGCGATATAGGCACATTAACCCTGTCAGACCCGCTCGTTCTGGACCTCAGCAGGGCTGCTGCTCATCTACTAGTGGAAGTGTTTTATCTTCATTTTGCTTTACCATCTTTCTAGTCTGGATGAATCTGGATTATTCTAAATGAAGGAGTGTGTGGCTGCAAGTAGCATAATAAACGAATACAGGGTTTTCCATTCATCAATTTCTCCTAACGATTCTTTGCGTTCTCTAAAGATGTGCTCTTGTGTGCCATTCTCACAACCATTTGAAACAAATACCTTTATATAGACATAGACTACATGTCAGTCACATTTTTATAAGATCCCAGATCAAGCTGTTAGCTACATTTGGTGCTTTTACATAAATGCATGGTCATTTGGCCAGACTCATTGGAAAAACATGCCTGTGGAGACATTTCTGCAAAATTATATCATGTTGCTGCTTTCACATTTCAAGACAATTTCAAAATAAAATGTCCAGTGAGTGGCACTGAAATCACATTCAGTTTTATACAAAACAAATGAATGTGAATCTGGCAATGTTTTATTACATTGGTTGTTTACATTGTATGGCAGTTCAGAAATGAAATGTCCGGTCAGTGGTGCTGAAAGGTAAATGCTCAAACGCGTTTGATAATAACTACCTACACTAAACCCAACCCTAAATCTAACCGATAGTGTTAATAAAAGCTAACGTGAGATGAAAACAGATTTGCTGGAGAAACCATGTCATTATAGATTGCTTGTTAGTTTGAGTTTTATGGGACACTAAAAGTGAGGCGTGTTTTCCCGAAGAGCATTGGTTGCATCAAATATATATTTGTATGCAAATTGATGAATCTTGATTTTTGAGTGAAAATGTTTGTGTGCAGGTTTTTACACGATTACTGAGTTATTCTGCATGCAGTATGTAAGACCTTCAGCTATTTTTTAGCGCTGTCAATTGATTAAAAAATTAACTAATCACAAATTTTTTCTGTAATTAATCGTGTTTTGTGTTTTTAATATTTTTATATTGTAATAATTTCACAGTTACTCTCCAAATTAATGTAGAGACAACTTAAATACAGTATATTTTAAATATTTGTTTAATGGCATCTTTTTATGAATGAAGGCCTGTATCACTGATACTAATACTGCTACTGATGTCTCTATGAAATTGATTTTTTTTAGACATTAATTATAGACATTCAGCATTACAATATAACTAAAAGCTATCAATTTCAACATTTATTAGGCTATAAAAAATCACTTTTAGTTTAAGTGAAATTAAAACAATTATAGCTACAATTTTCATGTTACCTTTGTTCTTTGATTAACATTAATGATAGACATCACAGCAATTGGTTTATTAGGCTGCTGTCACTTTAAGAGCTGCCGCTGTCAAACTTGATGCAGATCTTACGCGCATCTCATTTTCTCACAACTCTTTAAGTTCATTTAAGATGTTATTTAACCAGTGGCATAACTTTGTTTGAAAAAGTGGGTGGTACAGGACTCATAGGACGTCACAGGAGTGTGTGTGTTGGGGTGGGGTTCATCATTTATTGACATATAAGTGATAGTTTCATCCTTACATCTACAATAATACTCTATTGTTAGTCTCGAGAGTATTTACATTAGTGAATAAATACGTAGATCCGCTTTAAGCTGCATATAGCCCAAAAGTCCGGTGGTAGAACTTTTGTCAAGCGTGCCAGAGGTTCTGGGTTCTAATCCCCACTCGTATAGTTTATTTAATTTTTTCCTCATTAAAACCAAATATGCTCATCAGTGATTGTAAATCATGAGCAGGGACACATTTGTGTGCATTTGTTTGTGATTTCACGGGAACGGATAGAGTCTCTGCAACAGCGTTAAGCGATAGATTGAAGCGCTTGTCTGTGTGAAGACTGTGCACGAGCGCCAAGAGAACACTGTTGCACTACTAATAAGAGCGGCAAGGAGCACTCAACATGATTTCAAAAACAACACATCCCAGCGCCAGATCAGCTCTTCTTTAACAGAAACGTACGACTTGCTAATCAACTAGAGATGTTTCTTTTGTATTAGATACATCTGTGCTGTGAGATGTTTCAAAAAGTAGTGGGGACAATATCGATCCTGGGGTCGATCCTGTCCCACACATCCCACCCGCAAATTACGCCTATGTATTTAACTCATTTAAGGGGAGACACTACAGGCAAAAACTGTTTTTTCAGGCACCTGTCAATTTTGAGATTTTGCACTTTTTGGCTTTTCATAAAGAGTTTCAGTTTCAGACTGGTGGAAAGAAAACATCCAAAATACACTTTTAAGTGTATATTTTATAGCACTTTATCTATTTGCGTCTATAGATTTCAATTACAGTAAATATCTTTAACCCTCTGGAGTCTGAGGCTGATTTGGGGCCTGGAGAACTTTTGACATGCCCTGACATTTGTGCTTTTTTCAGTTGTTCATAAACATATTAATGGAAAAAGTGTCATTACACTGTATTCAGCACAAACTAGGCTACAATAATATGTGAGGAACATGTATGTACATGTTTGTGTTTTTGAAGGAATAACATTTATGCGTGGTTGTTGAAAAAACAAAAAACTTAAGTCACTGAAATAAGGCCAAAAAAAGTATAATAAATCTGTGTTCATAAGACTTTAGGGTATTGGAGGTTGTAGACTAGAGTTTTTGCTTCAAAATTATGTAAAAATTATGCTGCCTACTCCTTCATATTTAACAATATATTGATTTAGTTTTTGTAAGACACTTTTTGCCAAGAAACACAGTATGCAAGGAGGCGTGAATCACCACTGAAAATGGGCCATTCTCACCTGAGAAGACAAAAGAATTGGATAGTAATGAGCTGAAATGACTTGCATATTAATGAGGCATTTCAGTCAGGTAGGCTGTGAAAAAAAACCTTCTGTGATGTCTCAAGCTCATTATGATATATGAAACATACAGAAAAATATTATTACAATATAAAGTAATGGTTTTATATTATACTTTAAAATATAATGTATTTCTGTGATGCAAAGAGTCTGAATATAGGCTTTTAGTTTAAAAGCATGCACATTTGGAGAAATATTGGATTCTCATATGCTTATGTCAATTTTCTATACAGAGGAGTTATTTTTATTTAATATTCACTGTCATTACTATGAGCGCTGGTGTTTTCAATTCATCCTTGAAGTCGGAGGGCGCTCTGTGCATTTTAGTCCACAAATTCATCTAAAAGAAGAAGAGGCTATTCCATGAATGGAGTTTCCAATACATACAGCAGCAGGAGGGCGCTAAAGAAACAAAAACTCATCTAAACTTCATCTGTAGAAGACAAGTAAACAGGAAGTAACTGCATGTCTTCTAGAGATCGCTAACCATGACTTTTACATCCAGATAAACACTTTTCAAGACAATAAATACACGATTGAGATAATAAATGCATGTATTGACTGAATTAGCGTCTGAATAGCGCTGGCTCCGTGGGCGTGGCCGCATTAGCAGATAATGAGCTGAATCACAGACTTCTGACATGGCTCTCTTTTCATACAGATTACATTAACAAAGAAGGTTTGTTTTCGATTTGACTTACATGATTTAAAACCTGACATCTTAACGTTTTTTTAGACATAAGTGTAATTTTTTTGTCATTAGTATTCACTAAGTTACAGTTCATTTTCTGAGAACTATCAGATTGGAGTTCGTTCAGAGGGAGAGGAGAAATCACGCATCATGTTAGTTTTCTTTATTTTACAAAAAGCACAAAATTCTGTTTTTACTCTGAGTGTACACAAATGAAAGAAGATATTCCACAGATTAAAATGGTGTATAACTCTTAATTGTATGTGCAACATTGACGGAGTATTTTGAGTCTCTTTCACACTGATAAGAAAAAAACCACGGTGGTATCGCCGGCGATACCGTCAGACCTCAGAGTGTTAAAGGCCATTTTCTCCAAATTAGTTTTTTCTCCTGCTCTGTGTCAGAAATCTCCACTTAAGCAGAACTTATATACACCAAACTTTACAGTTTTATTCCTATCTATATTCTGAAGGTTTTTACAGAGGGATTTGTTGATATATAATTTGCCTGATTTTATGCAACATTTTATTCCTAAAAAAATGGTGAAAATATTTTTTTTTTCTGGCTGTTGATAGCATTTTCTGATTTATGAAGTGATAAAAAGAGATATCCAAAATTCCCTCTGTAAAAACCTTCAAATTTAATTTTTTATTAGATAATGCCTCATTTGCATATTCAAACATAACATTTTAGAAAACTTGTAATACAAAAAATGTTTGCAATTTTAAATGTAATCATTTGCATGATATAAGAGTGTGATCATATAATGTAACACTAGCCAAATTATGATAGAAAAAATGGATGCTGTGTTAATTGCGTTAAGTGTTTTAATTTAAAAATTAATCGCATGTGTTACCGCACTAATTTTGACATAACTACTATCTTTAATGTGCCATCAATGATGTGAAAACACTAGCTTCATTTCCATAGGAAAGTATGAAAGACCTAAATCCATTCTAATTTATTTTCATATACTTAAAAAGAAAGGAAAGCTCGTGAGGGAACTGAAGCTCTAAACGAATTATAGAGTGGGCTGAAATGATGCTTCATTCCCGGGTCAGTTTGCTGAGAGAGACCTGAGGGACGCCTCTTATTGAAGTTAATCAAGTCATATTCAGATGTTTAGGCAGGTTAGTCCAGCCACTTTTATTATTAGCTAAAAATGTATTTATGCTAATTTAGAAACCAATCAACCTTCATGTTGTGTGGAGTTTTTCTGTCATGACAAACAGCTCAAAGTCTCATACAACTACAGTAGTCAACATTTGAAGTGGATCAAAACCTTCCTAAAACCTTCTTCATAGGACAACTTAATTCTTAGAACAACTTTGAACTTTTTTTGATTCACTTCAAATGTTGACTACTATAATTCACAATTCTCATCTTGATTTGGTTATCAAGCTGTTGGTAGTTATCTCAGAAATATCAGTCTCTGACATTATTCTTTTATGCACATCAAATAAGCATATCATGAGAGCAGTTGTTCCCGGAATAGCCAAAACAGCTTCTAGGATGTGTGCTCATTTGCTGCTTAATCAAGGGAAATGTGAATTCCTCTGAGTTTTTACACCGCTTAATTACTCTCATCATAGCTCACGCTTTGCTGTGCCTGTCAACACGTGCTTCTTTTGAAAAGTGACTGTGCAGGAACCAGACTATACCAGGTAGAGTCTCTGATATAGGCTTGTTGTGGCCTGTCATCTCTGTCACACACTGAAAAATGATTCTGGCTCTCATCCAGGGCTTTGAATTACCTCTCCAGGCCTTATTGGGCCAGGCACTTTTATCCTGTCAGAAACTCTTTCTAGGTAAACAGCATGAATTCACAGGATGACTAGAACAGCTCTGACTCTTAAACCCACACAGGACTGCTTTCAGTTCCTCTGGTTCACACAGAAACATTCACTTGTTCTGCTGACTTGTAGAAACCTTAGATTGTTGAGATAAAATGGACATGCTGGACTCTGTAGTGCATAATGGTGTTAAATGCAATTAACAGGAGTTATTTAAGATCTCGCAACATGCACTAAACTTAATTTGCTCTGGCATCATTTTTAAGTACTTCGTATTTCTTTTGCCTTTTAGTGCCATGGAAGAAATCCATTCCAGTAACTGCACAGCAGGTCTTCGCATCGTACCTTGTAAACTAGTGTAACGGCACCCAGCCGTTTGGCACTGATGATTTTAGCCATCATCAGGCCAGAGATCATGTGTAGAGCATCTCTGGCTTTGACTGAATTGACTGAGCCACAAAATGTCCTTATCAATGGGAATGTCTCAGAGGCAGGACTGTTCAAACCACTGTCTGCTTTACAGTGAACAAGCTGCTGAATACATCACTGTCAACGGGTGTTACACTTTTCAAAAGAATGCAGATGAGAATGAGACAGGCTGTCGTTTCCCCTCAGAATACGTTGATGTCTTTCAGCTGAAAGGATATCTGTATTATATTTCAAGTGCTGTCTTATGTAACCATTACTGGGCAATGTGTGAGTCAAAGGGGAAACACAGGGGAAGCTGTATTGTTTCATAACCTTCTCTTTCTGGTTTTTGAATTCTTGACGGTAGTTCAAATTTGACCGCTCACGTAGCAGACTCTTTTTACTCTGAGTTTGAGATTTTACCTTCTGGCACGCGGTTTAGATTTCCTCCAGTTAAGAGCAATAGAGATACTCATCCCCACAGCCATTTCCCTTCTAAATGTAGGTAATGGAGTTGGTTAGTAGGGGTCAGCAGTTTATTCAGGTTCAGTGGAGGGGGAAGGATGTAATTTATATTGTTTTGTATTTTTATGGTTGTCTGTATATCTTGCCGTAAAACTGAATGCCCCCCTGGGGGACGCAAATAAAGTTGAAGTTGAAGTTGAAGACTGCATAAAAAGTGGGAGTCTTTGAGCATGAGGTGGTGAGGGTTAATGTGAGATTCACTTTTGTATGGGGGGCACATATTGACTATGAACTATGACTTTTGCCTCAATAAGATCCTAATTACTACCTACCTAATACTGCTTATTAATTGTTGGTAAGGTAGTTGTATCATTTAAGTATTGGGTAGGATTTAGAGATGTAGAATAAGGTCATGCAGAATAAGGCATTGATATGTGCTTTATAAGTACTAATAAACAGCCAGTATGCAAGCTAGTATGCAACTGGATAAATGTGATAGTTGTTCCCCATACTAAAGTGTTGTTTAAATAGCAAATGCATCTGTTCGCCCATGGGCGTGCTGGTCTGAAAACGTGGTGTGTTCAAATGATTATTATTGTGTACATGCCTCCATGTCATAATGGATAGTCATTGCATGTATCAGAATTACCTATTTGCAGTAATGACGAATGAAATTGGCTAATTATTTGACCTATCGTGGCAATACACACATGTATTTAATCTGATTTGTCAGGTTAAGGGTTTCTATATTCTGTAAGCGCACCTGGCTTTTAAAGGGAATTGGAGATGAGACTCTGATTGGTTTATTGCACTTTATGCTCAAAGCACACCCATGACTCATTATGAGACTAGGTACAACCCTTTTGGACCATTTTTTTTCCATTGTTAAACTAGCAAAAGAGGATTTGAATATGTTCACCTTGGCCATGTGCTTCAGACCATATGCTTAGATCGTTAAAACAGGGCCTATAGATAGGTGTTGCTATAAAATGAATGTGGATTTACATTTCATTGTCACCTTTATTTATATAGCACTTTAAACAATGGAGATTGTTTCATATCTGCTTTACAGGGATTAACATTTTCTCCATAACTATGCATCTGTGCTTCAAGTTGTGATTGTAATGTCTACTTCTATGTCAAAGCGTAACAAGAGTTTATTTTTGGTATGTTCTGCCTGAGGTTCTGATCTCTTGATGTTCTTTCCCATGCAGGAATATGAGACCACCTCTGTTTCGGTGGAGGTGAAGGAGGAGGCGATCGCTTAATGAAACTGTGTCGTCTCACTTCCTGGGGGAAATTGGGGTGGCTGAAAGTCTTCCTGCTCGTGATCTCTGCATACCCAAACATAATGTTTTCTAGGTGGCAGAAGCAATGCTTTAGACTGCAGGTGTGTATGAAATATTGCAAACAATATAAATCATAAAAACCTTTGTTTTTAGACTGTATCTTTTGCTTTATTGCACCAGTATTGTGCCAGACATTTCTTTAGCCATTAATTGTAATAATCCAGTGAGAGTTTTGTATGCGAGAGTCTGACCAGAGATCTTCGAATCTGAAACTGCTGAGATTGAAGCTGCACTCTAAAAAATGCTGGGTTGTTTCAACCCAAGTTTGGGTCAAAAATGGACAAACCCAACCATTGGGTTAAATTTTTAAATGCATTTTTTAACCCAATGGTTGGGTTTGTCCATATTTGACCCAAATTTGGGTTGAAACAACCCAGCATTTTTTAGAGTGTGTAATCCATAGAAGAACAAATTCTCCAAGATGCTAGAACAACAATCCAGCAAACTACTCAAGTCAGCTTTATTTCTACAATACAGATTGTTTCAAAGCAGCTTTACAGTGATAAATAGGAAAAAAATGATTCAGGGATCCAAACTAACTACCTTAAAAACTGTGCACTTGTAGCCAAAGGCTGTTTTAAAGGCAAATATTGATCACATAAATATTGATTTATTGATAAATAAAATATATTACTGGAATTATTTTTAAAACCTCTTGACTTTACAGCATTATGTGCTGTTTATCTCTGATGTAGTTTGCAGGACGGATGTTCCAGAATTTTGGAGAAGTCGCCATAGTTCTAATTCAGTTCTGAAAAGATTTCCACACCAAAGAAGGCGGGGCCTCAGAGCCACACCCACCAATTACATCACAGCTTTTCCGGAGCTGTTTCAAACTCCCGAACGAACACAAAACAAACTTCATTTTGGTCTGATTTTGTTTGAAACTACGCCACACTTGTTCATTCTTCGATATCGCTTGAAGTATATTGAAGTACATTACTGTCGTCATGATGAGTCATTAGTCACATGATGTTTATGGCTCAAAACAACCTGCCAGCAGAACTGGTTACTGTGTGCTCATTTAATAGCTTTGAGGTGGATCTTATGTGTATGTTTGCAGGGGTTTTCAAACTTTCTGATGATAAGGACCCCCAAATATGATGAGATATAAGATATAAAGGCTGCTGTTTATTGTCCTGTATAAAAACTGTGATAAAAATCAAATAATTGTTTCCAAACTTAAATAATGGGTGCTTATATTGTCATTGTACTAAAGCAAATTGATAAAATATATGTGTCCCTGGTCCACAAAACCAGTCATAAATTGCACGGGTAATAGCCAACAATACATTGTATGGGTCCAAATGATAGATTTTTCTTTTATGCCAAAAATCATTAGGATATTAAATAAAGATCATATTCTATGAAGATATTTTGTAAATTTCCTACCGTAAATATATCAAAAAATTATTTTTGTGAGTGGATATGCATTGCTAAGGACTTCATTTGAACAGCTTTACAGGTGATTTTCTCAATATTTTGATTTTTATGCACCTTCAGATTGCAGATTTTCAAATAGTTGTATCTCGGCCAAATATTGCCCTATCCTAACAAACCCTACATCAATGGAAAGCTTATTTATTCAGCTTTCATATGTTTTAATATGTCATAATTTATATAAATATCTATTTATATATAAATCTCAATTTTAAAAAATGTACCCTTATGGCTGGTTTTGTGGTCCAGGGTCACATATTATAAAATCTTTTTCTTTTCTCAAATTATGCAGAATCCAATTTGAAAACCTCTGCTCTGAAGGATAGCTCTCAAGTCACTTCACTAGTATCTGAAGTCCAGTTTATTCAAAGAGCAGATTGAAAAAACAAACGTTGACCCAACTGTACAAGAGCAAACATTCATCTAACCAGTTTTGTCAAGTGTTGGGCTACTTTAACAACCTACGTTTTGCGCAGGTTGTCCGTGGGTTGAAGTAACCCCAAACATGATATTTAGCCGCTGGAATGCTAATTTTACCAGGGGAACCCACCAAAAAAAACTTGAATTTTACTCCCCAGAACACAATTTTTAATGGGGGACACCCCTGAAATGCGAATGGGCTTGTTTTGAGTAGCAATTTTCACCTTTATTTATATAGCGCTTTTTACAATGCAGATTGTGTCAAAGCAGCTTTACATTGATAACTGGTACATAATTTTTGCTGCACAGCAGCTCTTAAAGACTAGTGTCAATGCAGGCAGATCAAAGCACTGTAGAATAAATGTCAAGAATACTATTGAATATCAAATGTCAAGTGTCCTCAACTAAGCAAGCCAAAGGTGAAAGCGGCAAGGAGAGTTCTCCTCTGGCGAACAGTGCTTTGTTAGGAATCAGGTTGCTATCATAAATCTGATAGGATCGCAACATTCAAAGTATTTATTTCAATTTCAATTGGGTGGGTTTTGTTGCAACCCTGCATCTAACCTAAACAAACTGACTGTTTTTGCAGACTCAAAGGCCAAAGACAAAAGATGAGATTTAAAATGTTAGTTGTGGGCGGCTCACTACATTTGAGTATCCTAACCCACACTGCGCTTAAAGGTAATGCTCTGACAAATGTCGCATAACGCAGTTGAATCCACACGTTTGTCAAAGGCCGATGTGTAATAGTGATGATAAATGGCGCACTCGGCCTCTCGACCTCCCAGATAAACTAGCGGCAAGGATGGAGTCCCAGTGCGTGATTATTCTGGAGCGCTGGGGGAGGAACACCAGCTTTATGACTGACGTTCCCCATGCAGACGGAGCGCTGTGATTTGTGGCTGGATCAAAGTGACTCTGGTGGCTTGCAGGCTTCGTTCAGTGATTTACACACAGGGCTAAATCAGCAGGCGGCGAGCCGCTGGGACCCGAGCTGCCCAGGCAGATTCATCGCTCGCTGGGGAGAGCTCTTTCAGAACCAGTCCATCACCACACAATCCGACGGGCCTCAGATCCATTTAACAACACGCCAGCTGATGCGCCTGGTGCCACGGGAGCATCCAGAAAGCGCTTGGTAAAGCTGTAATGAAACATGATTCAGAAGTAATTGATTTCGATCTTGAAAGCACCTAAAACACATCGAATGTGAGGAGCTTCAGCAGATAGAAGATTGATTTGTAACATTTCATTTTGAGAGCCCAGATATTTTTATTGACATCAGGTAGTTGGATAAAAGCAGGATTTATCATGTGGTTTACCTCTCTGTTCTCAGCTTCATTCCATCTTTTGATAATCAAGTTGAAACTTGCCAAAGCCTGGGTTTGAGCTAAAACCTGATAATTCATTTTTGTGCAAGTTCATATTCATATACATAATCTGGTACTAAACTGGTAGTTTCTCGGAAATAAAGTGGGCTAAAAATCTGTTATGCAAAATGATGCAATTCAGAAAATGTGTGTAATTTGTTTGTATTAGAAAATAATGCAAAACAGTCATTTTCACTTGTTTGGACTCCTCTTTAAATCAGCGGTTTCTCATTAAAGGGATACTTCAACCAAAATTTCTTGTTGTTCCAAACCTGTATGACCTTTTCCTCTGTGAATATTGTTATTGAGAACCAAATGACACTGGAGTCATACTGGTTTGGAATGACATGAGGGTGAGGAAATTGATGACAAAATTATCATTTTTGGGTGAACGACCCTTTTAGGAGTGATGGACATGACCAAGAAGATTTCAGAAGAGAGAAACTCATTTGTTTTGCTGTCTGTGGTGGCTCAAGAGTCAGGTAATGAACAATTCACTCATGGGAAACCGTGGCACATTTATGTTTAGTAGCAAGAAAACAGCATTTGTAATGAGCCGTTGAAGTGGAACCCCTCTGGAGCTGCAGACGACACTCTGTGTGATATGAGGGTGAAAACGATGCCAGACTTTTTGAATCGACAAGAGGGAATGTGACAGTTGATCGTCAAGCTTCCTGACTGTGTTTTTTTTCCGTTACAGTTTGCATTTCATAATAACTTAATCTATATTGTAATCTTACCATTTGTATTAATTTGTATTTGTTTTTTCACTCTTCTCCAACATTTGATTTCAACATTTTAAGCTCTTCAGATCACAATGTGTATCTTGAAACATTAAAACCTCCCTCTAATAGCCTTGTTCAGAAGAGCAGGTATGAAGATCCAAACAGCCTGTGAAAGCTCTAGTTTTCCGTATAAAAGCTTTGACTTTGCGTCGTCCTTAAAGAAGGAACTGCAGTGTGTTTTCAGTACACTATTCCCAACAGCCCTCATTTACTTCAATATGTGTGAAGAGGAGCACAGGAACCTCAATATCTCCCAAACCCCCTGTGGTTTCTTCTTTTAATTTCCTGTTTAATATAATATGTTTAAGTGATTTGCTGCTTCCTCAAGCCTGTCTGGAAGGCTTCATGGTTTTAGTAGCTCTTGAAATACATCTCACTGAATTTGTACAAAATTCTCCGTAATAATAAGTCACAAAGAGAAGGCTTAGTCTCTCCCAAAATATCCGTGTCTTCCTCCAGACCTTACAGGTTCCATCTGAAGCACGTTTGCAGCTTCGCAGCATGCCTTTATGCACCAATAATGGTTTCTTAAACAGTTTGTCTTCTTTTTTTTTTCAAAGGCAAATCACTTTGGCTTTTGTTCATCCTCTGTTAAACATGTGTCTCTCTTTTATATTTATGGTGTATTGGAGAATTTACAGGCACTCAAGTGGTTTGCAAACACTCTGGGTGGGAAGATAATTTACCTGGAGCTTCGATCAATAACGTAAAGCAAACGTGCATTATTCAATTGCTTGGCTCGGCTGACAGGTTCTTGTTTCTGTGGTGAAAATGCAATGGTAATAAGGGAGGCATCTGATTTGATGAGTTTGGAGTCTTGCCCTATCACACATGTGAAGTAGTAGTTTATTATCCGATAGATTTTTTTTTGCACATGCTAATATGTGTTGTATGCAGCTGTCACATGAGTTCATGAATGAGCCTTGGTATTAAAGGGGTCATGAACTGTGTTGATTTATTGTTTTATAATGTTTCCTGGGATGCACTTATAATGTTAGTATGCTTTTTACATCAAAAAATGTCATAATTTAGAGATAAAAGGCATTTTTCCTACCCTGATTTTAGCCCTCTTATTTGAACGCTCTGTTTTAAGGGGCGTTGCTGCTGTGAGACTCCAGTGTAAACACCCACTGCTGTGATTGGCTAACATCTTTGCATATGAAATAACTAAGTATTACTCTCTCGAAAACTTTTAGCATGTTTTTACTATTACAGCTCTCAAGGTTAACTAATCATGAAAAGTGTTGATTACATTTAGATCTATAGATTGTGGCATGAAAGTTTGCAGTTATAATCATTGTAGCTGATCACAAGTTGTTGAGCGCAAGAAAGCAGTGATCTCGTCATTGCAATGCAGTTTCTGCACACTAATGAATACTTTTTGATTTGCGCTCTTTGATTGACAGCTCCAGTGATTGTAAAGGGTGCGTTCTTTGATCGCTTTCTATATATAATTTAATCACAGTTTAAGTAATAGATTATTTTCATCCTACTAAGAGAAACGTACTCGGTTACTAACGTAACCTCGGTTCCCTGAGATACGGAACGAGTACTGCGTATGGGAAAGGTCTCCCTTTTTCCCCGCTGCTGAAGCCTTTTTCAATAACGCAGTGTAACTGCACCGTCATTGGTTCACTCATAGACAAGTTGTTGAACCAATGGCGGCGCGGCATAGCTGCGCGGCCTATGGCGACAAAGCGCGCGAATATTCCCGCCGAAATGGGCGGGGTATAGGGCTATATAAGCAGGCGTTTCGCCATAGGATTTCAGTGTCAATCGACTGAAGCGACGACCCTGAGCCGCAGCCTCGTGGCACGGCAAGTGACGCAGTACTCGTTCCGTATCTCAGGGAACCGAGGTTACGTTAGTAACCGAGTACGTTCCCTTTCGACACTTCACTCGTACTGCGTATGGGGAACGAATTCAACCACGCCGTGCCACGGCTGGGAACGATATAGCTTGCATTTGGCCACCCAGAGGGGGGCAAAAAGGACAAGCGGAGGCAAAGCCTAACCGAACCCATGGTTACACTGAAGGAAGATACTTCCTATGGTGGCGTGAAGCGGGACCTGTTGGAAGCCGCTAATCACACCGACAGGACCCGAGCTTGTAAGGTCGGGACATCGAGGTGATAGAACCTGACAAAGGTGGACGGCGAAGACCAGCCGGCCGCCTCACAGATGTCTTGGATGGAAACTCCGTTGGACCAAGCCCACGAGGAAGCCATTCCTCTAGTGGAGTGGGCCCTGACTCCTATGGGGCAATTAGTGCCCAGTGAGGAGTAGCACAGGTTAATAGCATCCACTATCCAACGGGAAATGCGTTGTTTCGAGACCGGAGACCCTTTGGTGCGGCCGCCAAAACAAACAAAGAGCTGATCCGACTGTCTGAAAGACTGATCGGTCTATGTAGGTCCTCAATGCCCTGACTGGGCAGAGTAGCTGCAGCTCTGGTTCGTCCGCCGAGGGAGGAAGAGCAGAGAGCGAGATGACCTGAGCTCTAAACGGAGTTGAGAGCACTTTAGGGACGTAGCCATGCCTAGGTTTCAGAACGACCTTAGAGTCACCAGGCCCGAATTCGAGGCACGCAGGGTTCACGGAGAGGGCCTGCAAGTCGCCAACACGCTTTACCGATGCTAGTGCTAGTAGCAGAGCGGTTTTTAGCGTTAGGGGCCTGAGGTCGGCTGAACCCATTGGTTCAAATGGGGCTCCTTTCAAGGCCCTGAGGACCAACGAGAGGTCCCAGGAGGGAATAGTGAGAGGGCGAGGAGGATTCAAACGCCTAGCACCTCTCAAAAACGGATCACGAGCCCGTTTCGTCCCACCGATTGGCCAGCAATAGGAGCGTGGAACGCTGCAATGGCTGCTACGTAAACCTTAAGCGTGGAAGGGGAGCGCCCCATTTCCAAGCGTTCTTGGAGGAAAGACAGTATGGAAGATACGTCACTCTCCACAGGGTCTATGTTGCGTGTTGAACACCAATCAACAAAGACTGACCACTTCTGGTCGTAGAGGCGCCTCGTAGATGGGGCTCTAGCCTGAGAAATGGTATTTAGGACGTCCTCGGGGAGGCTAGTCGGCTCCCATCGAGGGACCAGAGGTGCAGAGCCCAGAGCTGCGGCTGTGGGTGCCAGATTGTTCTGTTTGCCTGAGAGAGGAGGTCCCGTCTCAGGGGAATCGGCCACGGGGCTCTTAGAGAGAGCCTGAATAGCTCTGAGGACCAAACCTGGTTCCTCCAGAGCGGGGCCACCAGAAGGACTCTGTGCTGGTCTTCTCTGATACGCCTGATGACCTGGGGGATCAGTGCGATCGGAGGGAAAGCATAAAGGAGCGTGCTGGGCCATGTGTGGGCCAGAGCATCTACTTCCTTCGAGAAAAATGTTGGGCAATGAGAGTTGTCTTCTGAGGCGAAGAGGTCTACCTCTGCCTTCCCGAAGAACTCCCAGATCGTGAGGACCACTTGGGGGTGGAGCATCCACTCGTCGGAGGGGATGTTGCTCCGTGACAACATGTCCGCACCCAGATTGT
This sequence comes from Chanodichthys erythropterus, assembly GCF_024489055.1. Classification (NCBI taxonomy): domain Eukaryota; kingdom Metazoa; phylum Chordata; class Actinopteri; order Cypriniformes; family Xenocyprididae; genus Chanodichthys; species Chanodichthys erythropterus. The sequence continues at coordinate 4,981,364 of NC_090225.1, forward strand.
TCCTGCCAGGAACATGAGTCGCTCTGAGCGACTGAAGCCTCGGAAGAGCCCATTCCAGCAGACGTTTCGCCAGAGCGCATAAGCGGCTGGACGAAAGACCGCCTTGGTGGTTCAGGTATGATACCACCGTCATACTGTCTGACCGAACTAGAACATGACGTCCCGTCAAGTAAGCCTGAAAGAACTGAAGGGCTTTCATCACTGCTAGCATCTCTAGACAGTTGATGTGTAGATGGCTTTCCTCGTGGCTCCACGAGCCGAAGGCCGGTCTGCCCTCGCACACAGCGCCCCAGCCCAAGTTGGAGGCGTCTGTTGAGAGCACCGTCCTCCGTGAGACCGCCTGTAAAGGGACTCCGCGTTGGAACCATACTGGATCCATCCAAGGTTTCAGGGCTAGAAGACAGGCCCGATTGACCTTGAGACATAGGCGGCCGTGCCGCCATGCGCTGGGAGGAACCCGGAACTTCAACCAGTACTGAAGAGGCCGCATCCGAAGAAGGCCTAGCTGCAGCACCGGGGAGGCGGAAGCCATCAGCCCTAGCAGCCTCTGGAAAAACTTCAGAGGGAGATAGGCTTTGTTCGTGACAGATGCCGTGAGCTGCTGAATTGCCAGGGCGCGCTCTGGCGAGACTACTGCCGTCATACGGACCGAGTCGAAAACTGCTCCCAGAAACGAGATTCGTTGAGTGGGGCATAGCGAGCTCTTGGCTAAGTTGACCCTGAGACCCAGGCATTGTAGATGGCTGAGGAGCACGGATCTGTGGCGTTCCAGCTCGTCTCGCGAACGGGCTAAGATGAGCCAGTCGTCGAGATAATTCAGAACCCGGATTCCCATCTGTCTCAGAGGGGAAAGCGCCGCGTCCATGCACTTGGTGAAAGTGCGGGGAGCCAGAGACAGCCCGAAGGGCAGGACCGTATATTGGTATGCCACCCCTTCGTATGCGAATCTCAAGAATCGTCTGTGACGGGGGGCTATCTGGATGTGAAAATACGCATCCTTCAGGTCCAGCGAGCAGAACCAGTCCTCGGGGCAAATGTGCGCGAGGATCTGCTTCAGCGTCAGCATTTTGAACTTCCGTCTCATGAGGGAGTGATTCAAAAGCCTGAGGTCTAGGATGGGTCTGAGACCGCCATCCTTTTTGGGGACCAGAAAGTAGCGGCTGTAAAAGCCTGTCTCGCTCTCTGACGGAGGAACCATTTCCACAGCTCCTTTTTCCAGCAACGACATGACTTCGGCCCGGAGGACATGAGCGTCGTCCGGATTGACCGATGTTTGAAGCACCCCGGCGAAGCGGGGGGCCGTCGTGCAAACTGGAGCGAGTAGCCCTGGTTTACGATCCCCATGACCCATTCTGACACATCGGGGATGGCCTGCCAGGCCTCGGCCCGAGTGGCTAGGGGTTGAATAATGTTGGGTGACAGACCGCCGTTGAGAGGGTCGTACACCGCGAGGGGTGGAAGAGGAAATTTGCTCTTTTTGTGATGAGGTAAAAATTTGTCCGCCGTGAAAACGGCGTTTGGAGTGGGCGCAACAGGTGTGGGCCCAGCTGTCACTTGGAGTATGTTTCCCACGCCCGGAAATAAACGAGGCGGAGGGGAAATTACCCGTGGGAGCTTTTGGGGTGGTCCGGTCGTAACGGGACGGTCCCCCATCCTCTTCCTGTCCGACGAATCAGGACGACTTCGGAGGCACCGGGTCCAGCACAATCCTGGGCCGGGGTCCCTGGCGCCTCGGGAAGGGAGGGCGCTTCGCAGGGCGCGAGCGCTGGCGATGCTCCTGGGGCGGCGCTGCCTGTGTTGCAGGTGGGGCTGGTTTGTTCTGCTGAGCCGGCGCAGTCCTGGGGCGGCTAGACGCAGAAGCGGAGCTGGAGCGCTTAGGCAAGAAATGCCTCATAGCCTGAGACGATTTCTGCGCGGCAGTAAAGCGCTCAGTGAAGCCATCCACTGCAGGCCCGAAGAGACCAGAAGGCGAGACCGGGGCGTCTAAGAAGGCCGTCTTGTCTAGGTCTTTGATCTCCGTTAGGTTGAGCCACAGGTGGCGCTCCAACACGACCAGGCTGGCCATGGAACGACCGATGGCCTGGGCCGTAGCCTTCGTAGCTCGCAGGGCAAGATCCGTGGCGCTGCGGAGATCTTTGAAGGCTGGCGCGTCGATTCCAGACTCATCCAGAGAGCGGAGGAGTTTGGCCTGGAATGCTTGAAATATGGCCATGGTGTGGAGCGCAGAGGCAGCTTGGCCCGCCGAGGTGTAAGCCCGTCCAGCCAGAGTAGAGGTGGTCCGACAGGGCTTGGAAGGAAGGGCCCTCTTCGTCTTCCAACCCACAGCCGCGGGAGGACAGAGGTGAGCAGCCACCGCTTCATCTAGGGGTGGCAAGCGCTCGTATCCCTTCTCCTCGGCGCCGTCGACGGCGGTGAGGGCGGAGCGGTGCGTAGTGTGGAGGCGGGCAGAGTAAGGAGCGCGCCACGACTTCGTCAGCTCTTCGTGGACCTCAGGAAAGAAGGGCGCTGAACGCTGGCGAGGTGCTTGGCGGCGGCCTGGCAGAAACCATTCGTCCAGGCGGCTGCGAGACGGCTCCTCTGGAGGGGCCCACTCGAGGTCCAGCTCTTCAACGGCTCTAGACAGGATGCGGAAGAGCTCGGCATCCATGCCCTGGCCATGCTCGATGGGTTCCAAGGGAGGCGGTGGAGCGGGGTCTTCCGGCTCGCCAGCCCATCCTTCCGCTTCGGAAGCCGCAAGAGACATGGAGTCGTCTTGTTCGTCGTCTGTTCCCCCGAATGAGACGAGGTCACTCGCTTCTGCGGAGGGACGCTGCTCAGGGCGAGAGAACAGAACTGGAGAGAGTTCCCTGGGAGGAGAGGGCGAGGCACGCGGGGGCTGGGCCGGCGTGAGCTCGCTCAACTCCTGGCGCTGAGTCGCTCTACCCCGCTGTCTTTTCCTCGCCGGACCGCGGGAGGAAGGAGACGGGAGGGCGCGAGCGGCGAGATCGCCCTCAGTGAAGAAGGCGACCCGCGAGCGCAGGGAAGCGAGACTCATACACTCGCAGTGCGGGCATGAGTCTCCAGCGAGCGCGCCGTCTGCGTGGGGCTTGCCCAGGCAAGCGACACACTCGCTGTGTCCATCGTCGTCGTGCAGGGGGCCCTGCAAGTACCACATGAGTGGCGGGGCATCGTGAGACGCCGCTGCCGTGAAAACGGCAATTGGGTGGCTCTTTTAGAGCGGCGAGGGCCGCGGAAGCTCTTAAAGCGGTGAAAACCGCTGGAAATCGCTCTTTTAGAGCGGCGTTTAAGCCGCGGATGAAGCTCTCAGGCGGCGCGCCGGATGGCGGCAGGGGACGCACAGGAAGCGGCCGGAAGCGGGAAGCGGGAGGCGGCGGCTCGGCGACGGCGCTAGAAGCTGCAGTCCGCGAGGGCGCCGGCGCTTTCTTCCACCGGCGAGTCCAGGCGAGTCCGCTGCGGGAGCCTCTTCAGACGGCGGCGAGAGCAGAAGGCGGCGAGCTTCTTCGGCTTCAGGCGGAGATCAGCGAAGAGAAGTAGATGTCGTCGCTGAAGGAGAAAACACTGAAATCCTATGGCGAAACGCCTGCTTATATAGCCCTATACCCCGCCCATTTCGGCGGGAATATTCGCGCGCTTTGTCGCCATAGGCCGCGCAGCTATGCCGCGCCGCCATTGGTTCAACAACTTGTCTATGAGTGAACCAATGACGGTGCAGTTACACTGCGTTATTGAAAAAGGCTTCAGCAGCGGGGAAAAAGGGAGACCTTTCCCATACGCAGTACGAGTGAAGTATCGAAAGGGAACAACCGACATAGACAAAGAATATCTGGCTGTATATGTATCATTACATATCAGATCAGGCAATAGAATGAACACAGTTACTTACATGTTGTTGCATTACTGTCGAGTCCATATCATAAAAGACTTATAGTTGCAAAGCCTGCGCCGAAATGTGATTGATTTACCAAAGAGTCCATAGTGAAATGTACCGAATAAAAATAAATAAAGCTCAACTGAGACATTCACAATTGTTGAAAATAAATAACCATATTCCTAGCATTAGGATCCTTTGAAAGGTAATGTTATTTTTAGTCCTGTATTGCTCTTCTCTCCTCATCATCTCACTAACACACTAGTGGGCGGGGCTAACGTTGCAATGTCGAAGTAGGCATTGATTTCTTCTGTGGAGGCGTTTTTTATCTATGATAGGCGTTCGCTGGGCCTGGTGCCAATAAAAGCTATTATTAGACTAACAAGGAAGTTTTCAGTTCTGAAACTTACAGGATATTCTTATAGTATGATGACCTCTTACATATCAGAAGCTCAAGGAAATGTTAATTTCTCAATTGATGACCCTTTTAAAGGAGCATCACACCCTGACGGGAGGAATTGTTCGAGCAGTTTGGAAAGCTGAGTTTTATCAGTCTGTCCTGATCTCTTGCTGTTGTTCCAGAACACAATCACAGTTGGTTGAAGTCCACTTTAAAGCTTAATGCCATACAAAATCACTGTGTAAACCTGATTTACACCAAACAAAGTCCCTGAGGCTTTCCTTGTAATACCATTTGATCAGGACATACTCATGTTAATGTGAAACAAGAATGTTTCAATTCAGTTTCTAGCCATTAATTTGTTCTACATTAATATTTTCTTGGTGCCAATTGGATATTTTTAAATTTTCTTGTAATATCCTAAAACACACCCATGGACCTTCATTTACTCAGCCAAGATTCTTTTTCAACATCCATTCTTCAATCAGTCATTGGGTGGTTCTGACGTTCTTTCGAGCAGATTCAGTCACTTTTAACACACCTCACAACACAGGAAAATCTGTTAAGATAATCTGTAGAACCATCAAGATAATTGGGGCTTTACCTAGGATTGTCTGAAGGGGAGAAATCAGTCCAAAAAACGACCTGAATAACTTGTAGCTGGCAATAACTGTGTGGCTGGCATAACTCTGATGTTGTGTGTGTAGATCACGTCTCGGATCAGTTGTCACCCTCATACTGCTACTGTTGTGTCTCCATTGCCAAGATTGTTTTTCTACAAAAATGCAGTTTGTCTTTGCCTGTCTCCTCAGTGTGAATGACATAAATGTATGACGTGTTTCTTCCTTGTGACAATTTTGGAACAGAAATAAGCTTTTTTTTTAGATGCTTCACTCTTACGTTTTTTCCCTCCCATAGTCATCTTTTTCTGGCTCACGGTTCTCTGTGAAGCTGCTTTGAAACAACATGCATTGTAAAAAGTGACATTCAAATAAACTTGACTTGATAACTGTACATTTGACCTAATGCAATAAGAAGATAGAAAAGGCAAAACTGGACAGAAGAAGAGTGCTGAGAATGATTTGTTTGTGAGTCTGTCATGCATTCTGAGCAGCTGAGAGGAATGTAAGTCAAGTCACCTTTATTTATACAGTGCTTTTTACAATGCAGATTGTTTCAAAGCAGCTTTACAGTGATAAAAGTTTTCAGGCCAACGAATGAACAGTGGATCGAAACATTCAAAATATGTGACCGGTGCTGGCAAAATAAGTCGCAATGAGCACATTTTCAAAAATGAGAATTGTTATTTTCACATTCTCTATTAAAAAAACTTCAAATGTATGATTCAATCCGACAAAAAATGCCTGAGCTACACCTGTTTGAAGTCGATGGAGTCAGCAAAGTCAATTTTGAGAAAAATCGAGCTAAAGTTTTCTAAACTGGCAAACATACCTTAAAATCCCTGGTAATACCACCAAATTTGGCACAAACCAAGTCAAAACCCAAATCTATAGGAAAAATATATATTCAACTTTTTTTCCGTGATTCCACAATTGTTTGATTAACATTAATGAAACAGACAGCCTATATATTAAAACCTACTCTATCACATGGATCTAATTCTAATATAATGTTTCACATCAGATGTTTTTTTCCAACAGTTAACCAAACATTTACTTAAAGCTGCTTTCCGATTTTTGGCCCTCTAGCGGTTAATAGACAGAACTGCGCGCATCTTGCGGAGGAACATTCTCGCCGGAGCTACTTTTCTCCATGTATGTCTATGGCGAGTCACGCAGTTACTGTGATACTCTGCAGCGAGTCCTACCAGTCTGGTCTGAAATAGTCTGAATACAAACACTTATTATAAGTTTACCATAATGATTCAGAATAAGACAAAAACACGGTTTGGAAAATGGATTCATGTTGTATATTCTCATTATATAATTTTTGTAAATTTTCAACACAAAAAAGTTGCGGATTGCAGCTTTAAGACATAACATACAGTATAATGTTTGCATGAATAAGTTACTCGCCAAGTCAGATTTTTTTTAAAACTGTAATTCTGTGTATATGTATATCGGATCACACGCTGTATGAGGCATCTTTGTGCGCACACTTTGGATCTGTCAGCCAGGCAGAGTAAGATCATTTTGTTTACATGACATCAGTATGAGTTTGAAAATCACATTTCATGGGTCCAGATTCATACTTCGGTAAAGTTGGTTTTATATTCGCACATTCGGACATCAGTATTCAATAGCCTTGTTAATCAGAATACATTGGACATTCAGTGGACATTCACAAGTAAATATGCCATTAAAACAATACTTGCCTATTTTGATCGACTGTGAAAAATGTTGTAAGTTGATAATCGTTGGTTTTCAATATCATGTCGCTGCTTAAAATTCGCAAACATTCATTTATTGCACATTTATTGGAAAGTCTGAATTTATCAGAAGTCCGAATGTGCGAATATAAAATCAACTTTACCGAAGTTAGATTCATGCCATTGAGAATTCGCTATGAATATTCACAAAGTTGGAATGTCGCGCTTTAAAACTACATCAAACTTGTGCTGAGGGGAAGCGCAAGTCATTGAGAAGCGAGCAGAGAAGAACTGCAAGGAAATGTAGTTTTCCCTTTCAGAAAACATACAAATAAAGATACTTTCAGATGTTTAGTTACTATTTGGAGAATTGGGATCGCTAGACTAGGGCTTAATAGACTAATTGTTGTGAAAACCTAAAATTTGACCAAATTTGACATTTTTCACTCGAAATTAACTGGTGCGCATTCTGACTCATTTTTCCACCAAGAGTCATGTATTTAATTCAGTTCCATCTGGTTGAAGATTGTAAAAGTCTGGAAGCATCTTCATCGGCATGATGTGGATATCAATGCATCTGGAGAGTGGATTTCCAAGGCCTATGAACTCATAATAAGAGTTTCATGTAAACTGATGGCTGGAATTAGAATGTGTGCATTTCTATGGCAACAGCACTTGTAATACAGTGCAGACTTGTGGAAGGCTAAAATTGATTCTCTCTTCAACCCAGATGGTGATGACCAGTACTGGTCAGATTTGACCATGATCACATATTAACCCCAACCCTAACTCATACAAAACGTTAATTCATTAGTCTTTAAGAGAGTTATGTTTTCTGTTGGACTAGCAGCTACTATACAGCTAGTGCATGAGTTTAACAAGCTGTTCAGGGGGACAACAGCCTGGATTTACAAGACCTATAACTTGTTTAGCAGAGCTTTTCCACTAGAAGAGATTTTCAATGCTTTTTTTTTTTTATGAAGGTTAAGTGTGCACATTTACTTTCACTGAACACTTTATGGCCAAACTGTAATAGAGAGTTAAGAGAAAGTCAAATAGGAATGACTTTCATTTCTTAAAGGTGCCCTAGAACCATTTTTTACAAGATGTAATATAAGTCTAAGGTGTCCCCTGAATGTGTCTGTGAAGTTTCAGCTCAAAATACCCCATAGATTTTTTTTTTTTATTAATTTTTTTAACTGCCTATTTTGGGGCATCATTAAATATGCACCGATTCAGCATGTGGCCCCTTTAAATTGCGCGCACCCTTTATAACATTTATAAAGACAATTCACAAATATCACTAAAAATATCATGATATCATGGATCATCTCAGTTATTATTGCTCCATCTGCCATTTTTCGCTGTTATTCTTGCTTACCTAGTCTGATGATTCAGCTGTGCACATCCACACGTCCTGCCCTTGTGTAATGCCTTGAACATGAGCTGGCATATGCAAATGGGGGCATACATATTAATGATCCCGACTGTTACGTAACAGTCGGTGTTATGTTGAGATTCGCCTGTTCTTCAGAGGTCTTTTAAACAAATGAGATTTACATAAGAAGGAGGAAGCAATGGAGTTTGAAACTCAGTGTATGTCTTTTCGATGTACTGAACTCTTGTTATTCAACTATGCCAAGGTAAATTCAATTTTTGATTCTAGGGCACCTTTAAATCTATTTTTATTCCAGATTGCTTCACAATACAATACATAACAGACAGAAGAATGGAAAGTGTGTGCTGAAATTCAGTAACTATTTCTGCACATACCTGTGCACAATGTGGAACAAAGGCACATAAAGTTTATGACACAAAAGCCCTTCAGTGATAATGTGGCTTTTAGAGACCAGGGTAAAAAGCAGATAAGAGAAACTGACTGAGCAGAAGGAAATCGATTGCTTTAAACAATTACAGGAGCTGCAGCAGCCGAGCGAACGTCACTAACTTGACAGCCGACTCGACCGACTCACAACCGTCTGTCAGCACTAGAGAGAGTCGCCGGCCACTGAGACTCGATCAGCAGTAGCCACTTTAGTTTGGATATGCATGAAAGTTAAATAAACATATGTTTCATTTCCCAAAGATGGTTTGTACATCACCTTCCAAGCACCAGAAAATAATGTTGATTATTTAACTGAGGGTAAGGCGGGTATGATGTCATTGATAGGCATACTTAAACATTTAAACATTCTTGGAAACATTTGGGATAATGTAAATACACAGGTCAGCAAAATATATAACATTGTTCTAGTGGTTTTTGGATATTATTAATCAATAATCTGTCTCTGTAATCAAAATATGTGTGTGAAAAGGAATTAAAGTGTTTATTTAAACTGGAAACTGCAGTCAAATATATAGGTACATTAAAGTTAATATGGGTTCGCAGGCCAGTTTTTTTTTTTTTGATGAGTCCAGAGGCGAGATCTTACATATAAACTCTTGATGAAAGCTATAAGCGTAATCCCTCAAGAGCTTATCCATCGCTTGACTCTTAATTATTGGCATAAAACGAACCCAGTGTGATTATACAGATACTAGAACACTTCCCTCAGGGAAAATCTTAAACCTTTATCTTTGCAATTTTCAAAATGAACTTTAATGACTTTTGGGTTTTCAGGAGCTTTTTACATCCTTCCCCAGAGGTATTACTAATAAAAGTAGCGCAGTGAACACAGCGAGTTTCCTGTTAAAGACAGAGTTTGCCCGGGTGGTTTGTTAGATGTTATGTACAGAGCAGAATGGAGACACAGACACATGTAGGAGAAAGAGCTGATGAAGGACAGAGTAACAGGGAGAAGAGGAGAGCTCAAGATGAGCCCAAGAGTGGATGGACTGATGTGCTGAAGAGAGATGTGCAGCTCAGGCTCGATCAGACAGACAGGAGAGGTGCATCATTACATATTCTGATGAAATTCCTTGTTCCTTGTTTTTTTTGTACCACCAGTTAAATATACAGTACAGAGGACTTACTTAACTTCAACTTCATTGATGAATGAAGCATCTTTTAGGTTTTGTGTAAAGGTTGTGCAGAATAAAAACCTGAGGACAAGCATCAAAGAAGAGCCTAACGCTGAGGGACAGACGAGCACAACGATGGAAGTTGGTAAGTATTCTGATGTGATTCACTGTATATGTAACATGCACAGATGACAGGGTTCATTTTTAGCATTATTTCACACTTGCAGTTCCCATGCAATTAATTCTTGTTTTATTTGCATTTGATATGCAAAATCCAACCTTTAGCATTCATTGATTTACTTTTTTTCTTTTTGCTCATTTGCTATCCAAGACTTAAAGGATCACTCTTTTTTTGAAAATAGGCTCATTTTCCAACTCTCCTAGAGTTAAACAGTTGAGTTTTACAGTTTTCGAATCCATTCAGCCGATCTCCAGGTCTGGCGGTACCACTTTTAGCTTAGCTTAGCATAGTTAATTGAATCTGATTAGACCGTTAGCATCTCGCTCAAAAATGACCAAAGAATTTGGATTTTTTTTCCTATTTAAAACTTGACTCTTCTGTAGTTACATTGTGTACTAAGACCGACGGAAAATAAAAAGTTGCAATTTTCTAGGCCGATATGGCTAGGAACTATATTCTCATTCCGGCGTAATAATCAAGGAAATTTGCTGCCGTACCATGGGTGCAGCAGTGCAATGATATTACGCAGCATCTCTCACAAATGTCTCCATACGCCGGAATGAGAATCCAAAAGTCCAAACTTGCTCACATTGCATTAAATCAGAAAATGCGGCGCCTTCTTCTGATGTACAGTACCTGTCAAAATTTAGGGAACATTCCAATTTTTAATATTTTTTGTAAGAAGTCTGCTCACCAAAGCTGCATTTATTTGATCAAAAATACAGTAAAAACAGTGAAATATTATTACATTGTAAAATAGCTGTTTTCTATGTGAATATATTGTAAACTGTAATTTATTCCTGTGATCAAAGCTGAATTTTCAGCAGTCTTCAGTGTCACATGATCATTCAGAAATCATTCTAATATGCTGATTTGCTGCTCAAAAAACATCTGATTATTATCAATGTTGAAATCAGTTGTGTACTGCTTCAGATTTTTGAGGAAACAGTGATAATACTTAAAAAATTGTAGTAAGATTTTAAAAAAGAGAGAAATTAATATTACTTTTATTCATCAAAACATTTATTAGATTTCTATTTAAAGGTTTCATATAATGCCATTTTTTCAAGATTTTAAATAAGTCTCTGACGGCCCCAGAGTATGTATGTGAAGTTTTAGCTCAAAATACTCCACAGATAATTTTTTATAGCATGATAAATTTGTCACTTTTTGAGGGTAAGCAAAAATGCTCCGTTTTTTTGTGTGTGTCTCTTTAAAAGCAAATGAGCTGCTGCTCCCAAGAAGAGGGCGGAGTTTCGAGAGCTTGTGTAAGCAGCTCCGATTACCTCATGAAGACTCACTGAAAATGTCAGAAACTGTTCAGCCTTTTATGTTCAAAGTGGAGTCAGACAATGATGGAGAGACTCAAAAGGAATAAGCGACAACATGTAGAATGCAACAGGATGTTTCTGAATGGTTCGTTGGTGGATCTAAAAGTCATTGATTAGCATATTCTGTCATGATAATCTATAAATCACTCATGTGGGAACTGCTGTAAGATCCTACAGAGCCAGAGAATACATGCTGCATGAAGATAGAACTGGGATAGTTTAGTATAATTATGGTTATAACTTATGTTGTCATCTTGCTTTTATGACATGCTATTGCATTTGTGTTATATACTGTATTGCAATAACGTGGCCTCACCCCCTTTGTTGTGTGTTCTCTTAATAAATGCTTTAATACATTTAATAAATAAATGCTGTTCATTCAGCAAAGGATCCTGAAAAATAAATGTATCATGCAGTTTCCACAAAAGCACATCTGTTTTCAACATTGATAATATGTCCATTGGATAGTGGATAGATTTAGATAATATGCACTGCCAGAATGTGAATAGATGACAAGTTGTAATCATTTAAAACTGTGTTTCATATGATGGTCAGATGACTTTTATCAATGGGAGTAAAAGTATCCCTGTGTGCTCACTGTGCATACACATTATTTTTCACCTAAAGTGAATGGCGGATTTCACACCTAAAATGCATGTGAAATTGGACATTGGTATATAAATGGGTTGCATTTGTGTTCAAGCCATGCAGTTCCACAGAACATCAATGAAACGTCTCTGTCATCATGTGTTTTAATGGTTACAAATATAACCTGAGAATATCACCACAACTGAGTGTCCTGCTTTCGTGGGAATAATGAAGAGGATACCCAAATTCACCAATGCTAAAGACTAGCTAAAGATAAGAAGTCAACACCAAGCCTTTACAAATCAAATCAAATGCTTCATGTCAACATGAAATCAAAATGGATATTTACTTAAATATGTTAAACATGTTCCTCAGTTCAGTTCCTCATGGATAAAATAAAGAAATACATCACATTATGACAGAAAAAAGAGGTATGAGTGCTGTTTCATGTAGACTTTATAGTGACTTTGCTGTAATGTTTTTTGCTTCTTCAAGGACTTTGCATCTTTATCACAGTGTTCTGAGATGCTTCAATTTTCCCAGGATTCTGTTGAAGTGAATCTCTTTCAGCTTCTTCCTTTACGTGTCAGGTAAGCAAATGCAGGCAGTAACAGGTTTGTTTGTTCTATCTCAAGACTAGCCTGTTGAATTTATTCACACAGCAGTACATTCACAGTTAAATTCATAACCTACTTCAAACAGGAACAAATTAAAACATCATCTCAGAGTTTTGTCTTCATTCATCGATCACCAACCTAACTACACCGGACAAGGTGTTAAAAGAGCATTTTCAGATAAATAGTGTTGGCAGAGAGGACCTACATTTGCAATTAGATAGCCGCTAATTGGAAATTGAAATAGATAGAGGAAAATCATTGGTCATTTTCTCTTTGTAATGCTGTTTAATTAAAAACCCTCATCAGAATTGTAATTAGGACATGAGACATACTCAATCTGCAGTGTTATCATTTGTGTGTCTGACCTGAGGGAAACATGCTGTAACAAACACGCATAACGACTCAAATATACACCGTTTTTTATCAAAGCATCACATAAAAACAATCTTCATAAAAGGCTCTTTGTTGTATTAATGAAGTTTTGTTCATGTCCTCTTTTTTTATTTATTTTAAAAAAGCCTACTGGCTTGGATGAATAGGGTGGGCGATATGACCAAAATCTTACATCAATTTTATTTCACGATAACAATATATATCATGATATAGTTATTTTTGCTTTAAATAAGGTTTATGATATCAACATTTTGATAACACTAACATTTCATAATTCTTTTCACCATTTTCAATATAACTTAAAAAACAAATACTAGCCTAAAAAAAGCTTACCGAAGACAAATAAACAGTGATAAAGAGAAAAGAAAAAAAACTACAATAGAGACACAAATTAAATAGGCTCAAGCACTAGAAATAAGAAATACTACATAAAATAAAGTAATCAAATGTATAAAAAACAATGCAGAGTATTTACCGTGTAAATTAAATATACATTTATTCTTATTAAAGTTATAAAAGTGATTCAGTCAAGAGCAGTGAGAAATTTTCTCTCTTTTTTTTGTTGTTTGATTAGCATTAATAATTTGGATGCCGTCACTTTAAGACCGGCTGCACAGATCCATTATACTCGTTCTTGTTCTTTCTCAATTTCTCCATTCTTTTTCAACTGTTTATGTTGAATTAATAATAAATGACTCCGTTTTCTTTGACACATAGGTATGTGTATTTAACCGTTCAATCCCAATTAGGCGGCAAAAAGCACTTAGTTCAGTCCTCACACGCTCCATGAGCAGTGGCTTCGTGTCGCGCCTCTATCAGACAGCGCTGTCTCTCAGAAAGCGTGCACATATGCAGAAATGAGTTCTCTTTCGCTGTTAATTGCGATTCATCAGTTTAAGACCAACTGTTTTTAAACCACAGTGCTCAAAAACGCATGCAAACAATAAGCTTTCATAACCGCGATAGAGGCGATAGTCCAAAATCTCTACTGGTTGGCAAATTTCTACCAGTTAATCATGTGTACCGGTATATCGCCCACCGCTTGACTGGAAGATAAAGGTATACCCAAATGAATCTCAGTCGTTTCTATTGACTCATCACAAACCTTTAAAAATAGATCTCTATAAATCTTGTAATGTGTGTGATAAAATGAGGAAACTTATGGGACAGGCTCATTATCTTCTCAAACTAACAGTAATTCAAAGAGACTGTTATACTTACAACACTATTTATGACCAGACCATGTTTGAAATGGTTTACTGTCGTACTCCCTGCTAGACATCAACCAGTGCCAGTACAGCAGTATGCAACATTCATTTTATTAAGTAACTAGTATGCCAAATCATTTTCACTTAACCAGTCACCACCAGACCCTAGTGACTATCCTGAGCAGAGACATCAAAGACAGCAGACAGGACGAATGTGAAGTCAAGAGCCTCCAAAAAAGATCAGTCACTTGTGAAACTTCTACTGTAATATAATGAAATATCTGTGATTTATATGACATTTACACTGGTGTTTTTTGCTGTCAGATGGTGTATTTATGACATCTAGCAGCAGCTGGACCATACTAACCTGAGTCCAAATGCCTGCCATTTTTAAAGGGTTAGTTCACCCAAAAATGAAAATTCTGTCATTAATTACTCACCCTCATGTCGTTCCACACCCGTAAGACCTTCATTTATCTTCGGAACACAAATTAAGATATTTTTCATAAAATTTGATGGCTCAGTGAGGCCTGCATTGCCAGCAAGACAATTAACACCCAGAAAGCTACTAAAGACGTATTTAAAACAGTTCATGTGACTACAGTGGTTCAACCTTAATGTTATGAAGTGACTAGAATACTTTTGTGCGCCACAAAAACAAATAATGACTTTATTCAACAATATCTAGTGATGGGTGATTTCAAAACACTGCTTTATGAAGCTTTACGAATCTATTGTTTTGAATCAGTGGTTCAGAGCGCGAATCAAACTACCAAAGTCACGCCCCCCAGTGGTGAACCAATGAAATTTCGAAACACTTATCACTTAACAAAGCCTCGTTTACTGACATCACGTGACTTTGGCAGTTTGATATGTGCTCCGAACCACTGATTCGAAACAAAAGATTCGTAAAGCTTTGAAGCTTCATAAAGCAGTGTTTTGAAATCACCCATCACTAGATATAGTTGAATAAAGTCGTTATTTTGTTTTTTTGGCACGCAAAAAGTATTTACGTCTCTTCATAACATTAATGTTGAACCACTTTAGTCACATTAACTGTTTTAAATAAATTTTTAGTGGCTTTCTGGGCCTTGAAAGTGTTAATTGTCTTGCTGGCAATGGAGGCCTCTCTGAGCCATCGGATTTTATGAAAAATATTTGTGTTCAGAAGATGAACGAAAGTTTTACGGGTGTGGAAGGACATGAGGGTGAGTAATTAATGACAGAATTTTCATTTCTGGGTGAACTAACCCTTTAAAGGCTAGAGTTTGAACATTGACATATTTAGAAAGGTGGAATAGTATGCTTTCAAATATATGTAAGAAAGAAAGGTTTGCATTATGCCATTACCAAACGCCTTCATACCGTTATGCTCCACTAGTATTTCTCTTGGATGAAAATAATCAAGCTCACAATATGTAGCATACATCCACATTGTTTCATCAGAGATGTTGTGTCCTTGCCGGCGTGTCCCCAGATTCTAGGTCACGTATGTTCACACGTGGTGACCTCCGGCAGCGGCGTTTGCTCCTGTAGCGTTACCTGAGGAGGCGTCTGTACAGATCGACCGGACGGCACAGAGTTCTTCTGTAATTCCATTCCAAACCCAGGGGGGGCGCTCTGCAACTGTTTCCTGTACTGCACAAAGCTGCACGTCTTCAGAACGATGGCTAGGATGTTCTTGGCCATGAGTATCCCAGACACTCTGTTGTCCTTATAGAGGAGCATATTCCCTCCACGGATGAAGAGAGTGACGATGTTAATAGTGACCAAACTCAGAATGGGGTAGAGCATCATCTTGTGAGGACTGATGTTGATGCCTTGCATGCTGATCTCACTCAGAGACACACAGGGCAGCACTAAAAGAAGAATATAACAGTAGAAAAACATCAGACCCTCCGCCCAAAGAGGAAGCCCTTTCTTTTGCGGCTCCCACAGGTTGGCCTGGATGTCCAAAACGTCCAACAGATCCACCACCACCCAGAACAAACGGTTTCTGATTTCCTCCTTCTTCTTGAAAGCCTTCACGTACTCCATGTGGTCGATAGCGACCAGGATTACGAACAACACGGGAATACAGATGGACAGCAGGAGCGTCAGAGCTTTCCGAGCCAAGGCGTCCAGGCTTTTACGGTCAGCCTTGTAGTTCTGGTAAACAAAATACACCTTAATCTCCAAGACGAAAATGTAAAGGAACCAAAGTATCATGGCGTAGCCTCGTTTTGCCGTCCTCACCTCAGCCCCCACCCACACCGCGACATATCGCAGCACGATGAGGAAACAGAGGTCGCCGACGGTCACCATGATGCAGATGCCGATCTTTCGCGGGCCGTGATTCTGCTCCACGAGGTAGGCGTCCATCAGCGCCATGCTGCTCATGATGACGATGGTGGACAAGCAAACGTGTGGCTTGTTGGTGGGAGGGGGCGGCACCATCCTGCCACGGGCGGGACGGCGGACCCTTCCAACCGCTTCCCTGATTGGCCGGTTTGGGGAGGCTCTGGGTTTGTGACGGCTCAGACTGTTCTCCCGCCTGCTGCTGCTCCCATGGCTGAGGTCCAGGATTCACTAGCTGGACACAAACAAAACCACTTCAATCACCAACATACACAAACCATCAAAGTCAATATGTTTACGTACAATCTTCAAAAATATCTAGTCTGACAGTGTTTTGGCTGAATCTTCATAGCTGCAATAAAAAGATCTTTTTTTGTGGCCATCAGCCAGACACAGATGCATTTAATGTACTGTCAGAGAAGACATTTAAAGGGTTAGTTCACCCAAAAATGAAATTTCTGTCATTAATTACTCACTCTCATGTCGTTCCAAACCCATAAGACCTTCGTTCATCTTCGGCACACAAATTAAGTTATTTTTGATGAAATCCGAGGGTTTCTGAACCACACATAGGCAACAAAATCACTGAACCTTCTGAGGTCCAGAAAGGTAGTAAAGACATTGTCAAAATAGTCAACGTGACTACAGTGGTTCAACCTTAATGTTATGAAGCAATGAGAATACTTTTTGTGCGCAAAAACAAAACAAAAATAACGACTTTATTTAACAATTTGAACTGTTGTCATGTGCATGTGGCATGTCCTGATATTGCTGAGTTAGATGCGTTCCTGGGTCAGCATATTTTGTTGATCCTGGAACAACATTCTAGTCTGAAAATTTATTCTTAACCCTATTCCTACCCATAAGTTATCCCAAAAATCAGAGAGAAATGATAGATGAATAACACTGATGTAGAAGCACCAATTCATGATTTTAAGCCTAAACTTGACATAATCTGTAAACTTGTCCCTCAAATCTGCTGCACGCACAACCTGATATTGCTGAGTTCAACATGTTCCTGGGTCAACATTTTTGTTGAGGGACAAGTTTACAGATTATGTCAAGTTTAGGCTTAAAATCATGAATTGGTGCTTCTACATCAGTGTTATTCATCTATCATTTCCCTCTGATTTTTGGGATAACTTATGGGTAGGGTTAGATTTAGGGGTAGGAATAGAGTTAAGATTAAATTTTCAGACTAGAATGTTGTTCCAGGATCAACAAAATATGTTGACCCAGAAACGCATCTAACTCAGCAATATCAGGACGTGCGTAGTCATGTTGACTATTTAACAATGTCTTTACTACCTTTCTGGACCTCTGAAGGTGCAATGACGTTGCTGCCTGTGTTCTTCAGAAACCCAGGGATTTCATCAAAAATATCTTAATTTGTGTTCCGAAGACAAACAAAGTCTTATGGGTTTGGGACAACATGAAAATGAGCACTTAACGACAGAAATTTCATTTTTGGGTGAACTAACCCTTTTAAAGAAAATTTAGAAACCGATTGAACACCTACTTTCTCCTCTGTGTGAAGTTCACCATAATGACGAGCTGTGGACCGTCCTCGTGTGTGTGTGTGCTCGATGAGACCAAATTAGAGCTGTAATCCATATGAAAAGCGACAGGAAACACACGCAGTTCTTCCCTGGTTGTGTTGAATCCTGCGGTCAGGCATGTCTTTTCAAATTACAGCCCCTAAAAATCCCAAAATGCCTCAGACGTAATCCACTTAAGTTTGGAGTGTGCAGGAAAGGCTGCTGTGGATGTTTCAGAGGGGGGGTTTGATTGCAGCACAGGAAAAAAATCAAACTAAAGCTAAAATCACTTTTTTTGCTTCAGGCAAAAACTTACAGCAGGTAAGTTATGTTAGATGGGAATCCACTTACTGTAGTGTTAAACCGCCATGGTGTGCTGGTGATCACCTCAGAGGTTCATGTGTGCGTGTGGTTCTTTGTCCTGTGAATGCAGATGCAGTCGGATTCAGTGGTTCCTGACCGCTCGTACTCAGGTCTGAGCGTGAAGCCGGTGTCCGTCTGTGCTGTCAGCTGTGGATCGTTTCTCCTCTCTCCTGCGGCTCTGAGCCACAAGACGCTGCATCAGGAATATCAGGAATGCTGGCGGTATGAGCAAGGAAACCAGTCTCTCTTCCTCTCCCTCTTTTTCCATATGTGTGTTAATGAGGTGTGTGTGTATGTGTGCGCACTTGCATCTCCCTCTGCCTGCTCTCCTCAGACACTGACACAATGTGGCTCCTTCATCTCTCTCTCTCTCTCTCTCTCTCTCTCTCTCTCTTTCTCTCTCTCTGATTCAGATTCAAATAGCACTATCTGGCTTGGTAAAAAGGGTTAAAAAAAAGCATTGTAACATAAATACATGTTTACACACAAATGCACACAGTTAAAGAGAAGGTATAACAGAGTAGGAAATAAAGATGTAAGTAGGAGGAGAATCGGTATGATGGAGGTCAGTAGATGTTAGTGATGCTGAAAGAGCGTCTGGATCCTCTGCTCAGGGTGTGGGGGTGTCAGTGAGTTTGAAATGCTTCCAGGATGCTGCCTCTTTCTGTATTTTTATCATTTGTGAATATTTGACTGATTCTTCCCTGCATGATTTATTTATAGATATAGAGCAGACATTTGATTTGAGTGCGACCAGCGGCTGCAGATCGTTCCCGTTTGAATACCGGTGCATTGATGTAGATGTTGAATAATGTCAGTGTCTCGATCTATGTTCCTGGGAAAGATTTTATTTATTTTTTGCTAGTTTTCATTTACTTTCAGTGTGCATTGATTTAATGAGTTTGTTTCCTAAACCCATCTTTTATGAGTTTGTAAAATAATCCGGTAACACTTTACAATACGGTTCATTAGTTAACATTAGTTAACTACATTAGTTAACATGAACTAATAATGAACTGCAGCATTTATTAATCTTTGTTAATGTTAATTTCAAGATTTACTAATACATTATTAAAAGCTTGTTAACATTAGTTAATGCACTGTGAACTAACATGAACAAAGAATGAACAACTGTATTCTCATTAACTAACAGTAACGAAGATTAGTAAATACAGTAACAAATGTATTGCTCATTGTTAGTTCATGTTAGTTAATCCATTAACTAATGTTTAACAAATGAACCGTATTGTAAAGTGTTACCAATAATCCTTGGCGCTAGACTGAATCCTATAAAGTTAATAAAACATGCATGTCTTGATGAAGTCCAGGAGTTTATTATACTACAGAATAACTTTCACACAAATACATCTGTAATCACTGTGGTCAAATTTATCTCCATTTTTAAAGATGAAAGCTGTTATCAGTCTTTGATTCCAGATGATTCAGAGACATGACAGACTCTCAGAACCACACTGAATCATTTTCTTATAGCCGATTGCAATTTAGTTCTTGTTTGTTTGTTTTTTTCAATTCATTTAACATCCCTTCAGGCTTTGCAGCAATAAGGAAGTCTAATGGGTTTTGATTATCTTTGATTGACACTTGTGTTGACTAACTCAAATACTGAGTACGGAGATTTTGGGTATATTGTGCCTTTTTGGTTCTAAGTCTATGTTTTTGTCTTAATATTTCACAGTAGAGAAGCTCTGTGTTTTTGGAACTCAATTTTTCTGATTAGACAGCATTTTGAGTTTTTTATTAAATGCTTGACATGAATCTTGAGCAAACCAATTTTTGTCATTTTTTGATATAAGCAAAGTTCTGTCATGAAACTCTAGATGGCGCATTCTGATAGGTCTGCTTGATCTGCTTGAAATCACATCAATCTCTATAGGGCGCAGCTGATTGGCTCCTGCTTGATCAGTAGCAAATGAGCTCGCTGATCAACCTTCAGATACTTGGTCAGCGTTTGCTGTAGCAGTTGCAGCGCACTTTCAGAAACCCTTCACCTTCCCCAGCTCCACCTGTATAGATCTGCTATGGGTAATTCATGTACACTATATTGTACAGCAGCAGCATGTCTTACTTTCTAATAGCAGCATATTGTGTAAGTATTGGCAGTAGAAAGTCCTGTACTTGCTCTGCAGCAGCAGCAATAACTACTTATGGTCGTTCTGCTTCTGTGAATTTAATGCCCCAAATGATTGGAATGTATTATACAAGTTATTGAAATTAGAGACATATATTTCAGTTTGTGCATTTAAAAAAAATATTAATGAGTGCCTTTATTACAACCTGTAAATGTTTTAACTGATTTTTTTTTTTTTTTCCTGGTGTATGTATATCTTAATGTATGGCTGTATGTCTTTCAGGAGACTTTTTGTTCTCCTGCCAGGCCTTTATTGAAAATAAGAACATGTTCTTAATAATTTGCCTGGTAAAATAAAGGTTAAATAAAATAAAATAAAAAATAACCAAGAGCAGCAGAAGCAATAACAGCAGCAGCAGCAATAACCAAAGCTGCAGAAATAACAGCAGCAGCAGCAGCAGCAGCAGCAATAACAGCATCAGCAATAACCAAAAGCTGCAGCAACAGCACCAATAAAATCAGCAGCAATAACCAACAGCTGCAGCAGCAATAACAGCTGCAGTATCAATAACCAAGAGATGCAGCTGTTGGTTCTTGCTGCTGCAGCTGTTGGTTATTGCTGCTGCTGCAATAACCAACTGTAGCAGTAGCAATAACCACCAGCAACAATAATCAACAGCTGATGCAGCAATAACCAACTGCACCACTAGCAATAACCACCAGAAGCAATAACCAACATCTGCAGCAGCAATATAACCAACAGCAGCAGCATCAGCATAGCAGATCTATTCCGCTAAGACCAAACATATCAACACTGTCATATCCAAACACTTTGAGAGTTGCCATGACAGAAATTATTTAGTGCAGGTTTTCTGGACAGAATTTCTAGATTATCTGTGAATTTTGTGCATTCTGTCAGAAAGTGCAGCTGTGTCTCATTTTTGTTTTGGTCACAGTGTGGATACAAACCTTTCCTCTTGTGATGTTTTTTGTCTCTATAGTGAGTTTGTGTCCAGTGTTTGTTCTGTTACTGTACTAGGAGTTTGTCATGGTGTTCTGTCTTTTCACGGTCAGATAGAGGAAATATACATGTTCCTTACACAGCTGGAAGAGGAACCTGCAGCTGAGAGAGAAAGAGATGTTGCTTATGGTGGATCCCTCTTATCGATTGAATCAGAACAGAGGGACAGCAGGTGATGAGGGAGCAGATGCTGAGAAGAATAGAGTGAGATGATGGGTAGATCGTGAGAATAAATGAGTAGGAGGACAAAAGGGACTGCCAGAGGAAGGGGGAGGGCAATGGGTGGAAACGGGGCTTGTGATACTGCGTGTTCTTTCATAGTTCTGAAGCAAACTGAATTATTGATTCATTGTCATGCACAGATGATTTATATGTGAATTGCATTAGGTCATGAAGCATTTAGTAAAACATTGATCAGTGCAGTTAGTCTAGTTATCCACAGCAGTGAAATCTAAACTCTCACATGCCAAAAACAGTAATGTGGTTCTGATGGATTAAACCCAAAGTGCAGTCACCATACAATACTCACGGTTTCTGTTTATTGAAGCATGCTCTGTGATCGTGGTTGACTGCATGATTTAAGTGTGTGAAGAAGCTTTTACTCGTGCCAGTGTCCGACAGGTTCTGTGACTATCTTTCCAAAAAGAACGACGTACATCATGTGGTCCAATCCATATTGGCCGGAAAGAAAATCTTGTTTTTCTTAAAAATGGACTAGCCCTTCTTTACTGTCATGGCTAATTGGTTGAAAAACATACATGATACTGGAATTTCTTTCTTAAAAAATATTGATATATGATACCACTGGGAAAAACTGGCATATATACTGCCATGTGGATATTTTTAATATTATCTTGTAATTTTTTGTACATCCATTGAAACTCTAGGCAATCACTATTTAATACTATATTCTTTTCTCACTTAAAAATCACTATTTTTAAGCGAGACAAGATCGCTTAATATGATGAACAGGTTATGATTTAGGCTTTTATTGATCAATTACCATTATAATCATCTCATCTAAATGTTTGCTCACTCACTGTATCAATTGAATAAAAATACAAATGAAATGATCAGTGCTTTAAAGGATTAGTTCACTTTTAAATAAAATTTTCCTGATAATTTACTCAACCACATGTCATCCAAGATGTCCATGTCCTTCTTTCAGGTTTATTAGGCTGCTGTCACTTTAAGACCTGATGCATAATCTAATACTGTTAAGTATCTATTTTCTTTCTGAATGTTTACGTTCACTTAAGACATAACCGACTGTTTACATGAATTCTCACCAAGATGGGCATTTTGACAAATTTAGTTTAAGCGCAATAAGAGGTGAAAAAGAACTCAATTTGGTACTCGTGAGCTGTTTTAGGTGTGAGCGCGAAACATGCGGCAATGAGTACAATTATGCGCAATACCCGTAATCCTGCGCCACAATTGTAACACCGACATGATTTGACTAGAGCGAATGGACGAGTTAGTGAGAGGAGGTAATGTTTGTGTGTCAACTCGCAGTCGGACAGAAGAGTGAATGAGAAAGTGCGTCTGGTATCAGTGTATCAATACTGCGGAAAATTAGTATTGGAACCGTTTACGATATTTCAGTATATTTGGTATAATCAATAATTTTGACAACACTAACAGAAAGTACTCTGATACGACACTGTAAATTTAAAATGTAATTCTGCCAAGTTCATCTTTACCTGCCATCAGTTACACCACATACTGAAATGAAGAAGCATCTCTTTCATAGTGTGTAGAGTGACAGGAACGGCTAGTGTAATTCTGTCAAAGAACGAGGTGTTTTAGTTACTCTAGTCACCCATTCCACACACATAATGCTGTATTCATAATTCATCAAGCCATTTGCATGTCTTTCATGGCATTCATATATTTCCAAGATGTGCTTTAAAAAGAGCCTAGTGGGAGCCTAGTGAGCACTGCATTCAACTCACTCTCTCAGATGATGTGCTGAGGGCCACATCTCTTTTAAACAGATCATCACGTTTTTTCATTATTCATTTGATTGTGGGAAGTAGGCTATTATTGATACGTTTTCACTGGTAAACTGCTCAAGAAAGATAAAAGTTCACCATTATTTCCTGAGTGTCTTAAATGTAGGTTTAGCGAACATTCCTGCCAGCAGCAATTACTCAGAACAAAACGTCTTATTTGTGCTTCATTCGAGCTGCTCTGCTGATGTGCTTCTTCTGTCTGATGGCTCATCTGTCACTTCAGAGAACTTGCTGTATATATTATTGTTAGCATGCACAAACAGGTTAACCTATTTTCAGTCAAATTTTAGCTGAATGCATTTACAATGCAGTCTTTTTTATAATCTGAAATGTTGTAAATTCTAATCTGATTGGCTGGCTTTATGTGACTTCCATTAGTAATGCGACATCTGTGTTTTTATCAGTCCAGTCCAGTTGTGTTTACAACAGAACTAGTCTCTGGTTATCTGGAAATAATCAGTATTTTTTCTGTTCCATTCTGACTCTACACATTTTCAGCTATTTTTCTGTCAGTATTTACATTTGATTATTTTCTATTTCAGAACAGCCTAAATGGCATGATGTAAAACAACAACAACAAAGTGTTTGACTGCTTTAAGTAGGGTGACCAGACGTCCCGTTTTTCCCGGGACAGTCCCGTATTTCAACTCTATTTTTAGTGTCCCGACTTATTAAGAAAAAAATAATGTTTTGTCCCGTATTTCATCTTTCAACTGGGTGATGGAGTTCTGTCACACAAGAACAGCCTAATCAATTCGTCATAGAACAAAGTTACCATTCAATCACAATTCGTTATCGATTAGTGAAGGCGGGATAGGCGGAATCACGCTGAATAACACAGACCAGAACTTGAAGCCTCTCTCTCACGCACTCTCTCTCTCTTTCGCGCGATCAGTTCTCCTCGCGCCCGAATGGTCAAATGCACACATAGTTTTTCAAAATGTCCATCGTGTGGAGTATCTCACGTAAATACAGTCGGTTAAGTGGACGTAAACAGGTGGGTAAAAACAGGAAATGTGTCAGTAGCCTATATTACATCCATGGATTCGGTCTTAAAGGGACAGTAGCCTAATTAAATATTTGTCAGTATATTCAAATGTGAAAAAACAAATTTAATCTCTGTCGTATTTGTTGTATTGTTTGTAACTTGTTTGTAAATTTCTTTTTATATAACAATATATAACAAATATTTATATCTACACTGCCCTCCAAAAGTTTAGAAACGCCCTAGAAAAGTGGGGTTTTGGACAATATTGGCATGAATCCTTTTTAATTTGTGATAATTTTGCACAGGTAAGGGACAACACAAATTATAAAAACACATTTTATTACATAAACAGTTTATACATAGAAAAAAAACTTAAATTTTTGATTCATCAAAATATCCAGCATTAGCAGCTATCTGACCTAAACTGGGTTCTAATTATTTCATTGTATTCTAAACTTAATTGGCAATCAATTGTTGAAGCTATTAAGGTGTGCTGACCCAAAAATCTTTTACAAACCTGGGCCAAGTTTAAACCAGTAACCAGGCATCACAGTTGGCAAAGGGGCATGTCTGACTTTGACATGTATATACTGCCATTATTATGTAATGAAATTAAATGAACACATGAAAATTATTATTGCTGGATAATGTCAAGTTACTGTAATGTATTTGCACCAAAAAATTATAAGGATTTATGCTGATATCGTCCAAAACCAGACTTTTCCAGGGGTGTTTTCAAACTCTTGGAGGGCAGTGTATATATATATATATATATATATATATATATATATATATATATATATATAGTGAAATAAAATTTCTTATATCATGGTCATATTGCGCACTCGTCCCGTATTCCACCATGAGAAATCTGGTCACCCTAGCTTTAAGTGTCTCCTCCTGTCTAAACAAGTCTTTCTTAGTCAGAATAAGCAGCAATATAGACGGCCCCATTTGACATTTAGTCAGAAGTCTGGCAGTGCAGGACTCAGGGGTTTAAGGTCTGTCCTTGGTCAGGGCTGTTCATTGATGTCAGTCTGTTCCGAGGTGAGAGAGTTATTTCTGTGTGCAGTGAAGGTTAAAGGTTTAGCTCAGAGTGCAGCACCTTCCTTTGGGTTTTCAGACAGGCACTGTATCATCGCAAGTCATTAAAGATTCGCTGGAGAACTGGGGGAGTGCTAAGGATCGGTGCATTCAGAAGAAGCCAAACAAATCAACTCCCCAGGTTTCAATACGCTTTAGACAAACCCACTGGTCTACACTAAGTGGATAAGACATCCACTGCACTAGGGCTTTGTTTATATAACAGGGCTAAAGGCAAACATTGGATCTTTACACTTTTAAGCCTCTGACTGAGGAAGACATACTGGACTTTATTCAGGTGGGAAATGCTGTATATGCTGCCTGAAGCGAAGGTTTTCTCTTTAACACACTTTGGGCTCTATTTTAACGATCTAAGCACATGGTCTGAAGCACATGGCACAGGTGCTCTTAGGGTAGGTCCGAATCCACTTTTGCTAGTTCAGTGACGGAAAAAATGGTCCAAAAGGGTTGTCTCTTAATGAGTCATGGGTGTGTTTTGGGCGTAACAAGCAATAAACCAATCAGAGTCTCATCTCCCATTCCTTTTAAAGGCCAGGTGCGCTTGATCCATGGCGGATTCGCTATTTACATGGCGGAACATAGACACCCTCAACCTGATGAGTCCGTTTAAATACATGTGTGTATTGCCACGATTGGTCAAATAATTAGCCAGTTTCATTCGTCATTACTGCAAATAGGTAATTCTGATACATGTAATGACTATCTGTTATGACATGTAGGCATTTTTATTTTTAATATTTGGCTTGTTCGTGTGTTGCTGCATGTACCTGTGTGTGTAACAAGCAAAGAGCGTACCTATAGGTGCACATTACTAACGCACCCTTTAAATAACAAAAAAATACTGCGCCATTGACTTTAGACCAGGTTTTTGTTGGTCAATGATGCAGTTGTTTTCAGTTGCCTGAACAAGCCTCGTTGTTAGAGCAGCACACCCATGGGCGAACAGATGGGTACGAGTGCTATTTAAACAACTTGGGCGCTGGAAGTGAAAATGAAAACCGCTTCTGGCTGAAACTAGCAAAAAACACTTGCATCGTGCCTGCCGTCTCATTGCGCCGGGTGTACAGTATATGTTAGGTCCCCTAATCTTGTGTTCATGTCTGTTTATTTATTTAGCTGATACTTTTATACAAAACCACTTAAAAATGTTGAACATCACTAGCAGTTTATAGCTCAAGAGCAGCAATACACTCTAAAAAATGCTGGGTTAAAAACAACCCAAGTTGGGTTGAAAATGGACAAACCCAGCAATTGGGTTGTTTTAACCCAGTGCTTGGGTTAAATGTTTGCCCAACGTGCTGGGTAGTTTTGAATGAATAATAAACAATAAACATTTATTAAATTGCTTATTAATAAATGTACACCTTTTGATTATTATTGTTGCCTCTAGTAATTATGTGTCTGATTTTTAATTTCTCATCTATTTTGGATTCATTTTAAGCCAGCCATATAGTCATTTTTAATCAGTAGTTGGGTTAAATAAAACTACCCAGCAGGTTGGGCAAACATTTAACCCAACCACTGGGTTAAAACAACCCAATTGCTGGGTTTGTCCATTTTCAACCCAACTTGGGTTGTTTTTAACCAAACATTTTTTAGAGTGAACTCACAGTACTCTAATGGCAATTTTCAAAAGTAAGCTGGAGTAAATTAATCTAGAATAGAAAATGTTTAATTTCGTATTGAGTTGCATCAGCTGGTCACATGGTCACGGTGGATTTTGTGGCCTTTGCTATGTTTTGCCCATTTTGAAATGGGCTTTGCAACAGAAGAGGCCTCCGCTTGTGCTTGAAAAAGAGCCCTGCCCCTGCCATAGGCTGAGAAATTAACGGGCTTGGGGCAAAATGACACCAAAATTAATAAAAATGCCCTCAATATTTAAGATTTCATGCAAGAAATGTTGCCGTGTAAGTTCTTTGTTTTTAATATTTATAAGCAATACTGCATGAGCAAGTACTGCATGTTTTCCCTAATATCAGCATGTTTGCAAATGTGATATTGATTTTATACAACGGTTCAATAAACATTATATGACTTACATTTTAGATTTACAATATTGCTTTTGCTCTATTTTGCTAATGGAAATAGTTCCAAACCAATACACAGTGGAGCCATTGCACATCTTCAAGCAACACAGTGATGCTCCGTTATCGAATGAATCCTCGTTTTTGAATGAATCTGTCTAATTAATGACTCAACGACTCACTCATAAAGACAGTGGCTGCATCCAAAAACTGAAGAATTCTGCTGTTTGACTGAACAATTCAATGACTCACTTGTTAATGCAGTGATTTGCTGCCACCTACTGGCTGTTTTAATTTCATATTTAAATGTATAATTTCATTTTAAGGCTGGCCCACAATAAAAGATTTTTAAAATCTTATCAAATTTTAAAAGGCTCATTAAAGACCACTCTCGCTGCAGTATTCTGGATCAGTTGGATTCATTTTGACAGTGCATGCTGCCAAAACAGCATTACAATAGTCCAGTCTGGATAGAACAAGATCTTGAACAAGGAGTTATATAGCATGCGTAGGAATTGCCTGATCCTCCTAATGTTGTATAAGGCAAATCTGCTGGACTGGGCAGTTCTAGCAATGTGGTCTGTGAAGATCAGCTGATCGTCAATCACAACTCCAAGGTTCCTGGCTGTCCTGGATGGAGTTATGGTTGACTGTATGGTCATATCAGGCTAGTAAACTTTTAATAAGGGTGTTGACATATACAACTGGCATGGGTTCTGCAAATTAACTGCAGAAATCCTGTTTGGTTATAGCTAGCTTGGGTTTAATGACTCTCTCACTCTATATTTAAGACAGAATATAAAGGTTGAAAGGGTAATTACAGAAGAGAGGCAGACAGATTCATTGTGTACATGCTGCATCTGTTATAATGCTACTGGCATCTGTTTATATCTAAATTCCCTTTGTACATTTCATTTCTCATGACACAAATGCTAATTACCATCTACTGTTGGAAGAGTACACAAGCGCAATAATAAAAACCGTTTGGTTTGCTTCGTATTATAGTTAAGCTTAATTTATTAATTAGTTAATGCTCACTTCATCTTCAAGATGTGTGCTCTGATCTAATGCAATAATGCAAGTTAATTAAGCACAAGAGAAACTTAAAAACAGCACAACCCCCCACAGATAAGCTGATGTTCTCTATGTATTTCAGTATTGCTTTAACAGAGCTTTTTAAACACTGATTAACATTTCTCTCTGTATAGATTAGATTGTTTACCCCGTCATATTTGCTGTAGATTAACAAGAAAAATGGGGCTTTTGTGTTGCATGTTTATTTATGTCAAGCCTAATAGCGGTATCATTCAGCCCAGCCAGTAATATGAGGGATGTGTGACTGTTAATGACAGTGTGGATGAGGGAAACACAAAGCAATGAAGATAAAGTGAACTGTCTTTTAGTCTCTGGCATTATGTGATTTGCAGGTGTCTGGAGCCCAGAGGGGGGAAAAAAAAGAAAAGAAAAATATAAATAAATTACATCTGTTTTGTGAATCGGCCCTGGAGTCAGCAAGAACGCAGGAAGATGGCAAATTTACATCACCAAAGACAATTTGTACATGGAGCATAACAGCAAAAATAGGCTCATAAATCACATTAGCTGCGGCCCTGAGTGCCATCGATTACCTCACGGCACAATGAATGGGGACATTAAAGCCTCTGGTCCCTAAACATCCACATCAGGAGCTTCCGTACGGGATATATGAGGGCAGGACCCCCCCGAGACCAGAATGAGGAAAGGGGACATCAGATGAGGCCAGTCTGAGTAAGTCAAAAAAACATTTTCAATTTCATTTTCGTGCCTCCATAGTGTTCAGTCAATGATGCTTGAGTCCTGGTAAAGGGATAGTTCACCCAAAAATGAAAATTTTGTCATCATTTACTCGCCCTCAAGTTGAATTTCTTTGTTCTGCTGTACACAAAGAAAGATATTTGGAAGAATGTTTGTAACCAATCAGATTGACTACCATAGTAGGAAAACAAAATACTATGGAAGTCAATGGGGGGGCAAGATCTTCCTGCTGATGTATTTTAATATTCACACAGTTCTTACCGTGTTCTGTCTTGATTTTAAAACAACACAATGAGTTTTGATTTATTGAGCACAATCCAGGAAGGATTTCACCATTACCGCAGAAAAACATTAGCCTCTGCCTGGAGCTCCGACACACAGTCATAATTAAACAGCGATAAATCACACGCTAAGAGACGAGCCCCCCCAAGCTGACACATTTTTCACCAGCTAATAGTTTGTGGGAGTTTCAGATGGAAAGACATTTCACCCTCAGCACAGCTAAAAATGCTTTATCATCATTCGAACTCATATCTGCGTGTCGTCGGGACAGAATCCAGATATACGGCAAAGCGCTCATTGTCGGCCCACATGCTTTGAATGAGTGAAACCATTTCCATCCGTTCTTTAATGAGCTGAAGACCATAACTCTGTTCCAAAGCCTGGTGAACTGCCTTGCTGTCCACTGCCTCTATAAGCAGCTCCTTTCCCAGACAGCATCCTGATTGAAACAAATCTGATTAATGACTGATTTGGAACGCTCTACATGGGCAACAGTGTAGTGCATCATACAAATAGCACTCCTCATGTCAAGACTGCTGCACTAGACTCACTAAGAGTTTGCTGAAGTTATTTGCATGATACTCTAAACATAAAACTAAATACAGCAATGCCCACAAAAAAATTTTTTTTACGAATATTTTGTGGTATTGAATTCATTATATTATAAAAAAAAATTATAATTGTCCACCATCTGACCATAATGCATTCTGGTCTGGCAGTGTAATCACAATTTGGAAGTTAGTCTTTGTGTCAGGAGCGCACCTATGATGACTTGAAATGCCCCTCTGTAGGTCTTGCAACTGAGTGCATGAAATTACCCCTTTGCTATGATGTTTTTCTGGATCAACAGTCTTTGATGTTCCTGCAGGGTCGCCTCATAGGGAAGCGTCATTCTAGAGACTTTTATCTTGCACAACCAAAGCATTATTCTGCTGCCGTTTCCACCTCAGTCTGGAGGATTGCATCAAGCTTATGATTTTTGGATATTATCATCTTTGAAAGATGCAAAACAATAAGATTCAATTACAGTATGCAGATCCCATAAGGAGATGACAAGAAATGAAGCTCTAGCGCAAGTTCTGCTGGGAAGACTCAAATGTTACGTCACTTATTAGTTCAGATCTAGCCAATCATTATCAGTTCGCAGATGCTGACGCCGACCTTCATCTCCATCCTCCCCACCACCACCAGGATGCTCCCTGTCCATACTTCCCGGGGGTCGTCTACGCCCCGCCTTAATCTTCAAGTCCACAACCCTCAGGATGAGAGCTACGGACGGGCCTACGCCAAAGAACCACATATCATTGTTTCGTTAGCTTGCCTCCCAAGTATTTCTGGTAGAACTGAGGAATTTGAAATGTAAAAGCAATGCAGAGATGATGGTGTTTTTATTATATTTTATTGAACAGATGAATTGCCATATGTAGCTCTCAAACGGAGTTCATTGTACAGCATCATAATTGTGAAAGACCATTTCATTATGGTTTTCTTAAGCCTAGTAGTGAATGTTTTATGCGCAGTAGGACAAACATATTCATCCGCACAGTCATGCAGAACTGAAGCACAATCAAAACAATGTTCTTTCGCAAAATGCATACGGTTTTGTTTTTGAATCGCTAGAGAGCCAAAAGTTACTTTGTGTACCTTTTAAAGTAGTATGTTGTATATAGACAAATAGTCAAACTTACAGTGTACATACAGTGTACCAAGTCTTTCCGAAAATAGCCGAGCTCCTGGAGGCGTGCCTGCCGTCAGTGCTGTGGGCGGAGCTAAAGAGTCACAAGCGTGTGCAGCTTCTGTGTAGAGATTGTCTGCAAGTTGCGACATCAATATAAATAAAAAAGGGAACAAAAACATTTGTGTTGTTTACATTATATGCACTTGCGCGCCAATTGCCAACAAAACACAGACATCTGATGCAGCTTTACTCACCACCTGCTATCTGCAAATCCTGCCCCAAACTGGGACTTGTTTACAAAGCATTCATCACCGAACTCACGGGAACAAACAAACATGCGTGCACAACTCCGTTGCTGCCCCGGAAAAACAAACACCAGCCACTGTTCCCTTAACGCTGGGTTCTTTGGGAAGCTGAAAAAGGTCAATCTTTCCCTCACAACCAACAACTCACTCCTTCGGTGACAGGAGCTACGTCTCATTTCGGAGGCTGCGTCCGGAGGAGGTTCCATTTGAAGGCTGTATACGTCATCAAGGATGTCTTGTGTAAGAAAAGTAACCGTAATGAAATTGACTGATATTCCTTGTGAGGTGTAAAATACTGTCATTTCTTTCTTACTTTCTTATCTAATGGTTATTTTTCTTAAATTAGACTGCCTCGATGATGTATGCAGCCTTCAAAGGGTGCAGCCCCTGAATTGGGACACAGCCATGGTTGAAAAATCTCTCTGCTTCTGTAACCCAAACGAAGCGCGTTGATGGGCGTGCTCTTGCTCTTGCTCTGGGTGATGCATGCTTATCAGGGAGAAGTGCCTATACAAGTAATACCGCCCTTTATTACGTGATAAAGGTCCATACTCAAAAAAAAAAGCAGCCAATCATGTCCACAACCGGAGGTTGTATATTTGGCACAGAAATACTCCATCATACGTCCAACTCGTGTTTTGAAACTTTGGCCATGTTTAGCATGAGAATCCAACTCTTTAAAAGTGTAAATAAGTCAGAATGCATGAAATAGCATTAGACACCCCCTTTAAAAATTCAGTTTGGGTTATCATATCAATTTAGAAGACTTAGCCAATGAGTTTTCTAGACTACTGGTATGATGCAACTTTTACTCTTGTTTGGAAAAAAGTCACAGAGGTTTGGGACAACAATTTACATTTTTGGAGGAGCTATTCCTTTAATAGAATCCTGTGAAATTAGTTGAAAATGGTTGATGATTGATTGGTTGACAGGAGTTTTAGCTTGAGACATCATGCAAAATAGGACTCATGCTAAGTTGAAATGTTGATTGTAATGTAGGTCCAGTATTGTCATTGTGCTTCAGTCGTCAGACGTGAACACTCAGAGCTTGTGGAGACAATGAACATGTGAACGCTTCTGGTGCTGAAGCAGGAAGTGGCTCTATTTTTGTTTATATGATTGATTATTAGTCAACTTGAAAGGAATAAAATGGTCATTTCATCATGTTCTGTTTGCACTGTTAAATCATTGAGATGGTCAAATTACATGCTTTATTAAAAAAATAACAGCTCTAATTAAAGCATTAATGCACAAAGATTACTCAAGGGTCGGTGTTCAGAGAGGACGCATCCCTTTAATTCCTGGTTCTGGAACGTTCTGTAGCCCCAGTTCTGCCTGGTTGGATGGTCCACGTGCTGAGGTTAATATGGCTCAGTGGGTTGAGAAATGAAACTCTACTTAGATTCTGTATTTGTGGCTCCAGGCCCAACTGAGGGCTCAGTGTTCATGTGTTTCTCAAACGTCCTTCACTTTAACAGCTGAAAAGGACTCCCAAACTTTATTTTCTATGGTATATTCTACCGAACTACACTAATGAAAAGGATGCTGAGCTTTGATAAAACCTCTTATGGACTGAAATTGCAAATGCATTCAATTTCTGATCAAAGACACATCAGTCACAGAAATCCACAGAAAGTCCTTGATGGTACAAGAGAGCTACATTGCATCTGTATATAACAAAGGTGGTATGATCGTTGTTCCTGTTTAGATGCTCAGGTCATCATTTGGCTATAGAAACAGGTAGATGGAGTAACACACCAGTGACTAGTGTAAGTAAACTTTGAATTTCTTCTGTGATAGAAAACAAACATTTCTTGTATAATTGTTCTTTGTATGTGGATCTATGTAAGAAATATTTGGGTGATCTTGCTCTTGTTGGTGATGTTTGTATTGGTGTCACATGTTTGTGATTCGATGGAGGTTGGCATTGTATATATGGAATGAAGAAAAGAGAGTCTGTAATGCTATTGTGATTCTGTGGATCTATGGGCCGAGAGGCCATGTATTCCTGAAATAAATTTGACAGTCACAGAAATCAACTTTATCATGCACAGTAAAAGGATCAAGCACAAAGCTTGTATGCACATTATGACTTGTATGAACATTTGTCTTCAGTAAATGTTACTACAGAATAATCATTATTAACTGGTTAATTAAAATGCAACAAGTATACTTTAGAGATAGCACTGGGTCAAAGCCTCAATTAATATTCGAAGTGCAGCGACAGAGCAAACACTCATTACACACACACACACACACACACACTGTCTTTCTCTCTCTCTCACTGTGGTGATGAGGTCAACTGGAGCAAACACCTGTCTGACAGCATCACTCAAACAGAGACAGAGGATATGACATCATGTGGATGAAGGAGAGGTGGGAAGCATGTGGCATTGGCAGGGGTTATGTATGAGCATCTGCAGTGCTGATACTGCATGACGCTCCAGGCAGAAGGAGGAGTGATACCAGAATTGAAAACAAGCTGCAAGTCTGTTGATGTCTGTCACCTGATGTCTGGATGTTGAATTAACCATGTTAAGCATTTTAAAGCATCATAGATGCTCCTAACACAAAGGCTGTTTCTAAAGGTGCTGCAGATGACACGATGCCTAGCTGCCAAATTTTTATGGCAGCATTGCATTGGAATTCAAAGAGAAATCAATCCAAGACTGCAACAAGCTCAGTTACTTTGAGTATTGCAATTCATACTGAAATGTCTAAAAATACATATTTATGTCTAAAAAAGTCTCTTTTGTGCTTGCATGCATTGTATGATATGTGTGCTAGTTTAATACATAAGCAAGCTCGCTTTGTTTCCACCGTGACATGCCAGTGGTTCCACTGGGACAGTTGGTACTACTATATTTTCTGTTGAATGGAGTGAAACATGCATGTGTTTCCTGTTAAAGACACAGTTAGGAGTGAATAAATTCAGATAAATCTCAAGCAGATAAAAGACATGTATGGCAATGTTTTTTACAGGGGTCCCTGTTCATTTTATGGTTTTGAATAAACATTGTTCTATATTTAACACTGCAAAAAATGATGTTTTTCCTCAGTATTTTTGTCTTGTCTTCTAGGATAGGCTTGGACATAATGACAGTAGTAGAGATGGTAGAATTATAAATGGGTAATAAGCAACAGGTTTATTAGCAGAATCGACAGGAACACAATCCAAAGCAGGTGAGTATAGACCAGTCACCCAAATAGCAGAAAATACTTGAATGATGATAACCTGTCTTACTGCACACACACACAAGGGAGCTGACAAAAGGAAGATATCTTGGATCACTGGATGATGACTACGAATGAGGTTCCTTATGGTAGGATATTCTCCAGCTAGTCTGTGTTCTCTACACGCGGCCAGACAAAAACTGGTGGTGTATGTGTGCGATACGAACAAATATCTGCCATTAGGGGTCAAAAAGTAATCTTTTTTCCCCTTTAAATTAGATTATTTGTCTGACCCCATTGGCAGATATTTGTTCTTATACTTTTTATTTTTACACTTTTTTCAGAAAGCAAGACTTAATATCTTAATTCGTTTTGCTTCTCAAGTAAATGTATCTTGAATAAAGAATGTTAAATGGATATGTTATGTTTAGATATTTGTACTGAAAATCAAGACAAAAAATACTGAGAAAGAAAGTAGTTTATCATAACCCTAACCCTAACAACGAAATGAAATAAACACTGAATTGACTCAAGCTGAACAATTTCCTTCTAGAGCTGCTGTACAGCCGAAACAAACTTTGTTGCATAATTATCACTGTAAAGCTGCTTTGAAACAATCTGTATTGTAAAAATAAATGAAAATGAAAATCCTGTAATCATTTATTCACCCTCATGTCATTCCAAACCCGTAGGAGTTTTGTTCATTCTCACACATTGGTTCTTGCACATCAAGCAAGTATCAAGTACGGTTGAGCTTCTGTTTACCATATATGAGCAATGAACATACATAGAGCACTTACTGTAAATATGAGAATAAAAGCATAAAATAAATCTGATCATCATATAAAGCAATCATGGATTAAACCATAGAACAAATGGAACATTTGCAATGTTTTTATGAACTTTTGGAATCATCAAAGTTTTGTTTACATGTTGAAAATTCAATGGAGGGATAGAAATCTCTCAGATTCATTAAAAATATCTTGATTAGTGTTTTGAAGATGAATGAAAGTCTTTGGGGTTTGAAACGAGTGAGTAAATGAAGACAGAACCTTTATTTTTGGGCAAACTAACCCTTTAATTGATTGTTGTTTCATTAAAGGGGACCTATTGCCCCTTTTCACATGATGTAATATAAGTCTTTGGTGTCCCCAGAATGCGTCTGAAGTTTCAGTTCAAAATACCCCACAGATCATTTATTATAGCTTGTCAAATTTGCCTCTATTTGGGTGTGAGCAAAAACACAGTTTTTGTGTGTGTCCCTTTAAATGCAAATGAGCTGCTGCTCCCGCCCGCTTACCAGAAGAGGGCGGAGCTTTAACAGCTCAACAACAACAAAGCTGGAGAATCTCACGCAGCCAAAATGAGGATTGTCAGTAACGGTGTTCAGCCTTACATTGTTCAAACCGGAGTCGACACTGATGGAGAGACTCAGGAAGAAGTTACAACTTTTAGAATGAAACTGGACGTTTCTGATGAATACATTTATGTAGTTACTGTGGAGTTGATTCAACTCATCCACTAGCATGTGCCGTCATGTTCATCTTTTGTGCAAATCCAGAATTGAGCCTTGTTTGTGAAGCAGTCCGGCGTAAAATGACAGCAACAACACTCTACTACAACAACTCTTCCTCTTCTCTAAAGCAGCCCAACATTGCCTCACCCCCTTTGTTGCATGTTCTTGGGGGCGGGGTTTATGTAAATTAAATAATTAAAAAAAATAATTAAAATATGCTGAACTTGAATTGATATTGTCACATGATATTGTAAGATTGGATAATGTCATATAAAGCTTTGAATCGACTCCATTGGTTTTGGAACAATTTAGAAGCTTGAGTTAAATATGAACAATTTGGACTTTTATTTGATCTGCAATTTTCTGGGACATTTTCACTCTCACCCAATAAGATTTAGTTGTTATTTCAGGGAATAAAATGCATCTGGCTTACAGCTCGCCGGCTGAGGTTTCAAGTATAAAATGTGATGAGATTGGCTGTTTGAATTCCAAGTAGGCCGAAGAGACTGCTGTAACCTTTAAGGAGATTGCAGAGCTGAACTAGGTCATGTAACATCCAGCCGTGTTTGATAAAAAAGTTGCTGTTCCAGAGGAGCAGACATTGATATGTTTGGTGTTTCCTCTACGGCTCCATGGAGAACCTCAGGCATCGGGTGCCACGAGAGATCTGCTCCAAAGTAAGCGCACAATCTTTTCCTTTTTGAGAGTCTGACAGCTTTTCCTGACTCTGGGTTTAAATGGTGTGATCTACGTCAGACAACCCTGTCAATCACACGCTGGGTTATTCATGCTCCAAATAAATAAACGTTTTACACGTCACCATCAGATCACAGTGCTATTCTGAATTCTGTTCTTACATATTCAATACTTCAGCTTCGCAAGATGGAACTGGACTGTCATGAGAGTGTGTTTAACAGCCTTCTCAGACACACGTGAATTACTCCAGAGATCTCACCGCAACAACAACTACTGAATGTACAGAAGATTTACTGCAAACTGCTCTGAAACTGTTGCGTTTCTTTCCTTACATTCATTGTAAAGTGTGAGGAGACATGCAGTTAATCTGGAGCAGAAGGAGAGTTTCCTAGCATTTAATCCAGACACACTCATCCTCAGATTGCAGAACGGGGTCACTGCACTTCTCCCACAATCCCTGGGGTCTTGGCCTTATTATCCCACCTCTGTTTTTAGCAGGGATGACAGCAATCATGCAGAATCAATTCCAGCCGGACCACTCATTTATACTCGTTATGGCAAAAAATGTATCCAGACAGAAAGGTAATTTAAATTTTTATTTAACCACACACACACAAGTCTTCTAAGGGAAAGAATGAGATGCTCCCCATGGAGAGGCTAAATCGTCCTTCCTGTCCTTTGCTGCTGACCGTAACATTTTTTGTAAATGTAGTTTCTGGTCTTGATTTGGAGTTGGTGTTTATGTATAGTACTGTATTTGTGCCATTAATCATAAAAGTGTTCGGAATGAAAGGGAAACTCATTTACTCTCTGATTACTTTCCCTCTTCACTCTAAAAAACTTAATAAACTTTTCCAAACCTGTTTTTCCTGCTGTTCTCAGTCATGAAACAGAGAGAGAGAGAGCTGTAAAACTACAAACATCTGATCCTCAACAGCACTTGTACAAAATGTTTTGTTTTTTCTATTTTTCATTTTGTATTTTGATGAGAATGTGAAGTCTTGCCCTTCAGTCCAGATGAAACGCTTCCCTGTCCATAATTTTAATATAATAATTTTCAGTCAAAAAGGCTGATGCTCAAAATTAGTGGCTTTTCATTTGTGGCTATTCATTTATACAGGTGTTCATGCATAAATGCCATATTGATAATTCACTGAGTTGAATCGAAAACCGCATTGTTCCTCCTGGATCCGGTCCTGTTCATTATCTTTATGGACAGGATCTCTAGGCGCAGCCAGGGACCAGAGGGAGTCCGGTTTGGGGAGCATAGGATCTCGTCACTGCTTTTTGCAGATGATGTTGTCCTGTTGGCTCCATCAAACCATCAAACCTATATCAGCGTGCACTGGGACGGTTTGCAGCTGAGTGTGAAGCGGCTGGGATGAGAATCAGCACCTCCAAGTCTGAGGTCATGGTTCTCATCTGGAAAAGGGTGGTTTTTTCCCCCTTCGGGTTGGTGGAGTAGTCCTGCCCCAAGTGGAGGAGTTTAAGTATCTTGGGATCTTGTTCACGAGTGAGGGAAGGATGGAGCGGGAGATTGAAAGGTGGATCGGTGCAGTAATGCAGTCATTGTACCGGTCTGTCGTGGTGAAGAAGGAGCTGGGCTGTGAGGCAAAGCTCTCAATTTACCGGTCAATCTACGTTCCTACTCTCACCTATGGTCATGAGCTTTGGGTCATGACCGAAAGAACGAGATCCCAGATACAGGCGGTCGAAATGAGTTTCCTCTGCAGGGTGGCTGGGCACTCCCTTAGAGATAGGATGAGGAGCTCAGTCACTCGGGAGGAGCTCAGAGTAGAGCCGCTGCTCCTCCGCATCGAGAGGAGTCAGCTGAGGTGGCTCGGGCATCTGTTCCAGATGCCTCCTGGATGACTCCCTGGGGAGGTGTTCCAGGCATTTCCCACCGGGAGGAGGCCCCAGGGAATACTTAGGACACACTGGAGGGACTATGTCTCTCGGCTGGCCTGGGAACGCCTCAGAATCCCCCCGGAAGAGCTGGAGGAAGTGTCAGGGGAGAGGGAAGTAAGGGCGTCTCTGCTTAGACTGCTGCCCCCGCGACCTGGCCCCGGATAAGCGGAAGAAAATGGATAGATGGATGAGTTGAATCCTCCCGTATTTAAATAGACTGTGAATTTTTGTGAGCCGAGAGATTAATTAGTAGACGACCTTATTGATCACATTTTTCCTGCCAGAATCGACGTGATTGTAATGACCAACTTATCTTTCACGGGACTAAAATCGTAAGGTTTACTGTTCGTACAATGAGCACAATTTCCAAACATTGAACAGTTGGATGAATGAAAAACAGTTAAAATCTAAAATTGTCTTTCAACAAAGTGTTGGCAATACAGCAAGAGATGATGAAGGCTGCCAAAACAGGGATGGCACAGGTTCTGAGCACAAATGAAAATCACAACCTTGGCAGAACTTGTTATAAAAAGGTGTAAACATTACACCATGTAAACACTACGCTTTTTTGGCTAATCCATTTTAAACACTGACCCTGTGTTTGGGCAATGAGTTTTTGAGGTATTGTGGTGCAGTTCAAACACACATCCAATGATCCTGTGGGAGTTATGTTCATATTTTCCCTCTCTTGCCCTGCATGGTGTGGTTTTGAGCAAACTGCAGCTTTTTTATCTTAATTAATCACTTTAGAAGTCATTCCTTTAAACCACACCAAAAAAAAAAAAAAAAAAAGGTGTAGAATTTTTGAATAAAAGTACACACATTCTTGACCTTGGACATTAATTATACACTTTTACCCATTTTGTGCATATGTAATTATAGATGTGTCCCTAGATAATGGAAAAAAATTAATGTGTTATTGATAATTGGTGACTAGTTGCTGACATGAATTTGTGAAGAATCATTTAAAACTAGCAGTGCCACCGGTTTTATCTTTAATGGAGGCAATAAAAGATGCTGTCTAACTAAATGTTTCTCAATATGCATGATCATTTTCACATCGTAGCAAAAAATGAAGAGACTAAGACCAACCTCTGACTACTTTATGAACATGCAGCCCTCAATGTTCTCTATTGCACTTCAAGATGTTAACCTAGTCGCTGTCACTCAGGTGCGTGCGTCTGAAATCTGAAACAAGTGAGTGCTGTGGAATCTCGTCAACCTCAGAAAACAACTCGAAAGAAGTTCTGTCAGAAACACATAAACTGCTGAAGATGTTTTTCAAAAATCCAGTTAGAGAATCAGATTATTTTTAAAAAGTGCTTGTGCTCGTCTAACCTATGAGGACATTCGTATTCTTTTTATGTATGCTTATACTATTGTTTGACTGACTGCTCTGAAGCAAGGGAGTCTCAAGAGAAGCCAGGTTATCCCAGGATATTTTTCTGTTGATATGAAAAATCTGGTACATTTAGCAACATTAGCAACATGGAATCTGTTTGATAACGTAGTCCAGCAAAATGCTAATCATATTAATTACCTTCATGTGTCCGACGTTGTAAAAAGCGATACCATTGTGCAGCGTTTACCTCAAAAAGTTGACCAAGTGGATCTCTGAGCTTGTGCGAGTGAGTGGAGGCGGGGCTAATTAGCATATTCATTGATCCACATATACTAAATGAAGCAAGGGTGTTACATTCAGGCTATTTTAAGGCATTACGTTTTTTTTTTTTTACACAGGAAATGTTTAAATATCACGTTGTTGATCAAAGATGAGTTTTAAGGGATATAATTATCGACTACAGGGGGATTTAAAAAAAAAAATATATAGGTTCTATAGTGGTTCTTAGGTTCATTCAAAACTTTTCAAGAACCTTTTCTGTCTCTTAAGATCTACCAGAAAGACTCAGAGGAGAGGAGAATGTTTACATGATATTTATTCCATAAGAAGTATTAGATGGTAGTGAGCTACAGTGATTCATATCTAGTTCTATAGAAAAGTTCTGTGGTGTAGGACCCGTTCTTAATCCAAATCCTGGGGGATGCAGATTCGGCTGGTCCTGCCTTAAAATGAAGGGAGGGGCGGAGCCTACCAAAGATGGATGGACAGCAGTATTGCCAAGTCCACAGTTTTCCAGTGAAACTGGGCTACTTTAACAGTGTTGCAGCAGGTTGGTTTCATGTCTGCTGGTTGAAGCGACCCCAATAACGTGATATTTACCCCCTGGAATGCTAATTTTACCATGCGAACCTTGCCAAAAAATGAGGATTTTTCCCCACGTGACGTGATTTTTACTGGGGACCCCCCCTGAAATGCAATTGGGCTAGTTTTAAGTAGCAACAATTTGTTGTGAAAACCTGGCAACCCTGATGGAGAGGAACCAACTTGGTGGTGGTGGGGAGGATGGAGGGGAAAGTCAGTGTCATCAGCTGTGAATGTGAAACAGAGAGTTCAGTGCTTATATACTCCAAGTGCCAAGCAGTGATTGGCCAGACCTATTAGTATGAATGAATGATGTGGCATTAGAGTCTTCATAATAGAACCTACGTTCTGTTGGTTCTATTGTTTGGAGAGTAAAAATTTCAGATCTGTTCATTATTTTTGTTTTGGCTTGTTTTAAATGCCTAGATGGTGTTCTCATGAACTAGAGAATAGTGTTTTAGCTTGCTTGTACAAAGTGTTTAAAGTTTTTTTTTCACAGGATGCATACCTGAACGCTGGGTATTGTAAGTGCAATGCTGTACAGGTGAGCGACAGTTTACTACATCAGAAAAGCCATAAGTATGGAGCTGATTAATGTCAAAATGTATTAGTTTTCAAATCATGCATTGGGGAAAGAGTTTTGAGATCATAACATTGATCAAGTGCAAGGAACCATAAGGCTTTATTATCAATAATCTGCCCCTGTAATCATAATTTATGTGAAAAGAAATTCTACTATTGGTGTTTTACTGCCACTAGAGTTCATTTTTGCAAAAAATGTAGGTATTTAAGCATGTTTTTCCAATGAGACTTAAAACCTTAAAAAGCTTCTCCATGACATCAGGCTATAAATCTTTATTTTTTTAAGACTGAATGTGTGAAATTGTCTTGATGGTCAAATGCTTGAGTCAGACGCGTGGTTCCTAATGCCTCTCGATGCTGTAAATAAACAATGTTCTCTCCTAAACATTTCAGTACAGCAGCAGCAGAAAGACTCAATGCTTCCCTAAATATAGAATCAACATCCAGCCGACAGAGGTTGCTTGCATTTCACTTGGTTACGTGAGTATCCCTGTGCAAACAAACTGATTTGAAACATAGATGCCCCATTTTAAAGCCTTACAAGCAACCCATTGCCTCTGCAGATTCCTTCTTCTCTCAATCCATTCTTGTTCCTGTCTCTTTCAGTTTGCCTTCAGAAGTTTCCAGCAATTTTCACTTTTTATGCAGTGTATAATGTACAAAGCTAAGCGTTGTATCCTTGGCCCTGCCTTCTCTGCACAGAGCTCCGCTTTCTTCTTTGACTTAAGTACACCTAATCTAAAAAAACAGCACTCAGATGGTCTGTTTCCGCTAAGACATTCGTTTACAGCCTGTTTTAACAAACGCTATTTCTTTAAATAATACATGTGATAATACTGTCTTGGCTTCTCTGGCTTTGATGGAAAAACTCATTTTCAAGACACTGGTGTAACAGATGCTGAATGTTTGGACTGTAATCTTCTGTTGAGAATGATCTAGGATTTTAGGGAAATGCGAAATGCAGTATTGAAAACTATATTACACAGAGAAAATCAAAACATCAAGCGGTGTACAAATGCATGGCTTGTTTATGCAGTAAACAATTTTGCATTAAATCTGTGCTGTAGATGGTTTGTTTGTAAAGGCCCTTCGGAAAGGTTTTACTACAGTTACAGTACACAGACGTATGCAGTGGCGCCTTGTGTTGTTCCTGGATGATAACCACAGTGACATCCAAGTCTTTCTGAGGTAACACGATTTGCACAGGATATCACAAATTATTATATCAGCTTTTCTCTCTGAATTAGATGGCATTTGCAAAACAGAGCAACTAATAACCTCTCACAGAAAATAGTGTTTCAAATTCGGGTTTCAGTAGGGGTGGATGACCTTCAACTCAAGTGAGAGACAGAAGGTGGAGGAAGAACACTCAAAATGACAACCTGTCACTTTCCCTTCTGCTGAGAATCTCCACGCTTCACTGTGTCAGGCTAAACTGAATTTACCACACTAATGAAATGTCTTTTTTTTTTATATATATATGAAACTTTATTTCCATTGCCTGCACATACAGCGCTGTTACTTTTAAAAAATATCTACCCACACACTGTCACTGAGCATTTTGAAATTCAGAGGATCCACTTCACAAGGTCCGAGTGGTCCAGAAAACAAAATCATCTTTAAAAGGTACCAGGTTTATATAACAAGCACTTCTGAGGTAGAACTAGTCTAACTGAACTGTTTACGCAATAGCTCAACACATAAGAACTTAAG
This sequence comes from Chanodichthys erythropterus, assembly GCF_024489055.1. NCBI lineage: Eukaryota > Metazoa > Chordata > Actinopteri > Cypriniformes > Xenocyprididae > Chanodichthys > Chanodichthys erythropterus. The sequence goes on from NC_090225.1 coordinate 5,024,570, forward strand.
AAAACATAAGAACTGAAAATCTGACTTTTTCCATGTTTAAGTGCTATAATTTGGTTACCAAATTTTTCATTTTTACCATATTGTTTTGGCAAGCAACAACAGTGAACCGGTAATGGGGCTGGAGTGCAGCTGTCAACCCTGATCAAACACACTTGAGTGTCTTCAGGATTACTAAAGCTAGGTGAAGGAAGGTAACCCTTACGGAACAAAAATATATGGGAATATACTGCAAAATATAATGCGATATATTACATAATATGTGTCCATATATGGGAAACTAGTGCTTATATTTTCAGTATAATGCAATATTGACCATATAGATACATATAAAATATTTATAAATGAAGAGAAAAATAGAATTACATTCATAAAGTTTTATCCTTTATTATGTACATATATTGCACATGTTCCCATATACATGTGAATGTATTGTACACATATATAAACACAAATTCACAGAATGAGTTAAAATCAGTGGGTACAACAGACTTCTAGTTCCCAGCATGCTTTGCTTCTGACTGTTAAAGGAGAGTAAATGTTAAACTTAAGTGCTATTTCATGTGTTTTGCTCAATATTGATATAGGGGGAGATCTGTTAGTGTTTAAAGTTGTATTATTTTTTAATTTAAAAGGTTTTCTGGTATGTGTGAGTTTTTGGGGTTACCATTGTGCTGAAGAGTAGAGCCTGTGGTTAGGTTTATGATTGGCTAAACACCATTAAAGGGTTAGTTCACCCAAAAATGAAAATGATGTAATTAATGACTCACCCTCATGTCGTTCCAAACCCGTAAGACCTCCGTTCATCTTCAGAACACAGTTTAAGATATTTCAGATTTAGTCCAAGAGGTTTCTGTCCCTCCATTGAAAATGTATGTACGGTAGACTGTCCATGTCCAGAAAGGTAATAAAAACATCATCAAAGTAGTCCATGTGACATCAGTGGGTTAGTTAGATGTTTTTGAAGCATCTAAAATACATTTTGGTCCAAAAATAACAAAAACTACGACTTTATTCAGCTTTGTCTTCTCTTCCGGGTCTGTTGTCAATCCGCTTTCACTCCACAGTCACGCTGCTTCTTCTTTCCTGTTTTACGGCGGTTGGCATCCAGCTTATTGGTGCATTACCGCCCCCTTCTGTTCCAGACAGTGACGTTGCTGACATGTTATCTGGTGCGCCCGAGCTTCGTTTACAGTCTAAGGGAGACGCACGCTGTATTCAAGCTATTCTACATTGTTATATCAAATCAACCAATCAGATTTCAGGGACAAGTTTACAGATTATGTCAATTTTAGGCTTAAAATCATGAATTGGTGCTTCTACACCAGTGTTTTTCATCTATCATTTCCCTCTGATTTTTGGGATAACTTTTGGGTAGGGTTAGGTTTAGGGGTAGGAATAGGGTTAAGGTTAAATTTTCAGAGTGTTGATCCAGGATCAACAAAATATGTTGACCCAGGAACGCATCTAACTCAGCAATATCAGGACATGCGGAGGTGTGCATGTCGTGGATGTCCTAATCGCGTCACTGTCTGGAGCAGAAGGGGGCGGTAATGCAACAATAAGCTGGATGCCAACAGGAAAGAAGAAGAAGAAGAAGCAGCGCCATTGTGGAGTGAAAGCGAATTGACCCGGAAGAGAAGACAAAGCTGAATAAAGTCGTAGTTTTTGTTATTTTTGGCTTCAAAAACTTCTAACTAACCCTCTGATGTCACATGAACTACTCTGATGATGTTTTTATTACCTTTCTGGACATGGACAGTATACCGTACATACATTTTCAATGGAGGGACAGAAAGCTCTCTGACTAAATCTAAAATATCTTAAACCGTGTTCCGAAGATGAACGTCCGGGTGTGGAACGACATGAGGGTGAGTCATTAATGACATGATTTTCATTTTTGGGTGAACTAACCCTTTAAGACTATAATAACTTTATTTAAAATGTAGTGTCTGTGCCTGCTATAGCACAGTGATAGTCTCTTTGGTATAAACTTTAATACATGCAGGTATGCTTTTATTAACTAACTTGAAAATATGAAACATTTAAAATTTAAATAATTATAAAATATAAGAAATGTGTTACATAATATATATATTACCATATATGTGTTTATACTGCATGAGTAAATATATCTGCAATATATTATGCATGCAGTACCATATCTGATCTGATATAAATCTATATATTATGAAGCATATTACTGAATATAAAATTACATACATTATTATATATTAGTAAATATATTATCACATAATTTTCAATATATGAAAAGTAGCAATTCCGTATGTATTATTGTAATATATTTACGCAATATATTTTTCTGTATATTTTCAAATGTACTGTTAAATCATGTAATATATATATCATTCATACATATAGGGAAGTATATTTTCTTTCCATAAGGGGAGTTGGGTCAGTGCAAAACTATGCACTATGAGCTTGTGATATATCTCAGCTATGTAAACATTATCTTTATCTGTTAACAGCTATAATTGTAAACATATGAGTCTCCATAAACTCCTGGCATCTGAGCCACTAGGACACAGTGGTTTCATTGTATTTATGATGGGAATGTGTCCAAATAAATTCATATATGCAGGTCATTTCACACCAGACTGTTTTGCAGATGAGGGTCAGTAAAACAAAGAAGTTGATTCTCAAAGATAGAGCAATACCAACTGTTCCTGATCCAATTTCATTTATATTTCATGATGTTTGCTGTTAAATGTGGCTAAAGCTACCATTGTTTCTTACAGTATTCATAGAGACCAGAGCCATGTCGTTATTTTAATTTTTAACCCAAAAACGCTTGCAGTCTGCATAAATCATTAACGCATTTTCATTCTTATTGAGTCTTTACAACAGTGTGTAGCTTTAGCCACATTAGACGTGTAGCATGCTATCAAACTCATTCAGAATCTAATGTTAGCAAGCATCCACAAAATGCATGACATAATAACATGATTTAATGCTGCATCACAAACAGTTTGTAATGATATATCTTGGGAGTTGTATTTGCTGTGTGAACTTCTCATGTATTATGCCTCAGTGTATTAGAATCACAAACTTGGGGATGAGGATTTGCATTTAAAGGTACACACACACCAATTCAGTGCATTTTTTTCTCCCACCCAAAAATAGGCAGTTAAAACTTGGTATAATAATAATAATAATACTAATAATAAAAAATTTGGTGTTTTGAGCTGAAACTTCACAGACACATTCTGGGGACACCAGAGACTTATATTAAATCTTGTAAAAAGGGGCATAATAGGTCCCCTTTAAATACATTATTGTATTTTCTAGTTTTTCACTAGTTTCACTAGTTTGTTGACAAAAGCACTTTTTAAATACAATGTTGAGCCGTAAACAGTTAGTGATTGCCATCATTAATGTCTCCAGTCATGTGATATGTGGCTCTAATTCATTGTCATCTTTGCAATTGTCTTCCCAGCAGCCCCTGTTCATTTCTTCCTTCCTGTCCTCTAACAGCACCAGGAGAAAAGAAAGAGACTCTTAATTTTCTGCCATTATCTTGTGGAGAATTCATTAAAAGGTTAGTTCATCCATAAATGTAAATTCTCTTATTATTTCATTACCCTCACATCATTTGTAACCCATATGATATTCAGTCAACTATCAGTCATGGTACACAAGAATTAATGGCGTGTGTCATTAACATCAATCCTTATATTTGGGTCAGAGCAAGATAAAAGTTTTCATTTCTTCAAGCATCTTAGAGACACGGCCACAGTTCTCCTTGATTTAGTCTGTCTCAGTTTCATCTGTTTCTTCATGTAATCACAGACGGATTTGATGATGGTGAGATCAGATCACTGTGTGGAGCACCGGCTGTTGTCAGACTCCTTGTGTATTCAAAAATCTCACTGGATTATTACAATATTTCCTATTGACACACTACAGCAAAATATATAAATAACTGGCTTAAAACCTTTTTTGGGGGGTGAAAATCCTGACGTACCTAAGACTTTTGCATAGTACTGTATATGTTTGTATGTTTGTTCTGTATTTTTAAAGTGCATATGTTCTTTGTGAAAGACAATAATAGTCATCATGAGGTGAATTTGTTGTATACATACATGTAAGGAGTGTAGAGCGCATTACAAAATGTTAAGAGTTCTGATAGCCTGCAGGTAGAAGCTATTCTTCAATCTGATGGTTCCTGATTCAGTTGAATTTTTTTTCAACACATTGAATAATTCTGCATGTTCCAAGGCACTTCAGTGTGCCTTTAAAGGTGCAGTATGTAATATTGACCACTAGTGGTTGAAATGGGGACTGCAATCCATGTTTAACATTCATTGTATAGAAAAAGAAACACTGACATTATTCAAAATATGATGACAGCATTGTCATTGTTGGGTCAGTTATTCCTTTAAGACCGCCCTACCTGACTGTGTGGTGGAGAATATAGACAGAAGCCTGCCATGTTCTTTTTACCATCTTAGCTATGAAACACACTTCACCCGTGATTTTGTGACTATTTTCTTTTTGCACTAGCTGTATTAATGTATTATTATTATTCTGTGCTCTCTATGAAGTGCTTCAGCCACACTTGCTTCAGCTCTGGAATTCTGTAAATGTCACGGATGGTTTTAAAGAGCACGGTGATCATTCCCAGCATTCACTTCCACTGCTGACCTGCGCAAGACCTGAAAACCTAATCTAAAAGGCTGCTCTATATCACTGTGAGCATAGACAGAATTTATGTTTTCAGCATTTATGTATTTGATGACCATTGTCCCTTTCTTGCTTATACTTTCATTATTTCTTATTCAACGCCTGTCCAGCATAAAAAGTGGTCAAGTTCTGTGTAAGAGCAAGTTTACCTGGCCATTTAAAACTGCTGTCCTTACCCACTCCCATCAGTCGATTCCCCTTCAGCCATCTCTCTTTTTTGCTCCCTGCGATCTAAGGTGTCACATTACTGAGTGATAATACTTTCTTGAACCCCAGTGTAATGTTCAGTGTCACTATAGGCAAATGCAACCCGATCTCACGGCAATTCGTACGTATTTTACGAGGTGGCTAAATCGTATGAATTCATACGACCTCACTCGTACTAATTCATACGTTTTTTGCTAAATCAATTCGCACGAGTGAGGTCGTATGAATTTATGCGAAATAGCCACCTCGTAGAATAAGTACGAATTGGTTGTGAGATAGCGTTGGCAAATGACATTGGCAGGTTGATTTCCCTGAAAAATCCTTAGAAATGACTATTTGGTTGCTGAAATTTTGTCATTATTATTGCAAACCAGGCATAACATTATGACCACCTTCCTAATATTGTGTTGGTCCCTCTTTTGCTGCCAAAACAGCCCTGACACATCGAGGCGTGGACTCCTCTAGACCCCTGAAGGTGTGCTGTGGTATCTGCACCAAGATGTTAGCAGCAGATCCTTTAAGTCCTGTAAGTTGTGAGGTGGAGTCTCCATGGATCGGACTTGTTTGTTCAGCACATCCCACAGATGCTCGATTGGATTGAGATCTGGAGAATTGAGGCCAAGTCAACACCTCAAACTGTTGTTGTGCTCCTCAAACCATTCCTGAACCATGTTTGTTTTGTGTCAGGAGCATTATCCTGCTGAAAGAGGCCACAGACACCAGGGAATACCATTTCCATGAAAGGGTGTACATGGTCTGCAACAATGCTTAGGTAGGTGGTACGTGTCAAAGTAACATCCACATGGATGGCATGACCCAAGGTTTCCCAGCAGAACATTGCCCAAAGCATCACACTGCCTCCTCCGGCTTGCCTTCTTCCCATAGTGCATCCTGGTGCCATGTGTTCCCCAGATAAGAGACGCACACACACCCGGCCATCCACGTGATGTAAAAGAAAACGTGATTCCTCAGACCAGGCCACCTTCTTCCATTGCTCTGTGGTCCAGTTCTGATGCTCACGTGTCACTGTTGTCTCTTTCAGTGGTGGACAGGGGTCAGCATGGGTCAGACTGGTCTACATCTATGCAGCTCCATACACAACAAACTGATGCTCTGTGTATTCTGACACCTTTCTATCAGAACCAGCATTAACTTCTTGAGCAATTTGAGCTACAGCAGCTCGTCTGTTGGATCGGACCACACGGCCCAGCCTTCGCTCCCCACGTGCATCAATGAGCCTCGGCCACCCATGACCCTGTCACCGGTTCACCACTGTTCCTTCCTTGGAGCACTTTTGATAGATACTGACCACTGCAGACCGGGAACACCCACAAGATCTGCAGTTTTGGAGATGCTCTGACCCAATCGTCTAGTCATCACAATTTGGCTCTTGTCAAACTCCCTCAAATCCTTACGATTGCCCATTTTTCCTTCAACTTTGAAGACAAAATGTTCACTTGCTGCCTAATATATCCACCCACTAGCAGGTGCCGTGATGAAGAGATAATCAGTGTTATTCACTTCACCTGTCAGTGATCATAATGTTATGCCTGATCGGTGTATATATTATTGAAATAGAAATCTTGTAAATCACATTTGAGTCTGTTTAACAGCCTGGGCAGCTGGAGCCTCTGAAGAGATTTGATTTGTCTTCTGCCAGTCTTCGTCCTCAAATGCTTGTTTAGCATCTCATACTGTACATATAAGACTAACACAGAAAACATGTCTATGTAATCAACTCATTGGCTATATTAACATCTTAATTGCACTTAATTGCTCAGCAGGGAAAGCAATTAATCATTTAATAGCTCTTTAATCGTGGGTTAAATGTTCTGTGACAAATATAATTTAATTTAAATGACTGGCTTGTCATTTATGTCCGCCAACAATTCGTTTGATGTCATATTGCGTTTGAGCATAACATTTCCAATAATTTATCCAAGATGAAAACAAGCAGGCAGCAGGAATGTTAATCTGAACTCAGTGCCTCACTTTTAAGAAGCGATCAGTTGTCAGGATGTGAGGAAACATTTCTCCTCTGCCTCTGTCTGAAACAGTTCTGTTAGTCTTTGATTTTATGACCTTGAGGGAGGTGAAGCTCATGTCAAAACAATTCTTTAGGAATTCTTTTTACAATCAAAGATGGATTTTTAATTTCTTACAACTTACAAGCAATATCTGAGCGAGAGGAGAGGCTGTTCATAGAGATCACTGTGTATTTGAGAGTGTGCATCCAGTTTTATGTTTTATCATTAAAGTAACACCATAGGGGAATATTATTTAAATGTTCTCTGTTTCAAATAGGCTTCTTGGGGCTTATTGCTTTAATTTATTATTGATGGAATCATTAAAACTATTATAAAGCCATATCATTATTTATAATTGCGACTCTATTTTTATTACAATTTCTGCTCCAGTTGATATCTTGTACAGAGTGTGTAAAACACTAAAGGCCTTTGCACACTGAGTCCAAAATTCTCAGTGTGCAAAGACCTTAACAGATTAAGGAAGTCATTCTGGATCATCTCAGAACATGAAATATGAAGTTTCAGGATGACATGAGTGGAGGTGATGGTAGAGAGAGTGTTCTGGAGAGTGTGGATGGAAGGTGTGGAGTAGTTGTGTGTACATTGCGGGGGTGACAAGCATAGATAAGTGATTTTGTGTCAGTTTGGCTGAATCAGGTGATTTCTCCTCTGTGGAGGTGTGCGTTGTCTTGTGTTAGACGGCAGCTGCAACACATGAGACACTCCGTGACATTCCCTCAGGGCCTCAAACACACACACAGAATGTATGCCTGCTGAGGTTTTAGGTCGATCTTCTTGGTCAACAGTTATAAACTTTTCTGCTCATTGTTCATCTTCTGCACTGAATTTCTCCATTGATATTTCAGATGCTTCTGAAAAGCAAAGCGGTCATTGTAATTTATTTGGAATAATTTTCAAAGTAATACTGTGTAATAATGTGTATAAAAAAAAATAGAAGGGTAATAATATTTGGATTGTATTTTTTTTTTTTATTCACAATCTGCATTGCAAAAAAATGTTGTTCTTAGAATTTTTGACTTGTTTTTAGTCAAAAAAGTTCTTAAATCAAGAAGCATTTTCTTGACAAGTACAAATTATTTTCTTGTTTTCAGGAAAAATAAATCAAAATTAAGCATGTTTTTCCTTAAAACAAGCAAAATAATCTGCCAATGGGGTAAGCAAAATAATCTTAGTCCAAACTGAAAACAAGATTATATAGCTTATTCTTGGTTTGAAATAAGATTATTTTGCTTGTTTTAAGGAAAAACTTAATTTGACTTATTTTTCCTGAAAACAAGAAAATAATTTTTACTTGTCAAGAAAATGCTTCTTGATTTAAGAACTTTTTTGACTAAAAACAAGTCAAAAATTCTAAGAACAACATTTTTTGCAGTGTGTTCAATATTGACTAATAAATACATCTACATATTTTATCTTTAAAAAGATTTCCTCCAAAAATAGACAAATTCTATTCTATTCTTCCCATCAACAAAGCACCTGAACCCGACACTCATAATTCAGAATTTCGAAGTAAAAAGTAGAAAAGTTCCAATATCACGTGAAGTCAGTGACTTATATGTAGTGTCACTTGTCACGGCAGGTTAGAATGACATTTCTGTTTAATATGGAATAATTAACTTTGATAGTTTCTCACTGTCAGACACAGACGAGGACACAGATGAAGTAAGTGCAACAGTGTTTATTAACAGAGGTTTCAGACACAGGTGAAGACACAGGTAAAGAATCTTGACACGTAGAACTGGTGAATGGTATAACAATTTAAACTTTCCTTGGCAGATGACGATGGTGACACAGATGATGACGGAGGACTCAGGACTGGAGATGAAGACGATGAAGACAACAGTAGGTACAATGTTCAGGTAAGACGAGGTCGAGTGACGTGTAGAGATCGGTGCAAGACCAGACAATGAGTGAATGGGACTGGTGTGCTTATATGTGGCTCTGGTGATGATGCACAGGTGTTCAGTATTCCGGTGATTGTGAACGAGTGGGCGTGGCGTAAGTGTCCGTGTCTGAAGGTGCAGGTTGTGTAGCCGTGACACTCACTTTGTTGTGTAATTTTAGGACACAGTATCAGGCTTGTAACAGCAGAAAGTGGTAATGAAATCAGAGACATTTCCTTGAAATCCCATCACAAGTGGTCCCAGGAATCACATGTTAAAGGACTGCATAAAATGGTGCTGTCTGCCCCTTGCATTCTGCAAAAAATCTAATTCATGTTCCATTGAGGAAAAATCCTGTTGCTTTGGAACAGCATGAGGGAGTAAATGACACTATATAAATTTATAGCTGCGTTTTCCCTTTTAACACTAATTGCAATCTACTTGACCACTTGTGATTGGATCACCAGAGACCGAGGATGTCAGTAACAGGTGTAAATGGATCCTTAACTGATGGGAAATTGATGGGGTTTTTATAGTTTAGGCTTGAGTGTACATTCATTAGTTGATGATTGTTTCATTTCTCCTCTTAATTTTGAATTAAAATTCTTGTACTTCATTAAAACGTGTGTATTGTCAGCTCGTAAACCTGAACTCTCAATACAGTCTCAGTGTGAGAGCAAAATAAACTTGGCAAGCTGCGCTTCTAATAAAGGAGGACTGTAGTTCATGGTCGTTTATCAAGCAATATTTCTATTTGATATTTCTTTTGTGTTTTCTGTACACCATTTTATTCCAGGCCAGAATGTTACTGGTTGGTGGATTTACTAGTTAGTCAGGCCATCTCTAAAGCCCAATGTATAGTTCACTTTTTACAAATATGCAAGGAGAAGAAACGTACGTACTGTACATGCACCGCCAAATTTTTGTAACCGCACGTTACTGCACTGTGTTACTGCACTTACTGCACTGTGTGCTGGTTGCACATGCGCATTTAATTTTTTGCAGTAATTAGTTTATCCACAAGGTGGCAACCATGCCCTGGGGGCGGTGATTTACAAGGTAGTCACAAAAAAAAATGCATGAACAGAACAGACCAGAACACATGCAAGCTACAGTGACAATGGAGGCCTATATAGACGAGAGATTGTGTGAAGAGGTTAGAAAGTACCCTCATTTGTACAACTCTAGCATGAAAGAATACAGAGATGTTTAAATGGGTAAAATCTTTTTACATTTTGCCTTGATACTCAACATGACACTGCCTACTAGCTTTCTGCATGTTGCACGTCGACACAGACAACAACGCAGGAGTATAACACTAGAAGTCCCAGAGAGCAGCCATTTGGCTTTTCTACCTATAAAACCCGCAGGACAGCCGATGGGCTGGAAGTCTTTAGGCTAATATCCTTAATCAGCTGTGAACAGTTGCTTTTGTTATGTAAACAATGTGGGGCCATGCTGAGCCACTTCAAGGAAACTTGTGTTTCACTTTGCCATCTTAGGGAGAAATCAACACACATGTTTTTTTTTCCTTTGTTGCTGAGATCTATTGATAAAAATAGTACAAAATAAAATAAAGAAACCAACCATTTGTACACATATTTACAAATAATATTAAAAAGTGAGTGAGTACATTCCAGCAATCACTCACAATCCTGGCACTGCCTGGCAATATATTATAAATACATTTTGTATATATTCATTATATATTAATCTTATATTTGAAATACATCATAAGTCCATTTTTAAAAGTGTTTGAAAGATGGGTTCAAGTGTACTACAAGTGGTAACTAAATACATTTTTCTATACAGAGATAGTATATTAAAAGCACATTTTAGTTCAAATTCATGGTGCCTCAAAATAGCACAGTTGAGTACACTTAGATGTTCTTAAGATTATCTTAAGAAGTACTAAAGAAGAGCTTTTAGTATATTAAGTACAAAATAAGAGCACGGAAATAGAGCACTGGACATTATGGAAGTGTATAAGTGTACTAAAATAAAGTGTATTTTACTGCACTTTTTTTCACCTGGGTAGACACTCCAACACTTTCCGTTTGCATTAAGATTATTTTTATTACCACACTGGCAGATATTGATCATTTTACTTAAGTAAAATGCACTTAATTTAGATCCCCCCAGGAAACAAGACTAAATATCATATAATTTTCTCATATAGAAAATCCATCTTGATTTAAGATTTTTTTATTTTTTATTTACTTGAAATAGGATAAAAAAAAAACTTAGTATGAAAAGCATTTTTGCAGTATGAATGAGTGAGTTAACTTTTTAAACATCACTTCATCACTTCACATAGTCAGAGTTTTCACTTAACCTCCTTTCTGAAACCGGCCCATGGTCAATCAAGTTCTCTGCTTTTAGCAGCCCTCCCTCCCCCACACATACAAACAAGCCACCAGCAACCATTCACACACACACCCCCAACCCCCCTGCAGATTGCTCAGGTAATGACCATATTTACACATGAATTGATGCTAATGATAGCCAAAAGACTAGCCAGTTAGCATCCACTTGGCTAAAGGAGAGTTACAAATCTCTGGGACTTCTAGTGATAAATGAAAACCAATCCATAGTATATGGCACAGGCTCCGGTGTAGGTCAGACGCAGAAGTATAAATCAGCCTTAAATGTCAGGAATGGTTTCATGGAAGCTCGTATTTAAAATAACAATTTTAAGTGTTATTATTTACCTCATTGTACATAAGGGTAAGCGGTCTCACCGGAGTCATTCTCCCCACAGGCTTTTATAAAAGAAATATTGCATGCACTTCATCTCCATATGGTGAGAGTCGTGGCAAATTGTGATCTAATTGCCTCATATGCAGCCTCGCCAGCTGTTGTCAGAGCCACCGGGCCAAGCTCATATTAGCTTTGTAATTCTCTGTAGTTTCTCATATGAATGTGTATGTTGGGAAATTATAAAGCAGATTTTCCCCAATCATGTATTTGTGACCATTCCCTGATGGGATCTGAATAAATGTCAGATGTAGGTTTGTAAATAAGATCTCTGGCCCGTCCTGCAGGTCCTGGTGCATTAGCTGAGGCCGGTCGCATGGCTAATTTGCCTGGTGTGAAGGTCATGCGCATGAGTGGAAAGCGCTGTGGAGCAGTGAGCTAATGTAAACTAGCTGAAAACACAATGACATTTACAAGCATGCAGATGAACAGAATTACATTTTCTTGCATGCCGTTTTTCACAATAAATATTGTTCCATATTGCTTTACAACAATTTGTGTCTCAAATCCCCAATACGTACTGTAATCGAACCAAAAAACTTCAAGCTAAAGGGGACCTATTATGCCCCTTTTCACAAGATGTAGTATAAGTCCCCAGAATGTGTCTGTGAAGTTTCAGCTCAAAATCCCCCACAGATCATTTATTATAGCTTGACAAATTTGCCCCTATTTGGGTGTGAGCAAAAACACAGTTTTTGTGTGTGTACCTTTAAATGCAAATGAGCTGCTGCTCCCTGCCCCCTTTCCAAAAGAGGGCGGAGCTTTAACAGCTCAACAACAACAAAGCTGGAGAATCTCATGCAGCCAAAATGAGGATTGTCAGTAATGGTGTTCAGCCTTACATTGTTCAAACCGGAGTCGACACTGATGGAGAGACTCAGGAAGAAGTTACAACTTTTAGAATGAAACTGGATGTTTCTGAACGGTTAGTTGATACATTTATGTAGTTGCTGTGGAGGTTGATTCAACTCATCCACTAGCATGTGCCGTCATGTTAATCTTTTCTGCAAATCCAGCATTGAATTGACCCTCGATTTTGAAGTGACGACAACAACACTTACTCTTCTCTAAAGCAGCCCAACATGGCCTCACCCCATTATTGCTCATTAACATCATATCTATTTCAGTTCACACATGCACTAATGCAGAGTGACACTCAACATCATGTGACCTGGTCATGCACTCTCATCAGTGATACGTCTGTGTGTCTCCATTGCCCGGCACTTAGAAAATGTCATATACAGAAACAAAATCGTCATTTTTGCTGGTGTACAATTGTCAACACAGAAGATCACTCACTGTTTTACACACCTGTCTAGTCAATCAACATCGCCTTGTAAAAGTGAATCATGATTTCCACAGCAGTTTCCAAATAGGAACTTTAAGTGAGTTTCTGTTGAACTTTTCCAAGTAGGACGCTGAGATAGAAGTTCTACTACAGATAATTTGAATTCCAGCTCTTTGGATTGGTAATATAATATTGTCCATGCAGTGCAGATATTATTTGTTTCTATTCTAAACTCCAGAAGATGACCCAGATTCAGTTTCCTCTGAGGTTTTATTTGCAATGTTGTTGTTGTTGTATGTTTTATGCCCCAGCAGTCTTTTAGTTTGAAAGGAAATTGAAGAAAATAAACATAAAATGATCTGTTCTGAATGTAAAGAGGCTTTATCTCTGGGATGGAGATGCAGCAGCTTGATCTCAGTCGCACACAAGATGAGTTGTATTTTTCTCTTCATTCTTTCACTATGTTCATTTTTTTATTTTTTTCATTTATGTACAGACAGATCTTTCTGTAAAACAGCTTCCAAGATTAAGCATAAATCTTCCAAAGCATATTTCAAACTAATTCACACTGCAGTCTGCAAATAACAACTGCATTTAAATTTGGAAGTGAATCTACTAAATTATTGCAGTTATTGTTATGATTATTGCTATGAGACACTTGTTGCACACTGCAGTAAGCTAGATCTATATTAGTCATGGTAAAACATGGTACTCACAGTAAAACAAGAAAACGAGATTCATACACTAAGAACGACTGATAACAATGATTAGTTTTCTGTCAATGAATGTATGAAGTTGCTCACCTGTCTAAATAAAACGTATAATACATAATAATATATATAATATACGTGTCTCTGGTGTTTCCATGGTTTCTACAAAATAAAATCGAGGTTAACGCAGGTATGATGTCACTGACAGGCGATGCACAAAAATAACCTATGTACACAATGTAAAAATTACTTATTTCTCTGGATTTAAATATTCTTGGAAACATCTGGGATAAAGTAAGTACACAGGTCAACAAAATATATAACCCTGTTCTAGTGGTTTTTGGATATTTTAATCCACAAATCTTACATATTGTGCCTTTTAACAAACCTCACAGCCAGGTTTGAGCTTGCTGGGGTTTCTTCAAGGGAAAAACAAAATCAGAAGAGGAGCGAACACTGAACCTTGAGGCATCCCGTTAGCTGATGTGACTCCTCTTCATGAAAAACTGTCCGACAGTTGTTTTCACAGAGTTCATGCTCAGGTCTTTTCTTAAGCCCAAAGTATACTTAGTTTTTGATGCAAATGCTAGTGTACACAGTTGTATGCATAGACTTTACTCCATTTGACATGTACACACACACACACAGGCAGTTGACACATCAACAAAATGTTTCGTTCTTGCCTAGTGCATGGCAATCTCTCGCCACAAGATCTAACTCATGTACACATCTTTATAATCTTTTAAGACTGCAGGTACTCTCTAACCTCATGGCAGAATCTCTCATCTACTTGGCATCAATTCAGGGTTGCCAGGTTTTCACAACAAAATCTGCCATATCACGTTTCAAAGGGGTCCTGCAAAGTAAAATCCACATTTTTGGCAGGATTACCCTGTTAAAGTTTGCATTCCAGGGGCTAAATATCATGTTATTTGGGGTTGCTTCAACCCACAGACATGAAAAACAACCTGTGGCAACAGTGTTAATGTAGCCCAATTCCATAGGAAAACCGCAGACTTGGCAACATTGCATCCATTGTTGTAGCTTGCATGTTTTTCTCTCTGTGCTGTTTATTAATTTTTTTCTTTGACTAACTTATGAATCAACCGCACTGTTGCCACCTTATGGACAAATTAATATACACAGGCATATACTGCCTGTGCATAAAGGCGCGATTAGAAAAATGGGGCTCTGTGAATGCAGGATGCGCATGCTGTGCTGATGATGAAATTCCCGTCACATGCACTGTACAGATTAGATGTTTAGGAGCAAGAGAACACTCTCGAACTGTTGCATCTGTGAAATGTTTTAGATATTTTTCTGTTTTATTAATTTGATTTGGTCTAGCTGGGGGTTTCTTCTGCCGTTCAGTTGGCATTCTCTCTGAAGTCAGCTCTTGCTACCTTAAAGGTGCCATCGAATGGAAAATTTAATTTGCCTTGGCATAGTTAAATAACAAGAGTTCAGTATATGGAAATGACATACAGTGAGTCTCAAACTCCATTGTTTCCTCCTTCTCATATAAATCTCATTTGTTTAAAAGACCTCTGAAGAACAGGCGAATCTCAACATAACACTGTTACATAACAGTCGGGATCATTAATATGTACACCCCCAATATTTGCATATACCAGCCCATGATCAAGGCATTAGACAAGGGCAGCCAGTATTAACGTCTGGATCTGTGCACAGCTGAATCATCAGACTAGGAAAGCAAGCAAGAACAATAGTGAAAAATGGCAGATGGAGCAATAATAACTGACATGATCCATGATTACGTGATATTTTTAGTGATATTTGTAAATTGTATTTCTAAATGTTTCATTAGCATGTTGCTAATGTACTGTTAAAGTTATCATTGTTTATTACTGTATTCACAGAGACAAGAGCCGTCACTATTTTCATTTTTAAACACTTGCAGTCTGTATAATTCATAAACACATCTTCATTCTTTATAAATCTCTCCACGGAGCACTATCAAACTCATTCAGAATCAAATACAAACATCTAAATAAATACCATACTCACATGATCCGACGCATGCATGCAGTATGCATGACGAACACTTTGTAAAGATCCATTTTGAGGGTTATATTAGCTGTGTGAACTTTGTTTATACTGTTTAAGGCAAGCGCGAGCTCCGGGGGCGGGGAGCACGAGGAATTAAAGGGGTTGCAGCCTGAATCGGTGCATTTATAATTATGCCCCAAAATAGGTAGTTAAAAAAAATTATTTAAAAAAATCTATGGGGTATTTTGAGCTGAAACTTCACAGAGGGGACACCTTAGACTTATATTACATCTTTTAAAAAAAAGTTTGATGGCATCTTTAATGGCTCTTTTTTGATGTTTAATTATTAGTTTGTATGGTCCTAATTCTGCTTTGCAGGCTTTTTCAGTATTTATCTGTATGTTTGTTGCCTATTTTAACTGCACACCTGGTTTTAAAATGTTATTTATTTTATTTATGTTTTCCCATCCAGATCTTCATTAACTGGGTCTGAGGATTCTCATCTATTAGACTGTAGAACACGTGATCTGAACTTCCTACTGGCCTGGCAGAGAGGAGCTGTGTTTATGAAGACTCGGCACTTTATAAATCTGGTTGAAGTTCTAAAAGGCTTACGGCAAGATTTGATGGAGGGTATTTTTGTCTCTCATTGGGTTTTTATGCAGTACAACCGGCACTCTTTTGTGGCCACACATGTGACGATGCACATGTCAATTACTGTGATTTACTAACTCAATTTATGTTAATAAAAACCAGAGTAAACAGATTAGTTAAATCCTGTTAGCAAGTGCTGTAGTCAGCATGCCCCCTGCATTCAATACGTCAAAGCAATTAGTGAAGATGGTGAAACATTGGAACATTTAAGTGCTGTACTTTAAAACATTAATAGGTGGTTAGTGTCAAATGTCTGGACTGTCTATCCAGAGATTGAATATTAAAGCATTTGTCAAGGAGTCATTTATTGTGAGTCTGTGTGTCACAAATAGAGGTCTGTTTAAGCATCTTTTACTGGAAATCCTGAAAACATTTGATCTCTCTAGTTTGAATTATGTTGCAACATGAAGGAGGGAAAAACTTTTATTGGTATTAGTGTGTGTCAGTAAACAACAGGCTGTGTCTTTGTGAGGAACATTAAATAAGACCTTCAGCTTCTTTCATTGTTTATCCTTAAAAAAAAAAAAAAAATCCTTTTGAAGATTTATAAAAAGCAATTATAAAATTTGTCCCTTCAGCCGAAAAATATGAAAGCAATATAAACCATTACTTAGATTTGTGTCCTGCGAAAGATGAAAACATTGTGTTAGAACCACACTTCAATATTGAAACAAATATGCTAAATAAATATGCTTTCTGAAGAAAAAACATAAACAACAAACTTTATTAGAATCAGAATCAGTGAGAAGGCACTTATAGCTTGTGTCACTGATCTGAGGCTCACTATATTTGTTGCTGTCATGTTGGCTCTGTTCACAATTAAATCCAAGCTTCAACAGATTCAACATTCATTTCAGATTCAACAGCTCCTCTCTGTCTATCTGTGTTAGAGGATGCTGGGAGTGAAGAATCACATGTATGAGATTAAGCTATTTCTATAGGGTGAGTGAGATTCTCAACCTTTTCTATTGCTTTTTGGTTGCTTATGAGAAGTAACAAAATGAAAATGTGTTGAAAAGGGTAATGTGTAGCACTGGTAATGGTGGAATAGGCTATTAGTTGTGTTTGAAGCCGTTTCCACCTGGTATTAAAGGGTTAGTTCACCCAAAAATGAAAATTATGTAATTAATTACTCACCCTAATGTCGTTCCACACCTGTAAGAGCTTCATTCATCTTCAGAACACAAATTAAGATATTTTCCTTAACAAATCTTTTGTTTTGAATCAGTGGTTCAGAGCACCAAAATCACATGATTTCAGTAAACGAGGCTTTGTTATGTCATAAGTGGTTTGAAACTTCAATAGTTCATGTGACTTTGGCAATTTGATACGCGCTCTGAACCACTGATTTGAAACACGATTCATAAAGCTTTGACGCTTCATGAAGCAGTGTTTTGATTTGTAAAATTGTGAGGTTATTTTTGTCCACTAGATCGAAATATCTGAAAAAGCACATACATTTACCCCCTCCGCTCAAAGAAATCAGGACAGAAGTGGTTAAAAGTGGACAAAAGAGACAGATTAAAACACCAGGTGTAAATGGATATGTGTCTCCCTCATCCACTTGTGATCCTATCGACCAAAACACATCTTAATACCAGATGGAAAAAGGGCCTGAGAGAGAGTGAGTCATTAAACTGAGGCAATGAGTATGTTAAAAGGTGGTTGATGCATGGAAACCGCTTAAGATGCAAAATGTGGCGTTCACATTTTCCTGCACTGTTTGTATTGGAGTCTTAACCCTTTTATACACAGTGTTCTGTCAATAAGCATGCTTCTCCCCACCTTAGCTTATCCAGTCTTTCCATGCACATGCACACTCTTCAAAAACTTGTGAGAATTATGCATTTACATGGCTTAACCTGCTTGTCTTAGAATGCTTTGCTAACCATGACTCCTGCCTTTATCAAGTCATTTATTTGTGTTTTCCAAGATAAGAAGTGCTCTAGAATGTCCATGGTTTTCCATAAATGGTCAAAAGTATACTTCACTTTACCTTGCCTTGAAAGGTGATTTGAGATAAGATCCATAAACTAGAAAAGGTCCTTCATAGGCATAGGAAGAAAAAAGTCTTCTAGAGTTTATTAGCTTGTTTTCTGTGTTTTCAGTCTTAAAGGCACACTATGTAAGTTTTCGCCACCAGAGGTCGCATTTTCAAAACAATAACAAAGTTGGAGCTTGATGGCGCTATGAAGGAGAGTGGAATGATGGGAGATGTCATTTTCACCATGCAGGGAAGTATGGAATTCACAAATCATGTTCACAGATGAGGTAATGAATTAGTTTTTGTATCATCTGTACGTTTGATCACACTATTTTATGTCATCGTAATGAATTAGCTGCAAGGAACGTGAAATTTAATGCTATATTAGCCTGTTACTGATATGTGACTATTTTTCGAATTATTTGGTGGATTAATGCTGAGCAGTTTTACGCGTTTAAAACAATCGTGCTAAAAGTAAATTTGAACGAACCTACAGTATTTGTAAGTAATGGCTAAATATTTTGTGCAACACATACTGTATTTAATTTCACTGCCACATGGTCACTTGATAAAAAGCATTACAAACAAAGTGCAATATAATTGCATGTGTAATTTGCATGTCCTGATATTGCTGAGTTAGATGCGTTCCTGGGTCAACATATTTTATTGATCCTGGAACAACATTCTAGTCTGAAAATTTAGTCTTAACCCTATTCCTACCCCTAAATCTAACCCTACCTATAAATTATCCCAAAATCAGAGGGAAATGATAGATGAATAACACTGATGTAGAAGCACCAATTGATGATTTTAAGCCTAAACTTGACATAATGTGTAAACTTCAAATCTGATTGGTTGATTTGAATGTTGTTCCAGGATCAACAAAAATGTTGACCCAGAAACATGCTGAACTCAGCAATTTCAGGTTATGCGTGTAAATTCATTAGCATAATCCAAAGAATTATGTAATTATTTTATATTATGAACATTATTTCAGTTTTATCATTTAGGTTTAAGTCCTGAAGTGACTAAAATGCTTCATGGGCCACTAATGTCTTCTTTGTGCCAATTAAAAATAGTTGGTTTGGAAGAATGAGTTAATGGTTTGCTGGAAAATGTACCTGCAGAAGATTAAACTTAATTAAAGTTTTTGTAAGTTAAATGCTGCACTGCACTTTTGCATCTGTATCCAATATGCACATGTTGATCTGAAATCAGTTGAGTCACATGCTTTGCTGTTAGCTAAACAATTACATCTGTTTAACCAAACGTCGAGGCTGTGCTGTGCTGATCTTGTCAGTAAGCTATCCTGAATGAGTTCTGACAATTATTCATCTGATGTGTGACTTTGCATCAAAGCATTTGGATCCTTAGTGGTTATCTCATTGCCAACCGCTGTAATTGAGTTCAGATTCCAGGCTCAGATATGATGAACAACAGTGAGGGAGGCATTAACTTTACACAGCTCTCATATATTCAGCTATGGATATACCAGGGTAATCTCAAATGACACCCCATAAATTCATTCACAGCAATACACTTTTATGTCTTATCCTGATCGGGAATCGTTTGTTTGGAAATACCCATGCAGTGTCAGCCCTTTGCAGTGTTTGTCAGAAGAAGATAAAAGTCTTTATTTCAAAAAGTTGCCAGCTACAGTTTATCAAAACAAGGGTAAGTGAAGGCCAGAGATAAGGGGCGTATAAGGGGGTGTTGTAGGTCTGACACCGTGTTTTAAGGTGGGTGTAGAGCAACTGAAGCGACTGACATACACTGACACACACTCTGTTAAAAGATGTAATATAAGTATCTGGTGTCTCCAGAATGTGTCTGTGAAGTTTCAGCTCACAATACCCCACAGATCATTTATTATAGCTTGTCAAATTTGCACCTATTTGGGTGTAAGCAAAAACTCAGCATTTTTGTTTGTTTGTTTTATTTATAGAGCACAATTAAAACAACACCAGGTTGACCAATGTGCTGTACAACAGTAACTAGTAAAAAGGAGACCAACAGCACAAGAAGAAAAATTAGAAATAAATAAACAAATAAAACAAACATCATAGCCAAAAAACCCACTTTTGTGTGTCCCTTTAAATGCAAATGAGCTTTCCAGAAGAGGGCGGAGCTTTAACAGCTCACGCTTCGGTTGCTCAACAACAACAAAGCTGGAGAATCTCACGAAGCCAAAATGAGGATTGTCAGTAACGGTGTTCAGCCTTAAGGCCTATACACACCGGGACGAATATCGCACAGGTTTATCGTCAGCGTTTTTCGAGACGTTTTTTGTGTTCACACCCAAGCAATTTACACTGGCGATGCGCCGAGTGAACGTGCAAATTCACTCCCTGACAGTATGTGGCGCTTGTGCTTAATGGTAGTGCAAATAAACATATGATATTAAAGTTAAAGAAGATAAAACAATGCATATATAAAATGGCACATGTATGTATTATAGTCAGAAACGGTAGAAAAATATTTAATATAAACATATATATGAAACAGACATTCTCAACTATATTTCTTGAATATAAAAGAAAAAAAAAGTAAAAATACAGAAATAATACACATCTCTTGGTGTGGCAAGGAACTGGCAGAGCATAGTGTGCGTCTCAATCAGCTCCCTAGTTCAGTAGTCAGGGCACTGATCAGGGAGTCGGCCACTTTCATTTACATGGTATACTGATACACTAGGAAGCTAGGGAGCTGTTTGAGACGCAGGGATAGTTTGTAGGGGTCTTCTTCGTCTACTTACTCTCTCTTCGTCGTCTTGTGTGCTCGGCAAGACCGTTTTCTGCTTGAGCGCCACCAAGTCGTGTTTTACTGTAACTTCAGCAGCTCTAGGCACGTGACCAAAAGCGGCAATCTCATTGGTCAGCCAGTTTTTAACGCGGTGCGTCAAACCAAAAAAACGAACCCGAGGCGTTTTTAAAAAAAAAATTACGCTTTTACGCCTCGCGTTTTTCGCATCGGTGTGCACACTCACATTGGCGCCCGTTGTTTAGTCACGAGGCGTTAAACGTCGGAGAAAATCACGCGCGATATTCGTCCCGGTGTGAACAGGCCTTTACATTGTTCAAACCGGAGTCGACACTGATGGAGAGACTCAGGAAGAAATGGTTAGTGGATAAATGTATGTAGTTGCTGTGGAGTTGATTCAAATCATCCACTAGCATGTGCCATCATGTTCATCTTTTGTGCAAATCCAGGGTTGAATTGACCCTCGTTTGTGAAGCAGTCCGACGTAAAATGACAGCAACAACACTCTATTACATCAACTCTTCCTCTTCTCTTAAGCAGCCCAACATGGCTTCAACTCCTTTGTTACATGTTCTTGGGGGGTGGGGTTTATGTAAATTATAGGGTTAGTGATGTCACCAACCCAGGAAGAAGCTTGTTGTAGTCCCTACCAGTCATTTGTTGTAGTCTTTAAAAAGCGATTTCTGTAAAAAAAAAAAAAAAAAATCTCTATTTGCATTAAACTTTGAACTTTGCAGATGTTGTTTATGCCTCAAACAGCAACATTACTCTAAATAAAGTTAAATGTGAAATCATAATCAAAGTTCATAATCAGGTGTTTACATGTTAATATCAGTTTTTTTGTTGCCATTTTTCCTTTTCTGTCAAAATGTAGTTTGTAATACAAAATGCAGTAGATCGTCAGTAGCTCAGTCATTCTGAAGAAGCTGCTGCTGAAGTGACAGATGAGACTGTGTCTGGAAAAACACACATGCTGTTATGTTCTGTAACTTATCCTCTCATTCTCCTACGAATATTGACTGAGATCCTAATTGCAGGATCATAATAAATGTGTCTGTGCTGCATATAATCTGCCCAGGGCTTGATGTGATGGAGACAAATGTTTTGCTCTCAGCTGTTTTTCCTGCTTTGAAGCTATTTGCATTTTCCATATCTGGATGTGATGATGTGCTCTCACCTGGGCTTGCCTTCTCTTATCGTTATTCTTTCTCTCTCTCTCTCTCTCTCTCTCTCTCTGTCTGTCGTTCAGAGCATCACTCTGCTTCGATCTGGACCAATTTCTCCCTCTTTGTCCTTCACAAGGTTCTTCTTTCCTTTAGTTCACCCCAAAATTTGTGACATTATTTACTCACAATTATGTGGTTCTATTTGCTGTGTGTGTTTGTAGAACAGAAAATAATCTGATTTGAAAAGCTATTTTATGACTATAGCACACAAAAATTTTGATATTTTACCGTTCATTAATGATGTATTTGTGTTTCAATAACAAAATACATCTGTAAGGGTAAGTAAATAATTATAGAATTTTACTTTTTGATTAAATTATTTCTTTAATCTCTGCATACAACATGAGCTGCTGCACAGATCAGCCCATGTTCTTTAATTACTACTAAGGAAATGCTGAATCTGCTCTGCTATGGACAATAATTCAAATATCATTGACACTGGAAGGTGAATGAATTCCTGGTTCTCCATTGACCTAACTATGACAGATTTCCTGACATGCAGCGAGTGTCTCTCTTTAGCCTGCACTCCTTTTCATTTTGCCCGTTATTAGCGATGCCGGAGATTGCTTTAAGCAGTAATAGTTTCTTTTGATTCAGTTTCATGTCATTGAAAGGTGCTCCGTTATAGGTGGCTGAAATTATGCTTTTTTATTTGATGAAATGGAACAAGAACATTCTTAAATTGAAGTCTCAGTAAATTGACTAATATGCCATGACTCATAATAGCTCAGACTACATAGAGTTCACCATGACCTCAAACATGAACCACAGAAGCCTCATCATTCCCTCTCAATGATCCAGTGGTTGAGAGAAGATCAAATAAACTGAGCTGCAAACACACTACAGAAACAGTGGAAATATTATACTATATATTGTATAAACACCAATCAGGCATAATATTATAAGCAGGTGAAGTGAATAACACTGATTATCTCTTCATCACGGCACCTGTTAGTGGGTGGATATATTAGGCAACAAGTGAACATTTTGTTCTCTAAGTTGATATGTTAAAAGCAGGAAAAATGGGCAAGCGTAAGGATTTGAGCGAGTTTGGACTAAATTGTGATGCTAGATGACTGGGTCAGAGCATCTCCAAAACTGCAGATCTTGAGGGTGTTCCCGGTCTGCAGTGGTCAGGATCTATCAAAAGTGCTCCGAGGAAGGAACAGTGGTGAACCGGCGACAGGGTCATGGGTGGCCGAGGCTCATTGATGCATGTGGGAAGCGAAGGCTGGCCCGTGTGGTCTGATCCAACAGACGAGCTGCTGTAGCTCAAATTGCTGGAGAAGTTAATGCTGGTTCTGATAGAAAGGTGTCAGAATAAACAGTGCATCAGTTTGTTGTGTATGGAGCTGCAGACCAGTCTGACCCATGCTGACCCCTGTCCACCGCCGAAAGAGACAACAGTGACACGTGAGCATCAGAACTGGACCACGGAGCAATGGAAGAAGGTGGCCTGGTTTCTTTTACATCACGTGGATGGCCGGGTGTGTGTGCGTCTCTTACCTGGGGAACACATGGCACCAGGATGCACTATGGGAAGAAGGCAAGCCGGAGGAGGCAGAGTGATGCTTTGGGCAATGTTCTGCTGGGAAACCTTGGGTCCTGCCATCCATGTGGATGTTATTTTGACACGTACCACCTATCTAAGCATTGTTGCAGACCATGTTCACCCTTTCATGGAAACGGTATTCCCTGGTGTCTGTGGCCTCTTTCAGCAGGATAATGCTCCTGACACAAAGCAAAAATGGTTCAGGAATGGTTTGAGGTGTTGACTTGGTCTCCAAATTCTCCAGATCTCAATCCAATCAATCATCTGTAGGATGTGCTGAACAAACAAGTCTGATCCATGGAGGCTCCACCTCACAACTTACAGGACTTAAAGGATCTGCTGCTAACATCTTGGTGCAGATACCACAGCAGACCTTCAGGGGTCTAGAGGAGTCCATGCCTCAACGGGTCAGGGCTGTTTTGGCAGCAAAAGAGGGACCAACACAATATTAGGAATGTGGTCATAATGTTATACCAGATCGGTGTATATGTATGTATTTTAAAATTACACTTTTATTTTGCACAGCACAACACCTTGATTTTAGAAGTGTTTTGCTCTTTCAAACAAACAAAGAAACCTCTGTACTTCCATTGGATGGGATTGAATTAAAAAGATTCTGTCATCATTTACTCATCTCAATGTTGTTCCAAACCTTTTTTTTTTCAGTGTGGTTTGAAATGTCTTCTTTTGTTTACCACAGTAGAAAGTAAGTCATACAGGTTTAGAACAACACGAGGGAGAGTAAATGATGACAGAATGATAATCTTTGGATAAACTACACATTTAATAGATCAGAAAATCTGTTGACTTAATGCTATTCTTTTAAAAACAATATGCTTTACCAGAATTATTGTTATTTAACATGATTTTTAGTTGAAACTTAGTTCAAATGAAGTTTAAATTACACTGACTTGTGTCTTCTACACAAGTGAACATTATCACTGAACGTTGGTCCTCTGTCTAGAAGGGATTGTTATTGCTCTATGAAGCAAGTAAGAAAGTGAATGTGATATAGATCTTATAGATATAGTTCTAGATAGAACCCATATGAATAAACATGCAACTCTAATTCACTAAATCAATGGTTAACTGTAATTCACCAAATGTCTGCATCAACTGGTGTAAATCATTAATATGGGCTTACTATTTAATGATAACCAATCTGGACCCAGACCCTAATAAGTGCTTCAGGTTAATTCCAGAGATTTTTCCCAATGCTCCACACAGTTACACTAGACTAGATGAACCGATCTGACTTTAAAAACACTGAGAGGTGTTGAGAGAGCTGGAGGTGGTGCAAAGAGAAACGCTGGATGTTTGTCTTCTCACTGATTGAGCTGGCATCACTAACACAGGAACCTGCCAGCTTCTTCTGGCCATGGATTGCAGTTAAAGTGGCTCCTCCAGCAGCATTAATAGAATCGTCAGGAATCATTAGGGTGTTTTAAGAGGATTTGAGGGTTGAGTTTCAAGAGGCTCTGTTGCTCTGTTAAGCCTTTCCAAGGTGTCGCTGGCTATACGCCAAATCCCACCAGAGAATAGAAGCTTGTGTTCTCTGTCATAAAGTCGGCAGTGCTAGAGAACAGTGCCATCTTGAGTTTTTATTGGGTCATTTATTTGTGATCATCTTGAAGGTGTTAGCTGGTTATTTTCTTTATCCAATTGAGACTTGAATCATTTTTAGAATCTTTTGAAAAATCTAATGTGCATAAAGACTTATATAACAGCAGAATTTGCCTAGATGCACTGTATGAGCCAAAGAATAGCTTTTTATTTTACGTGATGAAAATCACATTTATATGGACTCCAATGACAGAAGCAGGTATTGATGTAATATTAATGTGTCATTGTCTCTCAGAACAGGATCATGTCTTTTCATGACTGCTGGAGAAAAAATCCATTCACAATCAAGGTCTACTGACTATCTCTTCTACTCTAGTTCATGTTCAAAAAAACAAATGTAGATGATTTAACAAATACATAAATGTAGATTATTGATTATTGCTCTCCAATGTCACTAATTCCATGCAGACTTATTCACTAAAAGTGGCTCTGAAAAGTGTTTTCAAGCAAGTGCTAATGGATTCTGAGAATTCTCACATCACTGCTGGTGAAAGAGTGCTGGCGTCCGTGACGGCCGGTGAGTGATCGCTATTGTCAAGATCAGACCCTGTCTAAAAACATCTCAGAAACTGTTCAAAAGGCACTTAAAGGTGCCCTAGAATTAAAAATTGAATTTATATTGGCATAGTTTTGGCTCCATTGTTTCCTCCTTCTTATATAAATCTCATTTGTTTAAAAGACCTCCAAAGAACAGGCGAATCTCAACATAACACCGACTGTTACGTAACAGTCGGGATCATTAATATGTATGCCCCCAATATTTGCATATGCCAGCTCATGTTCAAGGCATTACACAAGGGCAGAACGTCTGGATGTGCACAGCTGAATCATCAGACTAGGTAAGCAAGCAAGGACAATAGTGAAAAATGGCAGATGGAGTGATAATAACTGACATGATCCATGATATCATGATATTTTTAGTGATATTTGTAAACTGTCTTTCTAAATGTTTCGTTAGCATGTTGCTAATGTACTGTTAAATGTGGTTTAAGTTACCATCGTTTCTTACTGTATTCACGGAGACAAGAGCCGTCGTTATTTTCATTATTAAACGCTTGCAGTCTGTATAATTCATAAACACAACTTCATTCTTTATAAATCTCTCCAACAGTGTAGTGTTAGCCAGTTAGCCACAGAGCACTATCAAACTCATTCAGAATCAAATGTAAACACCCAAATAAATACAATACTCACACAATCCGACGCATGCATTCAGTATGCATGATGAACACTTTGTAAAGATCCATTTTGAGGGTTATATTAGCTGTGTAAACTTTGTTTATGCTGTGATAGAGTCGAGAGCTCAGGAGGGGGTGGTGAGCGCACGATTTAAAGGGGCCGCAACCTGAAATCGGCTCGTTTCTAATTATGCCCCAAAATAGGCAGGTAAAAAAGTTTTTTTTTTAAATCTATGGGGTATTTTGAGCTGAAACTTCACAGACACATTCAGGGGACACCTTAGACTTATATTACATCTTTAAAAAAAAAAAAGTTCTAGGGCACCTTTAATATGTCCACCATTCTGTTTTTACAATTGTAATTCTGATTATAGTTGAGCATCTCATTCATCTTTAGCTAGATATCAAGAATTTAGTGGCATTTGTGTCTTTTTGTGGCATACAAATATAAGCAGTCATTGGTGAAACTTGGTAGTTATACACTATAATCTCTGACCCAGATTTGATTATTTGCTGAAAATCTTCCCCTTCGCTGCAGCAGCTCTTAAATTTCATTCATTTTCTGAAATATTCAGATATGCAGCATGAAGATCTGTTGTGCCAGGTTTGATGTCAATTCCACACACCATTGGTTTGGCAAGTTCAGCTATTTGTGTTCTTCATTAGTGCATTAACCCATAATGTAAAAAAAAACCATTCATGATCCTGCTTTCTTACTGCTGTATGATTAGGGCTTAGCTCAGATGATGAGAGCAAGTTTTATGCTTATAGATAAGCAGGAGTCCTAAACCTGGAGTATAAGCTCAGTTCATCAGAATGTAGGAAATGTGACAGCCAAAACAGTGTGTTTGAGGCTTAGTCATTTAACCACAGTATTTTACACTAATCTGATTCCTGGAAGACATCATCACAAGTGTCTTCACTCTCCTCAGGTGCTGCAGGTGCAAATCAAACAGCAGGTGATGATGATGATGTTGTTCTTTCTGGCGGAGGAATATGGAGCCTGATGTTTTATGTGCCACTAGAACTGTTGTTACTCGGCAGAGAATAACGGTGTGTGAGAGCAGAGTCTGTGTTCAAAACATAATTCTTACTCTTCCATGCCACACAGATTTTTTGTTCTTGTTTAAATGGGAAGGAGAAGTAGAGAGATGTCAAATATGACAGAAGCAAAGTCCTCTTCTGCTTTTTAGAAGAGTTCTGTGACCTCAATATTTTAAAACTCTATACCACAAAAGCAGAGATGTAAGGTACTTGAGTAAATGTAATATACTTAAGTATCTTTTTGGCTACTTTGTAGTTGCACTGAATATCAAAGATATTGGCAACTTTTACTCTCTTTTTGAGCAAGTAAATGTACTTTTTACTCTACTACATTTGTGATGAGTAATGCAATTACAAATTACATTTTTCATGGCAGCTAACTTTTTCTGCAGCAGTTTGTTTCTGATATAAAGAAACAATACCGCCATCTAAGTGCATTGAAGGTACTATATCTTGTGCATTTTGCCTTCACTCCCCCAAATCTGTCAACATGTCTACTTTACGTGAATGTGAGTCCATTAGCAGGTAGTTGCTGATGTTTGATTTATTAGATGAGGAAATGACAGCAGCTGGTTATGAGGCTCAAACCAGCACTTACAGTAGACTTCGACTATTTAATTTAACTTAATGTTTTATTTATCCGCTATATTGACAAGACTGATTTAAAGGATATTGGTTTACTTATGGCCTTTTTGTGCACTTGAACTTAACTGAGACTTGAGAGTTTGTAGACGTTTAAAAGATTGTTGTGTTGACCTTGATTTATTGCAACATTGAGGTGTTCAGTTTTATTTTAGAAAATAAACTTGATTTCTTGACATCTTACAAATCAATTGTTTATTTTCACTGGCATGTCTCTCAGGACTAGTGCATCTCTGAGCCAACATTCAGCATGAGTAAAATACTTAAGTACTGTTAAAATCTGATACTTTAAGACTTTTACTCAAGTCGTATTGGAATTGGTTACTTGTAGTGGGGTCATTTTTTCCAGTACACTCTAAAAAATGCTGGGATAAAAACAACCAAGTTGGGTTGAAAATGGACAAACCCTGCGATTGGGTTGTTTTAACCCAGTGGTTGGGTTAAATGTTTGCCCAACCTGCTGGGTAGTTTTATTTAACTCAACTATTGTTTAAAAATGACTGTATTGCTTAATTAAAATTAACCCAAAGTATGTTGGAAATTAACATTTATTAATGTTCAATTAATAATTATTAAACAATAAACATTTATTAAATTGCTTATTAATACATTTATATTAATAAACTATTAAACTATTAAATTTATATTAATAAAC
The DNA here is from genome assembly GCF_024489055.1 of Chanodichthys erythropterus. Taxonomy (NCBI): domain Eukaryota; kingdom Metazoa; phylum Chordata; class Actinopteri; order Cypriniformes; family Xenocyprididae; genus Chanodichthys; species Chanodichthys erythropterus. Next base: position 5,053,492 of record NC_090225.1, read on the forward strand.
TATTAAAGCTTATTCATAAACATTCACCTTTTGTATATTATTGTTTTCTCTAATTGAATCTGGTTTTTAATTTCCCAACTATTTTGGGCTCATTTTAAGATAGCCATATAGCAATTTTTAAACAATAGTTGGTTTAAATAAAACTACCCAACAGGTTGGGCAAACATTTAACCCAACCGCTGGGTTAAAACAACCCAATCGCAGGGTTTGTCCATTTTCAACCCAACTTGGTTGTTTTTAACCCAGCATTTTTTAGAGTGTATGGTTTTTAGGTACTTTTTACACCTCTGCACAAAAGCCAAGAGCAGAGAGTTCCATAGTTTTGGAGCAAATGAAGAGAACATCCTATCTTAAATCTTAAACAAGTTGGTGGAACGGCGGAGATCACACGTTGGGCTGTAGGGGGTTAAGTGCTCTGACAAATATTGAACAGTCAAACCATGCAGAGCCTTGTAGCATGAGAATTTTAAAATCAGCATGAAATCTGACAGTGACCCAGTGCCAGGACTCCAAGATAGGAGTGATGTGAACCCCTGTCCTGGTCTTAGTCAGGATTCTAGCAGCTGAATTTTGCACAAACAGCAATTTATTTAGGGCAGCTCTTATTGGATGAGAACACTGAGCAGCAGACAAAGTGAATGACCTTTTCAAGGGTCGCTGATGTTGCTTTTTTCTTTGCTTGAGCACATGTAACTTATAAAAGAACATTTGTTTCTTTGACCTTCATTTCCGCTTGACTGTATTGCATTAACCTCCACGGCGGCCCTCGTCAGATGCTTGTAACTCCAATTATACTATATATGATTACTTATAGATTTACGTATTAGACTTGACACGTTTGAAGAACTATAGGCAATCAGTATGATCTGCCTCTTTTTCTTCTCCCTCAGCTCTCATTGGTAATATTCCAGATTTTTTCCCCCCATATTTCAGCTGTGTGATTTTTACTTGAGTACCTTCCTTGTCTGTTTCGCATGTAACTAAACGTATAAGAACCCATAAACAAGATAAATTCACACAGAAGCTAGTTAGCAGTGTTCTGCGGTATGCACAAATTCAAGATCATTTGCGATTTTTAGATTTCACATCCTTAATAGAGGCGTGTACGTACGAGTTCATTCTCTGAATCGCACGTTTGCATGTTGGAGAAATGAGCGTAAGCTCAAATGGATGATTTCTGCAACATTTTCTAACATAGTCACCATTAGCAATGCTGCTGTGTGCTGTCAACTAATTTTTACTAAAGATTAGGATGAACAATGACATCACTGAACGTGCTGTTTGAGTTGATTCCTAATTGCCTTTTTTCTTCTTAAAATCAAATTTATAACCTATTATTTTCTCTTTTTACAGCAGGTGAACATTTTCCAGACAGTATTCTATATCAAAACAATCAGATTGCCTTGATATTGCTAGTTTTAGTTTTCCCGAACATCCGCTACTAGCCCGTTAGCATTAGTAACGTGGTCCCAGGTTGTTTACACTCTTACTCTCTACCTATTGGTCAATGTTGATAAAGCATTGTTGGAGATTTAACATTCACGTAGACAAATGATGCATTGGGGGTTGTGGTTACAGATTTACTAAACTCCTTTTGGGTCAAGCAAAACATCACTGGACCCACTCATTGTTTTAATCATACATTAGATTTAATTATATCACATGAAACCAATTCTACTGATTTCCTACCACAAAGTGACGGTCATTGATCACCTTGTTTATCTCTAGGTCATGTCCCAAGACCATTCAAGCTGGCAGCATTAAATCTCTCATTAAGAAACCACAAATAGATCTAAATGAACTGGCAAATTACAGACCTATTCAAATCTTCCATTTATGTCTAAAATACTAAAAAAAGTTGTCAGGTCAATTGTGCTCCTTCTTCAAAAAAATGATATCTATTTTTCAGTCTGGATTCAGACCTCATCATAGCACAGAAACTGTGCTCATTAAAATTACAAACAACTTACTTCTAGCTTCTGACCAAGGCTGTATCTCGATTCTAGTTTTACTTGATCTTATTGCTGTGTTCGACTATAGATCATAAAACATTCTTAAAGGTGCCCTCGAATGAAAAATTGAATGTATCTTGGCATAGTTGAATAACAAGAGTTCAGTACATGGAAATGACATACAGTGAGTCTCAAACTCCATTGTTTCCTCCTTCTTATATAAATCTTATTTGTTTAAAAGACCTCCGAAGAACAGGCGAATCTCAACATAACACCGACTGTTACGTAACAGTCGGGTTGTACGCCCCAATATTTGCATATGCCAGCCCATGTTCAAGGCATTAGACAAGGGCAGCCAGTATTAAGGTCTGGATCTGCACAGGTGAATCAACAGACTAGGTAAGCAAGCAAGAACAATAGTGAAAAATGGCAGATGGAGCAATAATAACTGACATGATCCATAATATCATGATATTTTTAGTGATATTTGTAAATTGTATTTCTAAATGTTTCATTAGCATGTTGCTAATGTACTATTAAATGTGGTTAAAGTTACCATCGGATTCACGGAGACAAGAGCCGTCGCTATTTTCATTTTTAAACACTTGCAGTCTGTATAATTCATAAACACAACTTCATTCTTTATAAATCTCTCCAACAGTGTAGCATTAGCCGTTAGCCACGGAGCACAGCCTCAAACTCATTCAGAATCAAATGTAAACAATATAACAGTATACAATACTCACATAATCCGACGCATGCATGCCACATGCATGACGAACACTTTGTAAAGATCCATTTGAGGGTTATATTAGCTGTGTAAACTTTGTTTATGCACTGTTCAAGGCAAGCGTGAGCTCCGTGGGCGTGGAGCACGAGAATTAAAGGGCCAGTAGCCCTGAATCGGCTCATTTATAATGATGCCCCAAAATAGGCAGTTAAAAAAATTTTAAAAAATCTATGGGGTATTTTGAGCTGAAACTTCACAGACACATTCCAGGGACACCTTAGACTTATATCACATCTTTTTAAAAAAAGGTTCTAGGGCACCTTTAACCAGACTACAAAATGACACTGGTATTCAGGGACAGGCATTAATGTGGTTTAGATCATACCTATCAGACCATTATCATTTTGTCAATTTAAATGGGGAAAAATCTAAGATAACATCAGTAAATTATGAAGTGCCACAATCTGTGTTCAGCCTTCAGCTATTTTCAATATATATACTGCCACTTGGTAATATAAGAAAACATGGAATTAGTTTCCACTTTCTTCTGTATGCCAATGATACTCATGCATTTAATCACGACCAGATTAAATCTCTAAATTATCCAATCTGACAGAGTGTGTTAAAGATATAAAAAAATTCTTCTATTAAATTCAGATAAGAATGAGGAATTACTTATTGGACCAAAAACCTCTACACAGAATTTTTTAGAATACAATTTGCATTTAGAAGGATGTACTGTTACTCCATCCTCTACAGTTAAAGACCTGGGTGTTATATTAGACAGCAACAGCCTTCTTCCACCTCAGAAACATCGCTAAGCTACGGAACATGTTTTTGATGCAGAAAAGTTAGGTTAGGTCATGCATTCATAACCTCTAGACTATCACTATACTGTGATGCATTACAAAATTATCTGCCAATGGGGTAAGAAATCTTGTTTCTGGTTTCTGTCCCAAACAAAAACAAGATTATTTTTCTTACCCCATTGGCAGATAATTTTGCTTGTTTTAAAAAACAAAAAAAAAACAAAACAAAACTTATGTAATTTTCATTATCTAGTAAAAACATCTGGGTTTAAGAATTTTTAGATATTTAGACTGGAAACAAGACAAAAATAATAAGAAAAGCATTTTTTGCAGTGTTATCCTGCATCCTCAGTAAATAAGCTCAGATAGTCCGATATGCAGCTGCTAGAGTTCATACCAGGTCAAGAAAATACGATCGTACAAGACCAATTTTATCGTCTCTACACTGGTTATCTATTAAGTCCATTATAAAGTATTGCTACTGCCCTATAAGGCCCTAAACGGTTTAGCTCCTGTGTATTTAACAGATCTTCTATTGCCTTATAATCCATCACACGATTTAAGCTCACAAAACTCTGGGCTTTAGTACCTAGGCTATTCAAGTCCACTAAAGGAGCGTTTTCACATTTGGCTCCCAAACTCTGGAATAGCCTTCCTAAACATGTTAGGGGCCCAGACTGACTCTCCCAGTTTAAATCTAGATTAAAGACACATCTCTTTAGCCAAGCGTTCACATAATGCATCTCATAACTTTGTACTCCAGTTATATCAGAACAAATGCACATGATTATCTTTGGTTAATGTTATGAACAGCAGCTAAGCTAATGATTTTCCATTTGCTTTTCTGTTTTATCTCGGGATGCCCATTCTCCTTAAGCGAAACTATCAATTTAATTTTGTGGTTGAATGGCTCCAAATTCTTTGTGGAAGAGGTTCAGGATCAGTGTTGTCGTCCAGTCCATCCAGAAACACGGTTGGCCGGGCCAGTCAGTCAACCTCCGGCTTCCTCCGCACACCTTTCCAGCGAACTCCCTGCCTGCCCCAGGCTGGACCCATATTCCTCTACTGGGCCCAGTAAGCGGAGGAGGAGGAAGAAAGCGGCCCCAATATCTCCAGAGCCGGCTCCAGTGTCTCCAGAGCCCGCTCCAATATCTCCAGAGCCCGCTCCAGTATCTCCAGAGCCCGCTCCAGTATCTCCAGAGCCCGCTCCAGTATCTCCAGAGCCGGCTCCAGTATCTCCAGAGCCTGCTCCAGTCCCCACAGAACCAGCTCCAGTGCCTGTGGGGATTTTAATTGTATTTGAGGGGATGAAATGGCCCTCAACCCCAGTCTCCGCCGAGCCAAGTTCTCCAGTCTCCGCCGAGCCAAGTTCTCCAGTCTCCGCCGAGCCAAGTTCTCCAGTCTCCGCCGAGCCAAGTTCTCCAGTCTCCGCCGAGCCAAGTTCTCCAGTCTCCGCCGAGCCAAGTTCTCCAGTCTCCGCCGCCGAGCAAGCAGCGCCAGTCTCCGCCGCCGAGCAAGCAGCGCCAGTCTCCGCCGCCGAGCAAGCAGCGCCAGTCTCCGCCGCCGAGCCCTCAGCGTCAGTCTCCGCCGCCGAGCCCTCAGCGTCAGTCTCCGCCGCCGAGCCCTCAGCTCCAGCCGCCGCCGAGCCAGTCTCTCCTATGAACTGTGTCTTTGAACCCTCCAGCCCTAAGACTGTTTACCCTCCCTGCCTCCCTCTCCCACCTCCATCCATTTGTGTCTACATTGCTTTTCCATCTCAAGCCCCTTCATCCAGCACTCCACCTCGGCCCTCTGCCCCATTACCTCCACCTTGGCTCCAACCTCCCTCATCTCCACCATGGCCCATCAGTCCACCAGCTTCACCAGCCTCCATCCTTCCTCCGGTCAAGCATTGGTCCCTCATCAGCCCACCCTCACCTCAGGACTGCACTCCTCCGTTTTCACTCCGTCCCTTCGTCCCTCTGTTCACTTGGCTTCTTCTCTCCCTCCTGCTTTCCCTGTGTCGTCTGTCGTCTTGGTTACGCTGCGGCCTTCTGGAACCCTGCCTACGCCTCAGTCGGCGAAGCCGTCGGTGTCGCCATGGTGCTACAGACCTGCGGCATCACTTGGACTCCAGGCCTCTTCGGCAGGCCGCTGCACCTGACCCGCCATGTCGGCCCGCTGCACCTGACCCGCCATGTCTGCCCGCTGCATGTCTGCCCGCTGCACCTGACCCGCCATGGCTGCCTGCTGCACCTGACCCGCCATGTCTGCCCGCTGCATGTCTGCCCGCTGCTCCTGACCCACCATGGCTGCCCACGGCTCCTGACCCACCATGGCTGCCTTCGGCTCCTGACCCGCCATGGCTTTTGAGCCTGCCCTGGAGACCTCCACTCCAGTCTACTCCTCCCCCTGCTTCGGTTTGAGGTCTCCAGGGCGCCCGCCCCCCTCCCGGTTGTTACATCTACGGCGCGAGGACGTGCCTACCAGGAGGGGGAGGTACTGTTACAGATCCCTTGTTCCCCTGGACTCCATTTCCCATTATCCTCCTGTTCTCCTCACCTGCACACACTTCCCTCGTCAGTTCCTCATCACGGATCACTTGCACCTGGACTCTATTGTTAGCACTCCTATATATTGCACTCACTCCCTTCACTCCTGGTCCGTTCTCTGTTGTGTTAACATATGTTTGATGTCTCCTTGCCCATGTTCATTAAAGTATTGTCTATTTGTGGAAATCCGTGATCTGCCTCATCTCTACACCAGCATACCGTAACATCAATGAGCTCATTGTTTCTGCCCTAAATTAATACTTTGTTTAAATTAATGCATTGTTAGCTAACTGCATGATTTGTATGTACATTTCTGAAATACATAATTGGGACAGTCACCTCTGATACAGATCACTCTAAATTGCATGTAGACATGCATTTTCTGTAAAGCTGCTTTGAAACGATATGTATTGTGAAAAGCGCTATACAAATAAATGTGAATTGAATTTAATTGAATATGTTGTAAATAGACATCTTTGACGCTCTTCACCAAGCACTTACATAGATACACGGGAGCGTTTGATATAAGGGATCCGCTGATACTATAGACACCTCCTTTCAAACACTCCCGTGTGTATCCGTGTAAGCAAGATGTATATTTACAACATGTTGATTATTGTAGCCAATCACAGATATCTGTTGAGTGTGGGAACACAATAGCCAATCAGAGGTGTTTAAGAATCCGTTCAACCACACTCAAAATGCTAGGGCAAAATGCTGGTATCAACACATTTTTAAAATCGTTACCGATTACAACACTAAATAACAGTATTTTTCTTTGAATATTAAAGAAGGCCAAGAAACCCTTTTGTATAGTTTGTATTGTGTGTTTTTAAATTTCTAAATACACTGAACAAAATTATAACACTTTTGTTTTTGCCCCCATTTTTCATGAGCTGAACTCAGACTTTTTCTATGGACACAAAAGGCCGATTTCTCTCAAATATTGTTCACAAATCTGTCTAAATCTGTGTTAGTGAGCACTTCTCCTTTGCCGAGATAATCCACCTCACAGGTGTGGCATATCAAGATGCTGATTAGACAGCATGATTATTGCACAGGTATGCCTTAGGCTGGCCACAATAAAAGGCCACTCTAAAATGTACAGTTTTGTCACTCAGCACAATGCCACAGATGTTGCAAGTTTTGAGGGAGCGTGCAATTGGCATGCTGACTGCAGGAATGTCCACCAGAGCTGTTGCCCATGAACTGAATGTTCATTTCTCTAGTACCATAAGCCGTCTCCAAAGGCATTTTCCCAAAGGCGTATCTCGGCAAAGGAGAAGTGCTCACTAACACAGATTTAGACAGATTTGTGAACAATATTTGAAAGAAATAGGCCTTTTGTGTACATAGAAAAAGTCTTAGATCTTTGAGTTCAGCTCATGAAAAATGGGGGCAAAAACAAAAGTGTTGCGTTCATAATTTTGTTCAGTGTAGTTATAAATCTCGGAGCACCATGGTACAAAGCATCCAGAGAGGCGAGAAGGTAAGAGGGAGCATGCTGATACACTACATCCCCATAAACAAAAACCAGTAAAGTAGATTTTCCTCAAACTGAATGAAAAGCAAGACTTATTTCTAAAATCCTAACTTTTTTTATGTTTTTGTCTCAAATAATAATACCAAGGTATTTGTACTCCGACACTGATGTAATCAGACTTCCCTGAGAAGTCCAAAGAGCGATAGAATTTTCAGAAGAAATTTTAGAGTTTGAGAATAACATGCATTTTTTTTTTTTTTTTTTTTCATCATTTAAGTCCAGCTTCAAAGCACAAAACCTATTTTGGATGATATCAAAAGCAGATTGTAAAAAAAGCCCCTGATTGCTGTCTAGAGGTAGCTGGACAATAAATAAAAGTAACAAAATCTGCGTACAAATTAAACATTGCATTATCAATATTAAAGTCAAGACGTTTTAAACTGATATAGTACTACTGAATAGTAGCGGCCCCAACACTGATCCTTGAGGGACTCCCTTAAACTCCTTAGGATGTGACTGAATATCTTCCACCTGTAAACATTGGGTTCTTCCCTTTAAATAAGCAGTGAACCACAAAATTACATTTTCTGATAGTCCTACCCATCTAAGCCTATTTAATAATGTCATGGTCCACAGTGTTGAAGGCCTTTGATAAATCGATAAAGAGATAAGTACAATGTTGCTTATCATCTAAAAACTCCACGATATCATTCAAGACTTTTAAAATGGATGCAATACATTACAGAATCCTGATTCTTATTGTTAATAGACAATATTATGTCTGTTTAGATACCATATCAATTACTCACCAACTAGATTTTCCAGACGTTTCCAGAGAGTACAAAGCTTATATAAGGGTCTATAATTATCCATTAAAGAAGGATCACCCCCTTTTGACAGAGGAACTACAAATGCTCAAATTAAAGGGTTAGTTCAACCAAAAATGAAAATTCTGTCATTTATTACTCACGCTCATGCCGTTCCACACCCGTAAGACCTTCGTTCATCTTCAGAACACAAATTAAGATATTTTAGTTGAAATCTGATAACTTAGTGAGGCCTCCATAGGCAGCAATGACATTTCCTCTCTCAAGATCCATTAATGTACTAAAAACATATTTAAATCAGGTCATGTGAGTACAGTGGTTCAATATTAATGTTATAAAGCGACAAGAATATTTTTGGTGCGCCAAAAAATCAAAATAATGACTTATTTAGTGATGTCCGATTTCAAAACACTTCAGGAAGCTTCGGAGCGTTTTGAATCAGTGTGTCGAATCAGCTGTTCGGAGCGCCAAAGTCACGTGATTTCAGCCGTTGGCAGTTTGACAAGCGATCTGAATCATGATCCGATACACTGATTCATTTGTGCTCCGAAGCTTCCTGAAGCAGTGTTTTAAATAGGCCATCACTAAATAAGTCATTATTTAGTTTTTTTTGCTGCACCAAAAATATTCTTGTTGCTTTATGATATTAATATTGAACTACTCTACTCACATGAACTGATTTAAATATGTTTTAGTACATTAATGGATCTTTAGAGAGGAAATGTCATTGGTGACTATGAAGGCCTCACTGAGCCATCGGATTTCAACTAAAATATCTTAATTTGTGTTCCGAAGATTAACAAAGGTCTTACAGGTGTAGCACAACATGAGGGTGAGTAATAAATGACATTATTTTCATTTTTGGGTGAACTAACCCTTTAAGCATGGTCGTATAAGAAAGCTTGTTCATTATTAATATTATTGCTGTTGCTTTACATTGAATTGATGTCTATTCATCACTTAGTGCAGTCACATTGTGTTTTTTTCTTCCCACAACAATACAATGAAATTTAAATTATAATAGTAATATTAGTAATACAATTCATGTATTCAGTAGTTCAATAGTAATAGTTATATTAGTAATACAATTCATGAAATTGATTTAACTGATCTCTGTACCTGCTGAAACTACCACAACCATACATCTATAGCTTTTTTCTGTGTTTCTCTCCCTGTCTTCTCCTGTATTTGTAGGCCTATGTGTCTGTCACTTTTTTTTCGCCTCTTATGTATAAGTTATTATGTCACGTTGTTACTGTTCTTTGCTCAATAAAAAAAAGAAAGCTTGTTCATTTAAATATTTGTGCTTGCTGCTTAATGATCATTTGAAACGTAGTAAACTGGCGGCTCCATTAGTAATGAAAAGATTTATCTTGAACTCTGTCATGGAAACTAGCATGTATAAACCGTAATTAATTTTTTAATAATAAATTAAAAAGGAATTTATACATGTGTGATATTACGCCGTGCTGTGGTCACATTGGACCAACGGTTTTGTAAAATCTGCGGGCGCCATCTTGAGGTCAGACGTGGGAATTCATTCGACGCATTGAGCGTACATCAGTTGTACACTCGTTATTGCGGTGCTTTGTGGGATTGAATGAGTGCACTGAATTACGTCTACTATTATTACGGACACCACTACAAATGGCTGTCCCCTCAAATAGTGCCCTATTCAAGAGTATATGGGGAGATTTGGGACACAGCCACAGCACTGCCGTTCTCAGAGTCGTCAAAATAAAAGTACGGCGAGCCGTCAAAATAAAAGTTCCGCTTTTACGAGGACATAAAAGATCGCGATCTCTATTATTAGCTTGAAAAGTAGATCGTGGACGTCTTTAAGATCGATCACGATATAAAATCGTCAGATCGCCCACCCTACATATACAATACAGTCTAGTTAGATTCATTAACTTAAAATTAATTTTACACTCCTATGGCCAACTTTCTTTATATATAAAAAAACTTGACAATAAGTTTTAATTTTGTTAGCATTAGTTAATTAATGATCAATACTTCTACCGGATTTTGTTATGGTAACATGATATTTTATTAACTAACATTAAAAAAGATTATTGCTCTCTGTTTGTTCATGTTAGTTAATGCATTAATAAATTAGACTTTATTGTAAATTTGTTATCACCTAACAAAAAATAAATAAATAAAAATAAATAAAATACAATTAAACACCTAAATAAGGCAAACAAGTCATTGGACAACATAACTTAGGCTACATATGAAGAAACAAAATTAATGTAAAAATAAAAATATAAAATAAATTAGCCTCCGCACAGACAATAATTATTTTAAATTATTTTAATCAAAACATATTGATGAAAATAATATGAGAACAATAAAAATGCTAGTTAATAAGAACACATCAATATTTTTGAAAAAAAAAAACATTTTTAATATTACTTACCGTTTTTGAATGACATCATTGCTGTTTGAGCTGCGCACGCTGAAGTCCAGCGCGCACCTGAAGCGCTTTGCTAGAAAGCTAACTCAGCGAATTCAGATATTTAAACAAAATAAACATACAGTACAGTCCAAAAGTTTGGAACCACTAAGATTTTTAATGTTTTTAAGAAGAAGTTTCGTCTGCTCACCAAGGCTACATTTATTTAATTAAAAATACAGTAAAAACAGTAATATTGTGAAATAGTATTACAATTTAAAATAACTGTGTACTATTTAAATATATTTGACAAAGTAATTTATTCCTGTGATGCAAAGCTGAATTTTCAGCATCATTACTCCAGTCTTCAGTGTCACATGATCCTTCAGAAATAATTCTAACATGCTGATTTGCTGCTCAAGAAACATTTATGATCAGTGGCGGCTGGTGCAAAAAAATTTTGGTGGGGCACAATTAAGAAATAGAATTAATAGAAATGCAGGAATTAATAGGCTAATTGTTAAATAATCATTTAACAAGTGATATAATAATGTATCATTACTAATCTAAAACATGGACAATTCTGTATTTAAGGCATGCATAGGACTGGGATCTAAAAAACAAAAAAATCTGTGTTTAATTAAAAAAAAAAGTATTTCATATCCTGCCCAATATTGTCATAGAAACAATGTTCATATTGAAGGCTATAAAAACAAACATGAACTGTGTAGTATGGATCAAATAACATTAGGCCTAGGCTATATTCTAAAATTGTAACTTTACAATGTAAAATCAAAATGTTTTTTAAAGCAGAAGTTAAATACACTCAACTAAAAAATGAAAATAAATAAAAACAAAAATTATTATTATTTTGAATACCCTACAACAGTCACTTTACACAGTTACTGCTATAGTACAAATACACTTAATTGTATTTTCGAAATTGTACATATGGCATAATTATGTTCGCCAACAAAAACAAATTTTCAACTAAAAATATTTTTAGCAAAATGTATTTTACTCAGATTGAACTCCGTCTGTTTGGCGCGCATGCGCGCGGCGGCGCTCGTTCACGGAAGTTTGTGCTTGCTGAAGACTCGTCCACGCCTGACTGCAAAATGGAAATATTTTCTCGACTTTCTAACATTTGCAGATGGAGAATATATCTGTGAAATGTAAATCATGGACTGAGAAAATTATTGGATATCACTTCATCTTAAAGAAAAATATTAATGGAGGTATGTTTGTTTTCACCAATCGCTACACAAGTTAAGGTTACGTATATGGAGTCAAATTAATGCCTTAAAGTTTTGTACAAAAATAAAGTTTTGTAAAACACAAAAAAGAATTGAGCTATAAAAAAATGTTTTGCAAACAAAAATAAAGAATTGCAAAGGAAAATAAAATATTGAGTGGAAAAAAATAAGTTTTGCAAACAAAAATAATAAATTGCAAAATAAAATAAAGTAGTGCAAAAATAAAAATATAATCAATTACAAAAATCAATGACAGCTGTAATCCTATTTTATCTTTGCCACATATTTTTCATGCTCAAACCTACAAAATCATTTGCAACGCTCATTTTATTCTGCGTTTCAGTCAAGCGTGCGCTCACGATACCGGTTTTCTTTTGCGCTGCACTTTTCTGCGCGGATCTCTTTATGGCACTGGTTTGACGTGGGGGTGGAGTCAAGAAACGGGGGCACGCCCCCGCGAAACACGTCATCGGCAGGAGACGCAGATCGCAACAGAACAGGGCAGCGTTTCCCAAAAGCATCATAAGCTTTTGGAAACCAGTGGAGCTACGATCAACTTAGGCTTACGATGCTTTTGGGAAACGCTACCCAGGCCAGATCAGATCAAGCATAGAGACAGAGCGCATTTATTATAATCTGGAAACCACGCCCACCGGGGGAAAAACAATCCAACAGTCTCCATTGACTTTGTATTGCGTGAGGCTGCCTTCTTGTCTTTTCTGACTCATTACAATAAACAGAACAATGCCTAAAAGCTGCTACGTGACAAGGTGTACAGCTAACAAGCTAAAAAAAAACAGAAATACGTTTTTATAAGCAGTCGACCCCAAAAAACGAATGTTTAAGGACACAAAAGTGGATACAGGCAGTGAGACAGAGCGCAACGGGTCATATTACTATAAGAAATGCATTGGAGGGGGTCGTAATCGGTGACAACATATGCTAAACAAACCAACAAAAACAAACCATGCATTATTTTTCACCATGTCAAAGAATTATTTCACCTGTCGCCGATTACGTTCCCTTCCAATGTATTTCGCGGGGGCGTGCCCCCGTTTCTTGATTCCACCCCCACGTCAAACCAGTGCCATAAAGAGATCCGCACAGAACAGTGCAGCGCAAAAGAAAACCGGTATCGTGAGCGCACGCTTGACTGAAACGCAGAATAAAATGAGCGTTACAAATGATTTTGTAGGTTTGAGCATGAAAATTATGTGGCAAAGATAAAATAGCATTACAGCTGTCATTGATTTTTGTAATTGATTATATTTTTATTTTTGCACTACTTTATTTTATTTTGCAATTTATTATTTTTGTTTGCAAAACTTATTTTTTTTCCGCTCAATATTTTATTTTCCTTTGCAATTCTTTATTTTTGTTTGCAAAACATTTTTTTATAGCTCAATTCTTTTTTGTGTTTTGCAAAACTTTATTTTTGTGCAAAACTTTAAGGCATTAATTTGACTCCATATACGTATGATGACGAAAGCACGTTAGTGCGAGCCCTCCCGGAACCCATAGAGATTGCATTGCAGTGCCTGCAGTTCGAAAAAAAAGTTCTTTGAATGGAAGTCTATGGGAGTAGTCGGGGCAAATCTCGGCCAGACTGAAATTGCCCAAAAAGAAGCGGTACTCCACAGAGCGTGACTCGATGCTGATTGGACTATATCTAGAAGCAGAACAAACAGCCTAGCAGTGACAGCTAGCGTAACTTTGGTTGATGTGATTGAAAAATTCGTCCCTTTCTCACTTTGGTGGTGCGTTGCCTTATTGCCCTAATGAAGAAACCGCCCCTGTTTATGATTATTTTCAATGTTGAAAACAGTTGTGTACTTTTTTTTTCAGGATTCCTTGATGAAGAGAAAGTTCAAAAGAACAGCATTTATCTGAAATACAAAGCTTCTGTAACATTATACACTACCGTTCAAAAGTTTGGGGTCAGTAAGAATTTTCTTTTTTATTTTTTTGAAAAGAAATTAAAGAAATGAAAACTTTTATTCAGCAAGGATGCATTAAATCAATCAAAAGTGGCAGTAAAGACATTTATAATGTTATAAAAGATTAGATTTCAGATAAACACTGTTCTTTTGAACTTTCTATTCATTAAATAATCCTGAAAAAAATATTGTACACAAATATTTTGTACAACTGTACACATTAAATGTTTCTTGAGCAGCAGATCAGCATATTAGAATGATTTCTGAAGGATCATGTGACACTGAAGACTGGAGTAATGATGCTGAAAATTCAGCTTTGCATCACAGGAATAAATTACTTTTTGAAATATATTCAAATAGAAAACAGTTATTTTAAATTGTAATAATATTTCACAATATTACTGTTTTTACTGTATTTTTAATTAAATAAATGTAGCCTTGGTGAACAGACAAAACTTCTTTTAAAAAAATTAAAAATCTTAGTGGTTCCAAACATTGGACTGTACTGTATACTAAAAGTATTTTACATATTTCGTCTGAAATAATATATATTGTATAACATAAGCTGCAGTATCAGGTGATTCAGTGCAGGCGCATGTGCAGTAAATAGTATGTCCAGCAGGTGGCACTAAACTTGTTCCCACTTTGGAAAGTACATATAGTAGTTAAACAATGAGATTAACAAACAAATTTAGGCATTAGCAATAAATAGTACATATAACAAATGTAAAATATCTAATGAAATCATATAATTATAATTTAGAAATTAATATATTATTTGTTTGTTTATTGGAATGTTTACAGGATGTTATAAAATGTAATGAATTGGAAAATATAATATATTAATAAATATTAACAATTATATTCCATAATAATACATAAAAATAGGCAAATTCGTCTTTAAATGTCCAAACGCATCGTGGCTCTCATGTCGCGTCTTTCTAACGGCTGTTCTGATTGGTTTAATCAAGCGTCAGTCAAAGTGTTGGTCACGCCCCCTTTCTGGACATCAAACCACAGAGGAAAAACTGCAACAGGAGATAAACAGAGGAGGAAAAGTGTTACGAGTCGTCTTTTTGAATCGGAAGTTGAAAAGAATACCCCATTTTCTTGCTTTTCGACAACTTTTTTTTCACAGTTTGGTGCGGCCGTGTGGGGATGGATGAGATGCGGCCTAGCAGCGGAGCAGCAGCGCACCTCGGCCTCGCCTCGCTCTTTCCCCCGGGATTGCAGGCCATTTATGGGGAATGCAGGCGCCTGTATCCCGATCAGGCGAACCCGCTGCAAGTCACAGCCATTGTGAAGTATTGGTGAGACGCATGAAACATTCCAGTTTTGTGTTGTTGCTTGAAACGCACACATAAAAATCAACTAAACCAAAAAATTTTTTTTGCTTGAAGAATAGTTTTAACTTTAAATTATGATCTTTATACAAACATAAACACGTTTCAATAATAAGCACGTTTCAGTCAGGATAAGTATCACTAATAGGCAAATAACTAACTTTCAAGTAGACTTTTTCTTTTCAATGTCTCACTCTTTCCTCTCATAATCCTTTTTTTCAGGTTAGGGGGTCCAGATCCTCTGGATTACATTAGTATGTACAGAAACATGGGATGTCCTGGACAAGATGTACCGGAGCATTGGCACTATGTCAGCCTGGGTCTCAGTGACTTGTATGGGGACAACAGAGTTCATGAGTAAGAATGACAGATTATATGATGTTTACAACTGTTTCATGACATGATAATGTTGTTACAGCAGATCAGCAATTATGTTCATATTTAGCTGATGTATTTAGTTAAAGGGGTAGTTCACCCAAAAATGAAAATAATGTCATTTATTACTCACCCTCATGCTGTAAGACCTTTGTTCATCTTCGGAAAACAAATTAAGATATTTTTGATGAAATCCGATGGCTCAGTGAGGCCTCCATAGCCAGCAATTTCATTTCCTCTCTCAAGATCCATTAATGTACTAAAAACATATTTAAATCAGTTCATGTGAGTACAGTGGTTCAATATTAATATTATAAAGCGACGAGAATATTTTTGGTGCGCCAAAAAAAACAAAATAACGACTTATTCAGTGATGGCCGATTTCAAAACACTGCTTCAGGAAGCTTACACTGAATCTGTGTATCGAATCTGCGGTTCGGAGCGCCAGAGTCACATGATTTTAGCAGTTTGGCGGTTTGACACATGATCCAAATCATGATTCGACACGCTGATTCATAACACTCCGAAGCTTCCTGAAGCAGTGTTTTGAAATCGGACATCGTTATTTTGTTTTTTTGGCGCACCAAAAATATTCTAGTCGCTTTATAATATTAATATTGAACCACTGTACTCACATGAACTGATTTAAATATGTTTTTAGTACCTTTATGGATCTTGAGAGAGGAAATGTCATTGCTCCCTATGGAGGCTCACGGAGCCATCGGATTTCAACTAAAATATCTTAATTTGTGTTCCGAAGATTAACGAAGGTCTTACGGGTGTGGAACGGCATGAGGGTGAGTAATTAATGACATTATTTTCATTTTTGGGTGAACTAACCCTTTAATGTTTCAGGGTCATTCTATGTCAACTCAACCAGAGGTCCCTGGCTAAAAACATTGATTTTGATTATTTTTCTTCTAGTGAAAGAAATACATAAATGAAAGAAAGCCAAAATATTAAATGTCATGGATGAATTTTTTATTTACTGAGGAATCCAGTATTTTGTAGAGCGAGGTGAAAATGTCAATTTTCACCTGAGTTTTGGAGCCTAATGTGAGGGAGGTAAAAATGACTTTAGAAAGATGGCAGAATCATTATTTTATTTGTACACAGAGATTGGCAGGTCTGTTAGTCAAATCTGTTGACATTAGCAATCATTGTTGCATTATATGCAAAACTTGTGATGATTTTTTTTTTTTTCCTGAAGTTTGCATGTCTGTAAAGTATTAAAGAAATCTTAATAGATTATCTTTCTTAGTAATCTTTTTTTTTGTAATCTTCATTTTTAAGGCCCTTTATGATTTTTATAGACATTTTTATTGAATTTTACCCATTTTTCAATGGTCAAACCAAAATGTGGGTAACTTTTCAGACAGCTGATACTTAGCCTAATGCGTTTAAAGAAGAATGTCTGAAGAACAAATAATATTTTATCTTGTTTCCCTCTGTCAAAACATTTGTATACGAAATACCTCTTTGAGTACAACATTTGTTTCCCCAAAGTTTGCATGTATGTTGCTCAAAAAGTATTAAAGATATCTTAATATTCCTTATATATCTTAATATTATGAAATTTTTCTTTTGGAATCCTCATTTTTAAGGACCTATATGGTTCAATCCCAGAGATAAAGGGATGTCAATGTGGTAACGTAGTTATGATACTGCGTTATTTCAACTCTTGGTATCTTCAGAAGCTGTTAAAATGAACAAAATCCCATCTTCTAAATATCTCTGAAACTGATTCAAATATAGATAAACCTGAGAGCAAGTTAATATGCCTCAATTGAGCAATTTCAGTGTATTTTTGGCAGTCAGGGAGGTATGTTGTATGCAGTTGTATTTGATAGAAAAATATTCTGGTTTCAACATTTATTCTTCAGACATTACCCTTTAAATACAATAAGTATCAGCTGTATGAAAATTGACACATATTTGGTTTTCAACCATTGAAAATGGGTTAAATTGGGTAAAAACAAAACATGGAGCTGCATTGAGATCCCATATCTATGGGATTGAACCATATGGGACCTTGAAAATGAAGATTTCAAATGAAAAGTTTAAGAACCAGAATCTCAAATCATATTAAGATATCTTTAATACTTTTTTAGTTACAGGCATACAAACTTTGGAAAAAGAATATTTATGGTGCACAGACAGGTATGTTCTATGCAATTGTTTTGATGCATTTCTACTTTCTACTAATTATTTGTTCTTCAGTTGATCCTCTTTGAAAAAAAAAAAAGGCATCAGCTGTATGCAAAGTGACCCAAATTTGGTTTTTGACGCCTGAAAATATGTATAATTTACTCTTGAAGTCACATTGCGATCCCAACATCTCTGGGATTTAACCCTATATAGAGCCTTAAAAATATGGATACCAAAAGAAAAGTTTAAGAACCAGAGGCCCGATTCACAAAATCTTCTTAAGAAAGAATTAAAAAAAATTCCTAAGATAAATTCTAAGAAGTTTGGAAGAACGTTCCTAAGTACAATTCTTGAAAAAATCTTTGAAAAATATCTGAGAAACTTAAGAACATCTTATTTTTTTTCTTAAAAAGGCGGCTTTGGAATTACATTACTTTCTATGGGGGATAAAAAAAAATCTTAATTTGTGTTCCGAAGATGAACAAAGTTCTTATTGGTGTGGAACGGCATGAGGGTGAGTAATTAATGACCCATAATTTTTTGGGTGAACTAACCCTTCAGCAAAATCAAAAACTTAAGCCGGGGAAGCTTTTGAGATTTGGTTGAACTGACACTGAATGATCCTTTAGCTACTGAAAAAGTCTGATGTTTAGTCATTCGTGAAGAGGTGTGTTGATCGTGCTTGAGTTACAGCTGTATTTTGCTTTTTTATAGATTCACAGGTCAAGAGGGCCCAAGTGGTTTTGGTTTTGAGCTCACATTTCGCCTGAAGAGAGAAGCAGGAGAGACGGCACCCCCTACCTGGCCAGCTGAGCTCATGCAAGGCCTGGCTCGATATGTGTTTCAATCAGGTACTGTACCTACACTCCATTTGAAGCGATTGGAGTCTAAAGTTTTACAATTCATGGAAGCATTTCTTATGTAACTGCAAAACAGTTTAGGAGCTGTGGTTTTCATGTTGTTTTCAGGTTTAACTGATTTAAAAAGGTTAGTTCACCAAAAATGTAATTCTGTCATTTACTCCCTTTATGTTGTTCCAAGCCCATAAAACTTTTGTTCGTCTTTGAAACACAAATGAAGATGTATTTAATGAAATCTGAGAGCTTTCTGTCTTCGAAAGTCTATTCATTTAAAACTCCATATGATACATCCATTGTTTAATCCAAGTCTTCTGAAGGCACATGTTTTGTATGATCTTTATGTGATGAACAGATTTAATTTATATTTTAATTCACATATAAACACTGATCAGCAAACATTCATGGAGAACTAAATTATGGTAAACAAAAGCTCAACCACACTTCCTTGACCGTTTAATTCATTTGGATTTCTTTTACAATCTCTTTATCAGCGTTTTGAAACATCAAAGTTTTGGGTGAATAGATTTTCAGTGTAGCGACAGAAATCTCACAGATTTCATTAAAAATATCCATTTGTGCTCCAAAAGTTGAGTGAAAGACTTGAGGGGTTAGAATGACGTAAGGGTGAATGTATTATAAGTGATAACAGAATTTTCATTTTTGGGCAAACTAACCCTTTAAAAACATTTAATATAATTGATCTAAATGGGCTCCCCTAATGTTAGTCATTAGTCATTTATTTTGCCAAAACAGCCATAATTTAGTTTTTCATTTCTCAGCCTTTGTCTTTGTCTACACCAATACTGTCTCAAAGTTGTAATAATCAATCTTGAGTGATATTTGCAAGCTTGAAATAAAACCTTGGAATAAAGTTTGGTTGCATCTATATGTTACTATAACGGGTGAGGCTGTTCACTGTAGAGCCAATGGGTGGAGCGTGATATCCAGTTCCCCCTCTCTGGATGTATTCTGTGTATAATGGGTGGAGCTAGAATGTCCAACCACACCCTAACCCTACCCATAACCATATACCTCCACCCATTATATCCACAGAGCTCCACCCATGACAGCTGAGAGGTGGAGCTGGATGTCATATGGCACTGCAATCATCACCACACACTATATTAAAAATAGTCATCAAACTAAAATAAACTTTGACATATTACTCTCTTGAAAGTTTGCAAACCAAATTAGACAAGATGTTTTTTCTGTAACAGAAAACACTTTCTGTAGCGGCGATCACATTTCGTGGCACAGTCCGTTGGACAACAGCGAGTCTAGAATCCAACATATGCTTCTCACGGAGGATCCGCAGATGCAGCCAGTGCAGACCCCCTTTGGTCACGTCAGCTTCCTTCAGGTCAGGCACAACATGCCAGCAGTTTCAACAAGATTGCTGACTGTAGCTAATGTAATTTCCTCAGTAATTTAGTTTCCCTATTTATTTTTTTTTCTTCTTTAGCCCTTGAGATTGGTTCAGGATATGTTCATATAGCTGTCTAGGTTCAGTTTTGTGTGCTACATTCATTAACCTTGTCTTCCTATGCATATATCTCCTTGAGATCAGTGTAAATTAAGTTTTTCCTTCTGTGCTCATCAGATTGTGGGTGTTTGCACAGAGGAGCTGCAGGCAGCGCAGCAGTGGAATGGTCAAGGCATTCTGGACCTGCTGAGAGGAGTGCACATGTGAGTAATTCCACAGCCAGACACGAGACAGGCCAAGGACACACTCATGCTCAATTGGTGGGAAAACTGTGTTAAAGAAACTGCAGGACTGATTTAAACAGCTGAGAAACTAAATGAATTCCCTTGATGAATTACTTTGTCTCTCTCTTCTTGTTGAAAAGCATTTGTAGATGGGTGAATTTGTATGTCTGTACCTTTACCTTCAAGCAAATGTGAGAATAAGTTTGTCGTGTTACTTAATGCCGTTTCTTTTCCACTCTTGGCATTGAGGCATTGTGGGCATTGTAGATAAGAGCACTGTACTTTGAATGCTGTAACTCTTTAGTAAGTGGGTCAGGAGCTTTCATTTGTTCTGAGATGCTTTGTGCTGTTCTTATTTTTCATTAATTCTGAAATGTTCTTTGTCTCTTTTGTTGTTTTGTTTGCAGTGCTGGGGGTCCATGGTTAATCACTGACATGAGAAGAGGGGAAACCATATTTGACATTGATCCACACTTGCAAGTAAGGTTTTCTGTAGTGTGCATGGTTCACCCACTAGAGAAAATGCTGTTATTTATTCATCCTAATGTTTATAAAATGCTTGTTATTTTTTCTGTGGAACACATTAAGGAGATTATAGAATGTACATGTTCCTCTTTAGCAGTGGTTCTCAATTCTGGTCCTGGTGCGCCAGGATATAAAATGTGTGTGTGTGTGTATTATATTATATTATATTATATTATATTATATTATATTATATTATATTATATTATATTATATTATATTATATTATATTATATTATATTATATTATATTTTTATAATTTTTTTTGGGGGGGGGGGTTTGAAAGAAGTCTGTTGTTGTCACAAAGGCATTAATACGATCATAAGTTGAGTAAAATAATAATATACTTTAACATATTTTATTCCGAAGCTGAATTTTCAGCATCAGTACTATACTCCAATAGTCACATGATCCTTCCTTCAGAAATCATTCTAATATGCTGATTTTCTGTCAAGAAACATTTCATATTATTATCAGTTGTGCTACTTAATATTTTAAAAACCGTAATGTTTTTGTTGTTCAGGATTCTTTGATGAATACAAAGTTCAAAAGAACAGCATTTATTGGATATTGAAATCTTTTGTAACATTATAAATGTCTTTAGTGACACTTTTGATCAATTTAATGCATCCTTCCTGAATAAAGTATTCATTTTAAATTGTAGTTTCTGTCATCTAACACTGACTTAAAATTAATCTTTATAAACACTAATAATTTGATAACAATTTTAAATGTGATCTTTACCAGATATTAAAATGAACATCCATTTTTCATATTGTTCATTATAATGTTGTGATGGCTAAATTCACTTTTTTATGTTTAATATTACTGTTTGTTACTTAGTGATTTATTCTTAATTTATTTATATGAAATAGTTTAGAATTTTAATATCAGCCATTTGTTGATTATTGACCATAATATGAAATAATGATGTGCTTATCTGTATCATCTAGAATTTTAAAATTGGTGCGATTGCTAATTTTTCTCTGAATTATTCCTTAAAATTAAAGGCCTTGTTAACAATGTAGACTTTTTAGATAATTTACTTAGTAAAGTTTATCGAAGCTAAAATTGTCATTTCCATTTGAATATTTTTTACTGCTCTCTTTTTTTCCCACATTTTACCTCTCTCAAGTAATGAATGACTATCATTCCTGGTGATTAAGGTCATCTGATAAAACGCATACTGTTATGCTTCAGGATTGATGCAGCATGGGAAAAGGTGGTGTGTAATTAAGTCTGTGGCTGTTAAACTCAACACCTCCACCTGCTGTTAGTCCTCTGCCCTCTCGCTCTCTGCACCGAGACGGACACATGTCCAGCCGTACCGCTCCCCTGCTGATTTGTGCGTGTGTTGATTGCTCATTCCAAGCAGGAACGTGTGGATAAGGGCATAGAGACGGACGGCTCTAACCTGAGCGGTGTCAGTGCCAAGTGTGCCTGGGATGACTTGAGCCGACCTCCCGAGGATGAGGACGACAGCAGGAGCATTTGCATTGGGTCACAGCCACGCAGGCTGTCCGACAAAGGTGAGGAGTGCAAAGGACAAGCGCAGAGTGACCAATTTAAAAACAAGACACCGAACCCTGTATGCTTCAGAGATGTTGTATTGCCTCAACTTACTATATCGTTGTGTCAAGTAAACGTGTGTTGTTCATTCAGACACTGAACAAATTAGAGAAGCCCTGAGAAAAGGACTGGAGATTAACAGCAAGTCTGTCCTTCCTCCCATCAGCAGTCAGAGACACAGTCACGACCGGCCACAGTAAGTCCTGCCCTTTCATGACAATCAGAGCTTCAGGACTGCGTGATTACACTGGTCAAGCAGATGTATGGTTTACGCAGTGCTGTGACCTTAATTCTGGAAGTAGCAGGTTGAGGAGTTTGTTTTAGGACACCAAACTGCTTTGGTTTGTTATGCCACCTGTTCAGGACTAGATGGCATCTTTATGGTTTGTGGATAAGAGAGGAAAAAAAGATGTGCAAGGGTTAGGTGATGTGACTGTACATATGTGGTGTGAAAAGTGTGTCGCCAGTTAGAGATTTTTCTATTTTGTTTATAGCACACAGGGCTGCACAATTAATCACATAAATGATCGAGATAATGATTATGGGTGCTGTGAATCATGAAAAGTGAGTATCAGTTCATGTAGGTCTACTGCCATCGCATTATAGTGCAGTGGTTGAGCATTCTAACCAATCACACACATTTGTGTTGTGCGCATGATTGCGGAGACATGTAAATTATTAGGGCTGGTCTGACAATATTGATTCTTGATTTCAATCAGTCATTTTGATGAACTAATATTGATTCTTAAATCCCAAGATCAGTCTTTTAGTCTGTTCTTTTCAGTTGATGCATGAACAAAACCGCTCTAAATATTAATTTCTTTGTTCTGCTGAACACGGAAGAAGATATTTTGAAGAATACGGGTAACCAAATAGTTGATGGGCCGCATTGACTTCCATAGTCTGGAAAAAAATACTATGGAAGTCAGTTGGGCCCATCAACTGTTTGGTTACTGACATTCTTCAAAATATCTTCTTTTGTGTTCAACGGAAGACAGAAATTCATATAGGTTTGGAACAACTTGAGGGTGAGTAAATGATGAGAGAATTTTCATTTTTGGGTGTACTATCCCTTGAAATCGAATGCACGGATCCAATATAGTGAGATATCCGATTTCTTTCTCAACTGTTTATGTTCACATAAGACAACTGAGGAATGCTTGCCTAGATGGGTATTTTGAACGTATGTGTGTGTTCAAGTGCAAGGAGACCCGAAAGAGGAATCAATTCGGTGTTCATGCGGTATCTGAAACGCGCCTCTCTGGATGTGTGTGCACAAAAATAACAGCGTGCGAGTACCGAATTGAGTTCTCTTTTGCCTCTTTTTGTACTTGAATGATTTAAAATGGCTTGAATGTTTAAATTGTCAGAAAAAACACATGCAAATGATAAACTTTAACTCTATGATGGTTAAACTTTGCAATTAAACAACGAATCACATGCGTGCCGAACCGTGGGACCTAGTCCATAGGGCTCACAAATCAACTATGATCCGTTTAACCCCTACTATCCATAATCCATAAATCTATAAATTTTACTTAACTACACTTAAAAGATACAAATTAACAACCAATATATACTGCAAAAGAGCAATGAGACAACTCTGATCATCATATATATTGTTACATGATACAGTGCTGTTATATAAGATTTTAGTCATGCCGCCCACCCCTATTTGGTGCACAGTTAAAAATGGCTTTTAAACAGGCCTGCAGTTTTAAAGGAGTTAAAGGAATGAATTTCATGAGATTTGGTTGGTTCGTTCAGCTTAACCGCTATATATATATCTCAAAATCACTATTGGTTTGACAGCAGTTCAGATGCCTGTCCAGTATTTGGATAATTACCTGCAGGTATTTTTCAGACACAGCCTGTCCCTTCAATCTTTGTCCTCATGAGTGCTGACTCTTGCCAGCTGGTTTGCTATTGTACAGCATAATGTTACTTGCTCAGGAAATTAGCTTCAGGTGCCAATAGTCTGGCAGCACAAATGTGCTTTTAAATCGGGTCTGTATTATACTATACTGCTATAATAATTTTTAACTTTGTGACAAATCAACAATTTAGCGCATACTACTTTGTTATTAAGACCACGATGGTTGAAGTTAGCTGAGGTGACTGTTGTAAGCACTTCCATCCTCATCTCATTAAACGCTGTGCAATCCAGATCATCTCCGTGCATGGTTTGTCAGGGTTAATCTCACTATCCTGTTGTCTGCACCCCCTTGTTTTGCTCATAGCCCAGCCAGAGATTCAAACATACATCCTGGGCCTGAAGCTCAGCCTGACTGCCTGCTGTAGTAGGTTGTGTTGCCTACTCCAAATAATCATGATGAGAGGAAAACATAATGCTGACTTCAAGCATATCGTGCTCCCTTGAATTTTTGCATACATTCTATAGAAAAGTTTTTCACCCATATACACTGCGTTCCAAATTATTATGCAAGTGACATATCAGTAAGATTTCAGTAGAATAAACATTTAGATTTTAGTTTTTCTGAGAAAATGTTTGTTTGTTTATTTATCCATGTCTTTTTAGATAACTGGTATCAATCTCAGACAAAATAATTTGCCAGGTCTATGGAAACCCTACTTAGAGGTTGTTCCACATTATTAGGCAAGTCACAGTACTCATGTAATATGGGGAGGAAGAAAGATCTTTCTAAAGATGAAAAGCATGAAATGGTCCAATGTTGTGCAAAAGGCATGAAAACCCACTGTTAATGTTTCTCTTGGTGAGGTTTGGTTAGTGGTGTCTAAAATGCATCTTTACGCATAACTGCCAGCCTGCATGGAGAGCTTCTTGAGACTCCAGAGGCACCAGCAGCTTCAAATACCTGTTTGCTGCTCAACACTGGCTTTTTTTTTTATAGCTGCCCTTTTAATACAATTTTTTTTTTTTGACATGAACTTTCATTAATAAGCCTTTATCTGACCGAGTTCTGCTGTGCGCTAAATCACTCAAAAATCTTATGATAATTTGATAATCTCCATTCGGTTTCACACAATATTAGTTGTTTTCATGCCTTTTGCACAACATTGCACCATTTCATGCTTTTCATCTT
Organism: Chanodichthys erythropterus; assembly: GCF_024489055.1. Classification (NCBI taxonomy): domain Eukaryota; kingdom Metazoa; phylum Chordata; class Actinopteri; order Cypriniformes; family Xenocyprididae; genus Chanodichthys; species Chanodichthys erythropterus. The sequence continues at coordinate 5,079,004 of NC_090225.1, forward strand.
CAGAAAGATCTTTCTTCTTCTCCATATTGCATGAGAACTATGACTTGCTTAATAATGTGGAACAACCTCTAAGTAGGGTTTCCATAGATCTGACAAATTATTTTGTCTGAGATTGATACCAGTTATCTAAAAAGACATGGATAAATAAACAAACAAACATTTTCTCAGAAAAACTAAAATCTAAATGTTTATTCTACTGAAATCTTACTGATATGTCACTTGCAAAATAATTTGGAACGCAGTGTATGTACTAGTAGTGATTCTGTCTACCTAGATAATGGCATCCTGACACTATTACTTTGAGCAGTATTTGTCAGTATAAAGCTTGAAGATAGTTTGGACTCTGCGGATCGAGAAACTGAAGGTGGATTTTGTATCAAAGTAATGACAGTTTCCTAATAAAAAGCGTAACAATTACAAGAATCACTTATGTATATATTTTCCTCATAGAGAGAAATAGGTTTTCAGCTTCTGCATGAATGAGATGGGAATCATTAAGAATTTAACAATTCTGGATCAGATTCCTCTTAGCGATTCCAGTTTCATTAACTATTCTTTTAATACTTGTGATCAAGTTGTAGTTGAATTTCAAGTTGGACATGTCGAAAATAATGGGAAATATCTTGCAGTTCAGTAAGTAATTAATTCATTATCCCCTCCAACTGATTCATACATATTTTGATTCAGCAAAAAATTCCCACTAATAAGATTTGGTAGCTGTGTTGCAGTGAATAATAATACTACAGGGAACACTGTCAGTATTTCATTATTTTTCAGTATTTTAGTATGATGTTCTGTTCACACTGGTGGAAGAATGCAAGATAAAGAACCATTAACAGAACCAGACCTAAAGGATTGGTTTACTTTAAAATGAAAATTACCCCAAGCTTTACTAGTCCTCAAGCCATCCTAAGTGTATATGTCTTTTTCTTTCTGATGAACACAATCAGAGTTATATTAAAAAATATTATAATGCTTTATAACCAAGCTTTATAGTGGCAGTGAACGGAACCAACGGGTATGAAGCTCAGCTGAACCTTCTGAACTGAAGCGATGTGTTTGTGTTAGAAAAATATCCATATTTAAGAAGTTATGAAGTAAAATATCTAGCTTCCGCCAGAGCGCCTTCCGTATTCAACTCTGTAGCTTCCCTGTTAAAAAAACGCTTACGCTACATCCTATGCCTTCCGTATTCAAATTACGAAAAAAGCGTAACTGGCGCGACGTGTCTAGCTGGTGTCTGGAGGAAGCTAGGTATTTTACTTTATAATTTGTTAAATATGTATATTTTTCTTACAAATATGCATCACTTCGCTTCAGAAGGCCTTTATTAACCCCCCGGAGCCATGTGGAGTACGTTTATGATGGATGGATTCAATTTCTTCAGCTTCATACTCGTTGGTCCCGTTCACTGCCTTTATAAAGCTTAGGTGCATCAGGATATTTATTAATATATCTCCGACTGTGTTCATCAGAAAGAAGAAAGTCATATACACCTAGGATGGCTTGAGGGTGAGTAAAGCTTGGGGTAATTTTCATTTGAAAGTTAACTAATCCTTTAATTAAAATCACTTGATTCCTGTATATTACATTTTTATATATAATATAATTTATTTGTTTGTTTTGCATCCTTAATAAAGCAGTCAGTTATCATTATGGTAATTTAACCAACAAACTTTCAAGAACACTTAAAGGTAGGGTAGGTATTGTTTTTCATAAACACTTTTTGTTATACTGATTGAAACTCTCTTCACATCCTTATAGCAATCAATAATAAAAGTGGTCTGAATAATTAAACATGTACATATATCTTCTATGGAAGTCTCAGGACCAGAAAATGTTTTTCCAATCATTGCATTCAGTCCGAATGCAATAGTAGGATGTCCTACATGCCTGTCAACGTATGTATTTACGTACCTCTGTGCACCCTGCTCGCACAGACATCACGTCATCAGAGCGTTTCATGAGGCTCTGTGCAGAGTTGTAGACAGACAGTCGCCAAGCACCGCAAACAAACAGCAGCCGCCTTTTACAGTTCCTCCGGAACCAAAACAATAAGCTTATGCTGCTTTTACTCCATCGTAACCACAATTACGAGATGGCAACTCGTGACATTCTACCCGGAGCTGTTCACGTCCTCAGACTCGGGTTAATGCATTTCAGTGGCAACATTATCAGTGCTGAAATTAATTTGCAGCAGTCAGGTGGTACAAGTCAGCGCTCTTTAAGTTGTTTACATTCATTACTATTGTAATGTTACGTGCTTTGAGACATGAAGTAATTTAACACTGTCTCTCGTGACACTTTGCAGACTCTGCTCTGGCTGTGCACGTTCATGTGTTTTGAAGGAGGCTTGGCTTTGGATAGCACTCTGAAGGGTGGGGGTGTGATCTTATGATTTCAAAGCTAGCTTGCTATTGCTAGCCTCTCTTAATTTGCCTACCCTACCTTAAAGTGTCATGAATTTGTCAGTTGTTAAACAGTTCCTATGTGATTTATGTAATAAGTTGATCAACTTGTTTTCTGCACTTCCTTCAGTTGCCTTAGAGTAGCAACTGAATTACCAAAGTTCAAATATGTAGATTCATTTAAATGAGCTCTTGAAACCTGTTAAAAGAGGGAAGAGTTGACTTTTTCTGCTCTAAGTAGCTGTTGAAAAGAATAAGATTGATTTGCCATTTGGCAGTAGTGGTACATGCATTCTTTCACTTCGCTGTGGTACAAATCTGCCCCTAATTTCTCCATAGACAATCAGTTGGACATTTCCAGACCCAGCAGATATCAAGGTAAGAGCCAATTACGAGTGAAACTGAAACTATTTCTTCAGCAAATGGGCTATGGAGACAGTTCTTCTTTATTCCACTTTGAAAATGGGTGTTCAGTACAGTGTCTACAAGTTACTTTTGTTAGAACAATGAGGAAACACAAAGCTCTGCACTGCAATATTTCTGTTTTTTTTTTTTTTGTTTTGTTTTTTCTCATTTACAGCTGTCTCAAAATGTATTTGGACACTTAAGCTACAAATGTATGAATATCATTGTAGTATCAGTATTTGGACAGTTTCTGGTTGTTAAACGTTAGTGGATCGTGGTCACTCTTTTAGGACACCTGTGTGAAATTGTAAATTACCTTAAGACACACAAAATATTTAAAATAAATCCCAAGTTATTGAAGTTCACTCTGAAAAGCTCTAGCATTATTTGTTTGCAGTTGTCTATTGAGGTTTGATATTTCATTATACTAATGCAATGACATTTATACGGTTTGATTGTGCCTTAATTGTCCAACCATACAAATTGGATACAACCATACAAATGATCACAAATGGATTTGTTAGTCTGTCGCTAGAGCTGCACAATTCTGGATAATTTGAGAACCATGATTTTTTTTTTTTTTTTTTCAAACTGATTGATTCTCTCACGATTCTGAACAAACAAACAAAATAACGTGTAATTTACTAGAGGTTCTGACAAAATGTTAATTGCTGAAGTCTTAATTTAAAGGGATAGTTCACCCAAAAATGAAAATTTGATGTTTATCTGCTTACCCCCAGGGCATCCAAGATGTAGGTGACTTTGTTTCTTCAGTAGAACACAAATGATGATTTTTAACTCCAACCGTTACCGTCTGTCAGTCAAATAATGCTAGTGGATGGGAACTTCTACTATAAGAGTAAATAAAACTTGCATAGACAAGTCCAAATTAAACCCTGCGGCTCGTGATGACACATTGATGTCCTAAGACACGAAACGATCGGTTTGTGTGATAAACCGAACAGTATTTATATCATTTTTTTTTTTACCTCTAATACACCACTATGTCCAACGGCATTCATCACTCGATTCGTGAGGTCTGATCGCACTCTGACAGCGGCAGTGATGTCTCGTGCATATACTTAAATGAGAGCGAGACATCACTGCTGCTGTCAGAGCGCGATCAGACCTCACGAAGTCACCTACATCTTGGATGCGCTGGGGGTAAGCAGATAAACATCAAATTTTCATTTTTGGGTGAACTATCCCTTTAAACATTAAAAATGTTTAGTTAGGCCTAATTTGAATGAATTATTTTTAAAATATCAGTTTGAATTAATGTTTCAATGACTCATAAATACTTAATTTCATTAATGGATGACTCAGCATTTTTGAACAAATCATTTGAATGAATGATTCATTGACAAATACAACAGACAAATTTAACAGTTGCTTTTCGCCACCTACTGGTGTAACGATGTAATTGACACAATCTTTATTAACTTGAAACGTTACTTTCAAAAGTGATTTGCTACCGTAGACATCACTGTTTATATCCATACTATAAACTTTCATCTCAGTACTTCTGTGATAATTTGAATATTTGTAACACAGAAATAATGATACTGTGTGGTTGAAAAGACTGTGTAGCCGTTTCATACCTATACATGACAACTGCACTCTTTGGCTCAGCGGCAGCTCCAACGCAGATCTGAATGTTCCACTGTGATTTTGTTGTCATTTGTTGGCATTTAGGAATAAGATCATGCGGATGTTGGAATCAAGATCGCAATCTTTTAACGATTAATCGTGCAGCTCTATTTGTCACCCTCATTCAGTTTTGTCCTTATTTATATTATCTCATCCTCTATATCTCAGGAGTCGCAAAGACAGTCTGGAGAGCGAGAGCTCGGCTGCTATTGTCCCTCACGAGCTGGTGCGAACACGACAGCTGGAAAGCGTGCACCTGAAGTTCAACCAGGAGTCTGGGACCCTTCTCCCACTGTGCCTCAGGTAGAACATAGACTGTATGAAGCTTCATTTGCTTTATATTTTCTGATTTTTATAACTTTATGAGGGGCCAGGGGTTGTGAATTCAATCAGAAATGAAAAATAAAAGTACACACTACTGGTGTGCTGATTTGTGCTTTGTTCATATTACCAATATATTACAGTTTTACAAACCAACCCAACTCACTGAATTGCTAACAGCTCTGATTTTGCTGGCACTAAAAGAGTGGGATATGAGTTTTATGTAATCTCCTTGTTTGGACAGAAACAGAGATGAGGCTTACAGAGAAGTCTTTGTTTAAAGTCCAAATGTGAGCAGGGAGAAAGTGAACATCAGGTTGCTTATAGTTTTAGCCTTTGATATTTCCCGCTTGCTTTAAGAGATACGACACTTATCAATGTCTATGTAAATGATTCATTCACTTCTTTTCTTTTTAACCTTTGCTTGTAGAGGTCGGCTGCTTCATGGCCGACATTTCACATATAAAAGCATTAACGGAGATACAGCAATCACCTTTGTATCCACTGGGGTGGAAGGGGCTTTTGCCACAGAAGAGCATCCGTATGCTGCACATGGACCATGGCTACAGGTAGCAGACACGCATTATTATTACATCCCTTTAAGGGGCCCTATTATGCTTTTTATCATTTTCAACTTCCTTTAGTGTGTAATGTCGCTGTTTCAGAAAGAAAATGTCTGCAAAGTTACAAAGCACAAATTCCATTGTAGTCTTGAGTTTTCTTCAGGGAACAAACACATCAGAATATCCCTCATTTAAATCATTCCTGCCAAGGCATGTGCAAAGAAAAAAAGAGGCGAGGCCTGGTCGAGTTGGTTAGTAGTGTGTTGAAACTTGTGATTATGGTAAGCAGCAGGACATTTCCCAAACACGCTCAAAGCAGTTGACCAATCACAATACACTGGTCCAGCCGACCAATCAAAGCCCTATTATGCCCCTTTTTTACAAGATGTTAAATTAGTCTGATGTCCCCAAACTTCAGTATGTATGTGAAGTTTCAGCTCAAAATACCCCACAGATAATTTTTTATAGCATGTTAAAATTGTAAAAATTGCTCAAACCTTTTTGGGGGTGAGCAAAAATGTCCCTTTAAATGCAAATGAGCTGCTGCTCCCTGCCCCCTTTCAAGAAGAGGTTGGAGCTTAAAGAGCAACAAAGTAGGACAATCTCACGCACTGAAAATGAAAAGTCAGTCACCTGACTGTACTGTGCATAATAAATGCATGTTTATCAATTACGCAGACGGTGAGCTTGGCAAGATAAAAATAACAACATAGCTCTGGTGTCCTGGTGCCTTCACGTGCCATCAGAAATGTCATAACTCCCACTTATTAAGTCGTGATTATGAGTTTGTCGCATTCAAGTGGGAGATTTCAAAGGGCGTTTGTGCTAATTTTAACTAGGAAACTCGTATTTTATAATAATTCTGATAGTACGTGAGGACAGCATCATTGAAAAAAGGCACAGACAAAGTTAGCTTTAGCAACATTCACCATGCAGAGTGCCAACAAGCTCTTTCAGAAAGGCAATTTGGAAGGACCCACAACATATGACATGTGATACTTACTTTGACTGGATCTGAAGTTTGCACACTAAGCATTGGTATTGACCCAATATGCTTAGCAAAAACTTTTTTTGGGACATTTCCTTCAAAAATTAAATTTAACCACAATGTCCTCGGTGACTCAGATGACGGGAGTCTATGGAGACTCTTATGTACATTGGTACATCCCAAAACACAACACTTATAATGCCTCTTTGGCGCAGATATTGTACAACTCCCGCTGCCACAATGAGGATACAGAAATAGCAGACTCCGTTTGTCACTCAGGGCTGTGTCTATGGGCGGGGCTTCTCCCTACGATTACATCAGCATGGGGAGAATCTGAATCGGCTCATTTGAAGAGACTGCTTCTGATTTATGACAATTATAAAAAAAGAGTGAAAAAAACTTAGAGGCATGAAAAGTTATTCTATTCAAAAAATATCAATGGTTTGAAAATGGCATAATAGGTCCCCTTTAAATTTCAGTGTTGTTACTTATGTATGACCTTGTTTTGATCTCCTTATTTTAGATATTACTTACTGAGGAGTTTGTAGAGCAGATGCTAGCTGACATTCAGGATTTGAGCACCCGTGAAATGGTAAGGTTCTACCCACACTTCAAGTGATTTCACTGTGGTTTTGTAAACTTTTTAATATTTTAACACACTGTATATCTCTTTTCTCCTCACCCAGTCTAAGCTGCCGAAGGAGTACAGCTGGCCCGATAAGAAGCTCAAGATCTCTGTCCTGCCCGACACTGTGTTTGACAGCCCACTGCAATAAGACTGGGAGCTCGCTGTCCCTGATTACAAACCCACATCTCCAGAAAGGAGCCAAACTCTTTTTTTTTTTTTTTTTTTTTTTCAGACACATGTGCCTATAGATGACTGAAGGAAACAGACATTCAGATGCTTTCCCCTTTCCCAGAGAGCATTGTAAATGTTCAACATTTTGTATTGTCCATTATACCACTTGTCTTTGTATTGGTCTACCTATTCACTCTTAAGGAAGCTTAAAAAATAGCGATTGTTTTTCTGTTTCAAAAGACACGTTATATTTCTTGTTGAATATTTAGCACTGGTGCCTTTATTCACCTTGGAATGGACTGAAGTGTCATTTTGAGAGAAAATCTGCTCCTCTAAATCCTGCTTGTAATGTGAAGGAAAGCATACTAAGGAAAAGGCCTTTTTTTAACCATGTTTATGTAAAAAATACTGTTAAGCCTGAGTATCTGGTTGTACTCAATTTACATATAAAATACGTTAGTGCCTATTTATGGTTGATGATCTAAAGGTCTTCATTTAGTTGTCAAACAATGGGTGGTTAGTCAGTTCACCTACACAATACCAAAGCCTGTACAGTACGGGTGTTTTTAAAGCACGTCTAATGGAAAGTTAAGAAGCATTAATTAGTTCCCTGATCTTTGTTTTATTTTATTAACTATTTTACTTTTCCTTTGACTTTATGATTGCATTCCAAGTCTCTTTTTAGGGAAGAAAACTAACTGGTTCCTGAACGGCAATCTGTTTTCTAGAATGTGCATTTGTAATTTTTGGGATATGTGCTGAATAATATAGGTCAAAGTGTAAAAAAGAACCTCTATTAGTGCTTTTTAAAATATGAATTTAATTAGAGTGTACTGGTGTTTTTTATATTCTGGAGAATCACTACACTGCCTGTGGTTTTGTTACCCTTAAGTGCATTAAAGTTATTTACATAAATCGGGGTGTTTGTGTTCATTTTGATTACACAAGTCCACCCGTTTGTGCAAAGAATGCCTATTTCCCATTGAATTAAATACTATTTTATAATGACAACTCATGATTTGTGACCAAGACACCAAAATTCCTCATTGAGAACCAAGTCTGTCTCTGACCTTTAGAATTGTGTGCCCTGTATTTCCATGCTGTCCCTTCAAGACGTGTGTGTAAATGCCCTTTTTGCATGTGAAATGATTAACAGCACTCTGGTGGGCTGTTGAGATAGTCAATATTATTTGTATAGCACCAACTAAAGTTGACCAATGTGCTGCACAAGAAAAAGAAAAACACATTACATAACAGACTTGACAGAACAATATCATCACTAAAATACAATACAATAAAACTTCATCACTGATTACATACCATATCAAAGACATAAATCTTCGCTTAGATTTAAAAACCGACAAAGATGGAGCAAATCTAATAGAAATGGGTAGGGCATTCCAGAGTCTTGGGGCAACTACTGAAAAGGTCCAGTCACCCCCCAACATTTCAGCTTTGATTTAGGGATATACAACAATCTCTGTTTGGATGACCAGAGAGATCTGGATGAGATGCTGGATGGCAGATTAAAACAGCTGTTCAGTCCTAAATAATTTTAGTAAAATAAGGTGTTCATAATAGAATTAATAACTACTATTTTGGAGTGTGCTGTAATGTGTGTGAGAACAGAAGTGAAAGAGTAAAGATGGATTAAGTTAATTACTCCTGTCTCATGTGGTTTATTGCTGCTTAAAGTCCCCCTGTAGTCAATTATTTTATTCCTTAAAACTCATCTTTGATCACCAAAATGACATATTTAAACATTTTTTTCCTGTGGAAAAAAAAAAACTTCATGCCTTAAAATAGCTTGAATGTAACTCTACACCCTTGCCTCATTTAGTATACGCAAATCAATGAATATGCAAATTTGCCCCGCCTCCACCCACTCACACAGCTCAGAGATCCACTCGGTCAACTTAAACGCTGCACAATGGTGTCGCTCTTTACAACATCAGACACAAGGGTAATTGATATGATTAGAAAGGCATACAGTCATCATAACATCGTAATACACATCATACACCCGCCATATTGCTAAATCTACACGATTTTTCATATCAACAGAAAAATATACCAGGATAACCTGGCTTCTCTCGAGATATGAACTGATTTAAATATGTTTTTAGTACAGTAATGGATCTTGAGAGAGGAAATGTCATTGCTGGCTATGCAGGCCTCAATGAGCCATCAGTTTTCAACAAAAATATCTTAATTTATATTCCGAAGATGAACGAAGGTCTTACGGGTGTGGAACGGCATGAGGGTGAGTAATAAATGACAGAATTGTCATTTTTGGGTGAACTAACCCTTTTCAAGGAGAAAATACTCAGCAATGGTGCCGACTTATGAATTTGCACATAAAGCATATTAAAAACACATATAAACAACATTAAAAACTTATTTTTTACCACAGGGGGTCTACAAAATAAGTGGTTAACATTAATTCAAGCAATCCTGACTACTGTAAATTACATGCACTATTTTTAACCAGCTGTGTTTTTCGAAAAGGATAAACTGCTAAATAAATAAATACGTTGCTATTAACAAAACAAGTGCTTAATTTACTGGATAGAACAAGAATTTCAACATTGGAGATATCACAAAAAACTAGAGGTGTGCCCCTTTAAATCAAGCCCCGCCTCCGCATATTAACCCCTCCCAGTTTTATGTATCAAGTCCGCGCTGATCACGTGATCGGGGAAGGGGGAGTATGTGAACTGTATCCTGAGTTGCAGTCCTGTGCCTGCATTCCTCTCATCTAGGATTTGCTTGAAAGGAGAAAAAAAATCATAAATAATAACAGACGCAGATTGGAATACGGCGGTAAAGCATCTGTTTTCAATCAGGACTAACCTTTTAAAGGACGTGATATCCCTGGATGATCGCCGAACTGGATCTTTTTTGCTTTACGTGAAGCGTCTATATAAAGGGCATACAAATGAGAGGAAAAGTAAATAGATACGTCGTTTTTAATTCGCGTTAAACAGGAAAACAAGATGGCTGATAAGCGATAACAAGGGCCAAACGATATCGTCTCCTTTAAGAGCAACAAAGGTATCTGGCTTTAATACATGAATATTTCAGGCGAGTTAGCTTCGTCAAAATAAAATACATGACATTAGGCACTAAAAATGAATGCAATCCGTCTCTGGTAAGTGCGACCAGGTAAACACCAGGCGAAACATGGACAGGGATCGCGTTATGGATCATTCTATAATGTTCAACCAACACAGATAGCGAGAGAATAGCTTTAAAATCGCTGCTCTTTAGGGTTTAATGCTACGAGAGCATGTTGGCATGCGAGTATACGCGTCAATTGTTTGTTCATTCAAAGTCGCGTCACGGCAATAGATAAATGGTGTTTCTAGCTTTACCGTATAGTTGTAGGGGACAGAAATCATATCGATATAGTGTTAAACGAGCAGCACAGAGGCTCAGGTCTACTTTTTTAATAATTCCAGCAGGGCAAATGTCATGTGCCCAGAGCACAAATCAAATGCGTGATCGACTGCTTCAGTAAATGCGTACGAAAGGACGTTTTCAGGGCTTCAAGAACTTGTGGCGTCACCCTTTTCCTGTTTTAAATCTAGCAAATGACTATATGCTTCCGATGATTAGACATTTTCACATGGATTTAACTGATCTTATCCTGAGTGACATTGGACTTTAGACGATATCGTAGCCTTTAACTAGCAGTTTAGTTGTCTTTCAGCGGATAGTCAGGCATCTGTCAGTTAACGTTAGGATTTTAACGTAACGTACGCGACGTCTCGTGTTTGAATTGGTTGCCATAATTAAAGATACATAACTTACTTTTTATATTTAATTCACACTTCTACTCAGTCATCGATTCTTCGTTATCGTTTTTAACGATAAATGATATCATTTACGGGGTATTTGAAGAATAATAACCTATTTACAGGTAAAGAAACAACAATTTGTTATATATCGGTTGGATATTTCTTTTTAAAAAATAACGGTCATTCATTCTGAAGGGAGAAAGCTTAACAATCAAAGATGAAAATTAATGTGCCAATATTTGGATCACAAAACAACTTTAAATAAATTAAATCACTATTATTATTGTGATAATAAATATCCATGATGCATTTTATGTTTTATTTGCTTAATTTAGTTATTCGTATGTCAAAAAAATAATTAAAATCGCTTATAAAGTTCGTAAAAATAGCAACCATAGTCATTTTTCATATTAGGATAATTTTAAATTGTCGCTTTTTCTAAATTATAGTTTAGTCAAATAAACATTTGCCTTAAAAAAAAAAAAAAAAAAAAAAAAACACTGGACGTCAGATTCCTTCATTCACGCCCGACTGTGGTATTTGATTGCTGACTAACTTTGCCAGAAGCAGAAACGCTCCCTTGGCATATTTTGGGTCTTTATCAACAGCTGTTTCTCTGGGGCTTCTGTGCTTGTATGGTCTTCATCAACTGCCCTAACATCTGGATATACATGAAGGAGTAGCGAGAATGAGCGAAACGTTGTTAGGACGGTGCTAGAACTTGATGTTTTCCTTCCACGAGCGGAACGACTCAAAACTGGATGTCTGATCAAATGGCTGAGATGGCTGAGAGCTGGCGGAACTGCTTTGAGGAGGAACTCATATGTCCCATTTGTTTGCATGTGTTCGTGGAGCCTGTGCAGCTGCCGTGCAAACACAACTTCTGCCGGGGCTGCATCAGCGAGGCCTGGGCCAAAGACACGGCCAACGTGCGCTGCCCGGAGTGCAACCACGCGTACAACCAGAAACCAAACCTGGAGAAAAACATCAAACTCAATAATATTGTGGAAAAATTTAACGCGCTGAACGTCGAAAAAGCGCCGGCCGTTCTGCATTGCATTCTGTGCAGGCGAGGGCCTCCTCTTCAAGCGCAGAAAGTGTGTCTTCGTTGTAATGCACCATGTTGCCAGTCTCACATCCAGACGCATCTCCAGCAGCCCTGTCCAGCTCCTGGACATATACTGGTGGCTGCTGAGGAGGTCCGGGCCTGGAGCTGCCCGCACCATGACGAATACAGACTGTATCACTGCGATGTGGAACAGGTGGCGGTCTGCCAGTACTGCTGCTTCTCCAGATGTGCGCCGAACCATGGCCATGCGGTGCGCGACGTGGAAGTACGACGCAATGACATCAGGGTGAGTGCTTTGCTCCGAAATTCTCAGTAGGGGTGTAACTAGACTCCGCCTGCATTAGGACTGAGCCCATAGTCCATTTTAGACATCTGAGGTATACTATGGACTGTAACTCAGGACCTGAAATGGAATTGGTATATTACCCATTATGAACTTTGCTAACATGTAATAAATAATTAAATAGTTGGTTCTCAAAATGAAACAGTAGTTGCAACATCGATACCAATTATTAAAATGAAAGAATGTAGAGCTAATGGATGTTGATTGGATGGAGGCAGCAGATGATGGAACGCAAGCTTGCAGTTGATTGCAAGAAAGGGGCGGAGTTTACGCAAATTGGAGAAGTCTGTCCTTTCCTTATGACATTTTCATTAAATAACATGCATGGATGAATTATTCACATCAGATCATCAGGATGCATGTCGAAAAGAGAAGAATTTATATTTCATGCCAACTTTAAAGGGTTAGTTCACCCAAAAATGAAAATTCTGTCATTTATTACTCACCCTCATGCTGTTCCACACCCGTAAGACCTTCGTTCATCTTTGGAACGTAAATTAAGATATTTTTGTTGAAATCTGATGGCTAAGTGAGGCCTGCATAGCCAGCAATGACATTTCCTCTCTCAAGATCCATTAATGTACTAAAACATATTTAAATCAGTTCATGTGAGTACAGTGGTTCAATATTAATATTATAAAGCAACGAGAATATTTTTGGAGCGCCAAAAAACAAACAAAATAACGACTTGTTTAGTGATGGCCGATTTCAAAACAGGAAGAGTCGGACCACAAATGAATTGCTGTATCGAATGTGCTGTTCGGAGTGCCAAAGTCACGTGATTTCAGCCGTTGGCAGTTTAACACGCGATCCAAATCATGATTCGATACACTGATTCATTTGTGCTCCGATGCTTCCTGAAGCCGTGTTTTGAAATCGGCCATCACTAAATAAGTCGTTATTTTGTTTCACCAAAAATATTCTCGTCGCTTTATAATTTTAATATTGAACAAATGTACTCACATGAACTGATTTAAATATGTTTTTAGTACATTAATGGATCTTGAGAAAGGAAGTGTCATTGCTCCCTATGCAGGCCTCACGGAGCCATCGGATTTCAACTAAAATATCTTAATTTGTGTTCCGAAGATTAACAAAGGTCTTAACGGGTGTAGAATGGCATGAGGGTAAGTAATGACAGAATTTTCATTTTTGGGTGAACTAATCCTTTAACATATACATGAAATCAAAATTGACGTTTTTTGGCTTTTAGAATGAATCTGTTAGGCTTAATATTATCTATTGACCTCATTCCTGACTAGCCTACTGCGTTTTGAGTTATTGGTGGCACTTCCGGTTTGGGGAACTTCCATTTAAAAACACTGAAATCATAAGGTTGCCCTATAAATAAAGCTTATCAGTCAGTTTGACTGAATGAGCTTTCAGTTTTTCTTTCATGTTTTATTTTCAGACATCATGAGAATAACGTAAGGTTTGTATTTCAACGTGATATATTATAACAAGAATATCTATGGCAAGAGCTCTTTTCATTTGCTCCTTTTTATTCTTGTGATTATTTACCGCTGTAATAGTATGAAAAAGGACATATACTGCACATTTGTGGTCTGTTCTCTCTATATAATTTACAATGTATCCCATTAATAATTCACTGGAATGAACGAAGAATCTCTCGTTTTTCTCCTCAAAGCCTCACGTCTCTTTCCAGGGTTGTTTTCATAAGTAAATACAATTTATTATCTGTAAAAATGATGGAAATAACTTTGAAATAGTATCACGCAGTGCTGAAGTTCATGAAAAATGTTTTATTAAGGCAGCGTATTACATAATACAGATATATATATCACTATAGTTATATTTAACCTGTCCATTATTGCTGTGGAAAGAATCGAGCTTTTTCATGGCCTGTTGAAAGTACCTAGTTGATGCTTTTACATCGTCCTTATGTCCTTTTAAATGATTAGTCCACTTTTAAATAAACTTTTCCTGATAATTTACTCACCCCCATGTCATCTTTCGTCAGTCGAAAAGAAATTAATGTTTTTGATGAAAACATTCCAGGATTTTTCTCCATATAGTGGATTTCAATGGCTACCAACAGGTTGAAGGTCAAAATTACAGTTTCAGTGCAGTTTCCAAAGAGCTTTAAACGATACCAGATGAGTAATAAGGGTCTTATCTATCAAAACAATCAGTCATTTTTGAAAAAAATACAACCGTTTATGCTTTATAAACTCAAAATATCGCCTTGAACGTACTTCCCATTTCCGCATTCTTCAAAAAGCTTGCGCTGTATGTTTTACGCCTTCCCTTATGTAACGAACGCAGCGCCAGTTTCGTTTTTTTCCATAAATAGAACTATTGCCACTTCATGCTGACTTTAATGAAATTTGCTAACTAACATTTGCCAACTAACATTATTTACGCTGTAGTTAAAGCTGCAGTCTGCGATTTTTGGGTTAATAAACAGAACTGCACGTGTCTTGCGGAAGAACATTGTAGCCGGAGCTACTTTTCTCCATGTATGTCTATGGCGAGTTTATCACTTAACGTGATACTCTGCAGCGGGTCCTACCAGTCTGGTCTGAAATAGTCTGAATATAAACACTTATTATAAGTGTACCATAATGATTCAGGGTAAGACTTAAACACGGTTTGGAAAATGGATTCATGTTGTACATTCTCATTATATAATTTTTGTAAATTTTGAACACACAAAAAAGTTACGGACTGCAGCTTTAACTGTAATGCAATGGTTAAGCTCTGAGGAACAAAATGTAGCCTAATCATAGCAAAAACCTTAATTAGACATATTCAAAGTAATTAGGACATGAAAAGACTGAACTTTGTTCCTAATCAGTTTTATTTTTTCATTTTTCATCATGAATGAACCTATTAGATAGGGAGGTGAACAAGAGTAAACTTCCTTTCAAAGGCAGAAGCTATCACTTCCTCTTGAATCATTAGTTCTGTGCTGGAACATGAGTATATACTTAGATAGTTCTGTCATATCCTGAATTTCTGTGGCCTGCCAGCTGAATGTTAACACCGGTATAATGAGACTGTCAACACTCTTCAGATTCAGAAATATCAGGTCTTCTGCTTTTTTAAGTTAATAGTGAATAATTGCCCCAAAGCCAGTCAGGAGAAGTGTGAAAATCTAGCTTTAGTGTCACCTGTAATGTTCAGTAGCTTTATTGTTCAATATCAGGGCACCTAAAAATCTTTGGTTATATCTGTTCCATCAGTTTATCAACCTAAAATAAACACTTTATTATTTAAGTACTTTATTATCTAAAATCTCATTTTAAAGGTAAGTCATGTATTTATGTCTCCAAAGAGGTTTATTTTCAGTGATTTGAAATATGCACTGCATGATAAATTCCACCCACACATTTTCTTCTTTCCTGTTAGATTCATTGCCAAATTTGCAGAAAGAAATGAAGAGCTTATCCATAAAACAGGTTTTACAGAGTAGCACTTCAAAGAGGAATACTTGTCTTGTTTAATTTATAGATGAGACTGTTTACATAGACTTGTCATCTTAAAAAGTTTTTATATGTAAACAAGAAGCTCTTGAATATTGGAAAACCAAATATCTGATAATCATATACTAGCAAATACTTACAGTAGGGTCCAAAAGTCCACACTGAATATAAGTGTTTACTTAAATTGATGTAAATGGAAAAATATTTCAGATTTCTAAGTCACTAATCAAATAAGTAAGCGTGTGACATTTATTATGGGACTCAGATGTTCTTCTTCCATTGAAGCTCAAGATGCTCTTTTGGATCATCTCAAATCATGATCTTCTGATTTCACACACACTTCATGCAGCTTGAGTGAGGAAGTCTCTGGAGTCGGCATGAATCGGAAGTGGCGATAGCCTTTTCTTCCCTATTGTGATGTATATCTGAGTAAAATGCTTCTCAAACAAGAAAGAAATCTAGGATGGGACTTGATTTTTTTTTTCTTTCGGGAATTTATTGGACCGTTGGATGGATATGGTTTGCAATTGGTGTGATCTGGATAAACCATTTATAATAAACACTAGGGCTGGATATCAATTGAATTTTATCGATTCTGATTCTGCTTAGAATCCTAGTTTTGATTCTAATAAGGTGAAAAAAATCAAACATTTAGATATTATACATTTATTATGTGTCTTTTTGAAAAACATTCTGTTGCAGCTGAATAACTAATAGACTAATATAAATTTCAAACATTATATGGTTAAAGACAAGTAAAGAGTCAAAATAAGAACAAACAAATAATTTATTAATTTATAATAAATTAATCACAAATAAATTATAATAAATGTATTTATTTATTAGTATTTATTAAATAAATAAATACAACTGAACAAATTTCAGGTACCAAAATTGAAATCAAATGTAAAATAACACTACATAGTTTTCTTTTCATAAATAAAATATAGATTAATCCTCATTAAAGTCACTAAAGATATTCAATCAAGATCAGTGAATGATTTTCTTTTGTTATTTGGTTAACATTAATGACAGGCAGTACATGTTTATTAGGCTGCGGTCACTTTAAGACAGAACGTACGGATCCAAAACACTGTTAATCCTCAATGATGAAATACATGACTAGAAAAATAGTCATCAGGTGCATTTGAAATGGTTTAACTATTCATCTTGTAATGAATGTCATTTCATTTCTACTTTCTGAGTATGAATTATCATATGCAGTAAAAGACAACAATACTCAAGCACTGTAAAAGGTTTTGCCACAAACTCAACTGACTGGCTTCTCTTCTGTATGATTTCAAACAGTCTCTTCAGACCTTACTGTACATTATTTATGAGCTTCTACAACTTTTGACCTCATAACTGAACTATATATATATATGAACTATATACTATATATATATATATATTTGTTTTCAGTATATTATATAATATATATATATATTATTTATATATAATATATATATATATATATATATATATATATATATATATATATATATATATATATATATAAATAATATATATAATATATAATATACTGAAAACAAATATATATATATAAATAGTTTTCTCTTAGTCTTAAGTGCAGACAGTAAGTGCAACCATAATCAAAGTACTCATTCAAGCACAGAGACCAAATTTTCCTTCAAGCATGATACAGGGCTAAGACATGTTTACAACTACACAGCCCAGCCTAAGATAGCTTTCATATTGGGCAATATATGCATATCAGGGAGCCGCTTTCAAAAAAAGGGGGTATTGAAATCCCATTTGAATGCACACTCGTGTTTGCCGTGATCAAGCATAATCGGTGTATAGGGCTGCGGCGGTGCTGAGCTAATAGATCATTCATTTGTCAGAAGCTTGGGCTCTGTTGTGCAACGAATCTTCTGCCATAGTCTTGTCAGTCATCTTGTCACTTACTCTTATCATGTGATCAGTGAACTCTGATTCCTGCTGCACTACAAATGGGATGGGATTGAAGTGACCGTTATCCAACTAAATTAAATGTTTATTTCCTTTAAAAGCAAAATGACAGTGGAGGCGTAATGTAAACTTAGCGGTGGCATATTTTATCCTACGTTCATCCTCACACTCTGTCATTGCTATTTCGCGAGACAGCTTTTCACCTCGACGAGAAATCTCATCACATTTTAATCTTGTGGCACTTCAGATGTGTGCAGCAATCAAAACAGTGCACAAGTTCTCTTTTATGTCTTCTTGCATTTAAATGGTTTAGAATCACAATAAAATGTGAACAGAGGAATCATAAAGCTGAATTGAAATGGAATTTCTTGGAAATTTGGAACCGGTTCTAAAATGGAACTGGTTCTCGATACCAACCTTAATAAATACTGCAATATCCCATTAAAAAAAAAAGAATGGTCCATTTTGATTTCATGGTGACTTTAAAGCAAAAGAGAGAGCGAGAGAGAGAGAACGAAGATTAAGACAGAATTTGTGTTCAATTTTCAGTTAAACTTTTCACTGAAAATGTTATGCTGCTGATAATGGGGAAATGTCAAGACATCTATCCATTTTTATTTCCAGCATTTATTTTTCTCGATTCTCAAAGCTACTTATTAAAAGCTCTTTTACCTATCAATTAACCTGATGGATATGCTAATGAGAAAATTAGCTGGGACATTCTGCAGTGTAGGAGTGAAAAAACACGCTGTTCCTTCAGCTGCCTCCCAAAGAATAATGAACTGTTGTGAGTTGAGCTGCTGCTGCTGGACTTGGCAGAGATGACTTCTGGATGCGTGGAGGAATGCTTTTTAGATGGCCAATGTGTCATGGCTCCTAAAGCAGCCAAGTGTCTGTAAAAGGAGGGGGAAAGAGAGGGAGGAAATGGACGCAAGGCCTGCTCTACCCACAGCTGCTGTTGAAAGACACACACATCCCTCTGTTCTTTCTTTCGCAAGTGCATAAATTTAGAGAGTGTGACTCAAGTGGTCCCACAATAAAACTGCCTGGCCTTCTTTGCTCCCTCGCCTCTTGTTTAGGAATAGGACGTGGGTTCTCGGCAGACACAGGAAGGGAGTGACCTCAGTTCCCTCTCTGCTCCGTTCCCAATAATCCGCCTCCTGTTTGCAGGGATGACATCATGGGAGATCCAATGGAGGATCACCCTACTATCTCTTTTTCTCCTTTTTATGCTGGTTAATATGACTGCTTGAGACTAGTTTACTCTTTTGGATGGCCCATTGACATTCACGCTTCATAGAATAACTTCCATCATTAACTGCGTTTTTAAATATAGGACCCAAGCGGTGAGGAATTATAGACATGTGGCTCAGTCCACATTTGACCATTTTCTGCAAATTAGTCATGCTTTCAGTTAGACCGGATCATTCGAAATGTAATTGCCCTCCAGATTTTGCTCTAGAAAGACTTGAAAATTGATTGTGGTGTCACTGAATAATTTGAGAGGCCATTCTTATCACACCGATGCACGCAGGCAAGTCCTGACAGCGTTATACGACTCTTGCAGTTGGCCTTGAGAAACGTTCAGTACAGTCAGATGACTTCAGATGTTTGGAATCACATCCTTATTATTGTGAAAGTGGTGAATACGATTCACTGTTTGCACCATGACTCGTAGGTTCTGCATAGGATCACATAACTACATAATCACTTAGAGCTTAACAGGAAGGTGTTCTGGAATGAACTACAAAAGCAAATGGAGAAATTCTTGTATGAAAATAAGGAAGTAGTAAGCAAGCTTGCCTTATCAGCTAAGCATGTTGCCGGCAATGTCCTTTGTGGACAAAGCTGCCGCAGATGAATGCACGATGTGATTATGTGGAAGCCATTTGTACTGTAATGTGGTGCTTTGCTTTGCTTTATCACAATGTGTGCCATGCCATTTTCCATTGTTATCATGCCTCTGCCAAGATAAACAGATCTCTTTGGTTTTTTTTCATATTAGATAACCTGTACAGATTTAACAAACAGAGTAAGAGAATTCTGTTTATGCAGCAAAGTAACTTCCGTCCAACTTTCATGTTTGTTTTAAAGGCACAATATGTAAGATTTTTAGATTAAAATATCCAAAAAACACTAGAACAATGCTATATATATTTTGTTGACTTGTGTACTTACATTATCCCAAACGTTTCCAACAATGTTTAAATCCAGAGAAATCAGCAATTTAAACCAGGACACGAACCGTGTCATTTCGTCGCCTGTCAAACGACATCCTGGAAATCGCAGGGTACATCATGATATGATACATGGCTCGCAGTAGGGCTGGGTGATATGGCCAAAAAGTCGTATCTCAGTATTTTTTGGCTAAATGGCAATGTACAGTATATATTTAGTTATTTTTCTTAATCTGTATTTACCTTTTTAAAAATCAAAATTTTAGGGCAATCAAACGATTAATCGCATACAAAATAAAAGTTTGAGTTTGCATAATATATGTGTGAGTAATGTGTGTAAACAATATGTATATATAAATACACACAAATTAATATATGTTTAAGAGAAATATGTTATTTATGTACAAAAAAATGTATTTATATATAATATAAATTATATAAAAATATAAATAAATGCATATACTTGTAAATATTTCTCAAATATATACATGGATGTGTTTGTATTTATATATACATAACAATTACACACAGTACACCCACATATATTAGGCAAACTCAAACTTTTATTTTGTATGCGATTAATCGTGATTAATCGTTTGACAGCCCTACAAAATTCAACATCCTGTTTAATGTTGTCCTACAAACAGTGTTTATATTGAAAGTTATTAATACAAATATAGTAAATTTAACCGTGTAGTCTGGCACACTAATAGACCTACAGTATGTGCAAAAAAGAGAAAGTTACTTTACATTTTAACATTTTAACATTACAATCTAAAAATAAAAATAATGCTTTTTACAGCAGAAGTTAAATTTACTAGACTAGTCTGTGCTTTTGTTTTTATTTTAATTTTTAATTAGCTATATATTATATATATATATAGTCATAAAAATACACTTACTTGTACTTTAAAATTGTACATATGGCACATTTATTGTTCAACACACATTTTATCGAAATGTATATTTTAGTCAGAATTATGGCGATCCCATTCTATTGAGCTCCATATGTTTGGCGTGAATGCGCCAATAGGTCTACGTGTTAACTATATCTTAATCTTTTGAGTTATTTTTAAAGCTCTTAATATTGAGCATGTCTCATGTTTAAGCCAAATTGTATTATGCAGCAAAACTCTGCGACGTCCACCGCTTTTTTTCAGATGTGCTCTTATAAAACTACTGTATATTGATATAAACGGTATCGCCTCATTCCGTATCGTATATTAAAAATATATCGTACAAACTCAATATACCGCCCAAACCTAGCTCACAATAACGATAATATCACGATACAGCGATTTTGTATAAGTGCATCCAGACTTTGAACTTAAACGTGGCTGAGGCATCTATTATTTTACTCACATTGCTGTCTGCCATCCTGTTAAAAACCTCTTTTTCTTACTCTTGTTAACTTATGTTCACGTTTCCTTCATTCATGCATTGAGTGCCGCCATGACGTAGCGACGCTAAGAGCAGGGAAATCTATTTAAAGCACCTTATTTTATTAATTAAAATATCAATATTTGGTGCCAGCATACTATTCTCGTATCGCACAGAGAAAGACGATGATATATCGCCATATTTTTATTTTTGTCCCACCTCTGTTATATAGCTCAACACAGTCTATTGTTGTGAATCGCTTGTTTTCTTGATTTTTATCACAAGTACCATGTTTTTACCATGCCTCATTGGCAACATTATTTTGTCAAGTGGCTAA
This sequence comes from Chanodichthys erythropterus, assembly GCF_024489055.1. Lineage (NCBI taxonomy): Eukaryota > Metazoa > Chordata > Actinopteri > Cypriniformes > Xenocyprididae > Chanodichthys > Chanodichthys erythropterus. The sequence continues at coordinate 5,100,622 of NC_090225.1, forward strand.
CATATCATAATCGGAGAGAGCTTTTTCCATTGCACAATACATTATTAAATTATTTGCATGTCATTTAGCAACACGAGTCATTATTAACATGACATTCTAATATCAATCTAGATTACTGTAAAGTGCTCTGCTAGACTCCAGCAGCTCTCGGCCCACCCTGCTTCATTCCACAGTGACGTTAATAAAACTTAAACTCAACAATGAACATGATTTCGGTCCTAGTCCATCGGATTGCTTTCCATCAGCTGTGGAGGTGAAGACGAGAACACTCCCATGATTCCCCACTCATTCATGGCGTCATCAAGCTACGCCTTTGTTTCGAATAAGCGACCTCTAGTGGCGAAAATTACATATTGTGCCTTTAACTACATGTTGTTGTATTGTTGTAACTACAACCAATGGTAATGATACTGAAGTACACAATTACTTTATTTTGAAATAGAGTTGCTGGATCATGAAAACTTTCTCATCAGTTAGTGATTCAAATGTTAATTCAGTATTGCCAGGTACACTGCACAATTTTAGCCCTGATTTTCACTCGCTGACAGTTTTGTGGAATTCGCCGACAAAATGCCAGAATTCGGAGGCAAATCAGTGCTTGTTCTTGTAAATGACAAACGTGCAGTATGTATGATCAAAGATGCGATCTGAAAGAAGCGCTGATGTGTCGCCAATACCCGTGAAATATTTAGCATGCTAAATATCTGGACCTGTCTGCGACTCAGAGTCATGCAGTGTGAAATGTGCTTTGACTGGAAATGACTTCAGTAACAACCTACAGCCAATGAAAGTGCAAGATACAGGGCAAGGGAAAGTTCATGGAGGGGATTCATAGACCTGCAACAACATCAGCAAGCATGACTTCTGCAAGCAACCATTCTCTCCTTCGTATTCTTCATTTTTTTCTTTTTCTTTTTCTTTTTCACTGCAAATCGGCGGACAGACAACTTGAATCACAAGTTTCTTGCATGCATAATTTTAACAGGAAGAAATCCAGTCTCATGCACGATTTTTATGTTATTTCCTGTATCAATTCTTGCACGTGTTTGCTTGTGAAATGTAGTTTGTACCAGCGGTTCGGTGAATCTTCCTATTGAAATGTTGTGTCATGTGCGTCCCCCTGTTGCCGATTTTTCGTATAATGTGTGCACAACAGCAACTAGTGGTTGTGTGATCCGACAACCCTAAAAAATGTGCGGCATACCTGGCATAACCGCAGTGAGTCCATTCCATGAAGGATTCTTGGGGGGGTGTTTTTTTTTTTTTTTTTAATGATTCATTAAAATGAAATGTTATTTATTTTGTTGTGGTGCTGCTTAATCACTGTACAAGAAACGCTGGTGTAATCTTACAGAGCTCATCTAAAAGTAAGGTTTAGAGATGCTTTATACATAGAGTAATCAATCTCAGGATGAACATTTACAGTTGTGTCAGCAATTACAAATAAGCTTTTAGATACATTCACTTATATCCAGTTTGAATCCATCCTCAGTTACAAGAGCCTCTCTACTGAGATAATTTAGGTCATATATATTAAGGTCACTCAGAAGACATTGAATAACTATGCATAGTTGGTAGTTACATTTCTCTTTCAGGAGGTCAATCTAAATATCTAAATATGATATCAGATGATTTAGTTTCTATTCAGAACCTTTTTAGGGGTCACATTTAAAAATACAGGACACGTCTTAATACGTTTTTCAAACTCTGTTTTGTGTGGTTGATTTTTATTCTTTTCTACCAATAAACATTAAAGGTGCCCTAGAATCAAAAATTGAATTTACCTTGGCATAGTTGAATAACAAGAGTTCAGTACATGGAAAAGACATACATTGAGTTTCAAACTCCATTGCTTCCTCCTTCTTATGTAAATGTCATTTGTTTAAAAGACCTCCGGAAAACAGGCGAATCTCAATTAATATGTACGCCGCCCCCAGTATTTGCATATGCCAGCTCATGTTCAAGGCATTACACAAGGACAGCCAGTATTAACGTCTGGAGCTGCACAGGTGAATCATCAGACTAGGTAAGCAAGCAATGAAAACAGCGAAAATGGCAGATGGAGCAATAATAACTGACGTGATCCATGATATCATGATATTTTTAGTGATATTTGTAAATTGTCTTTCTAAATGTTTCGTTAGCATGTTGCTAATGTACTGTTAAATGTGGTTAAAGTTACCATCCTTTATTACTGTATTCATGGAGACGAGAGCCGTCGCTATTTTCATTTTTAAACACTTGCAGTCTGTATAATTCATAAACACAACTTCATTATTTATAAATCTCTCCAACAATGTAGCATTAGCCATTAGCCACGGAGCACTATCAAACTCATTCAGAATCAAATGTAAACATCCAAATAAATACTATACTCACATGATCAGATGCATGCATGCAGCATGCATGACGAACATCTTGTAAAGATCCATTTGAGGCTTATATTAGCTGTGTGAACTTTGTTTATGCACTGTATGACTGCACTTATAGTCGAGAGCTTGGGGGGCAGGGAGCGGGAGATTTAAAGGGGCCGCAGCCTGAATCGGTGCATAGCTAATGATGCCCCAAAATAGGCAGCTAAAAAAATTAATTAAAAAAAATCTACGGGGTATTTTGAGCTGAAACTTCACAGACACATTCAGGGGACACCTTAGACTTGTATTACATCTTGTGAAAGAACGTTCTACGGCACCTTTAAATCATCAAAACTACATAGAAATAAGTTATAGAAAAATAACAGAACTATGCCAGAATGGGTTGCAAGCAAATTCTGTTGTTACTCATAAGGCACCAGCAAGCTAGTTGATAAATTCATATATTCATATATAATTCATATATATATCTTGATGGTTCAGTGGTCGTAGTCAATGATGAATGCAGTCAACACAACACAGACACACACAATATGTATAAAAATGATAAAATGGACTGAGATTAATTACTTCCTGCCATGCTGTTAAAGGAGTCTAAATGATGCTGTCACAATTTTAAGGAATGTAAATTTTATATGTACTCATTCTTTAGCTACTTTTCATGATATATTAGATAATAGTTTATGAATCATAGCTACCCTAGTGAATAAAAAACTAAAATGTAAATGAAATACATTTATTTTGTGCTAAGTATACATTTACATATTTATGTACTTAATAAAAATACCCTGCAATTGTACTTTTGGTAAACTAAACTGGGATACTTAAAGTCTGCTAAATTGGAACAACTAATTTTGTACTTAACACACTTTCCCCTGGTTTCACAGACAAGTCTTAAGCTAGTCCTAGACTAAAATGCATGTTTGAGCTGTTTTAACTGAAAGCAACTTGCACTGACTGATATTAAAATATGTCAGTGCCATTGTTTTGTCTCGAGATGCACACAAGTAATGTTTTTTTCAAGGGTATGTTTATAAAAGCTACTTAAATGCCCTAATTGAAATAAAGCGTAATCCTGGTTTAGCCTAAGCCCTGTCTGTAAAACCGGCCCTGTAATTGTGCAGAAGTAGTGCTGAGGTCCAACTAAAGATATAGCCTGCTTAAGTATATTTGATTGTGCTAAAATAGAACTATTGCAAGTATACTTTAGGTACACTTTAAATATCTTGCATTTAATAGTGATTCTAAAACGCTCTTTAGGCATAATATTAAGAAATGTGCATTGTGCAATAAAGAAATACTCCAAATCAAGTTTAATTATAATTTTATATCAGTAACTAAGTGATATGTCAATAAATATGTTAATGGATTTGAAGTATACTTAGTATGAAATAAATGTATTTTTGATATAGGTTTTTTTTTTTTTTTTTTACTAGGGTAAATACTATATTCCTTACAGCACACAAAGGAACATGCCATATCTGAATGTGTTTGTACTGACCTCTCTTTGAACGGATCTGTACTGCTCTCCGTTTAATGAAATCATGCAACATTCATTAGAAAATTGTCAAAGTTTTTCATCTGTGGTTATAAATGAATACCGTCAAGTGCATGTGAGTTTTTTCCATTTACAAGTGAACTATAAGTTATCTTCACTATGCATTCAGAGCAGTGTGCTGTTCACACATTTCACATTTAACTGCCAGGATGCCTGACCTTTTGTCTTTGCTGTGAATGTATGTAGGTTGTTTTGAGTCACTTACAAACTGCAGAAATAAATCAACTCCTATCCAGTATTTAGCTTTGAAATTCACACACGCCCCTCACACTACCCCACAAAAACCAGATTATTTCTGTCTCAGTCTGAGCTTGCATCTTTTTTCACCTTAAAGCTTAAAAAAGCCATCAACAAGCCTATCATCAGGCTTTGCGTATCTGCAATCAAATGGCTTACATTTATCACAGACAGTTAATTGTCTGTAGAAGTTAGTAGATTCTTTAGATGCTACCTTCCGTGCTCCGAATCAAAAGAGATTGACAGATCGTATCTGCACATCTGCGCGTTTTGAAACGAGAAGCGCTCGCGCAGATGTATAGCACACTGATACATTCATCTGTACACCCACAATTGTAACAAATTAAAAACCTTAAATATTTTTTGATTGCTGATAAGCTAAATGGCACCAAGAGTGCAGTAATTTTCTGCAACTTCCTGCTGGCGTCTTGCGTGAAGCTTTGGCCATTGTTGAGCTGAAGATGTACAGTTTCCTGTGCTCATAACTGTGTGTAATCAGTGACTAAGTGTGATACCACTGCTCGAAATGCTAGTCTGTAAGACCTAGGCTGTGGTACACTCATCTGTTTAAAAACTATTGATTTGTTCCAGAATGTAGTGAGCTGTTTTGCTGTCTGCTGCCTACATAGACTGCTGGCTTTAATGACAGCCTGCTAACTGAAAAGAAACGCTCTACATGGGCAGCAGCTCCGCTCAACACACAAACAGAGCTTCCCGCACAAAGCTCAGGAGAGATCAAATTACAGTTGACGTTGAATTTGGCATTAACATACTTCTAAGCAGATGAAGTGATGCACTAATTAGCACAGAAATACATAACTTTGTTTTATCAGTACATGATTAAGTTGAATTAATTAACAATAAACATTAATAAAAATTTTGCATGCTTTGTCCACCATCTTGGGTTTGTTCAGAGCGTGTTCACAATGCATTATGAGATTAAAGGGTTAGTTCACCCAAAAATGAAATTTTAGTCATTAATTACTCACCTTCATGTCATCCCACACCCTTCCTTTAACAAAACAAAAATAACAACTTTATTCAACTATTTCTTCTCTACCCTGTCAGTCTCCAAGCTGTTGATGTATTAAACACATTGCAGAGCTTCTGTGTTCTACATCAGAAAGTCGTTATTTTTGGTTTGATTTTGCACACAAAAAGAATTCTCGTTGCTTCATAACACTAAGGTTGAACCACTGTAGTCACGCTGACTATTTTAACAATGTCTTTACTGCTTCTCTGAAGTTCAGAAGTTGCAATGACGTTGCTGCCTATGTGTTGTTCAAAAACCCTCAGATTTCATCAAAAATATCTTAATTTGTGTTCTGAAGATGAACGAAGGTCTTACAGGTTTGGAATGATATGAGTGTAATTAATGACAGAAATTAAATTTTTGGGTGAACTAACCCTTTAAAGCATCCTTTGCAGAGAAGATAATGTTTTTTTTTTTTTCCCCAGTAAAACTTAGTGTTCATTTATTTAACTAACATCTGAGATAGTTTTTCTCCTGAGATTTTAACTGTAATATGTTCACAGTTCACGGTTCTCTGATGTCAGTTAATGGTCACAGGACATGCAGGTTAAATAAATAAAATATTAGTTTTTATTTTAAAATTATTTATTTATAGTATAAGGATGCATGATATGGTCACAAAAAATATTTGTTTTGCCTCGTATAGCGATTTGAACTATGATAGATTAACATTAATTCTCAAAAGAAAATGTCTTATATTGCTTCTGATGAAACATCAGGCAAAAAGAATGTTATTTTTGATATTATAACTCTAATTATAAGAAAAAAAGTAATAAATTACTATTGTAACACACTTTTGCTTGAAAATACAAATGAATATTGTTAATTAAAATATATATAAACATTTCTACAAGTTACAATACTATTAGCCTTAAATTCTTCAAATGTTAAACAATCCAGCTTTTATTTTAGTGGAAAACCGCAGAGAGGCCTGTGAAATCTGTTTAGTTTAGAACAGATTTAAAAAACACTTTTTATTACAAATTTACTAAAATACTGCAAACTTATATCAACAAAAATGTTGGACATGCGAATGTGAAAGTAAAGCAGCATTTTCTGTGAATTGAGCTTCTCTGAGACACTGAAAACACTGGATCATGAGCTGCTAGTGAGAACTTTGCAATTTGATAATCGCACTAAGCCCTATTGCAATTTAAATTTTATTTTGATTAATTGTGCATCCCTATTTATTTATTTTAATTTCACATTTTTAGGATTTATTTAATTATTAGCTTTTCATCAACTTACAAACCTCAGGGTGTTCCCTTACAAAACTTAACAGGTTCAGTATATAGTATATCAGTATATAGTGATACAGCAAGTTCTCTGATTGGTGGATCTCACTTCATAATTGTGGGTAATGTAGTACTTCATTGTTATTTGGCATTTAAACTTTATTTTTTTTTTTTATAAATAAAGGTCTTGTGAGCTCATGGCATGTCTGTAAGGAGAAAATGAATACGATTTTTACTTTTACCGGACCGTTGCGCTGTATCTGTGTCCATGGTGACCAGTGAGTGCTGTTAACTGTTGACTGTAGAGATGTTGTATGTTTGGCATCCATGCAGGGGTTTGCAGGAGCCCAGTTGCTTTAGGCCCCAAGAATGCTTCTCCTCTCATGTGACCTATAGATCCTGCAGCGGTCTCGTGCACATCTCACTATGCAGGGATAACATGACAATCTGTCACTGACACTGAAAGAAGCCCGTGCAAACAAAGGGAGAGATAGCGAGCAAAATGAGAGCCTGAGACGGCCTTGCCCCCTCTCGCTCTGCTTCAAATTTCCACACTTATTAATGCGCACACTCGTGCATGCACAATGTGCGTTATTGTTGTCATGACAGCTGAATTCTCCCTTTGCAATCGGCCTTTTGAATGTTGCATGGACGTTTGTGTGATTAAACGACTAAATTGGCTTGTTATTCAGCATCCTCTGGACTTTGGTGTGGTGAGGTACAGTGTTCTTCTCGTGGGCATGTGAAACCGAGTATAAAGGGGATTATAAAAGCTTCAGCACACTGTCAGGCTTTGATTTGGCTGGGGGATGGGGGAGCTTTGGGGTTAGTGGCTTCCTCTGAATCCAATTTAAAACCTGTCCAGACACCTAATAGCAGGCAGAATCACACAGCAAACGTGATTCTGATGAATTAGTCTCATTGCCGACATGTTTTGTTTCACTCATTTACTGAAATAAGATTTTTTTTTGGGATGTTATAGAGAGGGCCTGTGGGATGTTTGGGGTTGTATTTTGGAGTAGATGGAGAAGAATGCATGGCTTTTGTTGCTTGACTTTAAAATTAAAAATATTTTGGTAACACTTTACAACAAGGTCCTATTAGATTACTTTAGTTGCATTAATTAAAATTTAGCTAACAATGAGCACATTAGTTAATACAAATGCAACTGTTCATTGTTAGTTCAGGTCCATTAAATAATACTAACAGATGCAACTTTTGATTTGAATAATGTTTTAGTAAATGTTGTAATTACCATGAACTAGGTGGGTGATATGACCATATTCTTATTTCATATTATGAGAAATTTTATTTCACGATAACAATATATATATCACTATATATTTTTGCGTTGTTTCATCTAATTTCTGTTATTAAAAATAAGAAAAAAGAAGCAAATTACAAACAATAGGACAAATACAATATAACAAAAATATGAATTAAAGGTGACCTATTATGCTCCTTTCACAAGATGTAATATAAGTCTCTGGTGTCCCCGGAATGTGTCCGTGAAGTTTCAGCTCAAAATACCCCACAGATCTTTATTATAGCTTGTCAAATTTGTCCCTGTTTAGGTGTGAGCAAAAACACACAATTTTTGTGTGTGTCCCTTTAAATGCAAATGAGCTGCTGCTCCCCGCCCCCTTTCCAGAAGAGGGCGGAGCTTTAACAGCTCATGCCGGAGTCGACACTGATGGAGAGACTCAGGAAGAAGTTACAACTTTTAGAATGAAACTGGACGTTTCTGAATGGTTAGTGGATAAATTTATGTAGTTGCTGTGGAGTTGATTCATCTCATCGACTAGCATGTGCCGTCATGTTCATCTTTTGTGCAAATCCAGCATTGAATTGACCCTCATTTGTGAAGCAGTCTGGCATAAAATGACGGCAACAACATTCTACTACAACAACTCTTCCTCTTCTCTAAAGCAGCCCAACATGGCCCCGCCCCCTTTGTTACGTGTTCTCGGGGGTGGGGTTTATGTAAATTTTGGGGTTTGTGATGTCACCAACCCGGGAAGAAGCTTGTTGTAGTCCCTACCAGCCATTTGTTGTAGTCCTTAAAAAGTGATTCCTGTAAAGGAAAATATCTCCCTTTGCATTGAACTTTGAGCGTTGTAACTTTGCAGATTTTGTTTTTGCTCCAACAGCAACATTACACACGCAAACATTACATACAAAAGTGAAATCATAATCAAGGAGCACTTTAAGGTTAGGATTATGGTTTGGTTTAGGGTTTGTTGCTTGTAATTATGTACAATTTACTGTTTTTACTAAAGTAAGTATATTTTGTTAGTTTATGTTTACTAATGTAAATGGAACTTTATTGTAAAGAGTTACGGATATTTCTAAAAATAGTTAATCGTTCAGATGTATCTTGAACCTTGAGTCATCCTGTTTTGCTGAGTTTGGCAGATCATGGATCTGTGGAAACATTTTTTGATTTGTGTTGTCTTTTTTTCTTCCCTCCAGCATATGTTAATGAAGCAGCAGGATCGCATTGACGACCGAGTGAAAGACATCGAGGAGCAGCTGTATAAGTTGGAGTCTGACAAAGTACTGGTGGAGGTAAAGACACATTGATACGACATGAGCACACACACCTCTGTCTTACTCTGTCTCTCTGTCTGCATGTCTCTCCCCTCACCCTCTACTGCAGCTAATGAATATGTAAGAGGCTGGTTTTGGTATGACATGGCAGTGTCTGTGCTTAAACCGTATGTAGGCCTTTTCTTCCTGTCTGCAGTTTTATTTTTGTCTTTAAGGAAAATGTATTATACAAGTGTTGTACTACAAAATAATACTGTCAAGGAGAGGTCGGATCAAATTCCCCAGATTTCAGATTTGGATCTCCATTAGCTTCTACAATTCTACAACATAAAAATATGAAAATGACAATGAATATTCAAAATAAGTTAAAATTAAAGTCTAAGGAAGCTAATGCAATCAAATACATAAACACTTTTCGTTCAACATGTTTACATGAACCAGAATAAAATTTTCTGACAAAACAAGTAATTTATATTTTATTTAAAATGCCAAAACAAAAGTGAAAGATGCATGTGGAATGCTCTCACATTAAGCTACATAAAGAAAATTATTGAGAACAAAATCAAACTTTTTGTGAATGACTCATATCGAGTGACATAATGACTTGCACATTTTCACACAAATATTGCCAGTGTTGTTACTGTTAACTGAAACTATTAAAAATGGTTTTCGTTGATTGAAATAAAGCTAAAATAAAGTACAATATAAATATTACATGAAAAACCTAAACTTAAAAAAACGAAGTACTAAAATTACTAAAACTTAAATTTAAATAACAATAAATGAAAGTAAATACGAATATATAAAAAAAAAAACCTAATAAAAATGACAGCACATAACAAAAATGTTTAATCTTAAACTGATTTAAACACTATAATAACACTAAAAAATATTAATAAACACTAATACTATAATGGTATATTATTTACTATTAAAGTTGCTATATAACTGTATTGTTTAGTATATAAATAATACTAAAATGATACTGAATATGAATTTGGTAATTTTATGTTCATAAAGACAAATATATCAGCAAAATACAGTTTAATGGCCAGTAAAGTAAAAAGTTAATTTTGGACCCTGTATACAAGCTTTTCTAAAATTAAAAGGTGGTGTGTGGTTACAGATGATCTTGTGAAAGTATATCAAGATTTCAGAATATCATTTAGATGGCACAGATACATTTCAGTCTTTTGTGCATCTCATAGGCTATTAACCCTTCAAAGGTCTGTTTCGTAAGTTGCTCTACAAACCCTTTTACACCATCAGATGTACATTGTTGTTGTTTTCTACCTTTTTTATTTCGTCGGGAAGTAGAATTTCGCTCATTTTTGCTGTCGGTCAGCGGTTGACCTTTCAAAGCTCTATTAAGATTTACTTGGAAAATTCAGGTTCATTCATTAATCAACATTGTCTGAGATATTTCTCCTAAAAGTTGTCATGATAATTTTTACAGTACATGAATAATACAGAGCTGTTAAATCAATGTGGATAGTATAGCCCAGATCATTTGCTTTTGGGATAATATTAATGAAGTTTATATTAAAATAAATGCCTTTTGATTGCAGACTTTGGTGAAATCTGAGCACAGTCTGGCACATTGTGAAATGTCCTCTTCTGAAACTCTACAGCAGATGAGAATTTAATTGGGATTTTTCTCAGGATAAACATCTGAGAAGTGGAAAAACTTAAGTGCCCCTATTATGCTATTTTAATGGTTCCTTGTTTTGTTTTGGAGGTCTCCTACATTAGCTTTACATCCATCTAAGGTCAAAAAACATTGTCATAATATACATTGCAGCATCAGCTCTTTTCTCACAGTGTCTGAAACGGTTCGATAAAGGATTCAGTCTTTCTAAACCCCACTTTTTTGACAGCCTACTCTACTCCGATTGCCCAGTCTGTTGTGATTGGTCTACTGCTTACAGTGTGTGTCTGAAAGAAAACTGCTATTACCATATCTGAATTTCAGATATTCTTAGCATTTGTAAACACAGTGATACGAACAGTAATGATGGTGTCAGTTTAAAGGTGTCTTTTTAAAAGATGTAATATAAGTCTAAGGTGTCCCCTGAATGTGTCTGTGAAGTTTCAGCTCAAAATACCCTATACATTTTTTTTTTAATACATTTTTTTAATTGCCTATTTTGGGGCATCATTAAATATGCACCGATTCAGGTTGCGGCCCCTTTAAATCTCGTGCTCCTCTCCCCCGGAGCTCGCGCTTGCCTTAACCAGCATAAACAAAGTTCACACAGCTAATATAACCCTCAAAATGGATCTTTACAAAGTGTTCGTCATGCAGCATGTCTAATCACGCAAGTATGGTATTTATTTGGATGTTTACATTTGATTCTGAATGAGTTTGATAGTGCTCTGTGGCGGGCAAGTGATGTAACACTGAACACTGGTAACACTATCAACACTGACAATCGCAGCAAGCCTAGTGCCGGTTTTACGTTATCAATTCAAGCCTGAGTCCTCATCCTTTGGAAGTGCATGCAAAGTAGATTTGCTTTTGCAGCACAGAAAGAAGTGTCTTCTCAACATGTCGACAACACAGACCAAAATCTTCCAGGCTTCAGCTGCAACTACAGTGTTTGAGAGTCACAGTAGATGCTGTTTGCGGGCAGCCAAAAAAGACCATAGGCTGGCATTATGCAATTTGTTAGATACCTACGTAGGTTTGAGCATTAAGTAAGACTGGAATTTCTGACTACTCGTTTCAGCAGTTCAGAATCTGTTCTTTCTTTTGGGAGACAGTAACTCCATTTATCGTGCACTTTGATCTTTAAAACTTTGCAGACCGTTTACATTCATAAACAGCTAAATAATACACAACATGAAAGGTAGTCTCTGAAAAAGCATAAATAGGGGCAATTAATTTATTTTCCATTTAATTTCACTGCTGTCTATAAAACAAATTACAAAGATAAAGTCTGTGTTTTCTTTCCTACAGGGAGATTTTGGTTAAGGTTTTTACATTTAGGGAAATTATAGAAATTCAGTGTGCATCCTGTGTTTGTTATGCAGGATAAGGTACAGCAGCTGAAGGAGGAGGTGCGTGTGCAGTATCACAAAATGCACCAGCTCTTAGAAGATGACCTGGGGAGAACTCTGGAGGTGCTGGATAAAGCACACACCAAATACTGCCAGGAGAACTCAACCCAAACCCTCCAGCTCAATGCACGCCGTCAGGAGGCCAAGAAACTGCTCAGCTCTGTCCAAGTTGTGTTTGACAAGGCGGAGAATATTAACATCATGAAGGTGAGGTCGATTCACTTTTCCACCCTTCACAGATGCATTCATCTGGTCATCCTTAACGGCCTATGATATCCTAGTCCTGTGGGTGGGGACTTTTAATTCATAATTCTATTGTTTTCAATGTATGATTCCACGTCTAGCAAGTAAAAAACAGAATATTGCCTTAAATTAGTTTTTGATTATTAAACATTATGTCATGGTTTCTTGGAAGTCTTTCTGAAACCAGTTTCCTTCATATAAAGGCACTCTCTGTCTGACTGGGCAATAAGGCGGCTGTCTTGGGTTTCGGACATAGTGAATATTTCTTTAAGCACTCTCTCCTTTGACTTTTGCTAGAAATCCCCTTGCACTCAGCCACACGCTCTCATAAATACACAGTGTGAATGTGTCCATACCTGTGAGAAATGCTTCCCTGTCTGTGTGTGGTTGTTATCAGCATATCTGCACTTCCAGATTTTTCCATGTTTACAGACAAAGAGGCAGTCAAGCAGGAGCTTGTAGACTGCAGTAAGATTAATATTTTGCTCTGTTTTCTTTTGCTTTGTAGAACACAAAACCAGTGAAAATACTCATGGATAGGTATGTCCTTTATGAAACAAAGTATTGACATTAAAGTTTTTTTATTAAATATTTTTGAATATATATATAGTAATCTGGTGATATCAAATGGTCTTTTTACAGATCAACCTCATGTACAGGCAGTGTTCTGCCTCCTTACAAAGTGGGTCATCTTAATTCCAAAATATTCCTGTCTGAAGTCTCAAAAAAGGAAAAGAACTTGAGAAAAATACTGGAAGGTAAGTAGAAACGTACTCAGCGGCTCATTAAATGGTGTGTCGCACAACTTTTCTAGTTGGTTCATGGGTTCTGGTATAAAAAGTTTGCCAAACCCATAAGAAACCAACATCAATAAAAAAATTCTTGGAACGTGTTTACTAGATTATAAAAGATTTTTTTCATTATCTCTTATTCGTCATTGACCCTGGAATGCCTTCATCCTCAAAAATCTCAAAAACGTATAAAACATTGAAGAAATAAGGGGACGATTACACAACACTGTTTTCAACAAAAAACACAAAGCTTTTTATGCGTTTTGGACGTTCATTCACACGACAATGGCGTTTTGAGGGCCTGAAAATGCAAACTTTTAAAAATGAGATTCAAAGTTTTTGAAAACGATACCGTTATCGTCTTCATGTAAATAACAAAATGTGAATTTGTGAAAATGGTGACGTCATGCGTATTACAGGTTCCATCCATAGACGGTAAAAAAAGATGGACGACGCACCTTCACTCTCTTCCATTGTAGTAACTGAAGCTGCCAGTGTGCCAATAAGGCACTGACATCTTGAGTCCCGAGTCTGCGCATAATGAACTTGGAGCCCGAGTCTGCGCAGTAGTGAGTTTGAGCTGCAATATCAAGGTCCCACCCACACTCCTGCAGATTTGGTTAATACTGCAGTACAACTCATTATGTCGGTGTGAAATAAACAGTTCTGGAAATGTAGAAATTAAAGCTCCAATCTCCTCCCGAAGATCCAGAGAAAATGCTTCAGTGACGACTTCGCTCAGAGAAGCTGTCAATCTCAGCTGTCAATCATGACATCATAAAACATTGATGTTTTTATAGCATCAAATAACTAATAAAAAACAAACTTATTTAAAGAATGAACACTTTAACATCGGCATGATTAAAAACTGCCTAAAATGACAGAAACCATAATATTTGATGTGTAATTTCACTGTTTAGTTTGTCTCACACCCCATTACATTACATGGAAAGGGCGGGGTTTATGACCTACTGCATCCAGCCATCTAAGGACGATCGAGACGCTTTGGCTTCACTTTTCAGGACTCGCGTGGCACGCTTGGTTCCATCTATAGGCGCATAGTGTTTGTTTACAAAGTGACATCGCCATCTACTGGCCTGGCGGCATAACACAGCATTTTTAGTCGTTTTCGTGGATCCGTGTGAATGGGGATCGTTTTGACAACTTTGTTATCTGTACGAGAAAAACACAAAGAAAAAACATATCCATTTTTAGTATGTCGTTGTGTAAACGTACCCTAAGAAAAAATAAATATTGGTTTTGAGGACCTTTTTTAAATTTTTATATAATAAACAATTTTTGCTCTTGTTTTTTGTTGTCGTTACATGATATCCAAAGTAAAATCTGGGAGTTGATCCAACAGAGAACCACTAACTTGGCTTGCAAAAACATTTCTGTTCAACATATATATATATATATATATATTTTTCCTCAAATCAAACTCTTTATCTTCTGTCCCCTTGTTTCCAGCACCATTCAGTACTCCCTCACACTTCCTCCAGAGCATATCTGTCCACCCCTCCAGTGCGAATACCTCCGGGGGTGAGAAACGCAAACACTCCACGGCCTTCCCTGAAAGCAGCACCAGCCTGCTGGATTCCTCGTCAGGCCCCATGAGCAAACAGCAGTTCCTGGGTCAAGGTTCCAGCTCCACCGACGGGCCGACGTCACAGCCGCCCATGGCTCCCTGTAGCTCCACCCAGCACATTGTAGGCCTCAGCAGTAGCAGCAGCGCCCAATCGGTCCATCATTCCAGCTCTGTTTTTACTCCAGCTGACTACCCCAATCCCAGCTCATCCCAGCAGGCCATGCTGCCACAGTACGGTGGGCGTAAGATTCTCATGTGCACGATGGACAACTGCTACTGCTCTAGCGTCCCCTCCATATCGAACCACCGCGGCCATCCTCCCTACCCTCGCTCGGGATCTTTCCCTTGGACACAGGAGTACTCGCACCCCCTGCCCTCCACGGCCTCAATGTCCCAGCCCCTCCAAGGGCTCTCCATGCACGACTGGATCGACGCCTCACAGAGCCACAGGCACCCTGATTTCTATGGATTGTATGGGCAATCTTCCACTAAACCATACGTCACCAGTTAACCTTCCACTGCATCTCCGGTTTATCTCCGATAACTCAGATAATTTCCTTCATAGACATTTTTTCCCGCCTGACTTTCAAAATCAGGCTTGTTAACATCACAGTTAAAAGGAAAACAGCACTTTCTATCATGCAATGCAAGCCTCTCGGCTTCAAAACACCAATCTCTTCCAACTTAAGCATTAAAACCTTGTCTGTCCCTGAGTAAAATAATAAGGGAATCTTTCTTTGAGAAATGTGGAGGCGGGACCCAGCTGAGTTTTTAAAATTACAAACAGATTTTGGATAATTGCAGAGGGTTCTGACCCAGAGCAGATAATGATCACTTGTACATGGAGTTAGTTTTAACTCCTTTCACTTCCCCTCTTCCTGCCTTTAGGGCATCGGGAATCTGGTTGGTTGTGCTAAAGATTCCTTTTAACATTGCTATTAAACTTCTACAGTTCTATTATCGGTAGATGGGGAATATTGTTATTAAAAAAGAGGGATAGAGTCTGTTTATTATTTATCATTTCACCTCTACTGCACCTTGAGATTTTGGGCTTAAGTTTCTGCTGAACCGCTCCACAGGTAACCGCAATTATGGTTTGACGTGTTACTTACATTCCTTAGAGGCCAGAAGTTCTTGTTTTTTCTGTTATGTTTACAATTATGTATTAATATTTTTCATTAATTTTCGGTAGGCTGTAAAAGATCAGTACAAAAACTCAGTCCAGGTTCTTTGGAGGCTTCACTCAAAGAGGTTCCACCAAGCATGTCATGAGCTATTGCGTCTGAAGTACTTCTGGATTCTGCTTCCTGTCAGATAATGTTATTTCCTGCATTTAAGCAAATGTGAAGCATGTTCAGGATGATTGGTGCCTATACACACCTCTGAGTCTTATAACGGTGTAGATATACTTCCTGTTTTAGTCGGTGAAGCCCTGTGTGGTCACCGTGGAACACTGATTGTCATGAACATGCTGAAAATCTTCCTGTTTGTGATTGTAGGCATGCAGGAAAGCCTTTCTGTGCACTCAGAAATCCAAAAAGACTCAACTGAGTGAGACTAGAGAACAGTTGACTTTTTTTCCACATATTTTATACAAGAAAACTGGATGGACTGCATACATTTGGAAATCAAAATAAATGTGCTTCAAAAGAGTATTAAATGCTGGTTTAAACAGACGTGTGCGAAATCTCTTTTGTAATTTTGTAATGTAGTTTTCTTTTTGCTGGCTGAAGTCGTGGCTCAAAACTATGGAGCTTCTAATGCAGTGATTCGCAACCAAGGGGCCTCAGAAAGCTTCTAAGTGTGACCTTTTTACAAGATGTAAGTCTCAGGTGTCCCCAGAATGTGTCTGAAGTTTCAGCTCAAAATACCTCACAGATCATTTATTATACCATGTTGCAAATGCCCATTTTTGAGTGGAAGGAAAAACATGCTGTTTTCGTGCATGTGTCTTTAAATGCAAATGAGCTGCTGCTCCCCACCCACTTTACAGAAGAGGGCGGAGCCTACAGCTTGTGTCTCGGATACTCTGCCAAAAACGAACAAAACGTCTGTTTGGTTTTGATTATCATCTCTATCGCAGCTATGCTCACGTGACATTGCAGTTCTTCATCATCATGAAAGTTAATTATTTGCACGTGTTTAAATGGTTTAAACTTCTGATATATAGTTTTCTGAGCCCACACATGCGAAGCATGCGCACAGAAAGCTGGCTGTCAGACGGCGCTTTGAGTATTAAACTGATTTCTCTTACACGTTTTTTTGCTTTTTCCATCGTCAAATACACACAAGGTTATGTCAAAAACACAAAGTTCGCAAACACAGTCGGTTATGTCTGTGAACATAAACAGCAAGTAAAGAAATTGCATGTGTATATTAGATCTGTCTATTAAAGTGAAATCAGCATAATATACAGCACTTACAGCTACACTCTAAAAAATGCTGGGTTAAAAAAACCCAAGCTGGGTAAAATATGGACAAACCCAGCAGGTTGGGTTAAAAGGCACATATTATGCCCTCTTTCACATGATGTAATATAAGTCTCTGGTCTGGTCAAGCTTAAAATACCCCACAAATTTGCCCCTATTTGGGGGTGAGCAAAAACACGCCTTTTACTATATTACTATATTGCTGGCTAAAAAAATAAATCCAAAATTGGTTGAAAAAAATGGCTGGGTGAAAACAACCCAATCCCTGGTTTTGTCCATATTTAACCCAGCAGTTTTTAGAGTGTATATATGCTGTTAATATGAACCAAACAAAATGAAAACAGAAAATCACTCACTGCTCTTGTTTAAATGACTTGAATAAGAATACATTTGTTACTTGAATGCTGCTGCTTAACGCTCTGGTGAGGAGATAAAAATGGCGGACTGTGCTCACTCAGGGGAGGAGCTAAGCTAATAGGGCAGATTCTGTTGCCAGTTGGGGGCGGGGCTTCCAAAATCTGGAACCCCTTGTTTTGGAGAGACTTGTTTATGATTTAAGGGGAATTTTAAAAGGACTGGGTGGATTTACCATTATAGGATGGTTGTTTACACATACTGCTGACACATCTGTGTTCCTTTTAAAAGTGATTCTTGCATAATAGGTCCCCTTTAAAATAAGTTAAAACAACTAAAAATCAAGATATTTTTCTTTGAAGAACCAGAGTTACCACTGTCTTGAAAAACCTGGATATATGAGATAGCCTAATTTGAAAAATGTGATTTCTTTACCTGGAAACATTGTGTAAATGAACAATATTTTATAACACCATTGACATTTTTATACTGTATATTATATGAACATACGTTCAAGCTCTAAAATATTTTATCGGGTTGCAGATCTCTGCTCCCAACGAAAATCCCACAAATCAAGCATGACCCTGTTTGTCTTGGATCATTTGCCCCTAGACCTTGTTGTTGATTATCAAAACAGGTTTGGAGGTTATGTTTGAAGTGAAGTTAATCATTCGTGAGGAAGTTTAATCATTTGTTTACAAGATAGTAACAGCATTATGGGCAAGTCCGAAGCGAAAACTTGAGCGAAATATGTGGCTTCTGAAAAAGAAAAAAAAAGAAAGAAAGAAGCAAAGACCACTTTTAAATCATTTAAATATAGCAGCCTAAAGACTGATGCCAGACTTTCCAGCTCTTCCTTATGGGTCAATGGGGGCATCAGTCACATTTTTCCATTAAAGCATGGTGGGATGGGGGCGCAGGGCTGGCTGGAGTAGAAAGGGGATGGGGGAAGTAATCAGGCTTGAAGAGCAGCTCATCATTTATTTATAAAGTGTAATGTTCCAGCCCCTCTCCTCCCACAAACCCCATACATTCACTCTTACTGCGCTCTCAGACCAGCACAGTCAACAATTTGTGACCAATTAGAAATCTGACTAGACTCTCCCCTCTTTTTTCCTCCTGCTTGCTGTGGGTGGACACGCCATATGCTCGCGAGAGCTCCACAATGGGTTTGTTTTTCTGAGCTCTGCCGTCCCATGATGTTAATCACGCTGGCTGCTCATGCTGGCTCATTGCAGCCCGTGGGAGGACTGTAGCCTTCCGGAAGGATCGATTGCAAGACACAACAGAGGCTGCCTGGCTCAACTCCTCTATACATGTGATTACATACGGATGTATGTGAGGCCTGAAGTGAAAAGGAATATAAAAAGCACCTCAAACATGGGGATTGTGTGAAAATTTGAGGGTGTGGGCATGTTTGTACAATGGCTTCAAGGTCTTCTGTACCTTTTGAGCCCAGCACAGACCAGCTGTAGTCTAAAGCCTCTTGTTTTTCTGCAACAGTCACTTTTGCTTACTCTTCTTTTGCCATCAATTATTAAAACCTGCCCAGTTATTACGGGGAACAGTGTCCCACGATGAAGGCTTTGCTGGTGTTGATCACATTTGCACTTTCAGATTTGTTTTGCTACATGTTTAATGTAGTTTGAGAACTTGCAGATTAGAGAGCGGACACACTTAGAGAGGGCCTGATCACAAGAACGCAAATGTTCAGCATGAATATTCCGTCTAATTCTGGATTCTTGCAATTAGTCTGTTCTGGATTCAAACATGCTTAGCAAAATAGTTGGTTTGTTTGACTTCAGCTGTGGCTGGATTTAACCGATTGACAAGATTTGCTGATTGCATGCAGTGGGGGAGTTGAAAATGGAGACGTGAAGCGCTTTCTGCTTCCCGTAGTGATGCTTGCGCTGTGTTTGCGTACTTTATCACAGATTAAGTGGATTATTTGTCAAATACACAGACATTTACGATGTTTTCATGTAGCAACAGAAACACTTTTCATTCAATACTTTATCTGCTGCTTAATACAGAACCTGTATGTATGGCCCTGTTTATGCCTGGTATTAAGATGAATTTTGATCGGCTCACGAGTGGACGAGGGTGACACTCCTGTTTACACCTGGTATTTTAATCTGTCTCTTTTGTCCACTTTCAACCCTGTTCTGTCCTGATTTCTTCAAGGGAAGGGTATGGCTTTTTCAGATCTTTCAATTTAATGGACAGCATAAGCTTGTGCAATTTACATATGAACACGCCCGGAGATGACAGGAAAACCCGGAGAGCATCAGCTTTCGCTTCTGCTCTAACAGCCGCAAGACCGACCGTACGCTGTGGGTGCGTGTTAGAAATCAGGAATGGTGAGAGAACATTGTGTTTGGTACATTTTTCATCTTCCAACCAAAATTGGGTCTCCAGCCAACAAAGTTTAAATCTTATCTGGCTAGCACGCTTCCCATAATGTTTACGCATTAAGTCAGTAGGCGGTCTTTTGTGGCTGTTCGAACTAGAGTTGCAAAGGGGCGGAAAGTTTCCGGAAACTTTCCACGGGAACTTAACCTTGAATTTTGGAAATATTCCAATTCGGAAACTTAACAGGAATTTATGGGAATTAATTTGAAATTTATACAGATTTATAATATTTATATAAAATGTATCATATAAAAAAAATAAACATTTTGTTTGGTCATAACATGAAATAAAAGTTATTTATTTTTCGCATTCAATTCATTCTAATTTAGTAAATATGTAAATTAAATATATTTTTATTGCAGCAATTATGTGTTATTTATTTCAGTGTCACATGATCCTTCAGAAATCAGTCTAATTTTGCTGATTTGATATTTATTATCATTGTTGGAAACAGTTGTGTCAGCATGTTAGAATGATTTCTGAAGGATCATGCAACACTTAAGACTGGAGAAATGATGCTGAAAATTCAGCTTTGATCACAGGAATAAATTATATTTTTATGTATATCAATTATTATACCATTATTTTAAATTGTAGTTATGTTTCACAATATTACAATTTTTTCTGTATTTTTGATCAAATGTGCATGTTATGGAATGCACAGTGCATGCAGGGGGTGTGGCCTCAATAGCCCTGCAGTGAGTAGTGTGCCGTGTGATGAATGTGCAAGGTAAAAAATTAACAAAAATTGCATTAGATATGGTTGTTTTAACCAAAATTATGTTGCAAGATGTTTTTTTCAAATACAAGTACCCTGTTATAGGCTAACCCGCAAATTTGCAAGTTCCCTGTTTATTCCCATTAATTCCTGTTAATTCCCATATATTCCCATTAATTCCCATGGAAAGTTTCCAGCTTTGTAAATTCCCGGAATTTTGCAACCCTAGTTCGAACACATTCAACCTCATGAGCGTTTCCACTATGAAAGCAATCTGGTCAAATGCGTTTTCGATTACCTCTGGATTAGGGCTGGGCGATATATCGAATGCTTTTGTCACGCGCAATTCGTCAGTAAAGCCGGTTCCCTGATTGCCACCATCACCTGCTTTCAAATGATAAGCCACACAATATCGCGTTCAATAACGATATGAATCGCCTTCGATAATGAACGCGATATTGCGTGGCTTATCAATGAACTACGGCTCTGTCTATTAAATGCCGCTTCATTTGAAAGCAGGTGATGGAGATTTAGCGGTAATCAGGGAACCAGCTTTACTGACGAAATGCGCGTGACAAAAGCATTCGATATATCGCCCAGCCCTACTCTGGAAGTGGTTGAAAGTGGACAAGCTCAAAACATTTTACAACCCAGCATTTAGCATCATCCACTTGTGATCCAATTGACGACAACGCATCTTACTACCAGGTGTAAACTGGGCCTTGGTGTGTGAACAGGCCATGAGAGTCCTGAGAGGAGAACAACAGAAATGATACACTTTCTCAAAAACAAAACAAAACTAATTCCTAGAAACCTTCTGCTATTTTCCATAAAACAAAAGGTGAGTAGGTGGTCCATCGCTGCTATACACTGTGTGCAGAATTATTAGGCAAGTAGTTTTGGAAGATCATTTTTATTTCAGGATAAGAGATGGACTAAAAATGATCTTCCAAAACTTACTGCCAGATTCTAGAAGATAAATTCTTCAAACAGTGGTACAAGAGGATGTGGTGCTGGTCCTTCAGGAGTCACTCTCAAGCTGTCTGTCTATAAGGCCTATAAAAACCCAATATTCATGTATTTTATAACACTTCAGCTTGTGATTCTTATTAAGAGCGGGTCATTTTTTAGGATTCTTCACCTAACCTAAGTCTCTGAGATCCTGACACCTTGCACTTCTGGAGACTCCAGGTAGGTTGCAGTTCTGGAAAATGGTGGCGCTGGAGACTAAAGGGTTCCTGATGGTTTCACAATTAATTCTTAATTATTTTGCAGTTAACGTGTCTTTTCTTTTCCACCTGTTTTTGTATGACCCCGCTGACCCAATGAGAATTTTGCTGTCCCTAGGTCATGCTTTAACTTTGCAATTTCTAGTATTGCGTCCTTCTCATGAGTATTTAATAATTTTTGACTTTTCAGTCTGAGTTAAATCTCTTTTTTGGCTCATTTTGCCTGTAAAAGAAAACCTGCTTAATAATTCTGCACACCTGAATATAAGGCATTATTCATTTCGAGCCTTCATGAGCAATTATATATCACTTATAAACGATTACAGACAATATTAATAGTAGTTATTAAGATTGATGTGGATTGGAATTGGTAAAATGTGCTTGGAAAAAAAATATGATCAGAAAATCTACTTGCCTAATAATTCTGCACACAGTGTACTGGAAGCATCAAGACGAATTAGAGTTTACCCTACAAATTTAATACGCTCACATGTGTACCATTAAATGTATTTTGAGTGCTTGGATCACAAGACGTTGTAGGTCCCATTTACACCTGTATTTAGTGCTGACCACTTCAGCTATAAATCTGACACAGATGTTAATACCAGATGTATGCAGGGCCTTTGTTTCTCTTGCTTCTCACATTTCTTAACTCTGATACCACAGAGTGAGAAGGAAAGAGGGGGAAGGGATAAAGTTTTTTAATGATTTTCAGAATAAGGAGGAGACGATAGGGAAGAGAGGAGGCAACTTCCAAATTGGAATGTCTGTCAGTGCCTCACATGCTCAATAATCTATTTACCATGCAGAATTAAGATTTCTGCTATCCAGCACATTGCAGCTCCAATCCCTAAAGCCAGGACGGATAATCCAAAATCCCTCTTAGGGCCTGTGAGGCCAGTCCTGGAGTAACAGAGGCAGGAGAATTGCAGGGGCCTCTGGGTACTTCAGAGATCAACCCGCTGCAACAACTTAAAAGTAGCTCAATTCTGTGGGAAAACCACGGACTTGGCAACACTGATATTCACAACGATCTTTTCCATACACTTATGGCCCCTTTCACAGACTAGACTTAAAGGAGACTGACCTATTATGTAAAATTCACTTTTACATGGTGTTTAAACATAAATGTGTGTGTACACAACCACCCTATAATGATAAAAAAAAAAATAAATAAATGTAATCCCCATAAATCATAAGCAGTGTCTCAGAACAACCCGTTTGCAGATTCAAAGTGAACATGCGATTTCTGTGCCTGCTGTTTCCATTCACAGACATAACTGACTGTGCTTATGTGAACTCTGTGTGCATTTGGCAGTTTAAGCACAATAAAACGTGAAAGAGAAGTTAGTTTAATTAAGTTCTGTCATGACAACTCTAGGAGTGTTTGGTATGGTAATGGATATGACAATGTAGATATTTTTGATAATTAGCAGGTGTGTTAAAGGACCTATTAGCACGGGCCATCTAGAGTTTCATGCCAGAACTTTGTATTCAGCGAGACGTGTCAACCAGCTTTCTGTGCGTGTGCTTCAGATGTGTGGCTCAGAAAATTATAATTTAGAAGTTTAAACTGATATAGCTCCAGTTTACACGACACTATTTTCAACTAAAAACGGAACACTTTTTTATGCATTTTGGCCATTCATTTACAAAACTGAGTTTTGGTGCCCTGAAAACGCAAACTTTTAAAAGTGCAATTTTTTGGAAAACACTAAACTGCAAACTAAACTGCAAAAATGCAAATCTGTGAAAATGGTGACGCCTTTCATATGTGTGTTATGTGTTTAGTCTATCCACCTTATTTATCATGTTTCTGTGAACTTGTGTATCCACCTTATTTTTTACGTAAGTGCAGGCGCGGCCATTTGTAAAATGAATGTGTCGTGGCTTCCGGTGTCATTCACTTCCAGCTATTTTTAGATGTACAAAACACTTGTTATGCTACTTGATATTGCAAACCAGTACAAACCTGATTCCAAAAAAGTTGGGACACTGTACAAATTGTGAATAAAAAAGCAATGCAATAATTTACAAATCTCATAAACTTATATTTTATTCACAATAGAATATAGATAACATATCAAATGTTGAAAGTGAGACATTTTGAAATGTCATGCCAAATATTGGCTCATTTTGGATTTCATGAGAGCTACACATTCCAAAAAAGTTGAGAAAGGTAGCAATAAGATGCCGGAAAAGTTAAATGTACATATAAGGAACAGCTGGAGGACCAATGTGCAACTTATTAGATCAATTGGCAACATGATTGGGTATAGAAAGAGCCTCTCAGAGTGGCAGTGTCTCTCAGAAGTCAAGATGGGCAGAGGATCACCAATTCCCCAATGCTGTGGCGAAAAATAGTGGAGCAATATCAAAGAGGAGTTTCTCAGAGAAAAATTGCAAAGAGTTTGAAGTTATCATCATCTACAGTGCATAATATCATCCAAAGATTCAGAGAATCTGGAACAATCTCTGTATGTAAGGGTCAAGGCCGGAAAACCATACTGGATGCCCGTGATCTTCGGGCCTTTAGATGACACTGCATCACATACAGGAATGTTACTGTAATGGAAATCACAACATGGGCTCTTGTCGTGAACACAATCCACCGTGCCATTCGCCGTTGCCGGCTAAAACTCTATAAGTCAAAAAAGAAGCCATATCTAACCATGATCCAGAAGCGCAGGCGTTTTCTCTGGGTCAAGGCTCATTTAAAATGGACTGTGGCAAAGTGGAAAACTGTTCTGTGTTCAGATAAATCAAAATTTGAAGTTCTTTTTGGAAAACTGGGACGCCATGTCATCCGGACTAAAGAGGACAAGGACAACCCAAGTTGTTATCAGCGCTCAGTTCAGAAGCCTGCATCTCTGATGGTATGGGGTTGCATGAGTGCGTGTGGCATGGGCAGCTTACACATCTGGAAAGGCACCATCAATGCTGAAAGGTATATCCAAGTTCTAGAACAACATATGCTCCCATCCAGACGTTGTCTCTTTCAGGGAAGACCTTGCATTTTCCAACATGACAATGCCAGACCACATACTGCATCAATTACAACATCATGGCTGCGTAGAAGGAGGATCCGGGTAATGAAATGGCCAGCCTGCAGTCCAGATCTTTCACCCATAGAAAACATTTGGCGCATCATAAAGAGGAAGATGCGACAAAGAAGACCTAAGACAGTTGAGCAACTAAAAGCCTGTATTAGACAAGAATGGGACAACATTCTATTCCTAAACTTGAGCAACTTGTCTCTTCAGTCCCCAGACGTTTACAGACTGTTATAAAAAGAAGAGGGGATGCCACACTGTGGTAAACATGGCCTTGTCCCAACTTTTTTGAGATGTCTTATTAGTCCCTTAAAATGATACATTTTCTCAGTTTGATATGTCATCTATGTTGTATTCTGAATAAAATATTGAAATTTGAAACTTCCACATCATTGCATTCTGTTTTTATTCACAATTCGTACAGTGTCCCAACTTTTTTGGAATCGGGTTTGTATTTCTTGGCATACTATTTTAATGTACTGTCTTAATTATAAACAAATAAACCATTTTACCTTTTACTGCATGTAGATATTACTTTCGTTATATGGAGTCTAATGAATCAGAAGTCTCGCACATTCACAGCAAACAGCTAACTTCTGCGTTGAAAAATAAGGTGGATAGGGAAAAAAATGGGAAGAATATCAAAGTGCAGTAAACTGTAAAAATAAGGTGGATAAGCATGCACGTTTGGCGCCAGAGTCCTGTAAAAGAATGCATATGTCTTTTTTTCACAAAATGACATCGCCAACTACTTGTCTGGTATGCGTAATACAGCATTTTTAGTCATTTTCGCGGATCTGTGTGAACAGGGATGGTTTTGATAGCGATCGTGATACAGATGATAATCAAAACCAAGCAAATGTCTTGTTAGCATTTGGCAGAATATGGGGAGCTGTGAATAAAGGAAGCACTATATCCTGGAAAGGGGGCGGGGAGCAGCAGCTCATTTGCATTTAAAGACACATGCACAAAAACAGCATGTTTTTGCTAGCACTCAAAAATGTGTATTTACCACATGGTATAATAAATAATCTGTGGGCTATTTTGAGCTTTAACTTCACAGACACATTCTGGGGACACCTACAAGTATATCTTGTAAAAAGGAGCATAATAGGTCCCCTTTAAGCTTAATTCCAGACTAAAATGCCTGTTTGAGCTGTTTTAACTGAAAACAACTTGCACTCACATATCTTAAAATATGTCTGTGCCATTGTTTTGCCTCAAGTTGCACATCAGTAATGTACGGAGCACTCTGGATATGACATGTAGGAAAAAAATAATAGGTTAAATCATGCGCACGATTTACCAATTTGTTCCCTTGATTTACTAAAACGTGTGCACGATTTACTATTTCGTTCCCTCAAAATCATGCGTATGATTTATAAATCGAGGGAACGAAATAGTAAATCGTGCACACAATTACATTTTTTTTCTCGCATGTCTTGTGCAGGGCACCGTAGTAATGTTTTTTCAAAGGCAAGTTTAAAAAAGCTACTTAAATGTCCTAATTTATCTAAGGCCTGATCCTGGCTTAATCTAAGCCCTGTCTTTGAGACCGGGCCATCGAACTAACCAAAAAACACCAAAATGAAACAAAAATAGTTTACACATTAGATGACAAATTATACAATAGGTCATATGATAGTTTTGTGTGCGAAACAGTTTAAAATTGTCATTATTCATGGATAATCTTCCCCTTTACTGCAGCTCTCAAATTATCTATTTCTTATTCACTACCGTTCAAAAGTTTGTGGTAAGATTTGCATGTCACATGATCCTTCTGACATCATCTGTGCTCCAAGAAACACCATACAGGTTTGGATTGACATGAGGGTGAGTAAATGCTGACTTCTTTTTTACTTTTTTAGGGCGGAACTGTTCCTTTAAGAAGCTGATATTCATATCTGTGTATTTTGTTAATACCAAGGATTTAAAAATCCTGGTTAAATATAACATTGAACTAGGCGTAGCAGTAAGGCTTACAGGAAACACTGCGCGTCTGTTTGAAGGCTGAATTCCCAGGCTCCAGTGTTAATAATTTGGAGATACTCAGGTAACAAAGAGGGCAGCCAGAGCAGCAGATTTCCCTCTCGTCTCCAGTTACTCATTACAGGAATATGAAACCAGAAGATCTCTGTAGCATTTGCTGGCCTGACAAGCCCTGCACTGTGTGTGGATGTCTTTGATTAGGCTTTGGCATTAGAAGTGTGATGTGTCATAGGGAAGATGGATAAACGCGCGGGGCTTCAGGCCTGCTAATGCAACGGCAGCTGCACAACAGCTGACAGGCTCCCGGTGGAGCAACAGCAGTAAAACACACCTCTACACTGAGGCATGTGCAGTCACATACACACACACGGTTGCCATGGTAACACACAGCTGTCAAGTGGATCAGACCACACCCCAGTGAACAGGCAAATACACACCAATGAGGTGATACACTGATGAGTTGACGCTCACAAACACACTATATCTCCATTCCTTACTCTCTCTCTCTTACACAAACAGACATGAGTAAACTTGCTCTGGAGCTCTCCATATGGAAAAATGATAACACATGGGAAATATTAAGCCCTTCAAACTGAAACAGTTCATGTGATTGTGTTCTGTAAATGAAAGATGGCATCGTGTCATTAGACGTGGTTACACTGGAAGTTGAGGCACAGCTCTCTCTTCCCGTGCAATTACAGCCATCTATGTGTTGCAATGTTGATTTTGAAATGTGTCAACTTTTACTGTAAAAATCACAGATTGCTACTTACGTGGTTATGAATCATCAAGCCAGGAGGATTACTAGAAAAGACAACACATGCTGAAAAGGAAATGGGAAAAGTCATCAAAAAGTCAAAAGTTGGTCATCGTAATGTCATCGCATGCTTTCAGTAGGATTCATCATGTCTGAATATTCAGCATTAAACACAAAATGATGATATTTTCCACCTGAACACAGCATATTTCTTTTTAAGAGACTTAAAGTTTCTTAAAAACTACTAGTTTGTTTTCAGACAGTTTAATATAACTTTTTAAAAAGTCAAGTACAAACATTACTGCCACTTATCAATGGCTGCTGTCACAGTTGTTAGTCCTCCATAGACTAGACCGTCCCATTTAACAACGCTCAGTCCAACCTTCACGGCCTTTGAAGACCAAGTCCTTTGAAGGATGCAGCCTCTGAATTGGGGCGCAGCCTCTAATCACAAGGACAAGAAGTGATGAAGCTTCCTGAGGAGTCATGAGTGAGGATATACAGGTGTATCCTTCCCTCACATCCTAAAGGGGGTGGAGCTAAGATGGGAGGAAAGGAAACGAGGATGCTCAAATTAGAAATGAGAAGCACCCTTGATCAAAGAGATGTAGCTGCCAGAGGGAGGGTAAGTTCATGTTTTGATAAAAGATTGAGGGCACATGAATTTAAATAAAAACTAAAGATGTGCAACAGATAAATTATTAATAATAAACAACATTCAATAAAAAAATATGAATTATCAGTTTAGATTTCATGGTGACTTTAAAAAAGTTTGCTCAAAAAAGTTCATTATGTTATTTTAAACCTGTAATTCTTTCTTTGTTCTTTTGAACACAAAATATTTTTTTTTAAATGACAGATTGTTTCAAAGCAGGTTCACATTAATACGAATTATGAAACAAACTTCGTTCAGTGTCATATCGGTGCAGTTCAATAACTCAATGTTGCAAAGTTCATCAATTATAAAACAAGTTCATTTCAGCTATTAGTTCAACAGATGGCACGAGTGTCATTATTTATTTAAAGTCAGTTAAATGTTGATTCAGTTCAGTAATAGTGTTCATGTTCAGTTCAGATTTTGTTCTCAACCAATAGTATCATTGCAGTTAAACTGATGAGTATTAAAGGGGACTTATAATGCCCCTTTTACAAGATGTAAGTCTCTGGTGTCCCCAGAATGTGTCTGTGAAGTTTCAGATCAAAATACCCCACAGATCATTTATTATAGCTTGTCAAATTTGCCCCTATTTGGGTGTGAGCAAAAACATGCCGTTTTTGTGTGTCCCTTTAAATGCAAATGAGCTGCTGCTGCCAGCCCCCTTTCCAGAAGAGGGCGGAGCTTTAACAGCTCAACAACAACAAAGCTGGAAAATCTCACGCAGCCAAAATGAGGATTGTCAGTAACGGTGTTCAGCCTTACATTGTTCAAACCGGAGTCGACACTGATGGAGAGACTTTTAGAATGAAACTGGACGTTTCTGAATGATTAGTGGATACATTTATGTAGTTGCTGTGGAGTTGATTCAACTCATCGACTAGCATGTGCCGTCATGTTCATCTTTTGTGCAAATCCAGTGTTCCGGCGTAAAATGACGGCATGACAACAACACTCTACTACAACAACTCTTCCTCTTCTCTAAAGCAGCCCAACATGGCCCCGCCCCCTTTGTTATGTGTTCTCGGGGGTGGAGTTTATGTAAATTTTAGGGTTAGTGATGTCACTAACCCGGGAAGAAGCTCATTGTAGTCCCTTCCAGTCATTTGTTGTAGTCTTTAAACAGTGAATTCTTTAAAAGAAAATATCTCTCTTTGCATTGAACTTTGAGCGTCGTAACTTTGCAGATGTTGTTTATGATCAAACAGCAACATTACACACTAACTAAAGTTAAAAAAGTGAAATCATAATCAAGGACCCCTTTGTCTTTTAAACCTCATTACCCTGGTTTCACACACATGGCCTAAGCCTAGATTAAAATTTATATTTGAACTGTTTTAACTGAAAGCAAATTACACTGACATATATTAAAATATATCAGTGCCATTTTTTTGTCTCAAGAATCAGATGCACACCAGTATTGTGTTTTTCTAAGGTAAACTAAGGTCTAATCCTGGCTTAATCTAAGCCCTGTCTCTGAAACCAGGCCATTTTGTCCTAAAAATGAAAGTCAGTGGAGTCCTTTGTTGTTTTGGACCCCACTGAGTTTCCCTGTATATGGACAAAACGTTCTTCTATTGTGTTCAATAGGAGAACAATCATGCAGGTTTGGTGATGATGACGGGATTCTCCTAACTGTTTGTGATTCCCTGTTCAGAAGCTCGAGGTCAGCCTCACCAGCAGATGACACACCTCATCACCATGTCCTTCACAGCCCAGGTGGCCTCTGTGGATTGTTCCTGTTTGGTATCATTCAGTGGACGAACTCAAAAGCAGAAAATGTCTGTTGCTCACTGATTTGCAAATGAATGTGCTGACATTCCCGGTGCATTAAAACCCACCCTGTGTCTCTATGTTTTAAGAGTGCAGTGTTTGCTGAGTGCTTGGACTGAAGACTGGGCAAAGCAAGGAATTGAGTGAATGTATACTCTGAGGAATGAGTTCTCTTGTGAACCCACAACATCTCTGAGTGCTTTGTCTGTCAATCAGGCATTAGATTTCCAAGTAAGCTTATCAATTCCAGTTACCAAGAGTAAGGTATCAATAGCTACAATTTATTTTTAAGTGCACTGCCAGCTCCGGAGAAAAGCATGCAGTGCCTTTACGCATTTATGAAACAGCAGGTCTCTACACATTTAACAGTTCTGACATGACCATAAAGCAGTTGGAGCAGTTGCCATGGCAACATAGGGTTTGACGGAGGTGTGACATTAGCCCTGCCCTCTGAGGGGGAGGAGAGCCCCAGTGGAACACAAGGTCAGGGTGATACTACCACCTGCCCACATCTGCCTCTCTCCATAGATAGATTGATTCAAAGATAGAGAGATGACTTCCGATTCAGTAGCGGCTATAGGAAAATAAGTAGATGAATAACAAAGTGCAGTACATGGTAAAACTAACTGCATTACAATACAGTGTGTTTATGATTATGATAATAATAATAGAATAAAATTACAGCAACTAATAGTTTGCGGTATCAAGCAGCATAACGGACTGTTTTTGTAGACGTAAAATAACTGGAAGCGATTCTACTAAATATGCATTTAAGGCGGATTGATTTAAGTGTGCTGTAACATGATGGGGCATGAGTTTTGACTGATTAATGTTCAATGGGAATGTACAGCTTTTGTCACACAACTTAAAGAGGTAGCCTACTTGGCTGGCAAAATGGGCTTTCAATAAAACTTGGCTGCCTATCCAGTGAAAAGGAGAAAAAAAGTTTTGAAATTGGTGCAACAAGATTAGAGAAAAAAAGGGCACTTGTCTTCCCTTTTGCCAAACAGATGGGAAAACTTCACCCGTAATGCACTGAGCATGTTGCCGTCCAAGTCTGCTATGGATACACTTACCAGAGTCAAATACAGCCTTGCTTTATTAGGAAATACTTCTCTGCAAACTTTTAGTCATAATGGTATTGACGTATTGTGTTGTATTGTTCCCGGGCGCAAGAATTCAGAGAAAATGTTTAGCGGCAATGAGTTAGTTTCGGTTTTCAGTGGAGTACGGAATAGAACAATTTAAAAGAAAATTGCGACTTTTTATTTAAACGTTTTAACAATTCTGACTCTTTTCTCACAACTGCGAGATATAAATTCGCAATTGCAAGTTATAAAGTCCAATTTTGAGGGGAAAAAACAGTTTTTAGCTCACAATTCTGCCTTTTTATAACTCGCAACTGCAACTTTATAGCTCGCAATTTTGAGTTTATATCACGCAATTCTGACTTTATATGTCACGATTTTGAGTTTATATCACACAATTCTGACTTTATGTCACGATTTTGAGTTTATATCACGCAATTCTGACTATAATTCACAATTCATACTTTATAACTCACAATTCTGACTTTATAATTCGCAATTGCAACTTTATATAACACAATTCTGACTTTATAACTTGCAATTGCGAATTTATCTCACAATTCTGAAAAAAAAAAAAAAGAATTGTTTGATAAAAAGTCACAATTGCCTTTTTTTTTTTTATTCAGTGGCAGAAACGAGCGTCCACAGAAAATTTTTGTCTATGTGTAGATTAATTTCTGGTTGTAAGGTGTAAAAATAACTTGACTTTCACCATTAATTGCGCACTGGCTAAAGTTTATACAGACATACACAAAATATTCACGTAGGCTATAATTGAAACTGAAGTGTTGAAACCAAGAGAAATGAGAAATGTCATTTAAAGTTTCATTTTGTAGACATTTCTTAAATATTTCTTGTCATAACTTCTAATGTTTTCTGTTTTTTTCCTGTTTGTGACAAGAGCATCTGTTACATGTGACATGCTGGTCTGGTGCTTCAGACTTTTACAGAAGGCATCATGTGGATAATAATATTATTCTCTCAATATCATGTCATCGTAAATAGAAAAAACTCTCCACTGCTACAGCCAGGTTCTTAGGCTTACTAAACATGTTACAAGCACACCTATGTAGCAACCCCGCTGGTTGTAATATACAGCTTATCATTGTGATTTAGCCTGATGCTCATCCCACAGTCAGTTGAATAAAACAGGCTGTGCAAGAAATGGTTTATGTAATGTTTTTCTTTAAAAAAAAAAAAGCCTAGCAGCGTATAAAACATCTAAAAGGAATAAATCATAGAAATCCAAGATATTGAAAGAGATTCCAAGATCCAACAGACATACATTCTAATAATAATAATAATAATAATGCAAAAACACTTATTACACTTACTTCAGTGGTTGATTGTACAGTATAAATCAGAATTTCATGCTATTGCACAGTGTTTACAGAGTACAGAGTGGATGGCTGAGGAATGGTTCAGAGGGGTCAGGGGTTAGAAGAGTCCCTTTAACCTGGACGAGCTGGTAGAAAATCCACACAGTTCACAAAGTTTGCTTTTCACATTCCCTTTATAAAAAGTACTAGGCTCACTACTTCTTCTTTGCAGTAATGTTCTTGCAGACCCAGTTCATGCCATCCTGAAAGAAAGAAGCACTTTAGCTGAAAACCAATCATCGATGGGAAGGCCTAAACAACTGCATGTAAGAATTTAATAAAAGAAGGCTAATGTTAAAGCAATGACTCACCTGGACTCCCTCTCCTGTAAGAGCAGAGCAGGACTGAATTTGCCAAATACGGTCCCGAATGGTGTGCAGGTTCAGTCCCTCTGCGATCTCAGATGCTGGAGCAGCGGTCAGCAGGTCTTGCTTATTGGCAAAGATTAAAACGGGTACGCCACTAAGTTTCTCCTCATCCAGCAGCTCAGCCAACTCCTGCACACCACATAAACAATTCAAATAGTAATTCAATAGCTCACCTTTGCTTGAACAAATGCATATCAAGAAAGTATATGCAAACGTATTTCTTTTGGCGTTTCACTCCCAATCACTATAAATATCAATGCTGCAGTGAACTGTATTAAGCAGGAAAATGTAGCTAGACTTAGAAACTTACGAAATATCCTGCAGAGGCCTTGGAAGGTTCATAATCTCTCCTCTACACACATATGCACACACAAACAATACAAGTAATAATGAACAGATTTGCTATAAAGAGATATTTTTATACCTGTCCCGTTTCCTCAAATCTCTTCCTGTCTGCACTGTCTATGACATAAATCTAAAAATGCAAAAACAACATCAGAATCATCACATAAACAAATATGGGTAATATCACGTACTTAAGAAATATTACATATACACACCGATCAGGCATAACATTATGACCACCTTCCTAATTTTGTGTTGGTCCCTCTTTTGCTGCCAAAACAGCCCTGACCCGTTGAGGCATGGACTCCACTAGACTCCTGAAGGTGTGCTGTGGTATCTGCACCAAGATGTTAGCAGCAGATCCTTTAAGTCCTGTAAGTTGTGAGGTGGAGCCTCCATGGATCTAACTTGTTTGTTCAGCACATCCCACAGATGCTCGATTGGATTGAGATCTGGAGAATTGAGGCCA
The DNA here is from genome assembly GCF_024489055.1 of Chanodichthys erythropterus. NCBI lineage: Eukaryota > Metazoa > Chordata > Actinopteri > Cypriniformes > Xenocyprididae > Chanodichthys > Chanodichthys erythropterus. Next base: position 5,134,307 of record NC_090225.1, read on the forward strand.
AGTCAACACCTCAAACTCGTTGTTGTGCTCCTCAAACCATTCCTGAACCATTTTTGCTTTGTGTCAGGAGCATTATCCTGCTGAAAGAGGCCACAGCCATCAGGGAGTGCCGAAAAGGGTGAAAGGGTGTACATGGTCTGCAACAATGCTTAGGTAGGTGGTACGTGTCAAAGTAACATCCACATGGATGGCAGGACCCAAGGTTTCCCAGCAGAACATTGCCCAAAGCACACTCTGCCTCCTCCGGCTTGCCTTCTTCCCATAGTGCATCCTGGTGCCATGTGTTCCCCAGATAAGAGACGCACACACACCCGGCCATCCACGTGATGTAAAAGAAACCAGGCCACCTTCTTCCATTGCTCCGTGGTCCAGTTCTGATGCTCATGTGTCACTGTTGTCTCTTTCGGCGGTGGACAGGGGTCAGCATGGGTCAGACTGGTCTGCAGCTCCATACACAACAAACTGATGCACTGTTTATTCTGACACCTTTCTATCAGAACCAGCATTAACTTCTCCAGCAATTTGAGCTACAGCTGGACCACACGGGCCAGCCTTCGCTCCCCACATGCATCAATGAGCCTCGGCCGCCCATGACCCTGTCACCGGTTCACCACTGTTCCTTCCTTGGAGCACTTTTGATAGATACTGACCACTGCAGACCGGGAACACCCACAAGATCTGCAGTTTTGGAGATGCTCTGATCCAGTCATCTAGCATCACAATTTGGCCCTTGTCAAACTCGCTCAAATTCTTACACTTGCCCATTTTTCCTGCTTCTAACACACCAACTTTGACGACAAAATGTTCACTTGCTGCCGAATATATCCCACCCACTAACAGATGCCGTGATGAAGAGATGATCAGTGTTATTCACTTCACCTGTCAGTGCTCATAATGTTATGCCTGATCGGTGTATATATACATACATACACACACTACTGTTCAAAATAAAAGAGATTAATGAGTTTATTCAGCAAGGATGCATTAAATGTATCAAAAGTGACAGTAAACACTGTTTTTCAAAGAATTCTGAAAAAAGACTGTTTAAAAAAAATATTAAGTATTCAACATTGATAATAATAATTGACAACTGGCTGATGAAAATTAAGCTTTGCCATCACATGAAAAAAATAACATTTTAAAATATATTCAAACTAGAAATGTTTCGAGAATATTTCACAATATTAGTGTTTTTACAGTTTTTTTGATCCATTTTGGTGAGGATTAGCAACTGTAGTGATACATGAGAATGAATGATGGCTATGCATAACTCATAAACACATATCTCCCAAGAGACACTCACAAGCATGTCAGTATTTTCAAAGTAGTTTCTCCAGTATGGCCTGATCTTCCTCTGGCCTCCAATGTCCCAGACGTTCAGTTTGAAGCCCTGAGACTGCACGCTCTTAATGTTAAAGCCCTGGCAAAGACAGGAGAATTAAAACTTAACTGGACATGGCTGTACTGTGGTAAAACGAGAGAAAATTGTCAAAGCTCATAGAATAAGAACAATGGAAGAAACTAACTTATTACAGGGCAATTTTTATGTCTTGCAAAAGGGAGATTACTAACACTTTTTGTGCATGTTACCTGTGTAGGGGTGATGTGACTAATATCCTCAGAGGCTAGCTGTTTGAGAAGTGTCGTCTTTCCACCATTGTCTAATCCGAGGAGCAGAATGCGTATCTCCTGGTCTGGGGCACTCTTTAGTTTTCTAAGGATTGACAACAAACCCTGAAATAAACGTAAAATGCTCAATAACCAGATTGTAAACAAGACAGCAATGACACTGTGTGGACATTTGTGAAAGAGAAAGAAACCATTTATCCCAGCTAAGAACCTCATCTAACCAAGTATGGAAAAGTCAAATGTATAAGATATTTGTAGAATTTGATTAAATAAATAAATAAAAAAAGAGAGAATGAATCGGTCACCATTCACTCGAATATATATTTTTAAAAAATGCAATGAAAGTAAAGGTGACTGAATGATGACACCTTTTGTTTAACTAATCCTTTACAATACCATAATGAATCATGTCTTGAATGGGTTAAATCTGTACAGCTTAATTATTCGGTAAATTAGTAACAAGACATAAGTAGGCAAATAACTGCGACTTAGCGCCGTTGATCCATCAGCTTCACTCTTACAGAAAAGACGCTAATCTGCTAATAAACAAGACTTTACTCTGCAAATGCTAAATGCATTATACGCACTTCCAAAGTATCTAAGATCTCAGTTAATTACAAAATACACGAAGATAGGACTAGATGAAGATAACTTCTCACCATCTTTCTTCCGAGACGCCGACGAGGGTTACTAGGGGGAGTTAAGTGACGTCACCCGCCGTTGGCGTCATTTTAAAGGGACCGCAGTTGTCACATTTCTCTGGGTAGCTTTCAGAGGCAGTTTCTGTATCAGCACATTCGTTAAACTTAGCTACTGGACATTCCCACCGTTATTTCCCTGGAAACATATTACTTTTCACACATTTTATCACACTGTAGTATAAGGCAGAGGTGTCCAAACTCGGTCCTGGAGGGCCACTGACTGTCCTGCAGAGTTTAGCTCTAACTTACCACAACAAACCTGCTTGAAAGTTTCCCGAATGCCTAAAAACCTTGATTAGCTGGTTTAGGTTTAATTGGGGTTGGAGCTAAACTCTGCAGGACAGCGAGCAGGATTTGAAATCCGATGGCTCAGTGAGGCGTATATAGAGAGCAGCCATTGAAACTCTCAAGATCCATAAAGGAACTAAAAACATATTTAAATCAGTTCATGTGAGTTCAGTGGTTCTATCTCAATATTATAAAGTGACAAGAATACTTTTGTGCGCCAAAAAAAAAAAAAAAACTTTTCAACAATATCTAGTGATTTCAAAACACTGCTTCAGAGTTTTACGAATCGAATCAGTGGATCGGAGCGCCAAAGTCACGTGATTTCCGCAGTTTAGCCGTTTGACAGGAGATCCGAATCACTAATTCGAAACAAAAGATTCATAAAGCTCAGCAGCTTCCTGAAGCAGTGTTTTGAAATTGGCCCATATAGATATTGTTGAAAAGTAGTTATTTAGATTTTTTGGTGCACAAAAAGTATTCTTGTTGCTTTATAATATTTAGACATAACCACTGAACTCACATGAACTGATTTAAATATGTTTTTTAGTACCTTTATGGATCTTGAGAGTTTGAATGGCTTAAGAGGCCTCACTGAGCCATCAGATTTAATCAAAGATATCTTAATTTGTGTTCTGAAGATGAATGAAGGTCTTATGGGTGTAGAACGACATGAGGTTGAGTAATTAATGACATTATTTTCATTTTTGGGTGAACCAACCCTTTAAAGTCTATTATAGGCTTTTCCGCAAACTTTAAAATAAAACAAATTTAAATGGTAGAATTATGAATCCAAACAACTTATTAAACAGCAAAAATGTAAAAGGTAATGTACTATGAATAATAAATCGATGTTAGATTGATCTAATAGATCAGACCATACGCTACACACTGCATAAATTGGTCTGCATGGCTGTCGTCCCAGAAGGAAGCCTCTTCTAAAGATGATGCACAAGAAAGCCTGCAAACAGTTTGCTGAAGACAAGCAGACTTAGGACACGGATTAATGAAACCTTGTCCTGTGGTCTGATGAGACCAAGATAAACTGATTTGGTTCAGATGGTGTCAAGTGTGTGTGGTGGCAACCTGGTGAGGAGTACAAAGACAAGTGTGTCTTGCCAACAGTCAAGCATGGTGGTGGGAGTGTCATGGTTTGGGGTTGCATGAGTGCTGCTGGAACTTGGAAACTACAGTTCATTGAGGGAACCATGAATGAGCAGAACATGATCCCCTCCCTTCAGAGACTGGGCCGCAGGGCAGTATTCCAACATGATAACAACCCCATAAACTGCCTCGACCTAAAACGTATTGAGCATCTGTGGGGCATCCTCAAACGGAAGGTGGAGGAGCACAAGGACTCTAACATCCACCAGCTCCATGATGGCGTCAGTGTCATTTCTTCAGTGTTGTCACATGAAAAGATATATTTACAAAAATGTGAGGGGTGTACTCACTTCTGTGAGATACTGTACATATATTTATGCATATATATATAAGTCAACATTTGAAGTGGATCAAAACCTTTCATAAAAGTTGTCCTAAAACCTTCTTCTTGGGACAACTTTGATGAACTTTTTTGATCCACTTCAAATGCTGACTACTGTATATATGTATACATAAACAGATGTGTTAACATGAAACTCTGCAAAACCATGTTCACCCGACGAATTTGCCAATACAGTTGGAAAGCGAGCTTTTAAAATAAGAGTACCAATCACACTGATTTTATTAAACCAACTAACTTTATTTACAGATTCTGTAAATAAATCCATTAAAAAATACAAAAATGGCAATCATGGCAAGTCCTTCTTGACTGATCTCAATATCAAATGCACATGCAAAACTTCACTGTCAGTCCTTCAAAAAGGGACTAAGATTTAAAATCCCTGATTGCCCCAAAAAAAAAAGAAAAAGAAAAAAGTTCAAACAAATCAATGCATGATAAGAGGAAAAATCTGTAGAGAACAATGCTGGTGCTTTCCCTAACGGCAGATGCAGACTGACAGGATTTTCACTGTAATGGTACAGTGTTATAGGGGTAGTACATCTGGATTAATCCTGGGGTGAAGTGCCTCATTTAAGGGCACAAAAGTGACAGGACTGTGAATTCATGTGTCTCCCAACTGAGACTGAACCTGAAGTTTGTTGTTGGCGGTTACTTACATACACATAAGTAACAGTATTCACTAATATAAACATTTTTAACATGAAGTAAAAGTTCACAGAGCTGGCTGTATTGAGGCTTCAACCTTTCTATTTAACATTTGCAACAGTACAATCTGACAGTACAAAATTCCATTAAATTCTTCACCACCCTCCTTCATGTCTCCTAGAAGAACATGAAATCTAATATTGTATAAAACTAATAAAAGGTCTGATGTAAACGTCTCAAATTCAGCTTCTGGAAGATTTAAACCTTCTGCTTTTTCTTGGCTGGTTTGACTGAGGGCATTTCCTCCTCACTAACATCATCATCATCATCATCATCATCATCTTCATCTTCATCTGATATTTCAGACTCTTCATTCTCTGTGGCTGAAAGAGGAGAACTAATTAGCATCATTCAGTTTCAAAACAAATTGATTTTTTTAGCTTTAAATACATTTTTGTGATATAGAGACTTGAAACTGTGAGCTCGGGACAGTGTTTCATTTCTCACCAACTAAATGAAGCCCACTGACAGTCACTGGTCCAGATCCAGATTTCAGGCGCAGTGTGACAGGAGCCATCAACTCAAACTCCCCAAGGCTTACCTGAGTAGAAACAGATGTGAAAAAACTGTTTGAAAACCTATAGTATACAACAGTTTGATAAAAAAAAACAAAAATGTAACTCAGAAACATTACCATAGGCAGGCAGGAAATGTTGAGATTAGCTACGGGCACTGATGTTTTCTTTCCTTGGTGATTCATAGCGGTCACTTCCACAAGGTTATTCTCCTCTTTGGCACCGTCACCCAGACAAATCTAGTGGTTTGAGAGAGAGGTAAGTAGTGTTTAAAAGTGCAGGTCATCACGCTTTTTACACATCTTAAAGTCATGATGAAATGAAGGCAGCGAAAGATCACTCTCTCTGTATTATGACACACATCAGAGTATAATGCATTATTGTAAAAGAAAAAATGTCAGGCAGGAACATGGTTCTATGCATCAGTTGTTGACTGGATTTTGAGATGTGGGCTTTACACTCAAAAAGTTGAGCTTGCAAATGAGCTTGAAGGGGCGGGGATTATGTGGACTAAAGGGGTGGACACATTTACCTTTGTTTGCCGAATTTTCACAAGCAAAATCCTGCTATTTCAATAGGAATCCACACAATTGAGAATTTCGCACAAAATATGTTCGATATATCGCCCTGTCTTCCTTATTCAGTTGAAATTACGTCAACACATTGAATAATGCTGCGCGTTCCAACACTCTTCAGTGGGCCTTTAAAGGGTTAGTTCACCCAAAAAGGAAATTTCTGTCATTAATTACTCACCCTCATGTCGTTCCACACCCGTAAGATCTTTGTTCATTCTTGTCGCTTCATAACATTAAGTTTGAACCACTGTAGTCACGTTGACTATTTTAGCAATGTCTTTACTACTTCTCTAGACCTTGAATGTGGAAAGATTTCATTGCTTTCTATGGGAGATAAGAAACCTCTTGGATTTCATCAAAAATATCTTAATTTGTGTTCCGAAGATGAACAAGGGTTTTACGGGTGTGGAACGACATGAGGGTGAATAATTAATGACAGACATTTCATTTTTGGGTGAACTAACCCTTTAAATGACTGTAGCAGTCCTGCATACATCACCAATGATAAATCTGTCATTTTACCAGAAGATCAAGTTGGGACACTTTGATTTAAGTCGGCATGAAACGGAAGTTGCGTTTAGTTTAATAAAAGGTCTTCTCAAACAAGAAAAACATGTAGGGTGGGACTTAAAGGCCCACTGAAGTGCCTCGGAATTAGGGTTGCAAAGGGGCGGAAACTTTCCGGAAACTTAACCTGGGGAATTTTGGAAATATTCCAATTTGGAAACTTAACAGGAATTTATGGGAATTAATTGGAAATGTTGGGAAATTAATACAGATTTATAATATTTATATAAAATGTATCATATAAAAACAAATATAAACATTTTGTTTGGTCATAACATGAAATAACAGTTATTTATTTTTTGCATTTAATTAATTTTAATTTAGTAAATATGTAAATATATTTTTATTGCAGCAATTGTTATGTGTTATTTATTTCAGTGTCGCATGATCCTTCAGAAATCAGTCTAATTTTGCTGATTTTATACTTATTTGTTATTATCATTGTTGGAAACAGTTGTGTTGCCAGGTTAGAATGATTTCTGAAGGATCATGTGACACTGAAGACCTGAGAAATGATGCTGAAAATTCAGCTTTGATCACAGAAATAAGTTATATTTTTATGTATATCAATTATTATACCATTATTTTAAATAGTTATGTTTCACAATATTACAATTTTATCTGTATTTTTGATCAAATGTGCATGTTATGGACTGGGGGAAGCACAGTGCATGCAGGGGGTGTGGCCTCAATAGCCCTGCAGTAAGTAGTGTGCCGTATGAGGAATGTGCAAGGTAAAAATTCAGAGCAGGACATATTGAACAGCTCTGCCCCTTTTTAAAATAGCCAATAGCATTTTGTTTATATCAGAGCTCGGCCAGAGCAATTGAGCTCGGTAAAGCCACAGTTTCCTCCTAATCTTTAACCGTTTCTCCTCAATATCACTTTAAAAAATACAGCATTCTGTGCAGAATTCAAATGAGTCTGATAAGTTTTGTGGTCTAAGCCGACTAGCGCACATGATCCGCTCTGTGCTCTCGTGTCTCTGGACCGGAGCAGACTGTGCGCTGCGGTGGCAATAAAGTGAAACCAGACTTAATTCGCCTCAATGGAAAGTATATTTACACTGTCTGAATTGTTCCCTATCCCCTATGTAGTGCACTATGTGCCATTCACCATGTAGAAAATACTAAATGTGTGAACAATTGACTGATTTCCACCACAGCATCAGTGTCTGTTTATAAGGCAGGACGCTTTAGATTCTAGAGAGCATTTGATTGGACAGAAAATCTGATTAGAAGCTGAAGTGCAGCGTGATGTCAGAGACTGTACATTTTGAATGCTTATATCTTCTAAATATGAATTTTGTCATTGTTTTGGAACACTAGTTTACGGATAACAGTAAGGCTAACATATTCATATTAAAAGCCAAAGAACTTCAATTTTGATTATATTGGGAATTGACTGAATGGTTGTGATCTCCTGTGAGTGACAGGTTGTCCCGCCTCACTTCCAGGGAGGGGAAGTTATTTTAATTAAAGACTGCATTTATTGATGTGTAATTGATTAATCATTTATAATAAACAATAATAAGCAATATTCCATAAAAAAGAGAGAACTGTTGGCTTTAAACATTGTTTAGAAGGTGAATTTCTCAGTCGAATTGTTCACAATAAGATCTATAACATGCATTAAGAAAATAGATATTTTCATTTCACACTGAATTTAAAGGATTAGTTCACTTTCAAATTAAAATTTCCTGATAATTTACTCACTCCCATGTCATCCAAGATGTTCATGTCTTTCTTTCTTCAGTCGAAAAGAAATTAAGGTTTTTGATGAAAACATTCCAGGATTTTTCTCCATATAGTGGACTTCAATGGAGCCCAAATGGTTGAAGGTCAAAATTAGTTGAATTGCAGCTTCAAAACTTTCTACACGATCCCAGATGAGGAATAAGGGTCTTATCTAGAGAAACGATCGGTCATTTTCTAAAAAAAAAAAAAAAAGTATACGTTTTAACAATAAATGCTCATCTTGAATTATTAGAATTGCAGCAGTGTAGACACTGCTAAGTGTATTACTGCCCTCCACAGGTCAAAGTTTGAACTAATTGTTATATACTTGCACTAGCATATTGTATATGACAATTTAGTTCAAACTTTGACCTGTGGAGGGCAGTAATACATTTAGCAGCGTCTACACTGCTGCAATTCAAATAGAGAAGAAGAAGAGTGCTAGTTCAAGATGAGCATTTATGGTTAAAACCTTTTTTTTTTTTTTTTTTAAATGAGCGATGGTTTCTCTCGATAAGATGCTTATTTGTCGTCTGTGATCTCTGTAAACTGTAATTTTGACCTTCAACCGTTTGGGCTCCATTGAAGTCCACTATATGGAGAAAAATCCTGGAATGTTTTCATCAAAAACCTTAATTTCTTTTCGACTGAAGAAAGAAAGACATGAACATCTTGGATGACATTGGGGTGAGTAAATTATCAGGGAATTTTAATTTGAAAGTGAACTAATCCTTTAAGAGTATAAATCAGCCAGAAAAGAAAATCTATCGTGATTTAAATCACCAAACACACAAGAGTTTCCTTTTTTTCAGCAGAACATGTCAGTCACCTTTTACTAGCAAAAATGAATGGCGACTGATATGCGTTTGGAACTCTTCTTTTAATAAAACATTCTACGAACCGTCCTGAGCTCCAGAAAATGTTCCACATCTTCATCTTCATCTGCTTGAAATGTGTAAAATGGAACTTCAGAAGACAACTCGCAGCCTAGGGGGATTCAAAATCACATGATTAAATAAGTTTAATTTCCATGCAAAAATACTGAAAATGAGCACATCTGAACGGTATCTTGATGTACAGTAATTCATGTTTTTGGGGGGGGATGAACGTTAAACATAACTGGACACAATTATTAAAGAAAAGTGTGACAATTGCAGTTGTCCCACGTGTGTTAGCAAATCTACAAAGCATGCAGCGCGCCACTGCTGATCTTACTGAACACATAGCTTTCCAGGCGCGAGCGTGAGTCCACCCCGCTGTCTGATGTTTCGTCCTCCAAAAACGACATTACTGTTCAAACGTTACTAATATCACTTCAATAGAGGATACAATATCCACGAGTCGCGTTTCCAAAACACATGTGACGAGTACGCGGAATACGTCGCAGGAATTATGGCGTCATCAGCACTGACCTAAAAGTCTTTGTTACAATATCTAAAAGACATTGTAACAATCATATATATATATACACACACACAAACATTACAGGTCAAAAGTTTGGAATAATTAAGATTTTTTTTTAATGTTTTTGAAAGAAGTCTCTTCTGCTCACAAAGGCTGCATTAATTTGATCACATATACAGTAAACAGTAATATTGTGAAATATTCTATTTTAATCTGTCTAATAATGTAATTTATTCCTGAATGAAAGCTGATTCATCAGCCATTAGTGTCACATGATCCTTCAGAAATCATTCTAGTATGCTGATTCATTATCAATGTTGGAAACAGTTGTGCTACTTCATATTTTTTTGGAACATGTGATATTTTTTTTTTTACAGGATTCTTTGATTAATAAAAAGTTAAAAAGAACAGAATTTATTCAAAATAGAAATCTTTTTCAACAATATCTTTACTATCACTTTTTATCAACTTAACACATCCTTGTTGAATAAAGAATTATTGTACATTGTGTATATATTATATATTTTGTGTGTGTGTGTGTGTATATATATATATATATATATATATATATATATATATATATATATTAGTGTAAATTAGTGTTCTATTTGAAATAAATGCTTTTTTAAACTTTTTATTCATCAATAAATTTCGGAGAAAAAAAAATCAGGTTATAAAAAATTAAGCAGCACAATTAGAAATTTAAATCATCATATTAGAATGATTTCTGAAGGATCATGTGACACTGAAGACTGGATCAATGATGCTGAAAATTCAGCTTTGATCACAGGAATAAATTATAATTTAAAATATATTAAAATAGAAAACCATTATTTCAAATTGTAATAATATTTCACAATATTATTGTTTTTTTCTGTATTTTCGATCAAATAAATGCAGGCTTGATGAGCTTAAGAGACTTATTTCAAACATATAAAACATTAATAAATAATATATAATAAACAATAGTAGCTGTATCTTTATCAACACCATCAAAACTTTAGCTTTACCCTCCACCATTCTACTAATTACAGTGCTAAAGAAATTAGTGTATATTAACATGCAATAAAATCCAATTTAGTTTAATAGCACACTAGGAAGGATGATGGGAAATGGGAACAACTTACAATGTTTGACAACTTAAATGCAAAGTTTTAGTGAAACTAAGACAGAAATAAGAGTGTTCACCAGGTTTGGCAATTGTGCATCTGAAAAGCATTTTTCATTTCACTCACTGACCACAGAAATTTTTTCTATTTAACATTTTAATAACCATCTTAATTACATACAACCCTTACAGAAATTACAACTATATTACATATACATTATAATAATACATCAAAATACAGAAAGGTCTTCATTTTAAATGTATGCATTGTATATGTCCTTTAAAAAAAAAGAAAAGAAAAGAAAAGAAAAGAAAAAAAAAGAAAAAAAGCCCTTTACATTGTGTTATCAACCAAAATAAAATGATCCAAGCAACAAGCCATGGAGATAAACGATATCATTTTTTTTTTTTTTTTTGGGTACAAATTCCTTTAAATGGGGTGGGGGAAAAAGTGAAAAACTGTCAAAACTGCCCATCACATGCAGAGTATTTACATTTTTCTTTTACACAGGCATTATTTTAAACATTATGTATGGGAATCTGCAAGAGACTTGTGCTCAATCTAGTTTTTCAGGATACAGCACAACAATAGATAGAAAAGAAAAATATCTGTCCATACTTTTGGTTAAAAAGGGGGAATAAAGACAGAATAAACTGTTTATGTTGTACCTACATTCAGGGAAACAACTGGCTTGCATCTTTACAGAAACACAAATTCAACCGTGGGGCTTTTAAACTAACAGAGGCATTAAGAACAGGCAACGGCTGTTATCATTCTCTTCAGGCAACAGAAAAAGGATCTCAAGAATGTTAAAGATAATTCATTAATGTACCTTAACTTTTTTTCCCCATTAGTTTTAATTTACTTTCTGTTCTAATTAAAGACATAGTGCAGGGCATTGGTCTTGAGGTTTAAGCTACAAATTGTACTTTTTTTTTTTTGTAAACACAGAATTAAAACGTAACCCTGTTGTGTCTCACTTTAAACAAAGGCAGAAGTGTAGGAAAGTATTTCATTACCCTCAAATATACTACAGAGAAGGGCAAGAGCCAAAAGGCATTTTTGTACAAAATTAAACATGTATCGTTAAAAGATACACATGCTAAAGGCTTACACAAACGTATCCCATGCGGTCTGAAAGAAAATGAACATTATGGTTTGACTGTATTTACTTCTGCCCGCTCAAAGTTCAGTTCAGTCCTTTTCTTCAAAGGATCGCTTTTGCATTCTCCATATGAGCTCACCGACACGGTTTGAACCTGGAAAACTGCAGAATTTATTACAATGTCCTGAAAAGCAATAACACAAACCCTGACTTTTAAGAAGTCCTTCTGGATTATTGCTTTGAACACTGTAAAGTGCTGAAATTAACTATTAAAAACCTTAAAGTGGAGATCTCTTATCAAGTCATGGCAAGTTTTTTGTCTGGAGAATCTAGACATTAACTTAAACATGCACATATGCTGAACACAAACTGCAACTTGGCCTCATCTAAGAGATTTAGTAGGTTCAATGGCACTCGGCCAACTCAAGCAATCTGTCTACCAGAAAAAAGTGAAAGCAAGTCATGCGTCCTGAATCACTCTTACAGGCTCACTTCTTCCATTTCCATATGTGCACACTTCACTTTCAAACTCTTGAACATCCACCACACACTGGCAAAGTGAATGAACAGCACCTAAACTTCTAGAAGTGCATTCAGCATAATGATGTGAATTAAGCTACCGTTACAGGGTTGCTATTACAAAACATGTGATATTTACATGAACAGGTAGCGAGTTGGGGCCTTAAAATGTGGGCCAAAGCTTTCTGCACTTTCTAGGAGGCTCCTTCTGTGCGATTTTTCTTCTAGGCGGCTCAGATTCACAGACTCCTCCCCATTATAATAACGTCTTTTGGGAATCCCTCCATTTTGGCTACTTCAAAGCAGCCCAGTTTGCTATAAAAGTCCAACATCCTTTTGTCCATCTGCCGGACCTCACAAAAAGCACCATGCGAGCCTGACGAACGAGGAGGAAAAGATGTGTTTATGAAACAAAGCATTCAATGAAATCACTGCAGCTTTTCATGTCCTCTAACAGCAAAGACCATCCCTCTTTAATGTCAGCATCTGAAATTTATGAAATATAAACATTCTGCTGATTAAAGTTAAAGTAAACGTGGTGAGAGGGGGAAGACCACACAGAGATAAAAAGCAGCTTTACTGTGCAATTACTTAAGTCATTACTGACTAAATACTGTGCAATAACAAATTTATTACTATTGCAGTGAATAATAGTGTAACGTCACTTTTCATGTACCTACCATTAGCTTTCAGTGATGAGAGGAGACATCCCATCATGCTTTTAGCTACACTGGGGTCAGTGACCTTTGCGTGAATGTCCACTTTAATGAGTGATGGAAAGTTACTGAGGAACGATTCTGGCAAAACCTCCTCCTCCTCATGGAAACTTAGCATCATTTTCTATGGGGGAAAAAAGATTGAAGTTGCCATAAACATGTTCTAAACCTTTTTAACATTTTACAAATTTCTAAGAATATGTATTACATATTATATTGCATTATTTGCATTGCCCACCACAAGGAAAACGGAGCTTTGATCATAAAAACAAAGCATTTAAATATCATTTTACTATGATGTATATTACTTGATATTTGTATGTATTTTATGCAAGTAGTTTGCTATACAGTTATAAAATACCATTGATTTACATTAAGGCCCCAATAAACTCAAAGCAAAGTTCTTTTTCGTTCTTCGTTTAGGGGTAAAACAAAGTTCAACATAGCGAGTAGCAATATACTGTTATCGAACATTTGACGCCGCCCACACTGCTGAAAGCAACGTTTAGATGATTATGTAAATATGTGATGTGTGCTTTCCTTTCAGTAACAATATAAACAAAAACAGCAAGCATTTTTTTATAGAAAGCATAAGAAAAGCATCTGATCATAACAACATGGGTATGTTAGCACGAGCTCTGCAAATTCGCACTCCCGTAAAGTCACGTTTATTTATATGCCCTTTTTTTAATAGATTGCTTAAAAGCAAGCAACTTTACAGTATCAACAGTGAAAACAGTGTCAGTGCCTCATTTCATCAGAAGCACAACTAGTAGCGCGTTTACCCACCACGCAAATCCCGTATTTTCTGTCCCCTCTCCTGGAAATTTGCTTAGAACCCCCAATAACATAAACACGCCTCTGAGCACAACTTCATTTTCTACAATAAAGCGGCTATCCAGTGTGTTCATGTTTTCACTCTCAGAGGTCTTACATCGATGGATTCAACAGATGAAATCAACAGAGAAAAGTTCCACATGAAAGAAGGCTGAGCCTCAGTGCACACCTATTACGTTATCGTCATGGACCAATGGTAGTGCGAAGGTGTTTTGCAGCTGGAGCCAGTGTTGCTAAGAATTGGGCTACTTTAACACTGTTGCCGCGGGTTGTTTTTCATGTCCGTGGGTTAAAGTGACCCCAAATAACATTATATTTAGCCCCTGAAATGAGTTTGTTCCCCAGTTCATTCTTCGATTTTAGTTGAAGTATATCGGGGCCTTTACAAGCTATCAGATTTATTTAATATGCCAGGCTTTTAAAAATAGAAGAAATGACATGACATGCAAACCTCGGCCTCTGACAGGTCCTTCTCGGTGTCTGGCTTGATGTATTTCTCCTGCATAAACGGAATCCAACTCATCTGGCATTTCTTCACAAAAGGCTTGACATCCACAGTGCCCAGAGCATAGCCGCAGATACCTTCTTCATCCTCAAGCACAAAGCCATAGTCTGGGCTGAGAGTCAGAAAACCTCCCACTAACCTGCAATGATGAAGATGACGGTACAAAGTTCACATGTTATTAATAAAGCATACATAACACATTAATGTGACTAAAAGTGTAAGCTCAAACTTCACCTGTCTCCAATAAGGTCCGGTGACTCATCTGGGAAAGAAATGCCATCACAGCTCTCAGTGAACATCTCCTTGCAGATCTTATAGATGGCAGACTGAGGGCAGAAAGTGAGAGAGATGCAGTGTGAGAAGGCATCTGACAGCTTTCATTCCACCAAATGTGAACCTTCTAAGGACTAACAGGTGGACCAGACTGCTGTTTCAGCAGAATGCTTCAGATGTGCTGCAAATAAAACCTAAAAGCAGAGCTTAAACTGGGACACCTCAGCTGGGAATTCAAGCAGCCAACAGCAACGATTTATTTAGATACAGAACATCTACAAAGTTTTCATACTACAGATAGACAAGTCATGCCCTCAACATAAAGCACAAAATTAACATTGCTTGGCTCGATTGCACCAGCTGTGCACAACTTAGTGCCCCTTTTCATCGCAACTACACTAAGTAACAAATTAAAAAAATCTGCGACCAGGTGTAACAGTTGGCTTTTCTGAGCACGTACACCCGAAGCGTGCGCACACTAAAAGCCTGTCAAACAGAGTTTGAGTACTGAACTAAGTTATCTTTTGTGTCTAATTGCACTTCAAGATAAATATACTGTCAAATATGCACATGGCTTACATAAACAGTTGGTTATGTCTTAAGTGAATGTAAACAGTGGGGAGAAAACCAGATGCGTATCTGTAGATCTGTGCATGAGGTCTTAAAGTGACAGCAGCCACTTTTCATTAATGTTAATCAAACAACAAAAGATGGAGAAAAATCACAGTGTTCTTGACTGAATAACTTCAGTAGCTTTAATAAGAATTACTGTATATATAATTTATACAGTAAAGTTTATGCAGGGTTTTATTTTCACATTTGTTTAAATCGGTTTCTAACTTGAATACTACTGTTAAAAATACTTTGGCCTAAATTATCTGTCTTTCTTTATTTCTTTTATTTTATGTTACCTTGTAAGGTTACATTTTTAAAATAGGGAAAATAGTTTGGCTGTATTGCTCAGGCACTTGCAAAATAGTAAAGCCAACAAGAAAATATTGGGAATTGTGATTTTCCTGAAAAAATAAAATAATAAAATCGTGATATATTTTTGCCATATCACCCCACCATAGTTTTACCTGACAAACTTCAATACTTTAGATGTATATAATGATGTTTACATTTACACTCGTTTACATTTTTAAAAAAAAGAGAGAACATTATGTGAATACATGACTTCGGTTCTTCAACACGAACCCCATCTAAACAGCACAATTTCGTGTGCATCACTCGTGTTGTGTGCATACAATATCAAAATAAATGTAATTTTGTGGTGCCCACAAGTTGAACTTATAGAGACATTCACCCAGAGACTGCCCCTTTAAGAGAGCGGGTTGGGAGATTGTTGTTTACATCTCTCGCTCTACCGCTGTACCGCTGTTGTGTTGTATTGAAGTGGAGAGTAAAACTGACTCGACGTACATCTGTCTCCTGTCTCCTCACTTATTACACTCCACATTTGGTGACCTCGACGTGAGTTGGATAAGGCTGAAATATGTCTCACAACGGCGGTGGTGAAAATGATGCGGCCGCGGCGCCCGCCGCCACTAGCGGTGCGGCTAATCTCGGCGCGATCTACGCTGCCACCATCAAGTTGCCGGACTTTTGGCAGCACAATCCACGGCCGTGGTTTCAACATAGGCCCAGTTCCAGCTGAGAGGGATAACGCAGGATGTTACAAAGTATTTTCATGTAGAAGCGGCTTTGGATGCCTCGACGACAGCCAGAGCTATGGCGCTATTAGAGGCTCCTCTGGCGGACGGCAAATACGATGCACTTAAAACATTCCTGTTAAGCCTCTTTGAACTGTCGGAGCTAGAGAAGGCAGAACGCCTGCTGTCCCTGAATGGCCTTGGCGATAACAAGCCATCTGAGTTAATGGAGAAGATGCTGGCTGTGTTGGGCACGGCGGATCAATCATTTCTTTTCGCCCACCTATTCCTGCGGCAGCTTCCAGCACCTGTGTGCACCGCACTGGCCAGTTCCCCCCTCCCTTCCTCCAGAGACTACCGGGCATTGGCTGTGGAGGCAGACAGGATTTTCCTCGCTAACCGGCAGCAGTTTGTTCATGCGCTGTTGCCCCCTCAGCACACGTCTGCCCCATTCACACCGCCAGTGGATGACCAGGGTACTGCAGCTGCTGTGACAGCCCGCCGACAGCGTGAGGACGGGTGGTGTTATTACCATTCCAGGTTTGGCACACCCATTCGTACTTATGGCACGAGGTATGTGGAGGTGTGTTTCGGCGGGCGGCGTTTTGGCTGGGATTTCGTCATGGCTGCTGTGTCTACATCTCTCCTGGGGGCGGATTTTCTCTGCGCTTACAGATTGTTAGTGGATGTTACAAACTGCCGCCTGATAGACGCCCTTTCTTTTGCTTCGTACCCCTGTACACTGGGAGGGGCGGGGGCGCTTTGTCTGTCGAACACGCTTGCCACAGGAGACCTGTATCAACGCCTACTGGCTGAGTTCCCTGACATCACCACGCCCACATTCTCATCAGCGGTGGCTAAGCATGGCGTGGAACACTACATCACCACAGTGGGCCCCCCAGTCTATGCACGGGCCCGGCGCCTCGACTCTGCTAAGCTCGCGATCGCCAGGGAGGAGTTCGCCACTATGGAGCATCTCGGCATTGTGCGACGCTCCAACAGCCCGTGGGCTTCCCCCCTGCATATGGGGACCAAAGCTGATGGCAGTTGGCGTCCCTGTGGTGATTTCCGTCGTCTAAACAATGCTACCACCCCCGATCGGTACCCTGTACCGCACATACAGGACTTTTCCGCTCACCTAGCCGGTGCCACCATCTTTTCGAAAGTGGACCTGGTTCGCGGTTACCACCAGGTGCCGGTCCATCCGCAGGATGTCCCCAAGACAGCAGTCATCACACCCTTTGGCCTTTTCGAATTCCTACAGATGCTCTTCGGCCTCAAGGGGGCAGCGCAGACATTTCAGCGCCTTATGGACTCTGTCTTGCGGGACATGCCTTTCCTGTTTGTTTATCTGGACGACATTCTTGTGGCCAGCGCGTCCGCAGACGACCACCTGACACACCTCCGGCAGTTGTTCGGCCGGCTCAGTGAGCATGGTCTCATCGTCAACCCGGCCAAGTGTGAGTTTGGCCGGTCATCTATCACCTTCCTGGGCCACCACGTCACCCCGCAGGGAGCAGTCCCCCTCCCTTCCAAGGTGGACGCCATAGTCAGTTTTCCATATCCACGCACTGTGCAGTCCCTACAGGAGTTTCTGGGCATGGTGAACTTTTACAACCGTTTCCTCCCCCATGCGGCCCAACTCATGCGTCCCTTGTACAATGCTTTGCGGGGTGGGAAACCGGCAGATGTGTTGGATTGGTCCCCGGAAATGACCGATGCCTTTGATGCTGCCAAAACCGCGCTAGCCAATGCTGCTCTGCTGGCGCACCCGTCTCCGACCGCCCCAGTTGCTCTTACCACGGACGCCTCTGATTACGCCGTGGGCCCTGTGTGTGAACAGTGGGTGGGCGGAGCCTGGCAGCCGCTGGCCTTTTTCAGCAGAAAGCTCCATGACAACGAGAGGAGATATAGCACCTTCGACAGAGAGCTCCTTGGTCTTTTCCTCGCTACCCGCCATTTTCGTTTTCTGTTGGAGGGCCGGCAGTTCACGGCTTTTGTTGACCACAAGCCACTGACGTTCGCCATGGCCAAGTCTTCGGAGCCATGGTCTGGTCGACAGCAGCGTCAGCTCTCTGCCATCTCTGAGTACACCACTGACATTCAGCATGTGGCTGGAAAAGACAATTTCGTCGCCGACTGCCTTTCCCGGGCGGTCAAAGGGTCTGTCCACTTGGGACTTGACTACGCAGCAATGGCCAAGGATCAGGCCGTGGACGCTGAGGTACAAGCCTACAGAACGGCCCCCACGGCGCTGTTCATGGAGGATGTGACGTTTGACACGGCCAACGCTACACTCCTTTGTGACGTCTCCACGGGCCAACCGCGCCCCATGGTACCTGCTGGCTGGAGACAAAAGGTTTTTGACACCATCCATAGCCTTTCCCACCCCGGGGTGAAGGCCTCCACCAAGCTGATGGGAGCCAAGTTTGTCTGTCCAGGCCTGCGGAGGGATGTTAAGGCCTTGGCTGCTGCCTGTGTGGTGTGTCAGCGTGAAAAGGTGACTCGTCATACCAAAGCTCCTTTAGCGCCCTTCAAAGTGCCAGAGAGGCGTTTTGATCAAGTGAATGTGGACTTGGTGGGCCCATTGCCCCCCTCCCGTGGTTATACTTACCTCCTCACCATGGTGGACAGGACCACTAGGTGGCCAGAGGTGGTTCCGCTGTCTTCCATTACATCAGTGGAAGTAGCCCGGGCTTTCATTATGGCTTGGGTGAAAGCTGCGCTCAGGGCCAGCCTCACGGACAACAATTGGGCTGACCGCCTCCCATGGGTTATGCTGGGCCTTCGCTCCGCCCCCAAGGAAGATCTGCAAGCCTCATCAGCCGAGCTGGTGTACGGCCAGCCTCTGCGTGTTCCGGGGGAGTTTCTTCCAGACGCGACGGCCCCATGGTCGGTTGCTTCCCATCGTGCTGTGTCTCGGGGGATTGCAGACGCTTTTGTTCCCATTCCAACGTCTCACCATGGCCTTCCTCAGTCCTACGTGCCCAAGGATTTACCTTCAGCCAAGTATCATTAGTAGTTTTCATACGCCATGATGGCTATCGTACCCCACTGCAGCCCCCCTATGATGGGCCCTTCCGTGTCCTGGCCGGAGGGTCTAAGAACTTTGTTGTGGATATGGGGGGCAGGCCTGAGCGGGTGGCTATAGACAGTCTCAAACTGGCCCAGCCCCCACAGAGAGGGCGCCCTCCTGCAGCAGCCTCAGCCCCTGCCCTTGTCCCTGACACTGTCCCTGCTCCGCCTTTTGCCCCTTGCCCCTCTCCTGTTAAGCGCAGCCGGTATGGCCGCCTCATCCGCCCCCCTATACGTTGACTCTTAGGGACTGTTTTGAATTGGGCTGTTCGGTTTTGCACTAGTGAATAGTGTCCCTGTTCGGTTTGGGGACTGTTATTATGGGTGAATTCTGGGGGGGCCTGTGTGGTGCCCACAAGTTGAACTTATAGAGACATTCACCCAGAGACTGCCCCTTTAGGGGAGCGGGTTGGGAGATTGTTGTTTACATCTCTCGCTCTACCGCTGTACCTCTGTACCGCTGTTGTGTTGTATTGAAGTGGAGAGTAAAACTGACTCGACGTACATCGGTCTCCTGTCTCCTCACTTATTACACTCCACATTTTCCTATTTTTTTGTATCAGTATTTATTTACAGTTTCTAAATGCTGTTTACATATAAAAACACCTACTGTGCTATTTCATGATTAAGTATCAGTGAAAACATATGTCTACTATTAGTTACACGAGACTAAATTAATCAACCGTATCAGGAGAGCTTACAAACTAATAATTACGTTCTGCTTTAAGATGATGCAACCAAATTAAGTCACCTTTATTTATATAGTGCTTTTTACAATGCAGATTGTGTCAAAGCTATAATTTGGCTGTACAGCAGCTCTAAAAGAATAGTGTCAATGCAGGCAGATCAAAGCACTGTTGAATAAATGTCAAGAATACTGTTGAATATCAAATGTCAAGTCAAATGTCAAGTGTCCCCAACTAAGCACAGTTAGTTACAAACTAGCTAGTAGTTACTAGCCTCTAGTGTGTACTTTACGTTTTAATTTAAGGCCTTATGAACAGCTGGTGCAACCCTACCCTGGTGAGTATTTTGTAAAATTGTACACCAAAATGTAAGTAGAAGTACAAAATGAAGGCCAAAACCTACCTCATCTTTGGGAAAGTAAGGCCTTATGGTATAGATTTTCGAAGTAGGCATTGATGGTGGTGGCTGGTAGAAAAGATCATTTGCCCCATCAATTGGCAACAGTCTCTGTGGAGACCAAAGCAAAAGTATATAATAGTTTAGTACTTTTCCATGTGACTGCACTGCTACTGAAACTTCAGCACAAGTTTACCTGCTCAAGCTGAACCAACCTCACACAGGAGCTGAGCAAGAATGAGCCTAAAACCGGCATGGAAATAAGTGCCTTCACAAGTAAACTGGCTTCTCTGGTTGGTCAGTTTTGCAGCAAGAGCATGTAAACATCATACTTAAGATACGTACCATTGACAATCATTTTCCACCTTTTTTTTTTCTGAGAGAAACCAAAATGAAACAAAAGTGCGCAGGCTTGGTCTGAGAAAGGCTTAACTGGCTAAAGGAGATGCTCCTTTCCCGCTCTTTTTCGCTGCGCGAGCTTCCTGTAGAGAAAAGGAATGATGCTAGAGCGCAGAGCAAAACTCCATGACCAAAAATGTTCAGCTTAAAACATGACATATTTTCCATGACAGACCCATTCAAGATTACTGAATTATTTTAAAATGTTTGGGATTTTGTGGTTATGGATTAGTAATGCTTTGTTCATGGAGCTTTAAGTAGGCAGACTCGCAGTCGCACACGCGAGCGCAGTGTTGTGGACGCGAGCGCAGACAGAATGTGGAAATAATTTTTGCGCTGTTTCCTGCAAAGAAACAAGATGTCATAAAATAAAACCTAGCCATGCTGCGCTGTCGCGAGCGCAAGGGGAAAAGCAGCATCTCATTTGGGCAGTTGCTGAAAGAAATCCAAATTTAGGCTGGGTTAGAAAACACCATCACCCCAAACACCGGACCTGACAGTTGCCGTTTGACTGTTTCAGTTGACACTTCAAAAAAGGCCCCCCCTTTTTTTTTCAATGCAGCTGCTGACAGCTCACCTTAAACAGACCAACCCTTAGCGTTTTGCAACCACACCAACATCTAAAACAAACGAAAATATATCTTCGTGTAACATTTTGCTGGTAATTCAATATTGGATACCTGGAACTCTCCTGCTAGACCGCCCCTAAAGGCCCAGGGCTCTTGGTCGCCACTTAAGAACTGTGCTGACGACTGACTACGACACCCTGTTGAGATCAGATCCAAGCGGAAAACATTATATGAGGGGCTTTCTGGCATAATGAGGGGGAAGGGGTATAGGGTAGAGGTGTCTTATTTCCAAATAACTCAATTGAAAATAAATGTAAATACTACATTTGTATTGGAAAACGCCTCAAGATTAACAACAGTGAAAATCGTGGATATCTTCTCCCTAGGGCTCAAGCAGCTTAAGCTTACGATGACAGAGGGCTTACACTGACTGCAGTGTCAGATTTGGGCACGTTACTGAAACAATGTTTTTCACATGATCCTCAAGGAGGTATATATGAGGTTCAGTCTAGGATAAGGTTTGGTACTAGCTCTTCAGCTCAATGTTTCTGTCTGTTTCGAGACAATCAAGAATTAATAGCTGTAGCGCTTCTCCTACAACCGCCTGTTTGGGGATTTTGTTGGTTTTACGTCATCAGTTCGCTCGCTGATACTAAATAAGCTTCAGCTGTTTAAGCCCTCTGAATTCTAACCTTCATCTGAAGTCACATTTAGACCTATCTGCCTTGTCACATGACTATCGAGCATTGTTCATCAGCCACCACTTTGGCTGCTTTCTTTCATCCATTGAAAGTTTTTATTTTTTTACTTGGGCAAGTCACAAAAGAACCACTAATTGAAGAGTTTGCAACAACTTATTCTTTCCAGTCACTACGCCTATTTGCTCCTGATAACTAGGACAAAATCGGGCACTTTTTAAATTGCCGTTAAGCAGACACAAGCTTTATGTTGCAATTTGAAACCCATGTGTTTCTAAAAAGCAGTACCAATGTGAGGGGATGAGGACTCAGTGTCATGTAACAAGACAAATGCAGCGCAGATCCAGGAGACAAAGTTCCCCCGTTTTCAATCAATTTGATCATACTAACACATCCTGTGGTGAAATGGCAGGACACACTGCACACACACCATCTGAGGGGAATTTTATCACTTCCTTTACTGTTTTTTTATTTTATTTATCCAGAAAATTCTACTTTTGTTAACTGAATATTCTTCTTATACTTATTATAGAGGTGTTTAGATGAGGCAAGAGTATCAATTTTCCCCTAAGATGGTGCGGTAAAGCTGGTCTGAGCCATTTCAATTGGGCCTACTGATAGAAACAAAAACCATGTTAGAGCTGCCAGAGAAAAGAATTGGGGGGTTAACACCTAAAACTTGAGCTATCGCTGCGCAAATGTGACTTCATTCAAAAACCTTTCCTTTCCTGAGACATTGAAAGAAATTAAAATCATTCGGGCACATAACGAAAAAGAAAATATATCTATAAAACCCGGAAAAGAAAATGATAATCGCAGCACTGTGCATACATCGGGCACTCTCCATCCAATAGCAGTAGAAACTTGTGCTGAGGATTCTTCCATCTGTACATAACGAAGGGAAAAGACAATACAAGAGCTCATTAGTAAGTGATCTCAGCACAACAGCAGTGAGCCGCTGACTGAATGCCATCCGCACTGCTTTTAGGCTGGCTGGCCTGGCTGAAAATGCACTGGGATTCGGACTGTCCTTGCAAACAGAGGCTGAAAAGCATATTGAGAGGGAACAGTCCGCACAAAAACCTAATAAATTTACATTAAGGGCAGTTAAATCAAAATCACATTTGTTCAAAGGGCATGTTCTCACATAAAGAGAAGCCTTAATGGGGTTTTCTAAGAAAACAAATCAAATGTTTGATTCCAGTTGTACAGAACACACTCATTAGTGCAGCATACTACACACTTGAGTTTCCCCTCCATCAACTAACAACTTAGGTGTGGCATGCCAGTTTTGGTTGCTGCCTGCTGTGTTGCTTTGTTATAAAGCTGGACAGAAACCTGTGAATAAAATGTGGTTACCAAGGTAACCCAGGCCATGCTGGTGCTATAATTACTCAACCAACTTCCAACAAAAACCTCATTTAGAACAGAATCCATTACTCTAACTGCACTGTAGTGATGCCCAGAAGCTATATGTATAACAAACATGGGCATTCTCAGTAAGTGACGGGTCTCTCAATAAAATCATTGTAAATAAAGGGCTGGCTAATAACCAAAGCGTTTCGCTCATGAGAGACCCTGACTGCACAAATGAATTTAGGATCATGAGAACTGTGTACAGTTCACAGGAATGTAGTTTCACAAGTGTTTTCTGACCAGATCAGTTCAGTTAGAGTAAAGCATACGCTGAGGTTGTTTGTGGAGTATCTTCCAATAATGAAAATAATCAGCAGATTAGGGGTGTAACGGTTCTCGGTAAAATAATTGAACAGTACCGTTCTCCATGCACGGTTCGGCACACACTTGCACTGCGGTTCATCTCATATATGATGACCCATAAGCATAATATGGTTTGTTGAAAATAAATAAAACAGACAGAGTTAGGCTAATGTATCTAAACTCATTTAAGCCTTGCCAATTTAAACATTCGAGCGCAAGACGCGAAAGAGAATTTGCACACTTGGGAAAGATTTGTGCACTCATTCAAGGCGTGCACACGGAAGCGTGTGTACAACACGCAAATATTGAGTTCTCTTTCAAGTCTAGCTTTTGAACGGTCAAATTCACCCAAACATTGTCAACATGCCCATCTTAGCGAGTAGCAAACATAGTATGTTATGTCTTAAACACTCGAGATAGAACGCATGTGTTCAGGATAAGTGTACTGGATTATGTCTTAAAGTGACAGCAGCCTAATAATCCTGCTGTCTGTATGTTTTTAATGTTAATCAAACAACAAAAGATAAGGAAATCACTTACTGCACTTTACTGAATAGCTTTTGTAATTTATTAATAATGAATAATCTTTATTTAATTTATACAGTGAAGATTATGAACCATGTTGTTTTACATCTGATTACTTTATTCAATTTCTGTACCTGAAAAGCACTTTTTATTTTATTTGTATCTTTGCTCTACTTTATTTGTGCTGTTGCTTATAGTTTGATTTTTTATTTATTTTTTTCCTTTATTTTTTATTTGACAGTAGTCAAATATTCCCCTGAACACAGCACATATCAACTCCTACTGAAAACGTGACCCTTAAACCCTGATAAAAACCGAACCGTGAGTCATTTGAACCGTTGCACCCCTACAGCAGTATAGTAAAAGAAATTATCATATATAAAGTATTGCTCATGGTGCACCAGAATAGCCTTACACAGCCGCCTTGCTTTTCAAGTTCGCATGCGCGGCGCGCTAGGGCGTAAGGGGCCTATTTTCCTTCACGATCACACCCTTGATCGAAAGAGATTGCAACAGATGTTGCCAAGTTAACGCACAATGATACTGAATGCACAGCAAGCAGCAGGACCCACCCTGGCAACTGTGACCACAGCCGTCCAATTCATTATACCAGATTAAGAGTGGCCTGAAGAAGAGGCACTGACTAGCAATGAGGACAGCATCCAGTCAGTAAAGGAAAACAGTATGTACACAAAGTGAAAATAAGTAAGGAAAAGCGATTGTACACTAGACTTTATTTCCCATAAATGGCAGACTTCGCCCAAGAAATTTCATGTGGAAACTGTGAGTGAGAACTGATGTCTTATGATTGAGTAGAAAGTGTTAATTTACTTAAGTCTAAAAATATGCACTGCCATCTGTTAAGGAATGCATTTTGAACACCTGAGATCTTAATGATGTCACTATGAAATGGTGCAATGCTTGAAGTGTAGATGTGAATTCTTTAATGTGACTACTGAATTTAATGCTCATTGTTTGGGATTCTACTTGGGAATGACTTAAGCATTTCATGGGCTCAGCATGGTTAAAAAAAACAGCAAAGAGGGGCAGCAAAGAGATATGTGGCCATACCTACCTAACCACTGAACAAATGATTTCACCATTGAGATGATACTCTTTATATCCCAGATATAGGGATACAGGTCATAAAGAATGGTCCTGTTGGCAGAGTTGGAGAGTCTGGTGAACATCTGGATGACAGAGCAGCACATCTCCTCAAAGTTTTCTGCTCTAGATTGCCATTCAGTCACCTATGTGAAACACATGTGAAAACCACCTTGTCGTTACCATGATATCAAAGGTCTACTGCTTCAACACAGCCCCGCAGCAACTTCTTCAAATGTGTAATTACCTACAAAGTGAGTATTTTGTTCTTATCATAAAGGCACCGCCATGTGGTGCAAATAATTACTGCATTGCCACCATTTTGTCTGGTTAAAGTCTACTCAACACATTTTTACTTCCCATTCAATTCAACATGAACAAAACAAGGCCAAGACCTTTTGACCTACAAATTTTTCCTTACTTTTAGATGCCTTTTCCATTAAAAAACTCAAGTTTGCAAATAAATCACTAACTTGATAACAGATTTGACAACACATTGACAACAACAGACTCAAAAGAATGATTAGCTCACAAATCATACAATTATGTTTTACTCTACACAAGAGCAATGTTTAGTCTGTTAAATATTTTAGTGTGTTTTATAGTTTATAAACTTATAAATATGGTTTATATAAAGTTATAAATACAGATATTTTTCTTACAAAAACCAATCACTTTAACTACCTGGAGCAGTGTGGATATCTTTTATGATGGATGGATGCACTTTTCACTACAACTCTAAAGCTTGGAAGAGTCAAAATGCAAATTTAAAATTCCCTAATAATCCCATGACCATAAAAGTAGTGAGTTTTTTGTTCAGTTTGACACCAAGTTGTACAAAAGCAATACATTTTGACCATACTGTATTTCTATCCATTGAAATAAAGCCTTGTTTTTAAATATGACATGTCTCACCTTCTCTGGATCCTTTGCTTTGGAGTTAACACTGACATAATTGCTATTGGCTCTCAACCAGTTAAACTCTTTTAGCATCTGTACTGCTTTTGGACCATGTTCGTATGGGAGGTAGAAGAGTTCAGCCAGCAGGGTCAAATCCTCCAAGGTAAGTGCCTCAGCAATGAATAGTGGTTTTTCATTGGGACCTGGAACAAACACCTCCTTATTGAGTTGATCATCAGTCTGCATTGGTGCAATATCGCTGCCTGAGTCCTCTTGAATGGACATCTCTGGGGACTTAGACTCTGTCAGGCTCTCTTTGTCTGTGTCCATGGGTTTGAGATCTTCTGTCATCTTAGCCTTGACAATCTCTGTGAGGATCTGGTTGACATTTTTATTGTCCTCCACCTCGTCGTGTTTCTCCACAACCATCTCCATGGGTTCTTCATCGGACTCCTTCTTCTCCACCTCCACCTCTTCTTCTTTGCCGAGCACGTGCAATTCATCGCCAAGTGGCACGGCTGGACTCATGATGGGCTGCTGGAAGACTGTAGTCACTGTAGTGGAAGTGCCCAGGCTGGGAGAAGTGAGCACAGGAACATCCACAGAAGTGCTTTTGGTTCCACTGTGAGGTACCTGCCGACCTGCAACAAAGAGGAGAAAGGGTAAGATAGATGATACCAAAATTCAAAACTACTGAGATCATATTACAAAACACCACACAAAGAAGACATAATTACTGTTGTACTGATGAGGCACTCCAAACTCGCTTAGCCATTCAGTGAGAGCCAGCTTGAGCGCAATCTGTGGGCTATAGAGGATGTCTGTTTCTAGCTCCTCATCACTGCCCTCATTTTCCAGCTTTATCTGGATGGACACAGTGCTGTCTTCACTGTCCGCTAAACACAGAAATAAGAAGCAATGAAGCTACGATCGGACAAGATTAAGGGACAGGTCACCCAAAAATGAAAAATTATCCCATGATTTACCCTCAAACCATCCTAAGTGTATATGACTATCTTCTTTCAGACAAACACAATTAGAGTTATATATATTAAAATAACATGACTCTTCCAAGCTTAACAATGATAGTGATTGGCGAAAGTGAAATGGTGAAAGTGCATCCATGCATCCATCCATCATTAAAAATATCCACATGACTACAGGGGGTTAATAAAAGCCTTCTGAAGTGAAGTGATGGGTTTTTGTGAGAAAAGTATCCATATTAAAAACTTTATATACTAAAATAACTAGCTTCTGGCAGACGATTTTACGCTTGCTGCACAAGTCAACTTGCACCAAAAGAGTAACCCCTGACGCGATGCATGACATAAGACTTCGAAGTAGCATAAGTTTAAGCCCAATTTATACTTCTGCGTTGAGTGTACGCAGTATGTCGTGTACCCTACGCCGTATCCTGACGTGCACTTCCCAAAAACGTAACTACATAATGATGCAGACTGCAAAATCTGTGATTGATTGGCTTGGTAGCATTGCATTTAATCCTACATATTTCCATCTAGGGCTGGGCGATATATCGAATGCTTTTGTCACGCGCATTTCGTCAGTAAAGCCGGTTCCCTGATTACCGCTAAATCTCCATCACCTGCTTTCAAATGAAGTGGCATTTAATAGACAGAGCCGTAGATCACTGAAAAGCCACACAATATCACGTTCAATATCGATATGAATCGCCGTCGATATTGAGCGCGATATTGCGTGGCTTTTCAGTGATCTACGGCTCTGTCTATTAAATGCCGCTCCATTTGAAAGCAGGTGATGGAGATTTAGCGGCAATCAGGGAACCGGCTTTACTGACGAAATGCGCGTGACAATCGCATTCGATATATCGCCCAGCCCTATTTCCATCGTGTTCTCAACTCAAGCTCCTCTTCTCTTATATCAAAATCCTCAGACATTTATCTTTAAAAATTCTTGTTTTAGACTTCTAATTCATGACCGGTGTTTTGTTTTGCTCCATCTTCTGTGCTTCTGTGGTCATGTGTCAGGTCAGAGGTTAATCTTCCACCGTAACTCGATTTGCGTAGGTCGTCTACCGGAAGCTAGTTATTTTAGTTTATAAAGATTTAAATATCGATATTTTTCTCGCAAAAACCCATCGCTTCATTTATTAACTCAATACAGCCGGGTTGATATATTTTATGATGGATGCACACACTTTTTTGGACTTCAAAATCAGGAGAACCATTCCCTACCATTATAAAGCTTGGAAGAGTCAGGATATGTTTTAATATAGCTCTGATTGTGTTCGCCTGAAAGAAGATAGTCATATCCACCTAGGATGGCTTGAGGGTGAGTAAATCATTCCAAAAATCATGCATTTTTGGGTGAACTATCCATTTAAATACACAAATATGATATAAAGTTGATGAATTACAGCCCCTTATTGATATGGGACAAACTAAAAATATTCACCTAGTAAAAAAACTATTTTTTAATCAGGCACTCTGCCATAACACAACTTTTTTTGCAGAATTTAAAAAAAGTTAAATTTTTCCATATGAATTATCTAATTGTGTCTGAATTCTAGCGGATTTAAAAGTTGGCAATAAACAGAAACTGTTATTGTCTTTTCTTCCCTATTGCAATGTATATCAGAATTAAACAGCTTTGAAAACACAGAATGAAAACAACCTGCCCATTTTTATAACATATTATAAAAACAATGTATCCATAAAGACATACTTACTCATGACAACATCTTTTCTCACTCCATTCATGTTAGACTTATACCACGTTGCTAATGTGTGAATGGCCACAAAATTAGACTCAAATTCACAGTTGGGGTTGGTGAGGACTCCCTTTAGCCGAGGAATGAGCTCTGTGGACCTTCCTTTGTAAGGCCCCAAGAAAAGTCTCTTCTGATCATAGTCATTAGCATGAATATTGTCCCAGATGACAGGAGCTCTCCTCAGTATCTTCGTGACTTCTTCAATAGATTCAACAGTTATGTCTTTAGAAACTACCTTTGGACCTGTCAAACACAAAAAGGCATTTTTAATATCCAAAAGAGATCTTCAAACTATTATTCCAGTCTCCTCAATGAAAATACAACTTACCTGTCCATAGCACCTCAATACCAGGAAGCAGCTTTTCACCTATTGTGCGCAGGTAAGGCGATTGTGACACATTTGGATAACAAAATGTTCCACAATACTCTAAGGAAAAGAAGACATTAAAAATTATGACAAGACGTAATATAAAAACGATACATTTGATAGAATCACACAAAGCAGCATGGTTAGTTAATAATAATAAGAAACATCTTACCTGTGGGGCAAAATAAAAATATTTCAGGTTCTCCCAAATACTGGAAGATCTCATTGGTGATAGACACTTGGGCATGTGCAAAAGAGCTGAATACCTCCTTGTCAGCTGGACACATGTTATGATCAATGTCATCAAACAGTAAGGCAAAGGACTTGCACCCAAAATGAGAGACCTACACAAAAGACAAACCAAAATTGAGGATATACAATGTAGGTCACAAAAACACTGACATTAGAGCTGTAAAAGCTTCTGAATAGGTTCATTCTTACCTGGTCTAACTTCCTTTTAAGTGTTGACACTTCCTTCTGATTTGAGAATGTAATGTCCAGGCCAGGGGAAATGGCATAAATGAACTCAATCCCATGCTCTTTAGAAGCACTTATTAAAGTTGTGAGTTGCTCTTTAAAAGAACAAGACAGAAAATTACACTCAAATTTTAAACAATATAAAGCATAAGACATGTTACCATTTCAAAGGACATATGATATATCACCTGCTTCCTCAACAGAGTACATTTCTCTCCAAAACATTCTGTGTTTGTAGTCATCTTTTGGGGCATACAGATAGGTGTTCAAACCCCATTTCTGCTGCCTGAAACATAATAAATATAAGTTATGATTTCATTTGAGCTGTTTACACTCGTCTAACAGTGTCAATACCAGGATCAGAACAAGAGAGACAAATAATATAATACACACTAGGGCTGCACGATTTATCGCACAATACGAAAAATAACATTGAACTTAAACGTGTTAAACGCTTGCATTCGATTCTTAGTGCGCTTATGAAAACACAAAGGCTGTGATACATTTTTTTTATGTGCAGCTTGTCAATGAAGTATGGCTCCAAATGCTAATCCATCTGAAACCACTGCGAGTTAGAGTCGCTTATAATTTACATTTGAAAAAGCAACATGCGTCAAACATCTTTAAAGACATGAGAATCATTTAT
Source organism: Chanodichthys erythropterus (assembly GCF_024489055.1). Taxonomy (NCBI): domain Eukaryota; kingdom Metazoa; phylum Chordata; class Actinopteri; order Cypriniformes; family Xenocyprididae; genus Chanodichthys; species Chanodichthys erythropterus. The sequence continues at coordinate 5,164,958 of NC_090225.1, forward strand.
TCACATCTTGTTCAAAAAAAGACAACATTTAATGACGTTTTTTACTCCAAACTCCAAACAATTCATAAGGACAGTTGGGCATCATTCTGTGAGATGATGTGGCTTCTTACACAGAATTAGGCAGTTGTGTGTTTTAGTCATGTTTAATTATTCAAAGCATTTCAATCTTCTGTTTATTCAGATACAGCGATATGACGCGTGTTATTTACTTCTGCGGCAGGGCATATTTGGAGTTTCTGCGAAAGAGAGCCCTCTGGCTAATCACAGAGCCGTACAGCTCTGACAAGCTGCGCATAAAATAATCACAGCCTTTGCCAAATCGTGTGCTGTTTAATCGTGCAGCCCTAATACACACACAACTAGGGTTGTCAAAAGTACTGACTTTGGTACCTAGTCGGTACTGAAATTTTATAAATGTGATGCTTTGAGTGCTGTTGAGCAGATTCGTAAACACCTGATTGGCCATTGTGTTTACAGCTCATTAGATATGTCTGTGATTGGCTTCAATGATCAACGCTGTAAAAACGTTGTAATAGTTATCAATTAAGCTCTTCACCAAGCGCTTACTCAGATACACACAGGAGTGTTTGATGAATTGGCTCAAATTTGGCTCAGAGCTCAAAGCGTCACATTTTTTTAATTTCAGTACCGACTGGTATCAAAGTCAGTACTTTTGACAAATCTACACACACAACTAGAAAAATAAAGTACGTATGGCTTTGGGGAGTAATGAAATATATGCAACTTAGTTACGTATTTACAAAATTTAAAATACAAAATACTCAAATACAAAATTTGAGTATTTGCATTTCATTACGGTTACATTTTAAATGGAATTCTGACTTTTTTTCCCCTCAGAATTGCGAGATTTAAACTCACAACTGCATTTTATAAAGTCAGAATTGCATGATAAAAATTTTAAATTGACCCCTCACAAAGACCCACCCCCCCAGTTACTGTTGCTTTGTCCTACATGCCATGGTGTGCCATGCCAGAGCAGTGTTGCCAAGTCCGCGGTTTTCCTGAGGAATTGGGCTACTTTTAAACTGTTGCCGCGGGTTGAAAAATGCAAATTTTACCCACGGAACGCAATTTTTACCGTGGGACCCCTCCTGAAATGCGATTGGGCTAGTTTTGAGGAGCAATTGGGCGGGTTTTGTTCTGAAAACCTGCCAACCCTGACACAGAGTGAAAAATACATCACAGAGCAAAGAGGACACTGACAACTCGTCGACAGACAAGACAGAGCAGGTTACTTATGATATTAAACAAAGTCCCAGCTTTCAAATTGTGTAATTTTTTTAAGAAAATTCGAACAATTTTTTTTGTGGCTCTTTAATGTGTTGTGACAGATCACTGTAGCGCCTCAGCTCAAGTGGATCAGGAACTGATCATCTCTTCCTACTAGTTAATTTCTAGCATCAAATAAACATGAGAAGGAAAGTTGTTTCAAATGCAGAAAGACATCAGTACACCATTTTTCAAGTTCAAGTCCACAGAGGTTAATCTTCAAATCTAACTCTGACCGCTTTGTCGGACAAAATGGCGGATTCGGCGTTATGATTGGTTAGATCGATTGTCAGTCAAACTCCCACGCAGGGTCAATTGCAAGTTTATATCTCACAATTCTGACCTTTTTTTCTGGAAAATTGCAAGTTTTTATCTCACATTTCTGATTTTATAACATGCAATTGCAACTTTATATCATGCAACTCTGAGAGAAAAAGTCAGATTTGAGAGATAAAAACTTGCAATTACCTTGTTTTTGTGTTACATACTTAAAGTTACATACTTACATACTTAGATTGTTACAAAACTTGGCTAATCTAACAAAATATTTTACAAATTACTTTTTAATGCACGCATTTTGTATTCTGTAGTGAAATACATTTTAAAAGTAATCTACCCAGCCCTGCGTATGTACACATAGACAAGATATACAAAATTTATGTACAAAAATATAAAAATAAACATACAGTTACACTAGAGAATGTGAATAAGAAAGGGACAAGCTATTTGCACGCTTGCACAATACCTCCTGAAAAGCTCTTTCCTTTGTTCCATAGTCCATGGCCGTCCATAGAAACCTGCGGTGAACAATATAAGTGCAACAAACGGTTTTGACAAACGCAACACATTCCTCACACACAAGCTATCTGTGCATACCTAAACAATACATAACACATATAACAATTTTTCTAATTAAACAGTGTATGTAACAAAGATAACCCATTTTTTAAATTAATATACGTTATGTTTGACCACATTAGGTTGGATTTGTCTAATTTTGCTCACCCTCTACAACACCGGTGATGAATTTCCTTCGGCCTGTTCGCTCAACCCCGATACTGGGCTCGTCAACTGGACACTGCGTATCTGCAACAGCTTCGGTTGGCACTGGATTTACTTCATTCTCTGGCTGTGACGACTCTATTATTTTGTCTTTCTGAACCATTTTGAATTGTACTAAATTACAACTGTTGGAAGTATCGAACTAATCGCCAGCCAAATTTTTTCTTCCGCAGGAAAACTAACCCGTTACTGGGTTAGTAGGCCATTTGAGTCACCGGTAGGGAGCGGAATTCAGTGACACAGATTCTCTGCATGGACTAACGTTACCTGCAGATCTTTATGTTGACAAACACGACAATCATTCACGTACAATGAAGAAAGCTTTCTGGACTATATCTGGACTGACGCTTTACTCTTTGCAAGTGAACGGGATTCGGATTTGTCAGAACCGCTAATTAGCATTACCCGATATTTTCTCTAAGAGCTTTTGTTGACTCACGACACCGTGCATTAGATATAAATTAACAACGTTTAACCGAGTTTCTTACTGTATACATGCATCGCGACTTCAAATACAGCATGTCAAGGTATCGTAACGTTCATCGACACTGTTTAATGCTGCACTCTTCTTCCTGTTTACACTCACTGCGCACTCTCAGAAAACTGGTTTGAACCAGTAGAGGACGGTTTGTGTGAGTCTGAAAACAAATCTCTAGCAAGGCTCTTAAAGGGACAGCGAGGATATTATAAACTCGTCCTATCTGAATGAGATTTTTTGCCAACCATTTAATTTAATTAACATTATAATCATTTTGTATACTTTTTATATATTTTTTATATATTTTATGTGTATATATATATATATATATATATATATATATATATATATATATATATATATATATATATATATAATTAGATTTACTACTTTGTTGCATTACTGAAGAATACACTGACAGTAATGGAGGATCTTTGAATGAAAATGTCAAGTATTTTTGAAGTTGTAGTTTTATTTTGTATATTTATTTCGTGTACTTTATTTTTTATTTATTAACTATTGTATTGAATAAGGTTATTGTTGTCTGAATAAAAACAAAAGCAAAAACAAAACAAACAAACAAAAAAACAATAAATAGGTGGATTTCAGTAAAACAGAGATGAACATCTCTTATGTCTACAGTCTCTGCGCAGGCGAGCCCACACTTAAAATCTGGCTATGAATACTTTTTATATTTAAAAAAAGCAAAGAAATCAAAAGGTTGAAATTACAATGATATATTTTAAGATAAATTAATTTAGGTGGGGTATATTTAATTGTCACATTCAGCGGTCATTTGCATATCGCGTAGGAAATGTCACCCCTCTGTATGTCGTGAATGGTTCGGTCCATTGTTTTAGCGCTGGATTCAACCAACACGGCGGCGTTCATTTAGAAGACATAAATGAACCTCAGTTGCTACTCTACATACTAAACGTCCACAAACGGTATTATACGAGACGCATGTAAACTGGTGTCAATTTTACACTAGTTGTTGTATAAACCACATATTTGAGAATACATTTCACTTGTTTTGCCTAATCCTCCACATAAGAGCTTGCATTGGACTCTGATAACGGCCGCATTGTTTCTTTTAAAAACACTTATTCAGGGTTTCTGCAGGTTTTATGCACGTAAATTTAAAACTTTTTAAGACCGAGTTAATAAAACTTGAGGAATAAATCGAAGGGAACACCATACATCAGTAAATAGGGAGAAACACAATTAAGTGTATTAGCAAAGTTTGAAAATACAACTTCCATCATATATCCTTTACTTTTGAATTAATTTCACACACAAAAAATAATCTTTCTAAAGCAAGATACATTTACTTGAAGTTTTCTGTGAAACTGATCTAAATGAAGCAAGTTTAAGATTAAAATGTCTGCCATTAGGCTCAGAAAAAGGAAGTTTTCATAACTGATATTTGTTCTCGTTTTAAAAATAAACTCATGTTAAGTTTTCATTTGCATCTCAAGTCAATGTATCTTGATTTAAAGTTGTTTAGATAATTTGTATTGAAAAACAGGACAAAAATAGTGAGGAAGATGTTCATTTTTTTGCCATATTTTTTTTTTTAAATGTCTTGCATTTAAGACTTGCTTTTGGCCCTTGATTTAAGGCCTTAATTTGAGTAAGATCAAATTAAGACCTGCAGAAATCATGCATTCAGTTTTCTGTCAAATCAAGACAACACCCAAAACAGTTTATTTCAAATCAATACGTTGCTTATTTGGACAACATATTAACACCAAATGTTTTATTTTTAATCTAAAGAGACAACAAAAGAGACAGATTTTTATTTTTATTTTTTATCTTAGGTTTATTTAGGTTGAAACACCTTCAGCATTATAAACCTATTTCCCCCAACGTAATGTTTCCATTCAATTCATTTTAAAATGTATCCAACATTCAGTCAGAATGAACATTTAAATAAATTTAATTCTTATTAAAAAAATTCTTTTTTTTCCATTCCACATTTTTTATTATATTTCATGATCTTTTTTTGCACTTTTCTTACAAATCTTCACTTCAATAGAAGGTGTAAACTTGCAGAAACAAAAACACAAATAGAAAAACAAAACAAACAAACCAAAAACAGTAATTGAGAGGCAACACTGGAAGTGTAGGGCAGCATTTCGCTCCGAGGTAATAGGTCTTCTCATCGGTGACTTGACTAATCGTTACCTTTTCAGGTTCCTCTGAGCCTGCTTGAGTAAAGTGTCAAAGTCTAGTGCATCAAATTTGCCCTTTGTAGGCTTTGGATCGTACTCCCGGTTTGAATCTGAAAGTGATCAAAAAGAAACTGTCACATCTGGAGGCTTTAATGGGAATGTTTTCAAAGATGGTAAATTAGTGATGCGCCAAAATTTCAGCCCAAAAAAACAAAACAAAACTGAACTGAACTGAACAGCACAGTAAGTACAGTTACACAATTACCCAAACTTTATTTACAGCTTCAATTAAATGAAAGCTTTTATTTTGATTTCTGCAATAAATTAATTCTGGTGCATCACTACTTTAAATGGAAGCTCACCAAGATCAGCATAACTGGTTTTGCAAAACTGCCTCCTGCCTCCAAAGCACAGGTCAAATGGAAGCTCATTCTGCTCCCTCAGCTTGCTTCCGTTCTCAATAGCATTAAACGCATCCTTTGTGTTGTAGTATGTAACGAAGCCGTAGTTATCTCTGAAATAACAGGAGTGTTAGCAATCCTCTTGTTAATGGTAAACAATACATCAAATAAATACAGTTTAGAGAAGCCATACCCATTTTCTCTAAAGTGCACAGTGCACTCCTCAATCTTTCCGAAGAATGAGAAGCGTTCTTTCAGCTCCTTACGAGTCATGCTTCCACGAATTCGCCCAACATAAACAACTCTCCGCTCCTCCTAAAAAAAAAAAACCATTTCAATTGATAAGTGAGAAAAATCAATCACCAAGGTGCCTATAGGAAAAAAAAATAAGACGTCTTCCTTGATTGAAATACTCACAATGGCTTTCTCTTTACGCATCTTGGTATCCTCACAATTTTCTGAGTGGCGGCTAGCCGACCTCTGATTAGGGCTGTCAATGAAGTCAAAACATATCAGGGTTATTATCATTAACTTGTACTAAATCTAAAACCATTGAAATAATAAACAAATAATATAGACACTATGAAATCAAAATAGTAGGGGTCAAACCAAACCATAAAACCATAATACACCACCCAACGTACTCTCATGTTGAGGTTGACCTCACTTCACCTTATGTCAGAAAAATTCTTCTTCCTTGACATTTGATTAATTAGTAATTAGGGGTGTAACAGCACACATATTTGTCCCATGAATCTTCGGTGTGTCCAGTGTTGTAGCCTAACCACCAATCATCTCAATAAGCTCCATGTTTTGTTACTTTTGATGAGAAACAGTGTCATCTTCCAAATTCTGTCCATTTTAAATCACAAAATTCAAAGAAATATAAAAATGCTATTTTGAGACTCTTTAATGTGGCGTGACAGATCACTGTATAGACGTCTCAGTTCAAGTGCAGAGTGACCACAATCATCTCTTTCTCTTTAATACTAGTTATAGAATAAATATGAATGAACATCTGAAGGTATGTTGAAAGATACAGTACAATCTCATGTAATCACTCAATCCATGTTTCAACAGTGGAAAGTCATCAATAAAACAGCTTGTAAACACTGTCACATAGCATTACATTTACCTCAGGCAAGTCATTCAATGTCCACAGCTTGTTAGTTTGCTAGAGAAATGAACTATTTCGCTAAATATATTTACTATATTAGCGTATATTCATTTTATTTTACTTAAAAGGGTTAGTTCACCCAAAAATGAAAATGTCATTAATGACTCACCCTCATGTCGTTCCAAACCCGCAAGACCTCCGTTCATCTTCGGAACACAGTTTAAGAGCTGAATAAATACAATGCTGAATAAAGTCGTAGTTTTTGTTATTTTTGGACCAATATGTATTTTCGATGCTTCAAAAACTTCTAACTAACCCATTGATGTCACATGGACTACTTTGATGATGTTTTTATTACCTTTCTGGACATGGACAGTCTACCGTACATACATTTTCAATGGAGGGACAGAAACCTCTCGAACTAAATCTAAAATATCTTAAACTGTTTTCCGAAGATGAATGGAGGTCTTACGGGTGTGGAACGACATGAGGGTGAGTCAATAATGACAACATTTTCATTTTTGGGTGAACTAACCCTTTAACCAGTTAGTGATGTCTTGATTATTTAATGTATGTTTAAATAAATCTGTCATGAAAATGACAGCCACTGTGTAAATGCATAAATATATCAACAACGACATGGAGTAAAAACAATTTTATAATTAGATTTAGGAGTTAAACTGCCTTTTTTGCATATAATAATTTATTTTTAGAAAAAAATTATTTAGGTGTTGATTAAGTTAAATAGTTTGGGCTATGTTGTTTACCTTTAATATTATAGTAATGTGCAAGTAGGGGCTCCCTATATAGTTTACAGCATTAGCAGAGAACACTGTTATCCTTAAACTAAATTATAAATGAATTAATTTTAAGACAATGTTCAGTAAACCACTGTTTAATTTTTTTTTTAAAAATGTTTATTTTATGTTTAGTTTTCTTCCCCTGCTGTACCGAACTGTGACTTCAAAACAGAGATATGTACTGAACCATCAGTTTTGTGTACCGCTACACCACTACAAAATAGATGATTCTTTTTTTTAAATATATATTATAAATGCACAACAAATAGACAGATGACAGCACAGTGCTGTTCTGATCTATGCCTGCACGGTAGCGCTGCATTAGCTAACATGCCAGTTCTCACCTTCTATGACTTTTCCAGCTCCGATGTCCATGAGAATCAGAAGAGCGGGACCTGGATCTAGAACGGCTGTGACTCCAAGATCCAGAGCGTGAGCTTGAATAGGAATATCGACGCCGACGAGGTGGAGAAAACGACCTGGAGCTGGATCGGGAACGAGACCGAGATGACGAACTGGATCTGCTGCTCGAGTGACGAGACCTGTATCTGTAAATGTAAAATGTAAATGTAAAAAAAAAAAAAAAAAAAAAAAAGTCCTTTAGAATACTATTCTCTCAATATTACTTTCTAATTATTATGCATGTGTATAACCAGAGAAAACGTCAAAGCTGACCTTTTCCTAGGTGGTGAACGTGATCTGGAGGAAAACTCAGAGCTGGATTCTGAGCTACTCGAGGATCGGGCTCTGTATCTTCGTTTTGTGCGACCTCTGTCCTGCTGGTACTGTCTGGAGGAACACTGAGAGTAGTCCAGAGATTTTTCCTGGCTGCATTTAGCTTCATCCAGTAAAGAGCTTTCAGAGTCAGGCCTGTTTGGAGAGGCATCTGGAGTCACCAAGGCAGAGCTGTTTAACGTGCACCTCGTATCTGCAGAAGCTTGACTAAAGCTGAGATTCCTCTGGGTTCCTTCTGTATGTGAAGGAGCTGATGAAGCCTTGGAGACAGTGTTCTGCACAGGCTTAATGGAGGACAGCTCAACAGTCTTGATAACAATGCTAGACTGTTGTTTGACATTCCACCGATTGCCAACTTCATTTTGATTGGGTTCTTTTGGAGGAAGGCAGTAATCATGGTCAAGGGAGAATGGTTGAGTCTGTCCAGTGGTAGTAGGGGTCTGAGGCTTGCTTCGCAGCTTATTTGAAGGTAGTGGTCTTGCTTCTATCTGAATGGCCTTGTTAGGAGTTGGCTTAAGGACCTCTGACTTCTTGGCTTTCCCTAGTAGTGAAACTGGTGCAATAGGTTTCCACATCTGGTGTGGGGGTGTGGCAGGTGGTGTGAGGCCTATGGGAAGAATTTTGTTCATTTTATACTGTTATTACTATATTATTTGCATATGTGTTTGCATTATATAACAAAATAGATCAAATCATGCACCATTTAAATGGACAGGCTATAATATAGGTACACTACCATTAAAAAGACTTTAAATAAAAATTAAACACTTATTCCACAAGGATGCATTAAATGGATGCATCCATTCAATGCATCCATCAAAAAAAAAAAAAGTGACAGAAAAGACACTTATAATGCTAAAAAATATTTCTATTTCAAATAAATGCTGTTTTAAATATTCAAGTCAAAGAATCTTGAAAAAAAGTTTTACAGTTTCCACTAAAAAATTAAGCAGAACAACTGTTTTCAGCATTGATAATAATAATAATAATAATAATAATAATAATAAACATTTCTTGAGCAGCAAATCAGCATATTATAATGATTTCTGAAGGATCATGTGACACTGAAGGCTGCTGAAAATTCATCTTGCCATCACAGAAATAAACATATAAAAAAAAAAAAAAAATAGAAAACAGTTATTTTAAATTGTAATTATATTTCACAATATTATAGTTTTTACTGGATTTTTAATAATTTAATGCAGCTTTGGTGAGCATAAGAGACTTTTAAAAATCTTACCAATCCCAAACTTTCGAAAAGTGTACAAACAATATATTGCCCACTAAAGTAAAAATTTATTTATTTATAAATTTATTTTTTTTACCTGCTGTGCTTCCCAGGTCATGGTTGCGGGTTTTCTCCAGGGCCTTAGCCTCCACCTGCTGCTCATAACTGAATTAAAAATAGAAAAATACAATTTACAGTGGCAACAATGTAAAAAGCTTGAATTTCTGATGTTTTTTTAAACATCACTCAGACTGACACAAGCTACGCTTATGTTCGTCTCTAATGTCCACCTTCACATTCCGAAGTCATGATGAGGACTTCATTTGTTTCGGTAGGTCTTGGTGAAATATGGCTTATGGCCACACACACAAACATTGAGTTTGGTGCGAGAGCAGCTCAAGGGCTGTAGGGTAACTCCATCACTCCACCTCATGATACTCACCTGGAGTTTCCTACAGCGGCTGCTCTACCACAGACCTCCGGTACCCTTGGCTCTTCTTTTGCTGGAAAGAAAAAAGGAGGGTTATGAATGAACAAATACAAGTGGTGAAGGTGGGACAGACCCTTAAAATAACAGCAACAATCAGATTGTTAGCAGAACACGGCCACAACAAACAGCGTGTATTGTGATACTCTTCAAAAATGCACCACACTTCCCCACTCAACAGCGGAGAAACAGCAGACTAAAGATAAATGCTTGTTTAATGGGTATACGGTCAGTATTCAGCCCCTGCATGTCCTCAGACAAAGACAGCCAACTGGTTTTAAAATGGTTTTGTTAACGGGGCAGAATTCCAGCAGTTCAATGAACATGAGCACATAGCAGCGGTTTTCATTAAAGCCACGCCCTCTCTTAAAGTAACACACCCTCCCCTTAAGGTGTGGTCACATTAGCGTAATTTCAGCAAATATTCGTGAGCAAAAAGGTTTTTGGTCTATTGTTAAAGGATTAGTTCACTTCAGAATTAATTTCCAGATAATTTACTCACCCCCATGTCATCCAAAATGTTTATGTCTTTCTTTATTCAGTCGAAAAGAAAGGTTTTTGAGGAAAGCATTCCAGGATTTTTCTCCTTATAGTGGACTTTAACAGTTACCAACGGGTTGAAGGTCCAAATTGCAGTTTCAGTGCAGCTTCAAAGGGATCTACATGATCCCAGACGAGGAATATGGGTCTTATGGTTAAAAAGTATATAATTTTTATTTATTTTTTTAGAAAATGACTGATGTTTCGCTAGATAAGACCCTTATTCCTCATCTGGGATCGTGTAGAAGCTTCACCGAAACTGACATTTGGACCTTCAATCCGTTGGTAACTGTTGAAGTCCACTATATGGAGAAAAATCCTGGAATGTTTTCCTAAAAAACCTTAATTTCTTTTCGGCTAAATACATAAACACCTTGGATGACGTGGGTGAGTAAATTATCAGGAAATTTTAATTCTGAAGTGAACTAATCCTTTAATAACGTAGTTATATATAAAACAGAAGTCACTTTCAAGCAAGATCTTTCTGTTGGTCAGCACCAACTAGAAAATGAGCAAAATTTGCATCAAATTTTGTTGACCGCAAACAAAATTCCCAATCTCACAGATTCCTATTGGAATGACTGGATTTTGCCTGTGAAATTGCCAAGGAATGGTACATGTGAGCGCACTTTAAGGAATACCACACCCTCGTCTTTTTTTTTTTTAAGCTAGACTGAAATGCAGCCATTTTCTAGACCATTTCTTTTGTAATGATACGGTTCTGTTTGACTGGGTAATGTTTTATCATTTTACAACAACTACACCATTTAGGTTAAACACAAATTTACACTTGGAAAAGGAAACAAACCTTTAGGCCATTTTTACCTCATCTGACCCGAATGCCATTAATACATTACGATAAGATGAACACGGTTTTGTGAAAACAGTCTTATCTAACTCGCCGGGTCATGTTGAACTGTGAACTCTGTAATTGCAATCTGTGCTTGACCTGGCAACATGGACACAAATTCCTTCGTCCCAGTAATGCAAACTTCCTCCAAGCCCCAAATGCAAGCGTGGCCTAGTTGCTTATAAACTAATGGTCTGCATTCTAAAGATGGCAGTATGGGTGTATGCGTTCACCAAGATGGCACTCGTTTCCAAAGAAAGCTCTGGTGTGCATCCTTCAAATAGTCAGCTTGACTTAAAGCATGATTTTAACGTAGTTATACTTCCAAAAAAGAAAGAAAAAGAGCTCAGATATAACATCACTTACACTGAGACTCCTCAAACTGCTCCAGGAGGCTTGTAAGATCAGCAGCTTCAATACCTAGAAGGAAAATGTTCATTATAATCCAATCCATAGAAATTCTTAACTACATAAGGAAAAATGCTCACCAATTTCATTTGTGAATGACTCAATCAGCTCAACTGTGGTGTTCTTCGGTTTGGGGATCTCAGAAGAAGCCATCCTCATCTGCTCTGCCAGTTCAACAACTCTGGCCTGAACTTGAGCTGAGAAAAATGGCTGAGCAGCTATTGCTGGAACGTGAGGCTGTAACCGTGAGGTCAGCTTTTTAGAATTAGTTGGCAGGGTGTTTTTGGCTTGATCAGACACGGGGGCCAACACAACCTGCTCGGGCTCTCTCTTTGTAGGCACAGCAGCACTAGGTTTAAGAGGGCTAGAGTTTGAGCTCTGAACTGGTGTAGTGATCATCTGAGGCCTTGAGGAAACTTTAGATGGCACACTTTCACACACATGAGCAGCACTGGAGTTACTTTGTAAACATTCCTTCTTACTGGGTGCATTGAGACTGTGAGAGTCTCCGGATGTAGTGGACACTGGTGGTGGAACCATCCTTTCAGGAGGCACCTCAGCCACACATCTGATCGGGGTAGAGGTCTCAGTATGAATAGTGTTTTTTGGCACGCCGATGGGAGCAGGTAGATTCTTGGGTGATGAGTGGACCGAATGGGGTAAACTTTCAGATGATGTGCCTGAAGGTGGAGAGGTTGATGCTTTAGAAGTTGCAGGTTTCTTAGAGGAACCCATCAGTGAAGCCGGAGGGATGAGCAAGGCTTCAGGTGTTGGGGGAGCAGCGGGACCTCTCGGGTGCCATGCGGGCATGATTTCAGGTGCAAGGTCTTTTTTAGCAGGAGTATGGAAGGTTTTACGTGGGTCTCTGGGGTTTGGGTCTGGCAGGCAGGGTATTGGGGGAAGCTCCTTGGGCGCTTCAGGCAACTTGGGCCATTTAGTGCTGTAATCCTCCGTTTTGTCCACCGGGTCTGGTTTCTTCTGCTGGCGGAGGAGCCGGTACTGTTGTAAACTGAGAGGTTTGGGCTTAGTTTCATTACGCTGGCAAACAGCAGGCTGCTCGCTAACAGGCTCTTGTTTTGATGGTGGTTCTTCCTCTACAGACTTTTCAAGAGGTTTGTTCTCTGGCTGTGAGTCAGTGATTTTTGCTTCAGCTTGAGGGGCCGTGATGTGCTTCTCAACCCGTGGCTCAGGGGTCATCAACTCAATTTTAGGTCTCTCAGGCTTTGCCGATAAGAGGGCAGGTGAAAAAGTCACCTTTTTCTTTTGTTGTTCTTCCTGCCGTTTCTTCTGGGGCTCCTCTTTAACTCTTGAGCTTCTCAAAACTCTCTGTTCGACCAGATCGGCTTTAACAGGTTTACATTTCTTTTTGACAACCTTTTTCTCCTCTTCCACCAGAGATACTTCAGAAGGTGGTGGGAATTTTTCATCACCATCCTCAGGGTTTGGTTCCGGCTTGTTTATGCTTTTCTCCGGGACTCTTTGCTCTCCTTCTGCAGAGTCCGTGTGAGCAAAAGGGATGCCAAGATCTGGGATTGCCAGGATTGGCTCTCCATGCTCTCCTTGATCAACCACTTCTAGCACGAGGCCCCTCTCAGGCAGGAGATGCTCTTGTCCCTCTTCTCCTTCTACACATAATGTCATACAGTAAGGGTGCATGTGTTTTACTAAATCGCTGAGAGTGACAGGCATGCTCTCTCCATCCTGCTCCAAGGACACAGGAAGGCACCAATCAAATTCTTCCAGTGACGACAAATCAATATTGGCTATTGTTGAAAAACTAGCATCCCTATCTTCCTCCTCTTCTCCCTCACTGTTCTGCTGAGATACTCTCTGCATTCGTGGGAGACTCTAAAACAAAAATATAATATGTCTCACATTATAACCATAAAGTTATGCATTAAAAACAACTTTTTCCCCCCTAAATCATGCAACGCAAGTTAAAACCTGTTGTGCTGCCATCAATATCAATGAAATCAGTTGCACTTTATTTTATTGTACATGCACTTTTAATGTACTTATCAAGAAAGTACTAAAAAATATTATGTACAGTAACTACATGGGTTAAGATTAGGATTAGTACTTAGTTATTACCCATTACACATGCATGTATGTACATGCGAAACAGGACTATAAAATAAAGTGCTATCATAAAATCTAATGAATGTTTGAGGATGAGACAGAAATATTCAGAACTTATACCTTTCCAGGAAATTGTCTTGCATGAATCAGTGACTCTGGAGGAGACCGTGTAAGCAACTTTCTCAGCTAGAGTGGATAAAGGAAAATTTAGTATCTATAAACGCATCAAGCTGTTCAAAAAACAAAAATAAACTTTCTAGTGCATTCCTGACATGCTTAGACTGGTGAAAACCAGCTGGGGAGGACTCACCGGAGAGTGTTCCTGACCCTTCTGACCTGAGAACAGGTCTGAATCCGGCAGAGTGTCAAAAGGGGACAAGTTCTCATCATCAACATTGTCAAGTATTTCAGTGAGAGCTGTGAGCAGTGTCGCTTCACTTTCCTCATCAAGATTACATTTAACCTTAAAAAAAAAAAAAAACAGGAAACATTGCTGAGTGACATGAAAACAAATGAAATTCAACAAACAAATCTTTGTGTTGAAAGCAAATCATGCAATGAACAGTTTTATATAGGCATTATTTACTTCTCCAGTGGGGTTGTCCTCAAAAATGGACAGAATAGAGGGATCCAAGCAGCCATGTAAAACCTCCAGAGCATCTCCGTTGTCAGGATACTCCAGACAGCTACCAGAGAAGCTTCCCTGAAGGATCTCTGCCTGCAATATTCCATTAAAAAAAAAATAATTTACTGTTTTGACCCATCAGCAAACCAGATCACTCCATAAAAACATTTAAACTGAAATGCAAGACATCATGCAGTTATTTCCATTCATTTATTGGGCAGTCTGGTTGAAGTTACACAAAACGATTAGGGCTAAGTATTAGAGGTGCAATATGTAGATTTATGTCCGCTAGAAGTTGCTAGAGGCCTATTCAAAACAAAGGCGTAGCTTGATGACGCCAAGTTTGAGTGCAAAATCTTGGGTCATGTGGTCTTCCAACTCACAGCCGGTGGAAAAGAATTGGGATAGGACTCCGGAAGAAATCATGTTCATGGATGCGATTATTAACGTTACTGTACAATGAAGCAGAGCAGGACCGAGTGTTGTGGGAGCTGAACGAGGAGCTGGAGCGATAGTTAACGAGAGATATTATTGCGTCACAGTCGCCAGCGCTGCTTCCGCTTTTCCAGTCACGAGTATGAGGTAACACAGCTCTGTTTATCATATAAGATACATTTGAGTGCATTGAATAATGTTACTCTGTGCGCTCGCTCTAGGACTGATGTGAGACACTGTTGCACACTGCAGTAAGATGATGAATTTTAGAATATCATATTAAATGCTGGATGGCTTGTGTTGACAAATGGCATGCAATTCATTTAAAAACGTATTGTATGATGGAGAAAATTCTGTATTACTGTTACTAAAAATAAAGCTGCATCTGATTATGCTATGTTAGCTACTACACCAAATAGTGTTTTTCTCTGAGGCATGGTAAAGCATGGTACTCGCGCGCAAAAAAATAAAAAATAAAGAAAATTAGATTTAAACAATTAGACTAAACGTGTTGAACTATATAATAATTAGTTTTCTGTCCATAAATATATCAATTAAAACTTAAATATTAAAGCATCTTTGATGTTTCCATGATTTCTACAAAATAAAACTGGAAACCGAGGGTAACGCAGGTATGAAGCAATTGACAGGCTACTCCTCCCACGTCCCGGAGCCTTGGTTAAAATTGCAATTTTCTCACGATTTACAAATAGTTGGAAACATTTGGGATATTGTGAGTACTTAAGTGAACAAAATATAACACTGACCTAGTGGTTTTTGGATATTTTACTGCAAATATATTACATATTGCACCTTTAATAATATCATATTTTTAGATCAATACTTTCAGAATTAAATACGCTTCTAAAAACAGAAATCAGTGCAAGGTAAAAAAAAAAAAAAAAAAAAAAAGAAAAACCATTAGCCTAGTCTGTAAACAAGTTCATGCTTCTATATTTAACAACAGCAAACAATGTGCCCTGTCTTTGAGGCTTGTAATTGCTGGACTGTTCTACAGCAGCTGATGTTATGGTTAGCTTTGAATCACATAATCATTTATTCATATGGCTTCAAGTGAAATATTATTTTAATATAAAAAATAAACATTCTTTTAATACTGCTCATGAATTTGAAATCATAACACTAAAAAAAATGCAAAAATTAGCAAATGAGAATACAAGACAGACTACTAATAATGTAAGCCATGTTACATTTATAAATGAGTTGATCTGTAGCTACAACCACGTGTTGCGCACCTCACGTCATCCTGCCGCAGTGCATTACTGGGCAAACCCAACACCGGCACAGTTCAAAACACGCCTTGCTAACACAAATTCTGCATGACTACTCTCATTTCCTTAAAAGAGACCAATATTACATCTTTAGGCCAGTTTAATGATAATAAATCGTTCTCGTTTTACAACATAAACCGGCTGAATTGAAGGGTGCTGTCATGGCCCAACATAACTGACCCACTCATACCTGCACCACGTGCTGGACAGCTAGTCAAACCGCATTGAACAACATGGTGCTAACTTTGTAATTCAAAGTCATGACAAAGCAAAATACGAAATTAATAGGTGATGACTGCAAGCACTCAGAGTAAAACTTATTTAAAAATCATAGTTTATATATCAGTAGCCATTCCTGGGAAAGATAACATCTGCTGAATTACCAATCAATGGCACTTTAACTTTATCAAGCTTAATGTAGTAAAATAATATTGCAGTTTCAATGTTAAATGTTTCAAAAGTAAAATGTAGGACCATGCATAAACACAGTTTACTTTAGTTTCATTCTTAACATGATTCAACCACGTGGGTTTGAGTCACCTAAAAAAAATGTATCAAACAACAAAAAAGCCATATTTGATAAACAATGGAGTTTAAGTATTGAGAAGAAGTTACTAATAAATATAATAAAAATACATAATATTCATTAAATACTACTCTTTTTAGATCTGACACATTCAAACAGCTAACGATTCTTGATTACAGATTATCTATCACCATTAAAACCACAAAACAATGCGTTTATAGTTACTAAACTACCCTAAGTTTAAAAAAATAAATGATTATGTTGTTTAAACACTTGTCTAGTGTGATAAACTAAGTTCTTATGAGTGCAAAAGCATGGCAACATCAGCTAACAGGACTAAACTTGTGCATTCATCCCCTGACAAGCGAGTTCAGTATAAATACGCAAGAAATCAAGTATAAATCTATTTATTGTTCACATGTGGCAAGCAGAACTGCACAAGCCATCTCACCATCACCATCCACGTGTCACAAAGTCCTGCACATCATCGCGTATTTACCACGAATATTTGACACAGTGATAAATGTCATCAATTTCATTCTGGCACAACACTATAAAAGTATAAATATATGCAGTTCTTACCTCGTCAAGATTCACCGGTGAGAACATTTGAGTATTACAGGCTTTTAACATCTCCTCGCCTGTGCCCCACCGCGCCGCCATCTTACAATTCATCTGTGTGGGAAAACGTGAATCAACTGCAGGAGCAGCCGGCTGCAAACCACGTGCTATTTGCGTTCCCGGCAACTGAACGGTTTAGTCCCGCCCACATGATGCGTCATCGAACGTCCGTTACCTCAGAAAGTTACGTTAGTTAACGGCTCTGGTTTTTGGGGTAAGTTGCAACATTTTTATTTCTTGTTTGATATTATCGTCTTATATATGGTATGGTTTATTATATAAATGTTTGTTCAGTAGAAGTGTGCTTTGAATTCGTGTATATGATGGACACAATGTTTAGTCACTATATTAGGAAAATATGGGAACTTTGCTAGTCAGTGCTAAGTTCGTCAGAATACAAAATACATTGACATCTTTGCAACATTTATATAGATTCAGCCCGGCATACTTTGACTATTCACAATTATTCTGCTGTGTCCTTTTCATGCTTTAGAAGGCAAAACTTCTTTAAAACAACTAAATTATAGGTTAAATATTATTTTTATTTTATGCTTTTTAAGGAAGTTTGTCAGTATCGGCTAAATGCTTAAAAAAAATCAGTCAATGATTTTCAATAGTCAGTCAAAAGTCTTCTCTTTGCAGTGACACACCTTGGCCAGCAGATGTCCTCCGTGTACTTTCTTGTGAGCTCTTCGAACTGAATAATTTTGTATATATATACAGAGCTGGGTAGATTATTTATGAATTGTAATCAGTTATTGATTACAAATTACATGACAAAATTTGTCAGTAATATAATCTCTTAGATTACAAATGTTTGGCAATGTAATCTGAGTACTTTTGGATTACATTTAGATTACTTTTGTGGCGACACTTATTTGATGTCACATATATTGTAACATATAATCTTGTACTATTCTGACAGATACAAAGAAAAAATATATTCCCAAAAATATATTCCATTCACCAACAAGAGCCTCAACAGATTCTTCTTAAAGTGCAATGTATGGACAGATAATACTTCAAAATACTAACACTAATGTGTCTGTTAGTGTTTGCTGATAGTAACACTGAATAAAACAAAATCACATCTTATGATTTTAAAAGATATTTACTTAAAATTAATAGTAAGAAAACTCAAATTCACAGCAATATCACTGCTACTTAAAATTTTTTGTCTAATTATCATCTATATTATTATATTATTTCATATATATATATATATATATATATATATATATATATATATATATATATGTGTGTGTGTATATATATATATATATATATATATATATATATATATTAATCTATATTTCATAAATATTCATCTGTATATCAACTATATTTCCCCCTCACCGCCAGAAAAACTTGAAGAATCATGAATGTATATAAGTGGCAGGTTTATTATGAAAAAAATATAAATGTTAAAAAAATAAAAAAATTAGGAGAATCAATGAATTTTGTTATCAGTAATATAATTGTGACAATAATCTCTTAGATTACACATTTTTTGGTAAAGTAATCTGACTACTTTTGGATTACATTTAGATTACTTTTGTGCTAACCCTTATTGGATGTCACATATATTGTAGGACAATTTACTGCCATTGTGTAAATAATATGTAATCATGTAATCCATAAAGAAGTAACTGTAGTCTGATTATGAGTATTTTAAAAAGTAGTTTACTCTAATTACAAGTACTTAATATTTTGGATCTGATTACATAATCCAGATTACATGTACTGGGTAGTAACGGATTACGTAATCAGATCCTGTATATATACACACACACACACATATATATATATATATATATATATATATATATATATATATATATATCTATATATATAAATATATATACAGTACAGTCCAAAAGTTTGGAACCGCTAAGATTTTTAATGTTTTTAAAAGAAATTTCGTCTGCTCACCAAGGCTACATTTATTTAATTTAAAATACAGTAAAAAAACAGTAATATTGTGAAATATTATTACAATTTAAAATAACTGTGTACTATTTCAATATATTTGACAAAGTAATTTATTCCTGTGATGCAAAGCTGAATTTTCAGCATCGTTACTCCAGTCTTCAGTGTCACATGATCCTTCAGAAATCATTCTAACATGCTGATCTGCTGCTCAATAAACATTTATGATTATTTTCAATGTTGAAAACAGTTGTGTACTTTTTTTTTCTCAGGATTCCTTGATGAATAGAAAGTTCAAAAGAACAGCATTTATCTGAAATACAAAGCTTCTGTAACATTATACACTACCGTTCAAAAGTTTGGGGTCAGTAAGAATTTTTATTTTTTTGAAAAGAAATTAAAGAAATGAAAACTTTTATTCAGCAAGGATGCATTAAATCAATCAAAAGTGGCAGTAAAGACATTTATAATGTTATAAAAGATTAGATTTCAGATAAACACTGTTCTTTTGAACTTTCTATTCATCAAATAATCCTGAAAAAAAATATTGTACGCAAATATTTTGTACAATTGTACACATTAAATGTTTATTGAGCAGCAGATCAGCATATTAGAATGATTTCTGAAGGATCATGTGACACTGAAGACTGGAGTAATGATGCTGAAAATTCAGCTTTGATCACAGGAATAAATTACTTTGTGAAATATATTCAAATAGAAAACAGTTATTTTAAATTGTAATAATATTTCACAATATTACTGTTTTTACTGTAATTTTAATTAAATAAATGTAGCCTTGGTGAACAGACGAAACTTCTTTTAAAAACATTAAAAATCTTAGTGGTTCCAAACTTTTGGACTGTACTGTATACACATACAGGGTTGGGAAGTAACGAAATACATGTAACTTAGATACGTATTTAAAATACAAAATTTGAGTAACTGTATTTCATTACAGTTACATTTTAAATGGGTGGTAATGTAATCAAATTAAAGTTACATCCAAAAAGTATTTTAGAACAGCAATTGGTGATTAAAAATTAAAAAGAATAGAAACAAAAAGCATCCTAAGCTAAATTTTTGCTTAGTTTCATACCCCTTGCAGAATATGCAACATTTTTTAATAATTTTAACAAAATAAGAGGGATCATAAAAATTGCATGTTATTTTTATCTAGTACTGTCCTGAATAAGTCACAATTCTCACTTCTTTTCCCGCAATACAGACTTTCAGACTTATTAGTATTCCAAAGTATTTAGATTAAGTTACAAAACTTGGGTAATCTAACGAAATACGTTACAAATTACTTTATAAAGCATGTATTCTGTAGTGAAATTTTAAAAGTAACTATATAATATATGCTATACAATGATTTTAACACTTTGGTAACATGGCAGAACCGCACCGTTGCTGATCGCTGTTACCATCATCTGCGTTGTGTATCAGAAGACCCAAATGTCCCTTTGTATTCTCACAGTATTGTATACCATTGTATAACAGTGAACCTCAATGCAGCGTCCCTCGACGACCCAACTGACGTAGATCCTGAAGCAATCTTCAGATCGGGGTCACGGCACCAATGTAATCCCTCCTGTTCAGACTGCCTACTGTAAGCAGGACTCGAACCCACTGGCATGGAGTCGGGCACTCTATCAAGGAGGCTAAAGACAACAGTCTCTTTCTGGCCTCCGTTACAATGACACATGCTTGTTACCATATATTGTTTCATATATTCCTGTTTCTCCCAATAGAATGATGGTCAAACACTCTCTTTCTATTTAAATTAGCGTTTCCTGTCCATTGCTTGTAAAGCTTCTGTGGGCTCCACACTTTATGCTGTTAGCCACTAGATGGTGCCATTAAATTTTAGTTTTGGCTTTGTTGTCCACTGCTTTCCTTCCCCTTTAGTGAACTATGAACTGAACAAAATGTATTTTGTCCTTGTCACCCTCTGTTTTTATGCTCTTTGTAGAGTTGTGTACAGTTTAAACGTGTTATTTGTAAAACATGGTGGCCCGGTTTCACAGACAGGTCTTAGATTAAGCCAGGATTAGGCCTTAGTTCAATTAGGACATTTAAGTAGCCTTAGAAAAAAACATTACTGATGTGCATATTGAGACAAAACAATGACACTGAGATATTTTAAGAAATGTCAGTGCAAGTTGCTTTCAGTTAAATCAGCTCAAACATGCATTTTAGTGTGGGACTAGCTTAAGCCTTGTCTGTGAAACCAGGGGATTGTAACGAGTCCAAAATACTCCAGCACTATCAGTTAACACTTATGTTAGTGAAGATACTTCTCAGAGACTCGCGATCAAAGCTCTGTGGTTTTAACCCACATTACAGTTGGTGTTATAGTATGACGCAACCTTGAGACTTTTATCAACCTTTAGTTTTTTTCATTTCTAAAGCTGCACTCAGTATTTTTGTGCTTGTCATGTGATCTCAATAAGGCGGCCCCCATGAAGCAACCCACTCCATGGTAAAATAAAACAGCTTTTTAGGCTTCTGAGATGAATAAATAAAATATCAGAAATGAATATGTGTAAAACTAATTAAACAAAGAAGAAACTGAGAGCGCCATTAAGGTTTACAGGCATAACTGATGACTGTTATTAATACTGGAAATATATAATGCAACAGGCAGAAAATGACTTAAATTCCCTTTTTATTTGTAGTCTTGTCTCTTCCATTTCAAAAGAGATATGTGGTTAACTAGCAGAATGTGCAGTATGTGATCCTTCTTCTTATACTTTTGGTGTGCAGTGAATTTTGTTCCTCAGACATTTACAGGAAGGCACCGATACTAAGAAATTGTTTCAAGAGAATGTATGAGTATTCATAAGACTTCACTGCATCATCTTGAGGGTTTTGTTTGCGTAAGCAGTGTTTGTGGTTTGCTTTTTTTTTTTAAAAAAAAGAAGCTCTCAGCATCTTTCACCTGCAACTATACAGTCTCTCACAGTACAGCTGTCTGTCCCACTGTTGGTGGACAAGAACAATTATCATGGACATTTTCAGGAGCGAGAAAATGCTGCTCCACCTCTCTTTACAGCTGTGCTGTCCTGTTCTCTTCAGCCTACTCCTCGCAGCTACCTGACTGTACTGAAAATCATTCATCCACTACCACTGTTGCCATGGCAACAGAAGGGGAAATCCATTTCATCAGCCTCTTCGTCACACTCCCTCTTTCCGTTCCTTCTCTCTCATTCCCTCCCAGCCATCATTTTCTTTATCTTTCTATGCCATCTCTTGTTATTCTTCTTTCTTCCGGTCTGAGTCAGGAGATAGACATGCAGGCAGCAGACAATGCAGCTTTCTCAATAAACAGATCTGTTATAATACATTGTTTTACATATTGTAGTTTTGTTTTTGGTTGAATCATGCTGTGTCATATGTTGACTAGTGTGACACTTTTGCACTAGTTATCAATCATACAACATTTCTACTGCCCTTTGCACATTAGTACATTTTGTAATGTCACCCTTATGCCCTCTGTTTAGTTACGGTAAATTACTTGCAATCTTTTTTTCTTAGAAAAAATATATTTTAGATTTATATTATTGTAAATATATCTTGTGTATTATTTTAACAGACTAAGTGCACAATGTGGGGGTTTGCAGAAAGCAAATTTCACTACTATAAAGATGTATAAGTGAAAAATGAACATTCAAAAGTTTGGGGTCTATAACATTTTTTTAAAACTATTAATACTTTTATGCAGCAAGAATGCATTAAATTGATCAAAAGTGACAGTAAAGACTAGGGATGCACCATATATCAGCCACCATATCGGTATCAGTATGTTCATTTTAATGTTATTGTTATCGGCCCGATAAGAAAATTTGGCCGATATATTAAAGCCGATAAATTACGGATTATTTCCTTCAGCTGAGACACACTGTCTGCCATTATGGTTTTGGAATTGCTTGAAAAATGATTGAAATCACTTCAAAAAGGAAAATAAAGTGCAAGCCTGTCATAGGTTACATAATTTTATATAAGAACATTACAATTGTGTGCTTTGGACATGGCTTTTAATGGTGAGACTTTTGGTTTTGTAATCAGGCTCTCAAAAATTGATGTAGTCCAAAATTTGATTTAGATTTATCGGCTAATATATCGGTTATAATATAAAGAGTTGTTGGTTATCTGTAGTGGTTATCTCATATCGGTTCTGTTTATAAAATAAGTTTCACCATTTCCACCAAAATATTAAGCAGCACAACTGATTTCAACATTGATAATAAATGTTTCTTGAGCAGCAAATCATCATATTAGAATGATTTCTGAAGGATCATGTGACACTGAAAACTGGAGTAATGATGCTGAAAATTCAGCTTTGCATCAAAGGAATAAATTTCATTGTAAGCACAAGCAATTATCCTAAATTGCATGAATACTTCACAATCTTACTGTTTTTAATGTATTTTTGATGAAAATAAATGCAGCTTTGGTGAGCATTTAAGAGACTTCTTTTAAAAACATTAAAAATCTTGCCGACCGCATACTTTTGAATCTTTTATTCCATTTGTTTAAAGTATGTTATTTAACTCCAGTGTAAAAGTTTGTCATTTTAGTTCAGTTCATGAATCCAGCCAATCACTGAGCTGAATGCAAAGCAAAATGAGCGGAAGTTATTTGTCCACTAGAAACGTTAGAACAAGCATTCATGTCATATTCAGTCTTTGTTGAGTGCACAAACAAAACATCAGTATAAATGATTGATTAACATCTTTGTGCAGAGAGCTTGTGTTTAGATCAGGGTGATATGGCTTCACCGACATCCTCATTGTAATCCCGTGGGGCAGGCAAGCAGCTACTGAAGACACCAGATGGCCTCAAATTAGAATTGAAATCATGCACGCACATATTCACATGTTCTCGCTCAGTCTCAATTGCATCAAACTCTAAATAATAATTTGCTATTTCACTGAACGCAGCCTTTTGTGGTGATGTTGATGGATGGTTATATTAATGTAATTATGTTTTAGTGAATAATCCGAAGGGTTAACTCCGTGAGATGATTCCATTAGTTCACATAATGAATCTCTGTAATCAGATCACTGATAAATTAATTCCATTAGATTCCTCTAAAGCTGTTCAGCCCAACAAATGCTCTACCCCTCTCACAATGACTGATCCAAAATCACTCCACTTTTACTTCATTTGTTTTTAAATTATTATACTGATCCATCTACTGAGAATTCATCTTTGTTTTTATTTTTATTAAAGCATGAATCAAAATACACATGTATCACCATTAAGCAGCACAACAGTTTTCAACATTGATAATTATAATAAATGTTTCTTGAGCACCAAATCAGCATATTAGAATGATTTCTGAAGGATCATGTGACACTGAAGACTGGAGTAATGATGCTGAAAATTCAGCTTTGCCTTCACAGGAATAAATTACATTTTAATTAACGTTGAAAATAATTAGGGAAGCACTGATATTAAATTTTGTCTGATAACCGATAATTCTTTATAATTGAAACCCGATAACCAATATATTGGCTGATAAATCTAAATCAAAATTAATAGAATTTTTTAAAACTTGATTACAAAAACAAATGTCTCACCATTAAAAGCCAAGTCCCAATCACACAACTGTAATGTTCTCATTATATTGTGACAGACTTGTGTATGTTGCACTTAACTGTATTTTCCTTTTTGAAGTGATTTCAATCATATTTCAAGCAATTCAAACCCATTATGGTGGACAGTGTGCATCTGAAATTTATCCGCTGAAGGAAATAATCCATTATTTATCGGCTTTATATCAGCCAAATTTTCTTATCGAGTCGATAACGATAACATTAAAAAATATAGCTGCAAGCAGCAATTACGGGGCCAAGCACAAAAACGGCACAAGAAGCAAGCCAACGCAACTGGGAGCATCAGGCTAACTGCAGCAGTGAGCAATTAAAGACCTATTAACATCATTTTAGGTAAAAGAGCTGAAAAATGATCAAAAATGAGGATTTACTGGTTCATCACTTTTGACCAATAGGTGGCGCTGTGTCCAAATTGTTGTGTGGTATGGTCAGAGTAAGGTGACAATGACACTTGCAAAGTTTGGTGTCAATATGTCAAAGCACTGAAGAGATATAGCTTCAAGAGTCGTTTTTGCATCATGCCTCAAATTCTTTGCTCTGGTATACGAAAACCGTTTCACGTATCGACTTGAAATCCTTAACTTTTTGTTGGCATGGTCTGAAGATGACACGGTTCAATTTTGGTGAAAATCGGAGCAACGGTCTAGGAGGAGTTCGAAAAAGTAGGTTTTTAAAGAAAAACAATATGGCGGACAGGAGGTCTTAGCTGACTATGGCAAATTTGATATCTATGTTCTCAGCATGACCCAAGGAATATACTGAGACCAGTTTCATTAAAATTGGTGAATACAGTCAAAAGTTATTAACATTTTTGTACATTTTGTTATAACTTTTGGCTGGAGGAGACAACAGCACAGCAGCATCCCACTGCCAAAGACCAGCATCCAAAACACAACTGGTGATCATGCTTGCAGTACACATATGGGGATCCCAAAGTGACAAACCTAGACTCAGTGGTCTCAAGAGGCACACCAGATTTTATTTTCCAAATATAGAACAGCAACAGTTACACACACACATCTGTAATACTGTAACACATTGTGACTTCAACCTCCACTGTAGCTGTGTGTGTTTATTGAAAAGTTGCCAGTTGCAATTCCTTTTTTAATCTTCTCTCACTCTAATATCGTGAGACTGAAGATTAAGCTTTTGATTACAGGAGCTCAGGCTGTGTGTATGTGTGTGTGCGTGTGTTTGCACAATGACTCTGAAAGGGAGGGTTTCTCGCTCTCTTTCTTTTAGACATACACATGCTTTGGGGGGAGGGGTAGTTGTGGATATTTATCTGTGCTCCTTGTCAGCTCAGTGCAGAACCTCTGTGCTGAGCTGCACATGCAATGCACAGGAGCCAGAGAGCAGAAATAACACACTGCTGCACATCAGCATCAACACACTAGAATCACAGCCCTGAAAGCCAGAGAAATGGTCTGACTGGAGAGGCAGAAGGTAAATAATCTTGTTTTTCTTTTTAAACAATGTATTTGTGAGTGTTCGGGAGCGAGAGGAAGTGGCTTTCAGCTGGCTTCCTGAACGATTCCACTAGTTGATGGGCGGAGCGAGAGGAAGGCTGTCAGCTGGGGTGGTGTAGCAGGCGGCGAGTGTGTGTGTGTGTGTGTGTGGGTGCCAGAGTGTCAGAACAAGGAGTGTATGTGTGCTACTGCTCTTGTGTTATTGAAGATTGTACACACACACTGAGGAGGTGAGTAGAAAATCTTTTCATGGGTTAATTTCCATTAAAAATATATCAGATACGTTGAGGTTTGTGTTCAGATAGACAGGCGTGAAGATGTGTCAGTGGGGCAAGCTGCCTAAATGAAATCATTTAGAAAAAATGACTCTTTATCATGTATGTGTGTGTGTCTTTTTGTGTACTCCTACACTAGATTATTGTAAGATGTGTAGTGTTTTTTCCACTGTGTGGATGGGTGTGTTTGTTCTGTCTGACTAGTCTTGCATGGACGCGAGGCTCGTCCACAGCCGTTGCATGTGTGTCAATCTAAATCAGTCTTAAATTGCTTTGGGGATGAGTATGATTTGCAAGAGGATGTGTTTGTTAGTACGCATCAGGGTTTCGTAATTTTACTCACTGTAATGTAGAGCAGAAATGCCTTTTTTGGTCAGGTGTACGTATGAGGAGCATCTGTTTGGGGTAAATGCTGCCGGAGATGGGGGGATGAAAGTGGAGGAGAGCATGGGGGAGGGGAGGGAGAAGATGCTGGAGAGAGAAAAGAGAGTGATGGAGAAATGGCAGAAGGAGAAAGGGGGTTGAATATTTGAGAGGAATCCCCCAGGAGTCCCCAGAGAATTCTGATGATGACTCTAGAACTGTGCTCGTTCTCGCGGAAGGTTCCGCTCAACTGTATGGCAGGCTGAGCTCTGGTTAGCACTCGCATACATTAAACAGTGTTCACAGCATGGAGTGATTCTTATTAGAGCTTAGAATCACAGAAATTAGTGTTTGTTATCTGAATGCATTAATAGTACTTTGTTTGAAAGCACAGAATGGATGAGGTACATCTTCCTGGTTTGGTAGGCCTTTATTTATTTATTTTTCTTTATTAGGCAATCTGGATGTCACAAACACATCTTATGTAATGTTGAACCTTTACCATGAAGATATCCAGTACTTAATAAGATAATAGTCAGACGTGTGTCCGTACACACACACATAAATACTGTTGAGTGGAATATATACTCATATAACAGTTTTCTTTACAAAAAAAAAAAAAAAAATTATTAGGTTTGTATTTTGGAATAATTGTTGAAAATTTTACAACTATAATATCCAAGAAAGCTTGGCATTCATACACAAACATTTATTGTAATTTTGGTGCCAAATATGATCATTTGTAGACTATTAAAAATCATATTATACATACTATAATATATTAGTCAACATGGACATTCAAATAATCAGAATTCACAGTAAACAATGTTCACACAAAATTAATTATTTACATATATATAATATCAGTGTATTTATTAGTTGGTTATATTGATGCATAGATATGTACATAATTGGTCTGTATATTGAGAGAGAAAAATAATACTTTTCTTTACTTTTTTTAGTTTTAATTTCGTTCCAAAGCGGTCTGTTCTGGGTTGGTTGGGGAGAGGATAAACATTTATTTGTTTATTTGGATCCCAATTAGCCACTACCTAGATAGTGGCTACTCTTCCTGTGGTCCCAACAAGTCAAAATACAAAAATACATTAAATCAACAACAATAAAGTCAAATCAATAAAAAACACAAACCCCATATTCATTCCAAAATATCAAAATTAACAGTTTACTATATATTGTAGCATCATATATTCATTTAAAGATTTTTTTAAATGCATTGTACTCAAAAAAAAAAAAAAAGAAAGTAATATAATTTCTTCATTTTACATAGAAAATGTAAAACATTATCCTCTGGACAAAATGTTAACATTAATTTTTTTTAAATAAAAATAATTAAATATATTAAAAGGGTTTATATTTGGAAGACATAAAAACAAATGTACATGATCAACAAATGTACAGTAGTTTAGTAATATGTTGAAAACAGGCACAGAGTGGCCTTATTTTTGAGCCTGTTTATAATATGCTCTAGTAAAGTGTGTATGTTTGTGTAATTTTGTGAGGAATAAATACATTACTATGGATAGTGGAGTATTTTTGTTCAAAGAGAAAGAATGGGGGGGTCCTTGAATAGATGTGAATAATATAAAAGCAACCCCAGCACACATCTTACAGTTCACTGTTCAGAGTGGGTGGATCCGGTGCTGTCGTGAGTGTGTGTGTGGTTCAGGTATACCCTATATTATGGGGACAATATACCCCACAAAGATGGCGATATCTGAAATCCTTGTCCTTATGTGGACATTTTTAGTCCCCATGAGGAATCATACTACAGTAAGTGATGTTTTTTGAAAATGTAAAAATGCAGAAAGTTTTCTGTGATGATGGGTAGATTTAGGGGGTAGAATATACAGTTAGTACAGTATAAAAATCATTATGTCTATGGAATGTCCCCATAAAACCCAACATCTGTGTGTGTTTGTTTATATGATTTATGAGGACACAAATTTGTATAATGACATGGGTATTATACTGGTATTACAATGTAAATGTGGTTTATGAGAACATTTCTTGAGTTATCGTAATTAAAATGGCTTAAAAACATACTAAACAATGTTTTATTAAAAACGAAGAAATGCAGTTTCCTGTGATGGTTAGGGTTAGGAGTAGGGTTAGCGTAGTGGGAGAGAATATACAGATTGTACAGTATAAAAACCATTACGCTTATGGAGAGTCCCCATAAACCACATATACCAAATGTGTGTGTCTCTGTGTGTGTATAAGTATGAACAGCTGGAGAGACAAAGGTCTTTGTTAAAACTAAATTTCTTCCATTTATTATTTTTCCACTCTTGCCTGAGAACATAGCCAGACTCTTTCATCCTTTTACTCCATTCCAAGAGAGACAGTGAGTGAATGTGTGGAGAAAGAGAAAGAGACACAGAGAGAGAGAATTCCTATGAAGGAGAAAATGACTTCATGCTCTGTTTGTAGACTCAACCACTCTGACTAATATTCACACCAGGCATCTTCTCTCCACCTTATTTCACATTACATCTGAAAGTTGTTTGATGTCATGTCATGTTTTTATATGAGTGTGTGTGCCTGTGCTACTTTTGGTACAAAAACCTGACAAAATATAATACAAATATTATATGTACATATATACAATTATATAATAAACAGAGTAAATACAAAAGTATAATACAAATATATACTTTATAATGAAAATGTAAATAGTTTACTTTATTTAAAAACTAACAAAATTGTATTTTTTCTAACTTAAAACTGTTTATAAAACTATAAAAGTGTTTGGAACATAAAGTTATGTATAATCAAAGTCCCTTTAAGACAAGTCATTTCACTCGGCGGCCATCTTTGAAACGCCTCTCGGGCATCCTGGGCATCATGCAGCTCCTATCTCTTTGAATGGGGAAACATCAGATTCTCCAAAACTGTTCGTCAACCTTACGATTAAATTTGATATTTGAAATCACCAATGAAATCTGACAACAACCGACTCATAAATTTAGTTTCTAAACGCTCGAATCATGACAAATTTTTTTTTTTTTTTTCAGGCTGTATCAAGCTACTGCGCATGCGCAGGCCTAAAACGTCTGACTGTTTCTATAGAAACCGGTGATTCTAACGGCCGCTGAAGTGACGCGATGACTTTACCAGTCGGCGATTGGCTCTTGGCTTTAGAAGGCGAGACTTATTCCGCCATATTGCGCGTTACACTTTCTCCCATTCAAAACAAGACGAGTGACACGTCTTGTGTTATTCTATAGTCTTTGGTATAATACATTACATTTTTATATCTTCAGTGAAAAACTGAAAACTGTGAATCAGTGATTAAAGTGGCAGAGTGAGGGAAAAGCCTTGTGTTTATTGATAAGGGGACACTAAGAACGGAGTATGTGAGTACATTTCAGTATATAAACATGACTTTGTTGAAAGTAGAGAATGCAGGCCCGGATGTTTGGAATATTGTTAACTCTCCGGGAACCTTGGGTGTTGCTCTTGGCTAAGTGGCAGATTCTGCAGGAAGTCATTTTAACCCAATGTACACGCACACAAGCTCCTGTTTCATTAAAAACCACAAGTCTTGATAATCTTGAATGATCTCATCCTGTATTTAAATCAGTTTAGATTTAGTGTTTTATGAACTCATGATGAAAGAAAGTCAGAAGACTTTTTTTGAATATTCACTAAGTTCATGGAGAATTGCCTAGCTTTCCTAACTCATAACACGTGAGGGGAAGTTTCAAGTCTTATGTTTATAAGACTAAATCTGACATGAGAACAGACTGTTTTTTTCTGTCCGATAAGACACCCGGACACCGCAGAAAACAAACCATAGAGCAATACGATTAATTCAGACAGAGTCGCAGACATTTAAAACCGAAGTGTGGTAGCTTTTGTCAGATGTACATGGGAGGTTTTTGACTCGGTCAACAGGATGTGTGTGGCAGACGTTAGGCGTCAGAGAAACGGAGTCACAGGCATGGTTTGAGTCTTGAGATCTGGGGCCTCGTTTATAAAATGTTGCTTAGAAACTGAAACTGTCCTACATTTGATCTTTAGATCATTTCTCAAACGTGCATAGGCCTATGTGTGATGCAAAAAAAAAATGTTTGTACACCTCTCTTGCAGATGTGAAATTTCTAAATCACAAATTACCTTGAAATTATGCACAGCTAAAGATCTCCGCCTTGTAAACGCCACCTAATTAATGTCATTAACATATAAAAGAGCAACAGTCAACATCCAAATCCTTTACTTAAGAATGGCAAACAGCAAGAATTGCTTAGATTTCCAAATACCTGCAGTACTCCGACTCTCTGCCACAAGGAAAAGTGAGTACTTTTTCCACGTCAAAGACCATTTGTCAGGACCAGCATTGTCAAAGATCACTGACAATTAGCACACGGCTTGGACTGGTGTAATGGTTCTGTTCTGGGCAAGAACTCCATAGGGCAACCCAGGTGAAAAAAAAGTACACTTTCATAATGTACTTAAAGTGCTCTATTTTTGCACACTTAAAGGGTTAGTTCACCCAAAAATGAAAATTCTGTCATTAATTACTCACCCTCATGTTGTTCCACACCGTAAGACCTTTGTTAATCTTTGGAACACAAATTAAGATATTTTTGATCAACTCCGATGGCTCAGTGAGGCCTGCATTGATAGCAATAACACTTCTTTTTTCAATGCCCATAAAGCTACCAAAGACATATTTAAAACAGTTAATGTGACTACAGTGGTTTAACCTTAAAGTTATAAAGCGATGAGAATACTTTTTGTGTGCCAAAAATAACAAAATAGCGACTTTATTCCACAATATCTAGTGATGGGCGATTTCAAAACACTGCTTCATGAAGCTTCGAAACTTTACGAATCTTTTGTTTCGAATCAGTGGTTTGGAGCGCTAAAATCCCATGATTTCAGCAAACGAGGCTTCGTTACGTCATAAGTGTTTTGAAACTTCAATAGTTCACGTGACATTGGCAGATTGATACACGCTCCGAACCACTGATTCGCACAGTTGAGTACACTTAGATGTTCTTAAGATTATCTTAAGAAGTACTAAAGAAGAATTTGTAGTATATTAATAAAAATATATATATACAAAATTAGTGTGTGAAAATGGAAGTGTAATTTTTTCCCCTGGGAAGCCTATAAGAGCAGGGATAAGGGTAAACATAACAGAACCAACATAAATGTATTGCAAATATAATTAATATTCAGTAATTTACTGTACAACATAATTCGAGACAAATTAGTCTGATTCGAAGAGGAATATCAGAAGGACAAGTTCTGGATGACAGGAGGAGCTGGGGATGGAGGAGGGTAATTATCTTCTGAGCAACACGATAATAATGCTGCTGATAAAAACCTGGATGGACCTTATATAGGGTTGCTGTGATAGGTGTCATATTCCTATAGGTAGATGTGGATCAGCTGATGCAAGCTTAACTGATGTGACCTGCCAGAACTAATGCTACACTTGATTTTTATAAATATGAACGTTGGTGTGGATTTTAGCTTATGCACAAGTAAGTTTAAATCTGTGCATACGCACGTTTTGTAAACGAGACCCCTGGTGTCAGGGTCAGTGCCTACTTGAGGACCCCTGTAGTGAAACCAGAAAAACATTATAAATCTGTCTCTCTCATTCACTCTCTCTCTTTACCATCTGGGGCTCAGTGGATAAATTATTAAACTGGCTAGTGTCTGCTGGCAAGAATGTTACAACCTCGGTTCAATGGAAAAAATGTGCCTCTAACTTCTTTTTTGCAAATCTCCAAAAGCATACCTATTCAGACAATTCACTGCAGTTTCCAGCTGAAATTAACACTAGTGGCAGTAAAACATTAACACTTTTTATTACTTTTCGCACAAATGGTGATTACAGGAGCAGATTATTGATTAATAGAGTTGTTTTTGCATGGTTTCTTGCACAATACTATGTTTTGACACCTTTACCATACATGATTTATAAACAAATACATTTTGATGTTTGCATCACATGACCAGCTCCAAATGTATGGCTTTTCTGACTCAGTAGCTCACCCGGTACAGCATTGCACTTGCGATGCGAAGCACTCGGGTACACATGAACGAGTCACGATAAATGAGCTTAAAGACTTGTAGAAGAAAGAGCTCATGTTTTATCTCATGTTTGCTTTTGTTAATACTATCGATAGCTTTAACCTTTTAGTGCCACTCATTTAACACAATACACAATAATAAAACGTTGCCAGATTCACGTTCATCTATTTCAGAGAAAACTGAACATGCTTTTAGATAACTGAAGCATGCAAGAGCAATGAAATGTCACCACAGTTACTTTTTGCACTGAGCCTGGGTTGGAGCACAATCTTACACACATTTCTGCAGAAAGAAAGCTCATTTTTATCTAATTTTGGGTAATGTTAGAGTCAAAATTAACCCTGTTTACTTTATCAATGTACATTCTCAGTCTTCAGAAAAAAATAGTTTGTGTTCATAATCTATCATCAGAATAACTTATTTAAGACATGCAGCAGATAATGTTAAAGAATAGATAAACAGCTATTGTTAAAAAAAAACTTGCATTCATTCAAGTATGTATGTATGCAAGCTGACTATTCACTATTTCAGTCAATTCATGATGAATAAAATCAAGGCCTGTTCTACGTTTGTGCTTGTTGAATATCCTGTTTCACAGGGAAATGTGTTCCACATTACGGAAGTAAAAATTGATTGTGAACACATTCACATTGACTGTGATGTTGGTGGTGGAGTCAAGCCCTGTGTCACAGTTGCAAACATCTGAAAACTTCTTAAATGAGCCTAAGATGGTTTACTGGCATTATACGGTTTAAGGTGTTTTTTATTGGTTTAAGATGCTCTCTCCGGCTGGCCAAGCTGGTTTTAATCTGGTCTAGAGTGTTTTTTGTTGTTGTTTTGATGGCCAGCTCATGTTCTAATCTGAGCCTAACCCCTCTAAAACCAGCCAACAGATGGTTTAAATCAACCATCTGAAGTTGATTTAAAGTTGACATGAAATAAAAATTCACTGATTCATTGATCTTGTTGACCTAATAATTAAAAAACAAGTCTAACTCCATTTGGGTCAATAACGTGGCAAGTTATTTTTTTGTATAAAGGCCTTAACAATTATAAAAAACAAAGATATGACATCCAAAGTATGTAAGGTAGTACAACTAGATCTCTTTTATCGAATCCAAAAGGTTTTGATAATATTTTGCTACATACAAAGGTATTTTAAATATTATTAAGTATCAAATGCCATTCAGTTTAACCGTCCTAAGGCCAATACAGCCTCTTCATTTGTGATTAAAATATCTTAAAATGTAATAAATGCATATATTTTTATTCTGGCATGATATAACATCATATATCAACATGGTGCAAAATGGTACTAAAATTATGTGTAGAAGTCATTGCTTTGTTATGAGAAAGAATGTCTGGAAAAAAGAATTTCATTGATGTCATTCGAAGTAACCAATGTAAAGGGACCATTTTGGATCAAGTCATCTGGTCAGTATCATGTGACAAGATGTGCCATCATTCAGACACCTGCAAAGGACCACATGGTATTGAAGCAAATTAACTAACTATTTGAAAAATTCATAATTCGGTATAACCAAAAGTGTAATTCAGTAAAACCGAAATCCATCTTGTAAAACATGACAAAAGCAGTGTTAATTGATTATAAAAACCACAATCTCACTGTCATCACTTAATTAAACTTCAAAATTATATTATATCTCCAATATGTTTTTTTACACTTTTAAAAACCTTATTCGTCAATGACCCATTTACAGGTGAAACCTGATCTCTGGTAACATACGCCAGACTTTTCCAATCATTTAAGCCCTGTCCACACGAACACGGGTATTTTCAAAACCGCAGCTTTTTCTATGCAGTTTGGCCATTCATCCACGCGCAAACGCAGTATCCGATTACTGAAACTGAACATTTTTGAAAACTCCTGCCAGGGTGAAGATTTTTAGAAATTCCGGTTTCAGTGTTGAAACTTTTTTTTTAGGCTTCCGATTGGCCAACATGGCTTTACAGTTAAGGTTATATCACCTGTTGGTTTGGCATGCTCTAGCCTGATTAAACCCCGCCCCTTTCTCACATTTAACTGCAAGCTCACATTCAGATCTGCCTCCATCCAGTTAACAACCAAAGATTTGAACCATGTCCCCTCCTTACATTTTTTTCCTTTTCGATAGTCTGTTTTACACAGATAACCGTCAAAATACAGAATAAATACGTCCCATCTTTTTTTAGCAAGGTTATGCATAAAAATGATGCATGAGTTGAATAAGTTTAAGTTGGATTTTTGGTCCATTTGTCATTTAAGCGATATTCACCACCATTAATCATTAAAGACCAACATCATGCATTCCTATTTATTAATATTATTATTATTTATTTGAATATATGTTGTCAAGAGACATTAGATAGCCAAACCATTAATATGCTATGAAACAAGCAGTGAGCTGGTAGCTTTGTCCTGTGTGTAGGTGGACATGTGACCAGGGTTTTATATTAAATTATGAGGTTATACTCCTCTTGTTCCTCATTCCTGTGTTATCTCAGTCATGTTACCTTCAGTGAAGCTTGCGAGGGTGTTAATTCTGTTCAAAAACAAAGTATTGCAGCAATAGGGTGACTCATTTTACCAACTTGCAGTGGACCCTACTGTTTTGGTGGTGCTGTATCCACTGAGACAGAGGAGACGTGGAGAGATTAAATGTTGCTGGAACATTCTGTGTGGAAGTGATTCACAATAGTGGAATTCCCTGCTGCTGCAGAGCTTCTCCAGCAGAGTAATTGGCCCATTCATCACATTGACAGAAACAGACAGAGGAAGAGAAAGAGGGAAGGTGAGGTGGAAATACAGGAAGGCCAATCTGTACTCTGAAAAGTTCTACTTAACCCTGCTATATTTTTACAAAAAGAATCATATCAACTGCACGTGTTATCATCACGCTTAAGTCAGCCGTTCAGTTGTTTTCGATAGTGCAAGCTGGGCTTTTGTATAGGCACATAAGATAAACTTCAGTCAGGACTGGAATGTTTCTTACTGCAAACAGTCTGGGAAAGGTGTGACATTCTAAACCCTTCAACCAGCACATGCACACACACTCGCACATGCACACAAACGCTTGCAAAAGGCCTTGAGCTGCAACCAAGATATTGAACATATGGACTCTAACTGCATGGCTTCCTTTCTCAACAGAGGCTGAAGACACACCACAGGAGGTGAACTCACTAAACAAAAACTGGCAGAGGGCGAAAAGAGTCCAAAATAAGGTGAGAACCAGAAAGAAATTATGTAAAAGGAGGAAGACAAATAGGTGAAACACACATCTGTATGCAAAAGATATGTGATAGTCTACTAGTGAAAAGGCCCGTTCACACCAAGGACGATAACTATACAGATAACAATAAAAATATAGTTCAAAAACTGATAACAATATCATTGGGATCACTTTCATAATATTTTTTTCCAGCTATTGAATGATAAAACACTGACAGCCAATCAGAATCCATTCTAATTTAAAGGCTCGTGCATTTAAAATGGCAGATGACATTGTTAAATGCTAAGGTCCAGAAAAAGCCACAACTGTTTGACAAGTCAAGACAATGTATATATGGAAAACAATCGGTCATACCCTCTGAATAAATGGTGAGAAGTATTAACATTGAAATCATTATGCCAGGCTAGCAAACAGTGTAACATAAAATTTCCTCAGGTATCCAGCGCTAGTTTCAACAACATTGTCTTGCTTCGTTTGAAGTTACAGTGAAAAAGACTAGGTGTTGTTTTTATTCCACTATATTGACTTCATCAGCTAAATTCACTGTTAGATTAGATCGATTACACTAGCTATTCACTCAAAACATAGCATGCTGAGGACATCTGCTGGTTAAAGCAGTGTAAATGCAACAAGAACAGCAAAAACATGTTGCGTCTGAGCTTAAAATAAACAGACCGTTATCGTTCGTTGGTGTGTATGTAAATATAGTTATCATTATAGTTATGGTTTTTGTTGTGAACGGGCCTTAACAGAGTGATATATGCTTTCAAACACCTGCGCTGATAAAAGTTTGAGGATGAACCATTATAGGGTTTATCAATGTTCACACCATTTTCCAAATTTCATAGCGCCGAGGGCATCCATTTTCACACGTTTGCTCTGTTGCCATTCTTCTTCTAGAGTGTTCCATTAAGAAGAACCTTTTCAGCCCAGGGAGACTCGATATTACACCTTGATTATTCTTGTTGTGCTACATTATAACAGCCTCTTCAAACGCCCCCTGCAGTGGCACTTCCATTTCCCTGCTGGCCTTCCTGTAGAAATGCGGCTTGGGTAAATGGCACACATATGGCCCACTCTCTGGGGATACAAATTAAATGAGCTCCCTCTGTACCTCTTCAAATGTATACATGCCGCTTTATAGACCCCTAACTGTCTTCTGATGAACAGATCAATAGAAATCAACTTATTTGCAAACTAGCTTGTGATTGGCCCACTAAATATACTACATTTTCAATTCCAAGGACACACAAATACAATGATCCCCTTGTGAGACTCTTCCTAAAGTTGCAAGGCAGCTATTTATACTGTGTGAGCAAAATTTAAACATGTTTTTATGAAGAAAAGTAGACATGATTAAATTTCTTTCTGATTCTGATGATTGACTTTCATTGTC
Source organism: Chanodichthys erythropterus (assembly GCF_024489055.1). NCBI lineage: Eukaryota > Metazoa > Chordata > Actinopteri > Cypriniformes > Xenocyprididae > Chanodichthys > Chanodichthys erythropterus. The sequence continues at coordinate 5,202,461 of NC_090225.1, forward strand.
ACAGTTAAGCTGCAGCAATCCAAGAGAGCAGGCAGGAAGATGAATAAACTGACTTTTAAATAAACACAGAGGGAAACAAAGTGCTAAAATGCAACATTAACACTAAACAAGGAACTGAGGAATACCAATGCCTCCTTCATGTGCTATAGGAAATTTGATAACTCACACTTCTGAAGTCATGATTAGAAGCTTATCGCATTCAAGTTTTGACATGAGAGAGCGTTAGGAAACTTGTATTTACGATAATTCAGAGAGCATGTGAAGGCAGCATATATACACAAGGGACGATAATCAACAGAACAGGGGATAGGTGTGAACTAATTAGAAACCATGGAAACTAACTAATGGTGGGGAAACGAGAACAACGGAAACAGGAATTACAACTAAACCAAACCAAAACATGTGACATTGTTATTGTACTTTTATATTTTTATATTATAGTAAATTATCTAAACTTGTTTTTAGAGTAATATTAGATGTATAAAACCGAAAGTAAACAAACTATTTCATTTTTATGGAGTTTTATAGAGAATATAGAACTTTATGGAGAAAATCATAAAAAAAAAACCCACAAAATCATATGCAGATGTATTTTTGTTAAAAACTAGGGCTGTTAATAGGATAAAATAATTGCAATTAATCCCATGACTTCTAACTTTAGACATTCAGTATTTAAAAAAATATATATATAGATAAAAAATCTTTGAATATTTTAAAACTTTGGATGGTGTGGAAAATTATTATTATTTTCTTTTATTAATTTGACAGCAAATCTTGTTTTTTCCTACTGACTATTAAAGTATAATTAGGGGCCATTTATGACACCTTTTTTAATTAAAAAATGAAATGTTGTATTTCAAGACATTTTTCAGGTTTTGTCCTTAAAACACTCTTGTGTGTGGTACTAATTTCTTACGCATCTCATCCCAAGCCTCCGTTGCCAATTCCTAAATTACATTTCCGAACTAGTAACAGAGGCCACTGATAGCAGAATAATACCATTGGTAAAGTTATTAACGCGGTTGAGAGAGAGAGAATAAGCATATGTGAATGAGCCTACCCGAGTCTGTGCGTCTCTCACAGCAGCAGTGTCTCTACTAATAGCGAAACTATAAGTTTATCTACCTCAAGAATCGCAGTTATTACCACACTGATGAGAAATGTCATGCATCTTTTAAGTGGCTAAACTACTTTTCTGATTAATTCGTCAGAGCAGCGCTGACAAAACGTTTCTGTGCGAGTGTGTGTCCGTACTATACAGTATGTTTGTACGTTTAAAAAAAGAGAGAGAGAGAGTGCAGGAAAGATTAAGCGCTTTCAGGACACAATCATTTGTAATTTTCATCCTATTGTTTACTATATTTACTTGCTTGGTTGGTGTCATTGTGGGTTTTGTTTCATTTGTGGTTTTAGGACCTATTAAGATAACTGAAATCATTTGGTGAGGTGATATGGAACGCGGTCAAGACCTGCTAGAACTACTTTAGCCGTGTGTTTCCCTGAAAATAATTGCACACCTTCGAACGTTGATCAACCAATCAGTTTCGAGTATTCAACAGCCCTGTATATATATATATATATATATATATATATATATATATATATATATATATATATATATATATATACACACTACCGCTCAAAAGTTTGGGATCAGTACGATTTTTTATGTTTTTAAAAGAAGTTTCGTCTGCTCACCAAGGGTGCATTTACTTAATTAAAAATACAGTAAAAACAGTAATATTGTGAAATATTATTACAATTTAAAATGACTGTTTTCTATTTGAAAAATTTTAAAATGTAATTATTCTTGTGTTGGCAAAGCTGAATTTTCAGCATCGTTAATCCAGTCTTCAGTGTCACATGATCCTTCAGAAATCATTCTAATATGCTGATCTGCTGCTCAAGAAACATTTAATGTGTACAATTGTACAAAATATTTGTGTACAATATTTTTTTTTCAGGATTATTTGATGAATAGAAAGTGAAATCTAATATTTTGTAACATTATAAATGTCTTTACTGTCTCATTTGATTGATTTAATGCATCCTTGCTGAATAAAATTTAATTTAAAAAAAAAATAAAAAATTCTTACTGACCCCAAACTTTTGAACGGTAGTGTAAAATGTTACAAAAGCTTTGTATTTTAGATAAATGCTGTTCTTTTGAACTTTCTATTCATCAAGGAATCCTGAAATTGTTTTCAACATTGATAATAATAACAAATATTTCTTGAGGAACTAATCATCATATTAGAATGATTTCTGAAGGATCATGTGACACTGAAGACTGGAGTAATGATGCTGAAAATTCAGCTTTGCCAACACGAGAATAAATTACTTTGTAAATATATATTCAAATAGAAAACAGTTATTTTAAATTGTAATAATTTTTCACAATATTACTGTTTTTACTGTATTTTTAATTAAATAAATTAAGCCTTGGTGAGCAGACAAAACTTTTTTTAAAAACATTAAAAATCTTACCGATCCCAAACTTTTGAGCGGTAGTGTATTTACTAAAAATTGTTTATGGACTTGTTTGAAAGCCCTCAGGGTTAGACCACATTGATAGTAAAGGGTTAACTGGCGGTAGATGTCTCTAGCACATCTCTGAGCCTCTAGTTCATCACATACAGCACAGACTGTATGTATATCAGCAGGCTACACACTCTTCAAGTTACTGGCACTGTTCTCTTTCCTATCACTGACATTCTCCGTTTGCCTCCTGTGTCTTAATCCCCTCCTCTCTCTGACCCCCTATAAGGTAAAGTTTTGAGCTCCCGGAAGACGGATAGGGACTGCGATCTAAAATGGCTTTTAAACATAGACTCCACCCTGGATTTGTGCTGATGTTCCTTGTCTGGCTGTAAATGTCTCTTTAGGCCTGATTTAGAGATGTAGGCAGTGTGCTGAAGCTGTCCCCTCTCTGAACTCTTCAGATGTATGGGGTCCCCGGTCTAAAGTTGCCTTTGGTGAGCTCCATCCTTGATTTTAGGAGTGGAACATTTCATTGCTGTCAGATAGCTCTGTATCTCAGTTGCCTAGCAACTGAGGTCCATTGCAAAGATGCATGGGATGGTCACTAGGTTTAATGAAACAGTCTTTACAACGGATTACCAGGAGCTGAGGATGAAGATGCTGCTCTTCTTGGAAAATTGTCTTTTACTGGAGTGTCACTCTCATTATTTTGTGGAATAAAGGCAGAATCCTTTGTCTTTAACTAAACATAACTGTATTTACAGTTACTTATTGCTTTGTTTATCTGATAATGTTGGCACACAAAATGATGCATTAACTGTTGAATTATAATGTAATAATATCAGGAAATATAATTGTAGATAATGTGATCAGGCAATATCCATAAACATTTGGATGTCAAGATGCTGACTACATTTGCCAGCTTTATTGGTTTACAAGTGGAAAGTTAATAGGCTGTGATGAACTTGTTTCCTTCAGGCCAAGTTGGAGTTTCCCCTCATTTTCAACTTCATTAATGACTAAACCTTGTATATTGAATTACATTCACATTATAAACACTCAAGGGAAGGTGTGTCTTGTGTAGTGATAATAGAGGAGTAAATCTGTGTTGTTTATGGATAGGAAGTTTGGGTTGGGCTCATTACGTAGAATGAGGTCAGTGTGACAGCTGATAGTCTAGCGCCCCCTGCTGTTTGCTCTCAGCAGCAGGCCTTTGTGTTTAACCTCACTGCAGGAGAGCCGACGGAGATTAAAAACTCAAATACAGCACAGACCTTTGAGCTCACAGTCATGACAGGTGTGTCACAGTGTGCTATCAATACCCATATGGCAGAGCTACATTAATATGTAAGAAGCACACACGTGCGTTTGCTTTTCTGTCGTTGTGGGGACTATCCATTGACTTCTATCATTTGTATACTAAGCTAATATTTTAACTACAAACTAGATATTATATTAAAAGTAGTACTCACATTTAATGTGAAACTTGAGCTTATGTCAGGTAGGAATACAGGCGTTATTTTTTTATTTTAACAAGTTTACATAGCGCCGCTGTCGGGCGGAAATCTCCTGTTTAATTAAACACTATTGTTGAAGTTGGTATCGTGGTTTTACATAGTGTTTCTTGAGTTTCTTGTACTTACGCAAACATCAGTTCTTTGTTTACCTTGCATTGCAAACAAGCAGAGATCTCCAAACTGCGCATTCAAAATGGAGGCGGGGTGGAGTTATGAGGTTTGACTGACAGATTGAGGAGCCAATGGTTTAGTCACAACCTCTTTTAAATGCTTTTTATTGGTTAATATGTGTAAAATCCACATACAGACATAAAGGATGACCAATAGCATTAGCTTTATAAAACAATTACGAAATGTAGAGATACAAGGTTCCGGCCGACAGCGCGATTATATTCTTATTTGTGTAGTATTTATTTTTACTTATTTTTTGGGATTTGATCATTTTTCACGGCACAGTGGTTAGGAAACACTGCTTTAGAGCAAGGGTTAATATATATATATATAAGGCTTGCATTTATTTGATCAAAAATACAGTAAAAACAGTAATATTGTGAAATATTACATTAAAATTTAAAATAACCTTTCTATTTAAATATATTTTAAGATGTAGATAACTATCTTTTATACACTGCCCTCCAAAAGTGTGGAAACACCCCTGGCAAAGTGTGGTTTTGGACGATATCAGCATAAATCCTTATCATTTTTTGGTGCAAATACATTACAGTAACTTGACATTATCATTGAAGACCAGCAATAATAATTTTCATTTTGAATACATAATAACGGCAATATATACATGTTAAATTCAGACATGCCCCTTTGCCAGCTGTGATGCCCAGGTTGCCCTTGGCCCAGGTTTGTAAAAGATCTTTGGGTCAGCACACCTTAATAACTTCAACAATTGATTGCCAATTAAGTTTAGAATACAATGAACCAATTACAACCCAGTTTACGTCAGATTTACAGGTGGATATTTTGAAGAATCGAAAACTGATACGTTTTTAGGATTTTTAGAAAAGTCAAGTCACATTTCAAATATAAATCTTTTGGGAAACACATGATGTAGTTACACGTTACTACATGTACTAGTAATAACAGTAAATTATGCATAATTTCAAGTAATTAACCCTAAACCAATCCCTGACCCTAACTAGCAAGTCGATGAGTTGAATCAACTCCACAGCAACTACATAAATTAATCTACTAATCATTCAGAAACGTCCAGTTTCATTCTAAAAGTTGTAACTTCTTCCTGTCGACTCCAGTTTGAACAATGTAAGGCTGAACACCGTTACTGGCAATCCTCATTTTGGCTGCGTGAGATTCTCCAGCCTTGTTGTTGTTGAGCTGTTAAAGCTCCGCCCTCTTCTGGAAAGCTCATTTGCATTTAAAGGGACACACACAAAAACGGCATGTTTTTGCTCACACCCAAATAAGGGCAAATTTGACAAGCTATAATAAATGATCTGTGGGGTATTTTAAGCTGAAACTTCACAGACACATTCTGTGGACACCAGAGACTGATATTACATCTTGCAAATGGTGTATTATAGCTCCCCTTTAATTTTCTAATAAGTTTATACATCTTATTTTGTATCTGTCAATAAAATAAAATCATTTATCAATAATTAATTTCTGACCAATGTTTAGAAAGCAGAATGAACCAGCAATAATGCCAACTTCAGTCATTTTTAATCAGATTTTTTACTTATTTATTTTACATTTTTCACAGACCCATTTCACACACATTAAAGCACACAGCAACTTTTTGCACATTAGTGACAGTTAATGCACACTGACACATAACTGAACACTCTGTATCACTTTCCCTCTTTTTTTGTTATCATCTTTCATCTGTATATCACCTTCACTGAATGTATCCTCCCATCTGTATTCCAGAGCAACAGGCCTGAACCGGAAGCCTCATGGCCACCAACAACACTGCAAGCATTGCTCAGGCTCGCAAACTGGTGGAGCAACTCAAGATGGAGGCCAATATTGACCGGATAAAGGTGAGGAGAATATGAACATATTATTATTTTAGGAGTGAAAATACAGTGAGCATTGTTTGGTGACCGTATGTGTTTACATCAGGTCTCCAAAGCAGCAGCAGATCTGACATCATACTGCGAAGCCCATGCTAAAGAGGATCCTCTGCTGTCCCCCGTGCCTGCGTCTGAGAACCCCTTCAGGGAGAAGAAGTTCTTCTGTGCCATCCTGTAACCAGCGCTGCCCATCCATGGACACACCTGCTCCCTCTGGGACACACTCATGGACATAAAATATGTTGATCTTTTTAAAAGGGCTGGAAAGATGCAGTGGAGAACCCTTAAATTCTCCCAGCTCTCTATGAGCCTCCATTAAAGCCACTGACTCCACCTAGTGGCCTTGAGATCCAAAGCTGAGCATGGTTACAAGAATCTGTTGAAATTCGTAAGGGAGCGCAGCAAAAAAACACAAGTGACTGTCATTGTAGCAGATCAGCCAGGATGTGTTGTGAAAATATTCAAGTATTCAAAGGTTTCTGTGGTTCTGATGAGGTATTCAAAGTTTTTCTTTATTGATTTTTAGTGGGCTGGGATCGTTAATCTGATCACTGATCTTAGAACCCATGGATTACTAAAGTTGCTGTGTTATTGCTTTATTTTCTTTTCAATAACTTTTTTTTTTTTTTCCCAGATGGAAGTGTGACATGCCTACCATTTAGGTAGCGTTCTGTAGCCATTTTGTGGGTACAGCAAAACTTTTCTTTTTTAATTTAAAGAATGACAGTTTAGTGAAATTTTCTAATGCTTGGACAGATATTCTTAAAATGAAATACCTATCTTTTAGATGCTGATAAAAATTATTTGTCTGTACAGCAAACTGATTTTCTTTCGGTTTTTTTTTTTTTTTTTTTTTGGGTCTTAAGCATAGTTCTCTTTTTACTCTTTGTACAAAAATGTTAGCAAGTGTGTTGTGCTATATGTTTTGAATATGTGTGGTGATATCAATAATAACTGCATGAAGCCTGACAAAGTGCCGTCTTTTTTCTTCCAAATGGTTATCATATTAAATATTTAAACTACACTCTTTTTCAACAGCTTTATAGATCCCTGTCTTCCATTAAAAACAGATTTTGCATAGCTTGGTTACTATACTATATCATCAAGCCTGCATTTATTTGATCAAAAATACAGAAAAAAATAATAATATTGTGATTTTTACCATTTATATTATTACCATTTAAAATAATGGTTTTCTATTTACTTTATTTCTGTGTTTTCTATTTAATATACTTTAAAATATAATTTATTTCTGTGAATTTTCAGCATCATTACTCCAGTCTTCAGTGTCACATTATCCTTCAGAAATCATTCTAATATGATGATTTGATACTCAGTTATTATCAATGTTGCAAACAGTTTTGCTGCTTCATATTTTTATAACCTGTGATACTTTTTTCAGGATACTTTGATGAATAAAAAGTTTTAAAAAAGAACAGCGTTTATTTAAAATAGAAATATTTTGTAACAATATAAACTACCGTTCAAAGGTTTGGGGTCAGTAATTTTTTCTTTCTTTTTAAAAAAGAAATTAATTTTATTCAGCAAAGATGTGTAAAACTGATTAAAAAAAACTGATAGTAAAGACATATTGTTAGAAAGGATTTATATTTTTAATAAATGCTGTTCTTTTTAACTTTTTATTCATCATTGATTCTAGAAAGTATCGCAGGTTATAAAAAATAAGAAGCAGCAAAACATTGCAACATTGATAATAACTGAGTATCAAATCATCATATTAGATTGATTTCTGAAGGATCATGTGACACTGAAGACTGGAGTAATGATGCTGAAAATTCAGCTTTACATCACAGAAATAAATTATATTTTAAAGTATATTCAAATAGAAAACCATTATTTTAAATTGTAATAATATTTCACAATTTTACTGTTTTTCTGTATTTTTTATCAAATAAATTCAGGCTTGATGAGCTTAAGAAACTTCTTTCAAAAACATTAGAAATAGTAATGTTTTCAAACTTTTGATTGTACCATGTGTGTCTATATATATGTATATATAATATATATACTCACCAGTCACTTTATAAGTACACCTTAATAGCACTGGTTGGACCCATTTTGCCTTAATTCTTCTTAATTTAAGGTGCTGGAAACATTCCTCAGAGATTTTGGTCCATATTGTCACGGCAGCATCACACAGTTGCCTCCCGTTCCAGCACATCCCAAAGCTGCTCAATTGGATTGAGATATGGTGATTGTAGAGGCCATTTGAGTTTAATGAACTCATTGACATGTTTAAGAAACCAGTTTGAGATGATACGAGCTTTGCGACATGGCAAGTTATCCTGCTGGAAGATGAGTACACTGTGGTCATAAAGGGATGGACATGGTCAGCAACAATACTCAGGTAGGCTGTGGTGTGTGATAGAAGCTCAGATGGTACAAAGTGTGCCAAGAGAATATCCCTCACACCATTACACAATCCACCAGCCTGAACCACTGATACAAGACAGGATGGATCCATGCTTTCATGTCATCTATGCCAAATTCTGACCCTCCCATCTGAATGTCACAGTAGAAATCGAAACTCATCATGTTTTCCAATCCAGTTTTGGTGTTTCTGTGTGAATTGTAGCCTCGGTTTGCTATGACAGGAGTGTCACCGGTGTGTCTTCTGCTGCTGGAGCCCATCTGCTTCAAGGTTGGACATGTTGTGAGTTCAGATATCAGTTGTAATGAGTGGTTATTTGAGTTACTGTTGCCTTTCTATCAGCTCAAACCAGTCTGGCCATTCTTCTCTGACATCTGGCTTCAACAAGGAATTTTCACTCACAGAACTGCCGCTCACTGGATATTTTCTCTTTTTCAGACCATTCTCTGTAAACCCTGGAGATGTTTGTGTGTGAAAATCCCAGTAGATCAGCAGCTTCTGAAATACTCAACAACAACAACCACAACACATTCAAATTCACTTAAATCACCTTTCTTCCCCATTCGGATGCTCGGTTTGAACTTCAGCAGATCGTCTTGATCATGTCTACATGCAGCTGCTGCCATTTGATTGGCTGATTAGATATTTGCGTTAACAAACAATATACAGTACTGTTATATACAGTAACATATACAGTATCTCACAAAAGTGAGTACACCCCTCACATTTCAGCAACCATTTTAGTATATCTTCTCAAGGGACAATACAATAGAAATGAAACATGGATATATTTTAGAGTAGTCAATGTGCTGCTTGTATAGTAGTACAGATTTACTGTCCTCTGAAAATAACAACATACAGCCATTATTGTCAAAATAGCTGGCAACAAAAGTGAGTACACCCTAAGTGATAACTGATGTACTTCATTTAACCATCCAAAGCCACATGTCCTATTCATCATGTTCATGTTTTTGACTGCTTGACAGGACCATAAAAATGTGTGGATCTTGTATTAGAGCAGTTAAAATTTGGTGCTTTAAGTACAATTCTCTCTGTTCAACATGGCACCAAATGGCAAAGAACACTCTAAAGATTTGAGAATTGGAATTGTTGCACTCCACAAAGATGGCCTAGGCTATAAGAAGATCGGTAACACCATGAAACTGAGTTACAGCACAGTGGCCAGGGTAATAGAGAGAGGTTTTCCAAGACGGGTTCCACTCAGAACAGGCCAAAGAAGTTGAGACCTTGTGCTGTGCGTCAGGTGCAGAAGCTGCTTCAAAAAACAGATGCATGAGTGCTTCCAGCATTGCTTTAGAGGTTTCAGAAGCGGAAGGTCAGCTTGTCAGACCTTCGTCGCACACTGCATCAAGTCGGTTTGCATGGCCGTCGTCCCAGAGGGAAGCCTCTTCTGAAGCTGGCTCACAAGAAAGCCAGCAAACAGTTTGCTGAAGACAACCTGTCCAAGAACATGAATTATTGGAACCATGTCCTGTGGTCTGATGAGACTAAGATAAGCTTGTTCGGCTCAGATGATGTCCAGCATGTGTGGCGACGCCATGGTGAGGAGTACCAAGAAGATTGTGTCTTGCCTACAGTCAATCAAATTAAGCCTTGCTGACGAAGCTGAAGCTGAAGATGATGGAGTGGCCAAGTATGTCTCCAGACCTGAACCATATTGAGCATCTGTGGGACATCCTCAAGCAGAAGGTGGAGAAGCGCTATGTGTCTAACATCCAGCAGCTCTTCGATATCATTATGGAGGATTGGAAGAGGATCACAGCAACAACCTGTGCAGCTCTGGTGAATTCCATGCCCAGGAAGATTAAGGCAGTGCTAATGTTAACCAGATATAAAGGTTGACATATACACACCCCAATTTGAAAATTCCCTGTTCCCTTCTTTTACTCATATTTCATCGCTCTGTATTTATTAACACATCTATCTAATCAGTCATCAGACAGATCCATTGACACGGTGACTCAGAGCCTGACCCAGACACATACAGAAACAATATGACTCATTTTAAGGAAATAACAACCTCATCACGTCAGCTTCTTGCGAAGGCATCTCACAGAGTGTGTGATGTATTGCTATGGAAACCGCGCTGACGACATCTGCTAACACATGCAGGCGTAAGAGACTCACTTCTGTTCTACACAAATATAAGATCAAATTTTCAAGCGATTGTTTCTCAGTGTGCTCCAAAATCACACTTACTGGAGTAATATTTGCGCTGTCAGTAACATAAATATGATTATTATGATGAATTTTAACTTACATGAAACAATGTACCCATGAAACACTTAACCACCAATAGAGATTATGTACGTATAAATGTAAGCCTCTCTGTGTATGAATTTCAAAGTATCTTCAGTATGTGACTTTCTAAAAATATACTAAATATACTATATTATATATAATATTTTCTTTCTTTCTTTCTTACTTTCTTTCTTTCTTTCTTTCTTTCTTTCTTTCTTTCTTTCTTTCTTTATTTCTCTATATAATAGTCTCGTGACATATCTATAGAAGAATTCTTCTTTAGAGCAACCTTATCTGTTCAACAAATGAATTCTGATTCTGGTTTTAATTCTATTCCAGCAGAAGCACTTTCTGTCCAGGACAGCAGGAGGCAGTATAACATCACATATAATTTCTAGGGTTTCACCGATGGAGTCATTAACATGGTTCACTCGTGGAAGTAATCTTGTATACCTGCAATATGGCATTAAAAATGCTTGAATCTTGAATCCTATGTGTGTCAAAATTAGATATAGAAGAAAAAAAATACATGCAGCCTATTATACCTTTCCCTGTTTATCCGTGAGTGTGAAATTAAAATGAAATACGTTTTTATATATATATATATATATATATATATATATATATATATATATATATATATATATATATATATATATATATATATATATATATATATATTATTATTATTATCATGTTGGCCTTTGTAAAAGTCGCAGTATATTTCAACCATTTTTGTTTTGTCTTGAACAATAGAATAGGCACTTGATGTAACAGCAGTCTTTTTGGCTTCAGAAAATGATCTACTCCTGAACAGCCATTTTACTGAAGCAATTAGTTGTCTCACAGTGCTTTAATACAGAGACAGTTTCCCTGCAATATCCTGAGGTTAAACTCGGGAGCACATGCAGTGCTACAGCTCTCTCTTGGTTAATATCTATTTTTCTGTCCGTCCATCATCATCATCTCTCTCTATCAATCTGTCCGTCTGTGTATTGATAGTCTTGAGAACTATAATTGTTCATGAGCTGGATTTTTTAATGAAGACACTGAGTAATCACTGTTTGGGCGATAGGACAAAATTGCAAAGATTTTTTCTCAGTAATCAGTGATTTTCTCCAACAAAGTATTTTGTTATCTATAATTAATGAAGACTTTGACATGATGATTTATTTATTTAAAAAAAAAAAAAAAAAAATTCGCTATGAGCACTTTACTGACATAACTGTGACTTCACTCAGCACTTGCATACTGTTGTTCTCATGTTGATTTAATTGATTCTACTACTCTCATTTGTAAGTCGCTTTGGATAAAAGCGTCTGCTAAATGACTAAATGTAATGTAAATGTAAATGATGCATGTGTGTGAGCTAGAGAGTGTGTGTCCACATGCTTAGTCTATGTCGTCCTACCTATTTGTTTTATCCGGGTCTTGACATAATTGCTTATGTGCCCTGTCAGTGTTTTAGCTTTCTGTACGTTCTGCCCGCAGAGCTCCTCTGGCCATAAATCTTATATGTCAGAAAATGTCAACAAATGTCAACATAAATAAGCTTGAAATTGTATCTTCCTGGAGTATTATCCACAACAACAGACACAAAGAAATGTTAAATAAAGCTGTTCATGTGTTTAAACAAACATGGAAAAATACATCTCCGTAATAAAGTTTTATATGCATATTAAATTAATACTTGTAATGGTTGTCTTATAAATGGTCATACACCTGTCTACATTGCATGTGAATGCTTTGATATTGAATTGGTGCAAGTAATACACTAAATCTACTAAATAAAATTATGGCAACAGATTACAAGCAATATTATTAATTAAATTCAACATATAAGAATTGAGTTAGTATTAATCAAATTAATTCCTTAAAAATCAACCATTTAAAATGAATTCAATTTAAGTCAAATTTAAACAACAATATCTGAATAACAGACAGACGTCAAAGATGAATTAAAAACTCTTTATTTTTTATTGCCAACATTGATGATAACAAGCAGAATCACTGAAGGAAAGAGAAACACAAGAACTACAACTGACTTCAGCCACCGCCTTAGATGAAATCAATGACCCCCGGTTTCACGCTAGTCCTAGACTAAAATGCATATTTGAGCTTTTTTAATGGAAAGCAACTTGCACTGACATATCTTAAATGATGTCACTTCCATTGTTTTGTCTCAAGATGCACACCAGTAATGTTTTTTTTCTAGGGCACGTTTATAACAGTTACTTAAATGTCCTAACTGAACTGTGAAATCTCTGAAACCGGGTCTATATCATCATTTGTTGATGTCTTTCTGTTCTTTAGATATTTTTTAGACTCATTTTAAATGGTTGACTTTAATAGTTTAATTCTAACTCAAATCATATATTTTGAATTTAATTAATAATATTGTTGCCTTGTAATCTGTTGCCACAAATTAATTAAGTAGATGTAGCGTATTACTTTTTACAACTGACATCAGATTATGATTGACTCTACATAAATAAAATAAATCATATACACATATTATTTACTTGTTGTCAGAACCAAAAAATGTTATATGTTGAATAACACATCTCACTGGTTGTTTTCACACACAAATAAATGAAGCAGCACAACTGTTTTCAACATTGATAATAATAATAAATGTTTCTTGAGCATCAAATCCTCATATTAGAATGATTTCTGAAGGATCATGTGACACTGAAGACTGGAGTAATGATGCTGAAAATTCAGCTTTACATTTTAAAATATGTTAAAATAGAAATCTGTTATTTTAGGTTGTAGCCTAATAACATTTCACAATACTGTATGTGTGTGTGTTTTAATTTGTTTCGTTTTGTTTTTTGCAGTCTTTTAGTGATTGTAAGAGATTTCTTTTCAAAAAAGAACAAAAAAAAAAATTTTGAATGGTAGTGTACACATATCTAATAATATGAAGTTTGAGTATAAGATATTTTGAATAATATTGGTAAACAAACAGTTTTGATGACTATTGACTTCCACTGGGGGTACAAAATAAACACTCAAAATAACTTATTTTATGTTCCACAGAAGAAAGAAAGTCATCGGGCCTACAGGTTTGGAAGGACACGAGGGTGAGTAAATGGCAGAATTTTATATTTTGGGGTATTTGGGTATTAGTAACCTACTATTTATTCAACACGCAATTAATAGAATAAATGTGATTGATGTGTATGATGTCCAGGCGCTCTCAGTGGGCAGAAGTGTGAGCTGTGCTCGCTCTAGGACCCGGTGTCCCCTCTTGCGTCTTTTGGCTACTTGATGCTCTCCGGGCTTACGCCTATATGGATTTCATACAAGCAGATCCAGCCCTCAGATGAACAGCTCAGGATATACAGAAGGATTGTGTGTCTGGGCGACCAGGGGACTCCTGTTGATCATGTTTCGGTAAATATTGAGAGAAGAAGGCATATTCCACGTTTCTGCACTCTCGCAGTGCCAGTCTGTATGCATTTGCGCGCGCCCTGGGAGTTTCCGTGAATCTTACGGATGAGACACCGCTGGGAGCACGAGCTTCAGGGGTACTTTTCTTATTTCTTTATCTCAAAGGAGCTGCAGTGGTAAAAACGAAGGTAATTTGTCTCTATTTTGTGTATGTCTTTTGTTTGGTTTTGTAAATGATCGATGAGTTTTCTAAAGCTGTGGAAATGCTGACCATCCAAACTTAGCCAAAGAGACCGTGCTAGTTTTATAGGCTATTTTCCTTCTGTTTTAATCAATCTGTATTACAACGTAGAAGCACTGTAAGTCTGGCTGTTACATTTGCAACAGTTACACGATGTAAAACTTTTGAAACCCAGAGGCTCGCTCGAGCTCATTGACATTAGTGCGCGCTCCGGAGATGCGCGTGTCCACTTTACTGGACGCCAAAACAACGCTAAAATAAATGTCAATGGAAGTTTTGTCTGGATTCTTTGTTAAATAAATCGTTTTAACTGATGTTTTAGATTGAAATAACTTCTTTGGCAGGGAATACTCAACAATGAATCAGCGATGGGGTCGTTCGAATGGATTTCTAATCTACCTGTCTCTGCTGGTTTTATGGCGTGAATGGTAAGCAAAAAAAAAAAGACTTATCTCAGGAGGAGCGCGCAAGTGTGTAGCCTACAGTATATACTTAAAGTTTTGAAATTGACAAAAATAATTAGTGTGAGATAGTTCGCTCAAAAAATAAAATTTCTGTCATTTTTTTTACTCAACCTTGTGTTGTTGCAACCCTCTGTTTTTTTGACCATACAATGGAAGTCAATGGTGACTGTTGGAAGTCAATGGTGACCAAAATGGTCACCAAAATAGTCATTGACTTCCATTGTATGAAAAAAAAAAAAAAAAAAACTTCTTTATATAAACTTGTCAAAATATCTTCTTTTATGTTCCACAGAAGAAAGAAAGTCATATAGAAAGTTTTACCCAAAAAGTCATACATGTTGGGGGAAATATACATAACTGAATCATAATTTAAAGGAATGTTCCTGGTTCAATCTAAGTTCATCTCAATGGACAGCATGGTGATTACCACAGATTAATTTCGATAATATTTTTAAGCAAAAATCATATATAAGTAAGAATAAAAGTAAACAAGACTCCATCCATCCATTCATTCTCCAAACCGCTTATCCTCTACAATAGGAGAAACAAGACTGTCCGTAATAAACATTTAAATACACACCGTTTATTGTTATACATAATACTAGTGTGTTAAAATCACTTTTTAACTTTTTTGTACCCAATTTTGTTGTCATACCGCCAGTAATGCCTGTAAACTTGGTAACTTTCACAGAATGTTTGTGCAAGAAAACCAATAAGAAAGGCATAGAGAAGAACATAAACTTGTCTACTACCTGTACTAAATGTTCATAACATTCAACACTGAAAATCAGCCAGAAACAGTTTAAACAAAAGCCTTCTGCTATGTCTTTACCTGACACACAAGGTGCATAACGTACAAATATGAATATGAATAACTAGTTAATGAAAGTGTTTTAACAGAAATATGAGCAAAATATTTCTGCATGCTTGCACTACTTACTTGTGTTGTAAGTATCTTACACTAAAGCTGAGGTATCAAGTTATTTTATTTATTTAAATATTATCTTAATTTAAGTTTCTGTGGTAACTGACTTTATTCTTCTAGTGACTGACCTTCACTTATACTGAACTCAGAACATTCGTAGTCAGTGTTTGCAACTAAATTATGACAGTACATTTTTAGAAAAAGTCAGAATTTTAATAAAATTTTGTGCTCACAAAATGAATAATTACTAAAAAGAAGAAGCAGCAGCTAGCTAATTATTTAAATTAATATGTAAATGTGCACACAGCTACAGGGAATAGGAGTATGTTAGAAGTTTGGCTGTTTGGAGACAAGTTTCCTAAGATGAAGTCTCAGGTGTTTTGCTACAGCTGCATGTTTGTGCTTTTGCCAGGTGGTCATCATCCTCTCGTAACTTTATTGGACTAGAGCAAAGCTTTCTCTGTGTGCAACTCTGTATAAGTATGTTTATGTAACAGACTTTTGTGATGCCAAATGTATCTTGTGTAGTTCTGAGGCAGATGTATCGGGCTCAGATGCCTTTAAAAACAACATAACCCTCTTCACACGGATTTTGGACCGGCTACTCGATGGCTACGACAACAGGCTGAGACCTGGTCTGGGAGGTAAGAAAGTGTGTGATGATTGAGGAATTAGAGCTGTGTTATTTTACTCTGAGAAATTAGGTTGTTCAATAAGCCTGTGCAAAGTTGCTGTTTTTTTTTTTGTTTGTTTTTTACAATTATATGCACTTGATGTACTAATAAGCAAATGATGGTGATTGTTTTTTTTTTTTCTATTTAGGAATTTTATAAATACTCTCGTGTTACTCATACAGCCCAATGGATTTAGCACAACATTATGTGTGACATTATGTGTTAAGAAACATTAAAGGCAGGGTAGGTGATTTGCATTCAAAACATTTTTTGTTATGCTGGTTGAAAGTCTCTTCACATCCTGATAGCAATCAAATAAAATGTATTCATATGAGCAATATCACACTCGTAGTAGCCGTGCGACATGGCTGTATCACAGCGTGCTGATATACAGTCATATCGCATGGCTACAAGTGCGATATTGCGTTTATACAACAGTTTGACGGCACAAGTGTGTAAATAAATTAAAAACAACAACGGAGTGTCTTTAAAAACTTTTTTGTGAGGAACTACTTTCTTCCGTCACGGATTCAAATCTCAAGTTGACAGTTTAACAGTTGAGCCCAAGCCTCCGTTACTAATTTTAAAACGTCACTTTAGAACTAGTAACGAAGGAACGTGGAGTCGCTTCATTGAAACTCATTGTAATATGTAGAGTATAATGAGAGAGAGATCGCCTGAGCGAGTGCATTACCTGCTTCTATCTTTGTCTTTGTCCTTTTAACATTTAAGACATTTCCATGACAGCACTAGTCAATGCATTTGTCAGTTGCATCTCGTAAGATGATGTTTAAAGTAAAAACAACGTCCTTGTTTCCTTGTTTCAGTCCATTTCAATATAAAAATCTTTGCGACTGACTGACTCACTCATAAAGACTTTGCGTATTAATGTAACTTTATCTGAAGCCTAAAGGTGTGTTCCAAATGGGATATACAGGTGCTGGTCATATAATTAGAATATCATGAAAAAGTTAATTTTTTTATTGTAAATTATTTTAAAAATGAAAATAATTTTTTAATTTGTTGATTAGAGCGTACAGCTAATGAAAGTCCAAAATCCAGTATCTCAAAATATTAGAATATTTACATTTGAGTTTCATTAAATGACCATCCCTACAGTATAAATTCCGGGTATCTCTTGTTCTTTGAAACCACACTAATGGGGAAGACTGCTGACTTGGCAATGGTCCAGGAGACAATCATTGACACCCTCCACAAAGAGAGTAAGTCACAGATGGTCATTACTGAATGTGGTGGCTGTTTACAGAGTGATGTATCAAAGCATATTAAATGCAAAGTTGACTAGAAGGAAGAAATTGGGTAGGCAAAGGTGCACAAGCAACAGGGATGACCACAAGCTTGAGAATACTGTAAAGTAAAGCTGATTCAGACACTTGGGAGAGCTTCACAATGAGTCAAATGAAGCCCGAGTCAGCGCATCAAGAGTCACCACACTCAGAGATCTTCAGGAAAAGGACTACCAAGCCACTGCTGAAACAGAAAGAACGTCAGAAGCATCTTACCTGGGCTAAGGAGAAAAAGAACTGGACAGTGAACAGTGGTCTAAAGTCCTCTTTTCAGATAAAAGTAAATTTTGCATTTCATGTTGAAATCATGGACCTAGAGTCTGAAGGAAGACCGGAGTGGCACAGAATCCAAGCTGCTTGAAGTCTAGTGTGAAGTTTCTGAAGTCAGTAATGATTTGGGGGGGCGTGACGTCTGCTGGTGTTGGTCCATTGTGTTTTATCAAGTGCAAAGTCAATGCAGCCATCTTCCAGGAGATTTTGGAGCACTTTCTGCTTCTGTAACGATCACCGTCTGTTCCTGTCACTCCCCGGACTACACTTCCCACAATTCTCCCTGTCAGTCACATGTTCACTTCACACCTATCACCTGTTGCCACATCCACCCTAGCACACCACACTGATTACCACACCCAGCTGCAGCTCATTAACAGGACTATAAAGGACTTCCAAACACACCACCTCACCGCGAAGTATTGTTTAACTTTTGTTGCAATTCCGAGCGTTTTCCTGTATTCCCTGTCTGCCTGTTCCTTGTTGCCGTTACTGCCTGTTTCCTGTTTTTTGACCCATTGCTGCCTGTCCTGATCTTTGCCTGTCCCTTGACTACGATTCTGCCTGTTCCTCACTGTTCCTGTTTGTTCCTGTTTTGACCCTGCCTGTACGACCACTCTACTTTAATAAACGCTGCACTTGGATCTCCAGCCTGAGCCTCCCATTCGTAACAGCTTCCATCTGCTGACAAGCTTTCTGGAGATGCTGATTTCCTTTTCCAGCAGGACTTTAGCACCTGCCCACAGTGCAAAAACCACTTCCAAGTGGTTTGCTGACCATGATATTACTGTGCTTTATTGGCCAGCCAACATGCCTGACCACTGAATCTATGGGATATTTTCAAGAGAAAGATGAGAAACAGTCGATCCAACAATATACAGATGATCTGAAGGCTCAATAGTGCCTCAGCAGTGCCACAGGCTGATCACTTCCATGCCACACTTCACTGATGCTGTAATTTGTGCTAGGAGCAAGTCATTTGCTGTAATATGTGCTGCCGACCAAGTATTGAGTGTACAAATGAACATACTTTAAAGAACTTGAACTTTTCTGGTTTGAAAATCCATTTTTTGATTGATCTTAGGAATTATTCTAATATTTTGAGATACTGGATTTTGGACTTTCATGAGCTGTGCGCTCTAATCATCAAAATTTAAAAAAAAAAACTTTTGAAATGTTTTACTTTACATGTAGGGAATCTAGAATATATGAAAGTTTCATTTTTAAAAATAATTTACAATAAAAAAATGAACTTTTTCACGATATTCTAATTATATGACCAGTACCTGTATATGCTCGCCTAAAAAACTCTTAAAACTACTACAAAATAATTTACAAAATTTTGTTACAAAATAACAGTAGCATCTATAAAAATATGGTGGGTTTGCTCATCTGCCATGACACTCGCTGTGAGAATGTTGACAGCGGAGTGATTCAAACTGTGAAACGGTTCCCGTAGCGATACTGGTAGAATATCACATAGCTGGAAAGACCTTTCAGCCAATCAGATTTAAGAACCAAACAAACTGATGTAAAAATGTTTTTATATCTGTGAAAGGCAAATATTCGTCCAAGCATATCCATCAATCGGAGGCATAAGATAGGATGTCCTACCTGCGTGTCAACGTATGTTTAACATCAGACACCATACGTCATCAGTGCGTTTCAAGACAGACCTCAGTCACGAGCACCACAACCAAAACAGCAGCCAGATCCTCCTGAGTCAAAACAATGAGCTTATGCTGCGTTTACGCCATAACTACCGTAATTTGGAAGAGATGGAAACCCGTGACGTTATACTCAGAGCGGTTCGTTACTGGAATTTAGGCGTTTCAACGGAAAAAAAATCAACGTCGAAATTAATCTGCAGCAGTCAGGTGGTACAGGTCAGAGCTCTTTAAGTTGTTTAAATTCATTATTATTGTAATGTTATGTGCTTTGAGACATGAGGTAGTTTATCTCTCGCGACGCTTTTGTTTGCTCCCTGCTGTACGCGTTCATGTGTTTTTGAGGAGGTGTGGCTTTAGAGACGCACTGAAGTGAGGGTGGGATCCTATGCTTTCAAAGCTAGCTCACTATTGCTAGCCTCTCCGAAAATGACCTACCCTACCTTTAAAGTGATTAAATGTTTATGACCTGATTTTACCACTGTTAAACTAATTATAATGAGGTGTTGATTACCTGAGAACGCTGACTGTAGGAGAAGAAAAAACAAAACCAGCAATCTCAGCTCTACTTGACAGTCTACAAACCCCATTTGTGTAGTAGTCTGTCAGTGTTAATATATATTTATGTGACCCTTGCCATTGTTTGTACACTCTGAGCTTGGCAACATGAAAGACACCGTGGATCAAGCAACACCCACCATGAGGCAAATAGATTTCTTGTGAGTGTTCCCTTTTGAGATTTACAGAGACTAGCACACACATACGCACACACTGGAGTCAGTGGACATGCAGTCGAGCTAAGAGCCAGGATGAAGTGTTGCCATGGTTTCACTAATGATAAGTTAAAGGGTTAGTTCACCCAAAAATTAAATTTCTGTCATTAATTACTCACCCTTCATGTCATTCCAAAATCGTAAGACCTTCATTCATCTTCAGAACACAAATTAAGAAATCTTTGATGAAATCTGAGTTTTTTAAATCTCACATAAAAAAGCAACGTAATTACCACTTTCAAGGTCCAGAAAATCGTTAAAATAGTCAATGTGACTACAGTGGTTCAACCTTAATGTTATGAAGAGACAAGAATACTTTTTGTGCACAAAAACAAAACAAAAATAACAACTTTATTCAACAATTTCTTCTCTACCCTGTCATTCTGTTCACGTTGTAGACATACTGCAGGCTTCCATGTTTACGTCCAAATGCCGAATCAGTATTGGCCGATGCCGGTCACAGCATGACACATGCATGTGATTGTGACACAGGAGCCGGCCAATAATGAGTCGGTGTTCTGATGTAGAACCCAGAAGCGCTGCACTGTGTCTACAATGTAAACAGCATAGGAGAATGACAAGGAAGAGAAGAAATCAGATTTTTTGTTTTTGAGCACAAAAAGTATTCTTGTTGCTTTATAACATTAAAGTTGAACCACTGCAGTCACGTTGACTATTTTAACAATGTCTTTTCTACTTCTCTGGACCTTGAAAGTGGTAATTATGTTGCTTTACATGGGAGATAAAAAACCTCTCGGATTTCATCAAAAATATCTTACGTTCTTACGGGTTTGGGACGACATGAGGGTGAGTAATTAATGACAGAATTTTCATTTTTGGGTGAACTAACCTTTTAAAGTAATAGTTAGCTCAGAAATTAAACATTTTACATCTTTTTTTTTCACCTCCATATCATTTTAACACTGAATTATTTTCCTTCATCCGATTTATCAAGCTTCAAAAAACACCTTCATGAAAGTAATCTACATGACTTATCTGCTGAAGCCATACAATAGTTTTATATGAGGAGCAGGCTGAAATTGAAATTGTTGATTACTGATGCAAAGCTGCAAAGTGTGTGTGGTTTCAGTGAACTTTGAATATAACAGTGAACGTGATTTCACCAAACGCAACGTTCTCAACATCTTTGTTGATCCTGGAACAACATTCCAATCAACCAATCAGATTTGAAGGACAGGTTTATGATTTATGTCAAGTTTAGGCTTACAACCAGGGTTAGGTGCTTCTAGTTCAGTGTTATCCACCTATCATTTCCCTCTGATTTTAGGGATTACATTTTCAGACAGGAATGTTGTACAAAATATGTTGGTCCAGGAACATGTCTTACTTGGCAAAATCAGGGTGACCGAATATAACACATGAAACAAAGAAAGCCATGAAAATGTTGGTATATTAAATTATATCTAGTTGATAATGTAATTTGGGCTTTCTTTTTGCTGTGACATAGATCGAGTGACAGAGGTGAAGACTGATATCTATGTGACCAGTTTTGGGCCAGTATCAGACACAGACATGGTAAGACATTCCTCTTCTCACATCAGATGATTTGTTTATAGTGTGAATCAAATCATATTGATCAAAAATATTTGATGTTGTCCTGTTGGTTATCTTATTCACTTTTTCTCCCTCCCTCTCCCTCAATCCATGTTTTCCATCTGTTGTCTATTCATAGCATTTGGTACCTGCTGCTGCTAAAAGCTTTTCTCAGTTCTCCACTTTTCTCCACTTCACACTGTCTGCTCTCAAATATTTAGAATAGCGAAGAAAAAAAAAAGGTCAGATGGAAGAAAAAGGATTTTCCATTCATTCATTTTTTATTTATCGTCTTTTACTGTCCAGTTGAGTGTTTTCTAAACCCCACTGAATACTCCCACTATCTTGTAGTAGGAAAATCTCTGTTCATAGAGACTATATTATGTCAGGACGATCATCACACTAGTTATTTCTGTCATGTTTTTTTTTTTCTGGGTGCTCTTGGGAAATCACGATTGCTTGAATCGCATGTCTCCCCAGTTCCCCAGTCATCACTGTACTACAGCTATTCACTGTCCTATTGAGTAATGTCAGATTCTAGAGATATTTTCATAATCTTGTAAATAGTATTAAACATAACACTGCACTAAAGTAATTTAGCCTGCTCGATTATGGCAAATATCAAAATAATGATTGTTTAACACTATTATTGCTTGGTTATACAAGGTGGCCCAGTAGTGCACAACACAACGAGATTAAAAAAGCAAACATAAGTTCAGAACACAACGAAATCTAGCCATAACAAAACGAAATCGAGCCACAACACAACGAAATCGAGCCACAACACAACGAAATCGAGCCACAACACAACAGAATAAAGCCACAACACAACGGAAATGCTCCCGACCACTAGGGGGCTCTCAGAGCTCGGTAAAATTAGTTTTCCTTGCCACTGTTCTATAGAGTCGGCAGTGATATCAACAGTATGTAAACATTGTATATGGACATTAAATATTAATTAAAAATCAACTTCATGCACAATAGAGTGCCCCAGGGATGACGTGTTTTTGTAGGCCAACCTGGAAGTTAGCGGCACACAGGTTCCCTCGATTGAAAGCCTATGCATTTTTCCCATAGACTTTTGGAAAATCTCAGAAAATAAGCTCTGTGTTTAACAAAGGGTTATGACACTTACACGTTTTGTCTATCAAGATAATCTTTACAAGTTAACACAACATTTATACATTTTCAAGCCTAAATAAAGTCGTCAGATATAAAAAGCTAACAGTAGGCTATAAACGGACTACAGCACACAATGGTCGCGGATAAACGTTGTCAACACCAAGCGTCCTCAAACTTTATTTAAAAAACAATTTTATTTACATACATGCTCACTGATTATGATATGCGCTGTGTATGAATACTTATCCACTTTTTCATGAGAAATGCTGTCCAGATGTCCCGTTTTTAATGATGACGTCTAAAGTCCCTGCCAAAGGAAGTCCCTTTTAGCAATTTGTTAGATTTTAAGACACAGTAAAAGTTTAAAAAATCACAAGTGGATTATAACTGGTGTGTTTTATGTCATAGATCAAAACGTGAAAGTATTTAGAGGCTTTGTTAACCACAGACCTTATTTCAGGCGATTTAGCAAAAACCCATTCAAAAAACCCATAGACTTTACGGCGTTGGAACCGGAAGTCCTAAAATGCTAACTCGCTTCCGGGTTTTGCCTACAAAAATGCGTCATCCCTGAGGCACTCTCTAGCTTCATATTTATACCTGTGAATGATCTGATGCGATACCTCGGTGAATGATGAGGTATAACAAACAAGTCCGATCCATGGAGGCTCCACCTCACAACTTACAGGACTTAGAGGATCTGCTGCTAACATCTTGGTGTCAGATACCACAGCACACCTTCAGGGGTCTAGAGGAGTCCACGCCTCGACGGGTCAGGGCTGTTTTGGCAGCAAAAGGGGGACCAACACAATATTAGGAAGGTGGTCATAATGTTATGCCTGATCGGTGTATGTGTGACATAAATCTTGCATCCTGACAGACAACTTCCTAAACGTCTTTACAAATGATCAGACCTTAGTTTTAGTGTTCCACAATTCCATACATTATAATGCCTTAAAATAGGCATATACTATTGAGGAACACAAAAGCAGGGTATTTTTATAGTCTAACTGTGCCACTCCCTTCAGGCCGTGTGGTTATGATATGACAGAATGGATAGTGACAAGTATTGTCGGTTTGCTTGAGGAGTTCAGTGGGACTCCTGCATAATGGAGGGTAATGTTGCAAGACATTAGCAAGAATATCAAATGACCAGGCAAGGTTTCCTCAAACTTTGCACAAGATGATTTTATAACGGTACTGGAATTAACTTAGTATGGACCCATAATAGGTATGTTTCAGTATGATTGTGACTTTGTGAAAGCTGATAGAGGATAGATGGAAGAAGGAGAAGGAAATGAAGCATTACAGATGAGTTCTTTGAGTGTTTCGGAGGTCTGGCGCTCCAGTGACAGACAGCATGTACTGTCACACAATGTTATCTTTCTTGTATGAGTGTGGGGGTGCATAAGTATTATCTTTTACGTACATAACATTGTGTTTTTCTGTCTCTGCGCTGCCATGGAAACTGGATGCCCGCTGTCACCCCGGGGGTCGGTGCATGGCATCATAATGCCTGAGGGATTAGGATATAATGCAGTGATGTGAAGCTCTTCTGACACTTTGCCACTTTCTAGTACTATAGAGAGGAAGATGAATCACACAGACAATGAACATATTGAGTGAACTGAAAAGTCACTGGCACTTGCTGAGGGAGCTCATTCAGTCTTACTTTAACACTTTTTGATACTTACTTTAACTTTTTTTGATGTTTTTGAAAGATTTACACTGACATCCAAAGTCTGAGACCACACTGAATATGTGAAAATTAAATTTAAAATCTAGAAATAAGCAAGTTGCCATTAAAGCAAAAGTAGGATATTTTTAATGTTTTTGAAAGAAGCTTCTTATGCTCATCAAGCCCACATTCATTTGATCAAAATACAGCAAAAAATAGTAAAATTGTGAAATATTATTACAATTTATTACAATTGGTTTTCTATTTTAACATACTTTAAGATACAATTTATATCTGTGATGCAAAACAGAATTTTCAGCATCATTACTCCAGAAATCATTCTAATATGCTGGTTTATTATCAATATTGGAAACAGTTAATATTTTTTTATAACCTGTGATACTTTTTTCAGGATTCTTTGATGAATAAAAGGTAAAAAAAAAAAAAAAGAACAGCATGAATTTAAAATAGAAATCTTTTGTAACAATATAAACTACCTTTCAAAAGTTTGGGGTCAGTCATTTTTTTCTTTCTTTTTTCAAAAGAAATTAATACTTTTATTCAGCAATGTGTTAAAGGTGCCCTAGAATCAAAAATTTAATTTACCTTGGCATAGTTAAATAACAAGCGTTCAGTACATGGAAAAGACATACAATGAGTCTCAAACACAAAAAAATGTTTAGTGATATTTGTAAATTGTCTTTCTAAATGTTTTGTTAGCATGTTGCTAATGTACTGTTAAATGTGGTTAAAGTTACCATCGTTCCTTACTGTATTCACGGAGACAAGAGCCGTCGCTATTTTCATTATTAAACACTTGCAGTCTGTATAATTCATAAACACAACTTCATTCTTTATAAATCTCTCCAACAGTGTGTAATGTTAGCTTTAGCCACGGAGCACTATCAAACTCATTCAGAATCAAATGTAAACATCCAAATAAATACTATACTCACATGATCCGACGCATCACGCATGCATGCAGTATGCATGAGGAACATCTTGTAAAGATCCATTCGAGGTTTATATTAGCTGTGTGAACTTTGTAAATGCATTGTATTATAGTCGGGGGTCAGGGAGGCAGGGAGTGCGAGATTTAAAGGGGCCACGCGCTGAATCGGTGCATAGTTAATGATGCCCCAAAATAGGCAGTTAAAAAAATTAATTAAAAGAAATCTATGGGGTATTTTGAGCTGAAACTTCACAGACACATTCAGGGGACACCTTAGACTTATATTACATCTTGTAAAAACTGGTTCTAGGGCACCTTTAAATTGATTAAAAAAAATAAAAAACAATAGTTAAGATTTATATTGTTAGAAAAGATATATATTTTGAATACATGCTGTTCTTTTTAAATTTTTTTTTTTCATCAAAGAATTCTGAAAAGAGTATCACAGGTTCCAAAAAAAAAAAGAAACTGAAAAGGAACTGTTTCCAACATTGATAATAAATCAGCATATTAGAATGATTTCTGAAGGATCATGTGACACTCAAGACTAAAATATATTAAAATAGAATACCATTATTTTAAATTGTAATAATATTTTACAATATTACTGTTTTTTCTGTATTTTTGAAAGGAGGGCTTGATGAGCATATGAAACTTCTTTCAAAAACATTAAACATAAACATAATAATAATTAAATATAAACATAATAGTAATGTTTACCGGTAATATACACAATGTAAGTTTTGGGGTCAGTAAGACTTTTTAATGCTTTTGAAAGAAGCCTCTAATCCTCACTATGGCTGTATTTACAGTATTGGTCAAAAATACTGTAAAAACATTAATAATGTGAAATATTATTACAATTTAAAACTGCTTTGTGTTTAATCATATTTTAAAGTGTAATTTATTCCTATGATAGCACAGTTGAATTTTCAGCATCATTACTCCAGTCTTCAGTGTCACATGATCCTTCAGAAATCATTCTAATATGATGATTTGCTGCTCAAGAAACATTTCTGATTATTATCAATGTTAAAAACATTGTTTAATATATTTGTGGAAATGTGACTTTTTGTAGATTCTTCAATAAATGGAAAGTAAAAAAAAAACAAAAAAAAAGCAATTATTTTGAAATAGAAATATTTTGTAAACTTTTAAATGTCTTTACTGACATTTTTGATTATTTACAGGCATCCTTGAAAAATCTACTCAGCTTTGTTATCATTATAGTATATTTTATAATAAAACATAGTATTTAATTAGATTAAAACAAAACAGCAGCATTTTCACTAGTGGATTTAGACTTTGAATCAAAACACTTTTTCTGTGTCAGATATTGTCTGATGCACATCAGCAGTGAAGAATGTCTTGCACTGATGCACTCTGATCCCCTGATCTCTGGTATGTCACTGTCTGTCCTCAGGAATACACAGTGGATGTGTTTTTCCGTCAGCGCTGGACAGACGAGCGGCTGAAGTTTCACGGGCCGATGAACATCCTGCGTCTCAACAACCTGATGGCCAGTAAAATCTGGACCCCAGACACTTTCTTTCACAACGGCAAGAAATCTGTGGCTCACAACATGACCATGCCTAATAAACTGCTGCGCATCATGGAGAACGGCACTCTACTGTACACCATGAGGTGCCCATAGATTACCACATTTACCATAGTTATCAATGAATCAAAATAATTACATGATATGCTGTTTAATTCATCAGACCATTCACAATTAATTACATATTTGAATATTTGCTAAAGAAATCCCCCCACATCAAGATAATTGAAAGAGATTATTGTGGTATATGAATAGTGATTACATTAAATGCATATCATTCGTTAAAAACACATCTCGAGATCAAAAAATCAGCAATACACTGCCGTATTGAGGTCAGTAAGATTTTTTAAATGTTTTTGAAAGAAGTCTCTTATGCTCACCATGAATAACTCAATAATATTGAGAAATATTATAAGAATTAAAAAAAAAAAAAATGTGTACTTTAAAATGTAATTCAATCCTGTGATGGCATCATGGCAAAGCTGAATTTTCAGCAGCCAGAATCTTCAGTGTCACATGATCCGATCAGTTGTTAATGTTTATGTTAATGTTTTTGCGGTAACCGTGACACATTTTATGAGTATTCTTAACCCTCTGGGCCTCTTCGGGTCAGAACTGACCAAAAAAATTTTACGCTTTGAATTTTTAAAATGTTTTTGCTTCATTGGAATGGGATGGAGCTTGGTGACTTTTGTCGCATTAGCTATGTGAACACACACACAAAAAAATCATGGCCATGATTCGAATATGTTAAAGGCCTTCACTCTATTTTAATTTGAAATATTGCATCTATGGAAAAGAAAATATTAATTTTAATGGGAAAAAAAAAAAGACATTTCAAGGCTTTGGTCACTTTTGTACAAAGCGTGACCCAAAAATGAAGGGCCTCAGAAACATTATAAATGTCTTTACTGAGACTTTTGATCAATTTAATATGTCCTTGCTAAATAAAAGTATTAATTTCTTTCAAATAATAATTATAATAAAATCTTACTGACCTCAAACTTTTGAACAGTAGTGCTAATTTAACAGTATTTCAAGCTTGAATTGCTCTAATGGTGGGAAAAATTCCTTTTCATACAATTTATGATTTTTATGATTAAATATACTAAATTAATGTATTCTATTGACAGCCCTAGTAATAACACATTACTTTGGGGGTAACAGTTGTGTGTGTATATTTGTGCAGGTTGACAGTGCAAGCCGAATGCCCAATGCATCTTGAGGACTTTCCAATGGATTTCCATTCCTGCCCTCTGAAATTTGGCAGCTGTGAGTGACAATGTTAAACATTCAGAGCCCTATTTCAATGATCTAAGCACATGGCGCAGGTGCACTTAGTGACTTATTATGAATCCATTTTTGCTAGTTTAACGACAAAAAAAATGGCCGGGCGCAAGGCCCATGGTCCAAAAGGCTTGTATCTAGTCTCTTAATGAGTCATGGGTGTGTTTTGGGCATAACGTGCAATGGGCGTGAGTGCATTTGCTATTTAAACAACGTGGCGCTGGAAGTGAAAATGAAACTGTGTCGGGCTGAAACTAGCATAAAACACTTGCATCGTGCCTGGCGTGGCATTGTGTTGGATGTATGATAGGGCCCTTATTTTATCCATGTTGTTTAATGTGTGTTTTGGGCTTTATTTTGAAAGGTTAGTTCACCCAAAATAATGTTATTTATTACTCACCCTCATGTTGGTTTACAGTCGTAAGACCTTCATTCATCTTCGGAACACAAATTAAGATATTTCTGATGAAATCCGATGGCTCGGTGAGGCCTCAAGGTCCATAAAGGTACTAAAAACATTTAAATCAGTTCATGTGAGTTCAGTGGTTCTACGTTAATATTACAAAGTGACAAGAATACTTTTTATGCCCCAAAAAAACTATAAAAAGACTTTTCAACAAAATCTATATGGGCCGATTTCAAAACACTGCTTCAGAGCTTTACGAATTGGATCAGTGGATCAGAGTGCAAAAGTCACGTGATTTCAGCAGTTTAGCCGTTTGATAGAAGATCTGATTCACTAATTTGAAACAAAAGATTCATAAAGCTCAGAAGCTCCGTGAAGCAGTGTTTTAAAATCGTCCCATATAGATATTGTTAAAAAGTCGTTATTTAGTTTTTTTGGTGCACAAAAAGTATTCTCGTCGTTTTATAATATTGAGATAGAACCACTGAACTCACATGAACTGATTTAAATATGTTTTTAGTACATTTTTGGATCTTGAGAGTTTGAATGCAAGAGGCCTCACTGAGCCATCGGATTTAATCAACAATATCTTAATTTGTGTTCTGAAGATGAACGAAGGCCTTACGGGTGTAGAACGACATGAGGGTGAGAAATAAATGACATTTTTCATTTTTGGGTGAACTAACCCTTTAATATATATTTAATCTGTTTAGATGCTTACACTCTGACAGAGGTGACTTATGTTTGGACACGCAATGCCACCTTATCGGTGGAAGTAGCTCCGGATGGATCTAGACTTAACCAGTATGATCTGATGGGACAGACCGTTGGAAAGGAAACCATCAAGTCCAGTACTGGTAAGATGTTCGCAAGCAGTCACAAAACCATCTGGATCCATGTAGTCTCTTATATTTCTCTTTTGCCGTGTAGGTGAATATACAGTGATGACTGCCCATTTCCATCTGAAGAGGAAGATTGGATACTTTGTGATCCAGACGTACCTGCCTTGCATAATGACCGTCATCCTATCCCAAGTCTCTTTTTGGCTCAACCGAGAATCCGTCCCTGCACGCACAGTTTTTGGTGGGTGAGCATGTGTTGTGTGTAATCAAAACATAATGTGGGAAGGTTTTTAATTCAGTTTATTATGTTCAACATATTTATTTGTTGGCTGTGTAGGTCTTTTCAATATAAGATGAATTTGGCATGCTGATTTTGTTGTTCTGATTAAATTATTGATGCAGTCATGGGTAGAGCTGATGTCGGGTATGTAATGTTTTTTATTTTCTCTCTAGCAGTTTTAATTTCTATCTGAACTCCAGGGATGAAGCAGAGGCAAATAGCTGTAAAATTGGTCTCCATGTGTTTTTGTATGTGAAAGATTTGTCTATGGAGTTATGTGTGTATTTTTGTTCATTCAGTGGGAGGAAGCTACAGCATCCGAAAGACACGTTTAAATTAAACACAAACTCACAGGGGGGAAAATTCACTAAGAATAAAATGCTGATAGCGGCATTTATTCACACGCTTTATTGTTTTAGTGCTCAATTCACTAAAGGAATTATCAAAATTAGGTAAACACTCATGAATTGCTGAATCACAATTCTACATCTTGGATTTTCGGAGTGCTTGATTGTGAGGGGATGCGGCGAACTACTACAATATGACACAATTTACTGGGACTGTACAGCGTCACTCCATCACTCTGATCCAGGCACCTAAATTGGCTCTGTGAAATGCTGGCTATATGATCTTTTCCGTCATTTGATCATCATTTCATTAATCAATGCTGCCATGATAGCTAAAAAAAACCCAAAAGCATCCCTGTTAAGTAAGTGTAGTGTTTGTTGTGTTAAATTTTGTGAATAAGGTGCAATCTATTTTTCTGAAATAAATAAATTATAAATGGCAAAACTGAATTATGTACTGTGCAGTTCAGATAGCAGATAGCTCAACTGGATTGCAGGTGTTTGATAGTGCTGTGCTTCACTCTGAAATCCACAGCGCATTTACTGATTTGAAAACCAGGCAAAATTAAAGCATGATGGTTTAAGATTTGAAATTGGAGAAATTGTAGTTTCACAGCTGTGGAATGAAATAAAATTATTTTATTTGCTAATAATCATAATAAATATAGATACGTAAATATATATTTATATTTTAAATGTATTAATAAAAATTATAATGTTTTATTTTTTATAGTCATCTTGAATGGGTCCAAAAGAATGGGAATCTGGAAGAGTACACACTCAATTTTTCCCCCAAATCGTTCCGCCATGGTATAGAAGCTTGTTCCCACCACTGAATTAAAAATAAAAATAAAGTATAATTGTGACCTTTTTATTTCACAATTCTGACTTTCTCGCAATTGCGAATTTTGTAATTCTGACTTTTTTCTTGCAAATGTGATATAAACTCGCAATTCTGACTTTTTTTCTCAGAATTGTTTATATCTCACAATTCTGATTTAATATCTCACAGAATTGGACTTTAAAACTCAGAATTGCAACTTTATATCTCACAATTCTGACTTTTTTCCTCACAATTCTGACTTTTTTTCTTGCAATTGTGAGATATAAACTTGCAATTCTGACTTTTTTCTCAGAATTGCGTGATATAAACTCGCAATTGTGAGTTATAAAGTCAGAATTGTGAGATATTAACTAGCAATTCTGAGAAAAAAAGTCAGTGTTTTTCAAGTGTTTTCCTCTGAATTGGACTTTATAACTCACAATTGTGACTTTATATCTATATATTATTATATATTATATTATTATATTATATTTATATAAGTCAGAATTGTGAGTTTATATCTCACAATTGCAAGAAAAAAGCCAGAATTGTGAGAAAATAGTCAGAATTGCAAAATTGTTAGTATATAACTCGCAATTGCGAGTTTATATTTTGAAATTTTTAGAAAATAAGTCAGAATTGTGAGATAAAAAGTCAGTTAGCTTTTTTTATGTTTTATTTAGTGGCAGAACAAAATGTTTTTTTTTTTTTTTTAATGTTTTTGCCTTTATTATGATAGGACAGTGAGCAGACAGGAAACAAAGTGGGAGAGAGAGTGGGAGTGGATCGGGAAAGGTCTGTGAGCCGGGACTCGAACTCGGGTCACCCGAAGCGCAACCGCGCTACATGTCTTGTGCTGCCCACTAGGCTATCGGTGTCAAATGTCAGTTTTTGACAATATCGCACTTGAAAGAAATGAGTTCTTACAGTGAGTTTTGCTAGATAAATTAGAGAAGGAAATTTTGGCATTTTCCTATTTTGTCTCCATAATTTCTGTTATGATGATGAATATATTTGGATTGATTTTTTTTCTTCCCGGAGGCTGCAAAAAATAATTAAAATTGCTCACAAAACAACAGAAGACCATCTATATAAAATGAGGACAGGAGGTCCACTCAGGGCATATGACTGACTGCTGAAATGAACAAAATTTCATTAGCCCAGGGCACTTGTGATTACACGTGTACATCTGTGCTGTCTCTTCCACAAATGAGCGAACGGCATAAATGCTGGTAATTATCTGCAGCGAGGCATGCCGTGCTAATGCGGTATCTATATATACAGCACTGCCTGAGGTGTTTTTGTGTTGTTATTCTGTTCCAGGTGTGACTACAGTGCTAACGATGACCACTCTGAGTATCAGCGCTCGAAACTCTTTACCAAAGGTGGCCTACGCCACAGCCATGGACTGGTTCATAGCTGTGTGCTACGCGTTTGTTTTCTCTGCTCTCATCGAGTTTGCCACTGTAAACTACTTCACCAAGCGCGGCTGGGCCTGGGATGGAAAGAGCATTGTCAATGATAAGGTAACCATGACGACACAGAGCGCTTTGATTTTAGAGTAGAGCACATCAGGTGGCTTTGATTATTATCATTGTGAAGAGGAGTGTTATTTAGATGAGGGAAACCAACACTGTTAATTTCTTTAAGACAAACCATGTGCAAATTCATAAGTCAACACCATTGCTGAGTATTTTCTCCTTAAACCTGCAGTGAAAAAAAGACGCGGTTTGAAAGCGCTTTAAAAAAAAAATCGGTTACATTTAGCAATATAGCGGGTGAATTATGCATATGATGTACATTACAATGTTATGATGAACTATATGCCTTTGAGTTGTTCAAAGCATTTGTAAGGATGCTGATTTTCAGAATGCAGCTGTCTGACTCTAATATGGCAAACGGGAACATGGTTTGTGTAACGTTAGCAACACATTATTAGCTGTTTGATAAAGTAGTCAAGCAAAACACTAATCATATTAATTGCTGTTATGTGTCTGATGTTGTAGTGAGCGATTGACTTGTAGATGACCCTGTATAATTCACTCCTCTTCTTCTGAATCAGTTTCTGGTTCAAACATATATGACTGAATTAAACCAGTGTTTCCACTTGCCATTGTGCAGCGTTTATTACAGTAAAGTTGACTGAGTGGATCTCTGAGCCTGTATGAGTGAGTGGAGGCAGGGATAATTTGCATATTCATAAATCAGTTTATACTAAATGAAGCAAGGGTGTAGAGTTACATTATTTTAAGGTATGAATAAAAAAAAATTTTCACAGGAAAAAAATGTTTATATCATTTTGGTGCTCAAAGCTGTGTTTTAAGGGATAAAAATGATTGACTACATGGGGGACTTTAATCTTTAATCTCACTATTTTTCCTGATTGAACATTGTCTGACATTATGTCTCTTTTTTGTACATGAATGACTTCAAATTAATATAACATTTAGCTTGATATCATTGATTAAATATGTAGCAATGTGTTAACTAATTTCTTCTGACTTCAGAAAAAGGAAACGTCCGTTATGAAAAAGAATAACGCATATGCAGTCGCTGTGGCAAACTACGCACCCCACATTGCGAAGGATTCGGCTCTGCCCACCGTCTCTAAGAGCGCCACAGCAGAGCCCAATAAACCTCAACCGGTGGCTAAAGAAGCAAAGAAGACCTTCAACAGCGTCAGCAAGATTGACCGTATGTCCCGCATCATCTTTCCAGTGCTTTTTGGCAGCTTTAACTTGGTTTATTGGGCCACATATCTCAACAGAGAACCTGTGATAAAGAACATGGTGCCCTCCCAGTGAGCCATTAGCTATTATTCACAGAATGCTACATACAAAATTATATATATATATAATTAGTGCTGTCAACGTTAATGTGTTAACGCATGCGATTAATTTTTTCCAGTTTAACACGTTAAAAATATTTAATGCAATTAATGCAGCATCCATTTTTTCCATTATAATTTGGCTAGCATTACAATATTGTAAACCATTTAAGCATGCCAAAAGAGAAAAAGGGAACGCGCTGCTGCCTGTGAATGTCCTGTCTCACACACGACGCACAGAAAGACACCAGTATCGAGTTCTCTGTCACGCTTAAACGAACAATAACATACGCGATAATGCCAAAAATAAATTCTATTAGGGCAGCCTTGAATGAGTTAAAGTCTTAAACGAAAGTCAAGAGTTGTGAGAAAGTGGGATGCGTGCGATATCCGCGTCATGTGCAGCAGCAGCAGCTCTTAAAGTGACAGCAACTAAAATAATTGAGACAATAACAGAAAATTACTCACTGCTCTTGACTAAAGAACATTTGTAGCTTTAATAATGATTAATCTATAGTTAATTTAGGCTATAAATTATGCAGTGCAGACTGTTCAATTTCTGTATTTTTGCTATCTGTTGGACAGGTAGGAATGGCACAGGTAGGCTAAATATGACATGTTTTATGGGTTTATGTGAGGATGATTCTAAGTTCACTTAAATTAAAAGTTGTTATATTTTTGAAGCTGAATAAATGTAAAAAAATAAAATAAAATAAAAAATTAGCTTTCAATTACACTGTAATGTTGAATGGCTATAATTCATGTTTAAATCGAGACATCAGTAGCAGTAATAGTATCAGTGATAATGGCCTTCATTGATAAAAGTATGCCATTAAACAAGTATTATACTGTTTTTATGTTGTTTCTTTATGTTGTTTTAATTTGTAGTTTAACTGTAAAATTATTACATTATAAAATATATTAAAAACATATATAAACGTGTTTTAATTGAGATTAATCACAGAAAAAATGATCAATTAATCAAGTTATTTTTTTAACCGAATGACAGCACTAATATATATATATATATATATATATATATATATATATATATATATATATATATATATATATATATATTGTATATGGTGAATTCAGATAAATTGGGACACTTTTTTTTCATTGAGATGACTAAACTATCCTAAACTAACCATATCTATCTATTTAGAAAAATTGTGGTATTCAAGAACCAAAATTTTGTACATATTCTTCAGTGTACTTTTGATGTTTCTGATGTTTGCTTACAATCTTGCCACTGCCAGGACAATTTCAAGAGAGCATCTTAGCATGCTTTAATGAGACAAATTATCTTTTTTCACAGCTTTATTTTTGTATGTTGTTGTGTGATTTCTGAGAATTTAACTGATTGTTTTTCCTTGCCTTTTTATGCAGTGTTTACTGGCATTTTCATACAGACCTCATATTTGTTTTTAATTTTTTAACGTGTATTCTGTATTTATAATGTATCAACCTAACCATTTAAACAAAGTGTTTATGTCTGTGTCCGTATTTTGGCTAAATTATGAATTAAAGGAACACTCCACTTTTTTTGAAAATAGGCTCTAACTCCCCTAGAGTTAAACAGTTGAGTTTTACCGTTTTCGAATCCATTCAGCCGATCTCCGGTTCTGGCGGTACCACTTTTAGCATAGCTTAGCATAGTTCATTGAATCTGATTAGACCGTTAGCATCGCGCTTAAAAATGACCAAAGAGTTTTGATATTTTTCCTATTTAAAACTTGACTTTTCTGTAGTTTAATCGTGTACTAAGACTGACAGAAAATGAAAAGTTGTGATTTTCTAGGCTGATATGGCTAGGAACTATACTCTCATTCAGGCGTAATAATCAAGGAACTTTGCTGCCGTATCATGGCTGCAGCAGTGCAATGATATTACGCAGCGTCTCTCACAAACGTCTCCATGGTTGCAAGGCACGTTCCCTGTGCAAGCAGGGGCTCACGGGCGCTGCGTAATATCATCGCACTGCTGCAGCCATGGAACGGCAGCAAAGTTCCTTGATTATTACGCCTGAATGAGAGTATAGTTCCTAGCCATATCGGCCTAGAAAATCACAACTTTTCATTTTCCGCCGGTCTTAGTACACGATTTAACTACAGAAGAGTCAAGTTTTAAATAGGAAAAATATCAAAACTCTTTAGTCATTTTTAAGTGCGATGCTAACAGTCTAATCAGATTCAAAGAACTATGCTAAGCTATGCTAAAAGTGGTACCGCCAGAACCAGAGATCGGCTGAATGGATTCGAAAACGGCAAAACTCAACTGTTTAACTCTAGGGGAGTTGGAAAATGAGCCTATTTTCAAAAAAAGTGGAGTGTTCCTTTAAGCTCACAAGGTATGGTGCATCAAAGACATAGTGTTTAAAATGAAAGTGATTGCTGTGTTGTTTTGTTAGAGCTGCACTACCGTATCTGTGAAACAGATCACTGCACTTTTATATTGACTGATGTAGCATTTCAAGTCAATTAAATATGGCACTTTAATTATTTTTTGTTTGCATCAAATCTGATTGCATATTAGCTTTTCACACACAACACGCACCTGTGCATCTGATTCTCAGCCGTGAGCAATTTATCAATGAAAGCAGCACACACCCACATGTGGTTTAAAGCTAAATAATTCATTGATTTTGTCTGAAGCACCTCGGCGCACTGTATTGTTGTGGATACTTTGATCCATGAGCTCAGTCTCAAGTGGAATTAGCACTGCATTTGAGCCATTTTCTTTGGTCCACATTGAGTGGAAGCTGCTGCTGGGTTTTTCCCAAATAGTTTTGGCTGATTTTTAATTTTGCTTGTCATTAGGTTGAAATGAGAGCAATATGTTGGTCTTGCTGTATATGTTACTCAAATTGTGACCATTGAAACTCATATTAGCTTAATGTTGCAGCAGTGACATGATGTTGTTCATATGGTATTGTCAGTATTTGTCTATTGTAGCTTCAGGATTAATGCCGATAAAGGTTGTAATGGGCTTCTCAGTATGATATATATGCCTAATGATGCCATGAAAATGGGAACCAAAATGTACTGTTTGCTCAATATATCATGTGTCAAAGAGTTTGAGAGTTTTCATTACCAACATCAACAATCCTGACAAGTGTAAACGCTTGAATGAACTACTGTGGGCTTACTTTCAACAGCTTTTCAGTTTGCCATACTGTTCTCAGTTTTCTGCCTGGGCAAAAACACAGCTCCCCTGTTGACTGAAATAAAGTGTTGTCAAAGCCAACGTGGCTCAGTTACTCTCCTTTTGTGTGGGTGATTTTTTTTTTTGCACTGTGCAACTCAAATATCGAAGTTCTTTTTTGTCCAAAAGCAAAAAACAAAACCTCTCTGCTATGAAAAAGACAAACAACTGAACACCACAAACCAGTGTTTCTATCATTGAGATCCTATCAGGGGCATCAGTTGGGTATGATGGCTGCCATACCTTGGCTGCATGGTCAGGTCAATGCAAAGTAATATATTTTTATTTGCAGGATTAATGTTATATTACTATGTGTGACATATCATTTGTAATTATTTAATAAAAGAGAAAAGCAAGTCATCATGTCACGTAAGTTTAACAGCACTGCAAATGTGTCTCTTATAACGTGCTTTTGCAGCATTGAGTATTGTGTCCAATCACAGGCATTTCTGTTGAAAATAATGACCAATCAGAGGTGTTTATGTTACCAGTAGTGAGAATCCACTCATTTTCTCTCAAAACACTGTATGAGTTTGTTTGGCGCAAGTTTACTAAGCTTTAAATACTCACAAATCCTCTCATTATAACACACAAAGCAGAGACACGGTTTAAATAAAACATTTATTGTGAAATTTAGACTAATTTATTGATTAAAATGCGAGTTTTCACACTCAGAAGGCAGGAACACACCAAGCCGACGGTCGGCCGACTAAGTTTTCTCAGTGTGTTCTGCACCGTCGGCTGAAGTTGGTCCTCATCGGCTTTTTTTCGGCCGATTCGAAATGTTGAATCGGCGTCGGAGCTCGTCGGTCCATCGGGCCATCTGATCATTCTGATTGGCTGTTCAGCTACTGCCGCCTGCTGGTTCAGAAAGGCATTTCATCTCACGCAGGCGCAGAACTGACGTGCTACTTGGCCGTCAGCTGTCGAGCGTTGGTTTGGTGTGTCAGGACAACTTAGGACACAGACGCTGCCGACGTGAGCCAATCCCGCAGTCTGCTTTCGTTGCCACTAGTTCGTCTGCGTCAGTTTGGTGTGTTCTGGCCTAGAGAGTTTGCACTGTACTGACTGACTGACAGCTTCAGTGATTATAAAGGAAGTGCTGTTTACTCGCTGTCTATGAAATTTCATTCACAATTTGAAGTTTTTGTTTTTCATGAGAATTTGTGACCTTTCCTACAAATATATAGTGAAGGTCACCATGATTTTGCCAAGTAAGACATGTTCCTGGATCAACATATTTTGTTGATCCTGGAACAACATTCCAGTCTTAAAATTTTGTCTTAACCCTATTTCTACCCCTAAACCTAATCATACCCATAACTTATCCCTAAAATCAGAGGGGAAAGATAGGTGAATAACACTGATGTAGAAGCACCTAACCCTGGTTGTAAGCCTAAACTTGACATAAATGGTAAACTTGTCCCTCAAATCTGATTGGTTGATCGGAATGTTGTTCCAGGATCAAGAAAGATGTTGATCCAGGAACATGTCTTACTTGGCAAAATCATGGTGACCCAAATATATACCTCATTACAAAAAGTGACAAAAATAGATTTTTAATTTTATAATAATAGTGATTTGATCATCTCTAAAAATTAATTTAAAAGCAAAACATGTGAAATAATACATTAAGCAGTGGAAATGGCTAATGAGCCAATAAGTGCTCCTCTTCTACGATCTACATGGTTAACGTGGTAATTTTAAGTATTTTTTTACATTTTAAAATAAGTGTTTGTTTTTCATCAAATATTAGTTTACATAGTAAAACTTTTAGTTTGACAAATGGGGACAATCTTTGAAAGATGAACAAAAAATGTTTTTAAAAATACCATTTAAATTGTATAATTTTCAAACTTTTGAGCT
This sequence comes from Chanodichthys erythropterus, assembly GCF_024489055.1. Taxonomy (NCBI): domain Eukaryota; kingdom Metazoa; phylum Chordata; class Actinopteri; order Cypriniformes; family Xenocyprididae; genus Chanodichthys; species Chanodichthys erythropterus. The sequence continues at coordinate 5,241,624 of NC_090225.1, forward strand.
TTGAAGTTCTAGAAAAGAACCTACAGGAACCTACCGTAATTTTAACATTCTTATGTATATATATAAATATAAATATAAATATAAATATAAATAAATATATATATAAATATAAATATATATATATATATATATATATATATATATATATATATATATATATATATATATATATATATATATATATGTATACACATACATATATACACACACACACACACACACACACACACACATATATATATATATACATATATGTGTGTGTTGGATGTTGAATTCACAGAGACCAGATGGTCACTCAAGGTAGTTTTACTGGGCCTGGGACAAACATGACCAAAAGGCTGTTTAGAGTACAGTGCATCGATGTTGATTCAAGTCAGCAGGGAGAGATACTAGACTCTGCTGATGATGACATAGCTCCGCCCCGCAATGTCATGTGCACAAACGCAACAACCAATGGCGAGTTTTCCCAATTTATGCTGAATTTAACTAATATTATTTAAACTGTTATGCTGGATCCTCCATTTTTCTGACAAACAAACCAGACAGGAGAGTAACGTCGGTAGACTTTAACTGAAAATGGCGTGTATTGATGTCTTTCTGCGCTTGAAACAACATACCTTCTAATGTTAATGCATGTTTATTACTAGTAGGAAGAGATGATCGGTGCACATGCCTCGAGACGCTACAGCCATCTTTCACGACACATTAAAGAGCCACAAAATGGTATTTATTGTTTGAATTTCTTAAAAAATGACAAAATTTGAAAGCCGAGACTTTGTTTCATAGCAAAAGTAACCTGCTCGGTCTTCCTGTCCTCTTTGCTCTGCGATGTAATGTTATTTTTCACTCTGTGAGAACATGATGTGTGGCATGAGCAAAGCAACAGTAACTAAGGTAACTAAGGGGGCATGTCTTTGCGAATAATTTTTATTAAAAAATTATATATATATAGTTTTATTTAACATTAATTTTATATCAAGTAACACAATCCTTTTTCATGCTTTAGCTTTAGTTAACCAGCCTATAACAATATTGGCACAAACCTGACTGCAGTCTCAGTCAGTTGAATGGCATTTTGAGCTGACGTGGCACTAGTCGATACACATTGACAAGTTCACTGGGTTCCAGCTGCTTCTTTTATTTGCCTGCTTTAAAGGCCTGCATCTCTGGTCAAATTCACTAGCCCCCCCAATCCACATTGTCTTCTCTGCATTTCATTCCCTTTTTCATCCGTCTCTCTTTTCTGTCTGAGAGCTTTTTTGTACAGCTGACTCCGCTTTGACTAACCAGCAGAATTTGAGATTAGCAGCGTTGAATTGAGAAACGGCAGCCTGTGTGCATTTATCTAAGATCTTCCTTTAATACCATAACAGCATCACTCCCAGCTCATCTCTTTCGGTTATGGAAGCAGTATGAGATATAGCTATCAATGCCCACAGGAGGCTAAACAGGGAAAGACAGTACTCCATTAACCTCCCCTCACTCCTTTGCACCTTCTGGAAAAGCATATCTTTGGGTACAAACAAGCATCTGTCAGAACAGATGTGTCCAGTTGTGCGTACAATCATTACGCACACAGACTTGACCGGGGGGAGACTCAAAAACTAAGTTGGATTTCATTTATTGGCCCCTTTTAAGGTGGAACTGATGCCGATCCTCCTGTCAGGTGGCATTATCAAAGCGTTCTGCCTTAAGCGACGTCTGTGAGGATGTTGTGAGGCTTTATCAGATGTGAAAGATCACAGAGGCATAGAATCCAAAGAAGTGTGTGTTTGCTTGTGTCTGGAAACAGGCTGAAGCCATTTAAAGCCTTCACAAACACTGCTTAATGTTTACAATGGATCCCTCAGCTAACAATGAACAAACAAAACTAAATCATTTATTCTTCTACATTTGCACATAAAGGGAACTAATATGATATTTACTTCACCTCTGGAGCCTGTCGAGAATGTTTGAACAAATCTGATGTGTACGTATGCAGAGCTGCAGTTGCAAATTGTAATTGTTTGTTTTAATGAGAATGTATTTCATTGTTTCTCAATTCCATTCCTCCTCTCAAACAGATTGACAATGTCACAGCACTTTCCTTTCAAGAATTGATTTGTTGTCGTCTGTGATAAATTAACAATCAGAGAGAACAAATAACTCGGTGGCATTCATGTTTGACAATGGCGATTCAATAGGAATATATTGCTGCCATTATTTTCTTTAGCACAGGCACATATTCTCTTACAGCACTTTACTATAATCGTTATTGTCTAAACATTTGCCTGAAAGTAAAATATTAGATGAAAAGAAAAACTGAAATTAGCTAAAATTGAAACTGAAATAAAATAAATGAAAGCTAAATGGAAATATTTTTTAAAACATGCCAAAAATATGGCATTAGAAAAAAAAAAAAAGGTCCTATAAGACACTACGAAAGGGACTGTGTAATGCATATGAGGTTACCATAGAAGCAATCCAGCGATCTATGCTCATGTTCATGTGTGAGATGAAAAAAATATAAAAGGTTGCTAGATTGCAGATAAAAAATAGGTGAAAGCGGAGGGGGAATGGGGTTGGGATTCCTCCACAGAGAAGCCAGCCAAGCATGAATAAGGATTTGGTTGAGTTGCCTGGCAACTGAGGGGACATGCACAGGGCTTTGATGCTTAAAGTGTGTGACAGAACTTGACTGTTTGTTCTCTGTGTGTACTATATATGTATAGTATATATATATATATATGGGGGCGACTCAGTCCATTCACACAGGGCCCCCCCCAAAGCGTGATCGCACAGGTTGAACCACCCAAAGGACGGTCCTGCTGTTGTTTTTTATATGTCAGCATAAATACACATCGCTAGAAAGGTAGTGAACACATCAGTTAACAACTTAACATTTAAAATTAATATTCTGCTGAAATGTTATAAGGATATGTAATAGAACAATGTGTTTAACAGAATTAAAAAATAATATCAAAAAGATATGACCGATTAATATCAGCGGTAACATTCTACAACATTGTATATAGTCATGTCACCGAATATTGATCACTGTCTCAATGTGTAGTAAACCAAGATCCTAACCAGTGCCTGATTTAGCCATAATATTCAGCTTTGGGCATATCCCTCAGTGCAGCAAATTGCCATCTAGGTTTTGAACTTAAAGGGGATCTATAATGCCCCTTTTCACATGATGTAATATAAGTCTTTGGTGTCCCCAGAATGTGTCTGTGAAGTTTCAGCTCAAAATACGCCACAGATCATTTATTATAGCTTGTCAAATTTGCCCCTATTGGGGTGTGAGCAAAAACATGCTGTTTTTGTGTGTGTCCCTTTAAATGCAAATGAGCTGCTGCTCCCTGCCCCCTTTCCAGAAGAGGGCGGAGCTTTAACAGCTCAACAACAACAAAGCTGGAGAATCTCACGCAGCCAAAATGAGGATTGTCAGTAACGGTGTTCAGCCTTACATTGTTCAAACCGGAGTCGACACTGATGGAGAGACTCAGGAAGAAGTTACAACTTTTAGAATGAAACTGGACGTTTCTGAATGATTAGTGGATACATTTATGTAGTTGCTGTGGAGTTGATTCATCTCATCGACTAGCATGTGCTGTCAAGTTTATCTTTTGTGCAAATCCAGTATTGAATTGACACTCGTTTGTGAAGCAGTCTGGTGTAAAATAACGGCATGACAACAACACTCCCTCTCACTACAACAATTCTTCCTCTTCTCTAAAGCAGCCCAACATGGCATAAATTGTGTTCAACGCTCGTCTGTGCAGCCAACGACAGAACAGTTAGCATGCTTTGCTCAAACTTTTGCCATGACATTAGAACTGGTACAAACAAAATGGCGGCACCGTGGGTGAAAACGTGCAGATTAAGTTGCGGTAATAGGCTTAGAGAAAGGTTTGCCAAAACAAAATTACAGGGTTAGTAGATGTTTTCTGGGTTGGTAGATGCACCGGGGACCAAATTATAGCACTTAAACACGGAAAAAGTCATATTTTTTATGATATGTCCCCTTTAAGTTTAACAGAAAAGAGTAGGCCTATGTATGTGCAAATTGTCCTGTATATACAGAGAGTTTGGTGGTTTTTGTGTCTGAGTGAGAACTAAATTCATGTCATATGAAAGGTGTCGTCGTTGAATGCATTTTATGTCAAAGCAATGATAAATATTCTACAGTTTCGCCCACATAGACTGGTGTTCACTATGTGAAGAATTTTGAAAAAGTGATTTCAGCTTTGAGAAAAGGGCAATTGTAAAAAACTGTAATATTTACCACAGACAATTGAAAAGCTTTTGAAGAACTTTGATTCATCTTCTGGCCTTCTCTTTACCACCAGTGTTAATATAGTGCTGTCAGTATATGTTAGAAGCAGCGTGGCCTTACTAAATCAGCAGAAAAGAGCTGTTGGATTTATCAGTTTTAACATATATCAAAACTGTATAACACCACAAATATTAAAAGGGAAATCAAGTGGAATGGACAGTAAAGGGACAGGGCCTAAAAATAACACTCGAGTAAAAATCGGTGTTGGTGAGCATATGAAACAGTGTCAATCGCCAGTTGGCTGGTAACATTTTTATGAATTCTAACAACGCAAAATTGTGAGAACATGAATGAGAGCAAACATGATCACTCGGGAGAGTTGACGGGCAGTGTTGCATCGTCACGAAAGTTAAGTAAGCCTTGCCAATTTAAATATACAAGCTCAAGAAGACGTGAAAGGGAACTCAATTTGAGTGCACATACATCCTAAACGTTTGCCCAGAAATTGCCGCAAATACTGAATATAGCTCTCTTTCACGTCTTCTTGAGCTTGAACTGATATATTCAAACGAAATTATGCCAAAATGCCCGTCGTGGCAATTAAAAATAGTTATATCTTAAAGGGTTAGTTCAGCCAAAAATGAAATTTCTGTCATTAATTACTCACCCTCATGTTGTTACAAACCCGCAAGACCTTCGTTCATCTTCGGAACACAAATTAAGATATTTTTGCTGAAATCCAAGAGTTTTTTAAACCTCCATTGAAAGCAATGAAATAACCATCATTCAAGGTCCAGAAGTAGTTTTAATTGGACATTCAAGGTCCAGAAAAGTAGTAAAAACAAAGTTTCTACTACTTTTCTGGACCTTGAATGTGGTAATTTCATTGTTTGTTTTTTTTTTATTTGAGGATAAAAAAATCTAAATATCTTAATCTCAGTTTTGAAGATGAACAAAAGTCTTACAGATGTGGAACAACATGAGGGTGAGTAATTAATGACAGAAATTTCATTTTTGGGTGAACTAACCCTTTAACCGGACCAGTTGAGAAATAAAATGCATGTGTAACAGTATATTGGGTCTGTGCATTAGCTCTTAAAGTGCTGCTGTCTGTGTTTTTAATGTTAATAAAACAAAAGACAAAGAACAATCACTCAATGCTCTTGACTGAATAACATTTGTGACTTTAATTATAATTAATCTGTGCTTCATGGCTGGTAAAAATATTTATGGCTGGTAAATATTATTAAGTCACCAGTCATTGGTAGATGTGGCAAAAGTTAATTTTAGGCCCTGTACACTGATGATAAAGGATTATTATTAAGATATAGATCTGGGTTCCTCAAATCTTGCCCCGGAGGGCCAATGTCCTGCAGAGTTTATCCCACCTGATCAAACACACCTAAGCAAGCTACTCAAGATCTTCAGGATTACTAGAAAATCACAGGTAGGTGAGTTTGATCAGGATTTGAGGGCATATGAGGAACCCTGCTATCCTGATTAGGTTATTGTGTTTGTACAAAGTCTCTTCTTCATACTATTATTTAAATGTGCTTATAAATCTTACAGAATGAGTTTTTTTGAGAAGGTAAAAATGTGCACAGTTTCCTGTGATGGGTAGGATTAGGGGTAGGGGTAGTGTAGGGCGACAGAAAATATGGTTTGTACAGTATAAAAACCATTACGCCTATGGAATGTCCCCACATGTGTGTGTGTGTGTGTGTGTGTGTAGTCCAGCAGAGAAAATCTCAGGCACATCTCAGGTCCACATCATTTTGTCCCAGAATGTTAATGGCTGACATCATAATAGAGATTTCTTCCATTCAGAGAATCAGAGCACATCTGAATACAAAATACTTCAGCAAGAGGGTCTGAAACAGAGCACTGGCCTTTATACTAACATCATTCAAGCTATTAAACGTTTTGTGTGAAATGTATAAACTGAAATACAAAATAGTTTATTTTAACATGTCATTATAGATGTCATTACTTTACAATGAACTGTTGAAACAAAATGATTTCTGAAAATCCGAAGATCTGACATTTCAAACATTTTGAATGGCATTTATTATTTGGTTCAGAATGGAAAAGAGAAGAGGGGATTATTATGAGGATGAGGTTCAGGCAGTCTGTCTTTTCTACATGGAGCTGTCCATGGTGCTGACAATAATGAATGAACAGCCACTTGGCCTATAGGCTATATATAACAGGAGATGAATACATTCCTGAATAAGGAGTTACCTAAATGGGGAAATGTAGCCTACTATTCTTTTTATATACAGCTTTCTGCATTTTTGCAATAAAAAAACTAACAAAAAACTTTATTTACTTTCCATTTTTATAAATAATGTCCCCAAAAAGAGGTTTTGTCAAATTTAACTCACAACATTGAGTCAGTGGGTTCAAAATTCTTCAGGTGGTTTATGTCTAAATGAGGCCTGTCATGTAATGAATAAGTAATGAAATTGTTTGATAAGGATTAAAAAAAATAACAATAAAAACATAAATGTAAAATGTTTTCCTCCCCAATACAAAATATGAAACTAGCAAACAAAATTCTGACACCTCCGCTCCAATTACTATAAACCTTGTTTAACCTATTGTTTAAAGGGTTAGTTCACCCAAAAATTACAATAATGTAATTTATTACTCACCCTCATGTCATTCTACAGCCCTAAGAAGTTCATGTTCCGATCACAAATTAAGATATTTTTGATGAAATCTGATGGCTCAGCGAGGCCTGCATTGAAAGCAAAGACATTGAAACTCTCAAGATCCATAAAACATGTGAGTTCAGTGGTTCTGTCTATAAAGCGAGAAGAATACTTTACTTATTGTGCACCAAAATAACAACTTTTCAACAATTTCTATATGGGCCGAATTCAAAACACTGCTTCATGAAGCTTCTTTATGAATCTTTTGTTTCGAATCAGTGATTTGGATCTCCTATCAAACAGCTAAACTGCTGAAATCACGTGACTTTGGCGCTCCTAACCGCTGATTCGATTCATAAAGCTCTGAAGCAGTGTTTTGAAATCACTAGATATAGTTGAAAAGTAATTATTTTGTTTTTTTGGCACACAAAAAGTATTCTTGTCACTTTATAATATTAAAATAGAACCACTGAACTCACATGAACTCTTTCAAATATGTTTTTAGTACCTTTATAGACCTCACCGAGCCATCGGATTTCATCAAATATATCTTAACTTATGTTCTGAAGATGAATGAAGGTCGACTGTAGATTAGAGCAACATGAGGGTGAGAAATAAATGACATTATTTTCATTTTCATTATTTTTGGGTGAACAAACCCTTTAAGTATAAGTAATATACGTTACAACCGCGCTTTTTTCCCTTTTTGTTTTTTTTTTAAAAATCCAACCACAAAAACGCCAATATTTTGCTTGTGAAGGGAGGTCGCGTTTGTCTGAGGTAAGTAACCATAGCAACACTAGCAAGCACAACAGTAGCTAATGCCATCATTTGATCACATGATCATACATTATTAAATGGTTAAAAATAGTAGCCAACAAACTGGTTTGTTTGCAGTCTTTAAGGTTAGTTAACTGTGTTAGGGGGAGGAAATTACTGACAGAAAGCTCACTGAACAATTCTGTCTCTCTCACACAGACACAAACAATCAAAAATTACATGATAGTAGCCCCCTTTATACATAGGGTTAGATATGGTCACAATCATCTTGCTGCAGCGCCTCTGAAAATGTCGCATTTGTCACTTTATTAATCCCCAACAACAGCAAAACTAAGTAAAGGTCTCATAAATCACCACTTGATGTGAATTCTCTAAGGTAGAGCAGTCAGCTCTTTTCCTACAGGCAGTTTCTAATAATTCCCGGAACACGGAGAGCGTCGGTCTCACTCAGCAGAACGCTGGATGAACACAGCGGTGCCGCAATCAGCGAAATCCCGCATTCACCATTCACATCCACACCGCGTCTGCTGCCTCACACAAACTATAGGCTCAAGCTATATGCTTTTGTCTAGACAACACCTGACAGCATACGCTTTCACTTATCGTTTTACGAATCGCTCGAAAAAGGTTTGATCGTCTTTAAGCTCCAAATCATCGTTTGGTTATAAACCGAGCGTTCGCACGATGGTTCTGCTGCATCGCCGCCGGAGAAAAGAAGCACTGGTTTGGCTGTTGCCCGGTCTGCTTGGAGTCTGGTAAGTTTTCGCTTCAGAGGGGACAAAATAAACAAGGGATGCAATCAATATGACTACTAAAATAGCCCTTGACCGACAACACACACTTTTAGAGCAGTGATTCTGTAACGAGCTTCAGAACGATTTAGTTTTACGCTTTTCTTGTGGCACATCAAATCCATCCACCTAAACATTTCTACATATAACTGTCAATCACGACACGTGCAGTTGTTTAGCCTACATTTGATAATAATCACACAGATTGTAAGTGACAGTTTTGCTCAGGGCATTCGTGTTGATCTCGTCTTGTCGTTATAGCGAGGACGTGCAATGTCAGTCTACAAACAACCTTGAGGATACTTTGGCCAGCATTCAGCTGCAATTCAACAAACAACACCCCACACACTATTAGATCTTAAACCATCGTGTTGTCAGATTGGAAGGTTATGTCACAATTTCTTCATTGTAAATGTAAATGTTATGCATAAGTTGTAGTCCACATTAACACTTTGGTTTCCTTAGCTGATTTCATTCAATGTATTCAAGGATTTAAATGTGCTTAATAGAATAAACATACTTGGTTTGTAAGATTGCATTCCTCTCATGTGAAAAAGTGACCATTTTTAAGTGTCTCGTCTATTTTTTTGTTTTATTTAGGCCTTTGTTTTAATTGTGTATGTCTCAGAGGCTCACAAAGGTCATTCAGAGGCTATGTTGTGTCCAGACAAAATGAAATTCTGCATTTGAGGAAAATATTCCGTCTGTGTTTTCCATTGACAGCCTGCTTTTTAACTGCTCAGCACTCTGCCTACAGGGATCAATAACCTACATTCTGTCCACCCACCGGGGTCTCATCCACAGGGATGCTTCATATTGATTTTTCTGTCTTTCATTAGTTGTATATGCATGGGAATGTACCATTTTTTTGTTTCGTTTATAGACATCACTATAAATCACTACAATTACTGGGTACTTTTTGAGGAAACATATATTTAGACCATTCAGATGTAACAATTGATTTTGTTATTTCATGTCATATGAACACTACACATAACTAAACGAGCAATTCTGATGTAGGCTATATCTACTGTTTAAACAAACACAATAACAGGCTTGAAGACGGTTGAATCTTGAGACAGAATTTGTATTAAGTGTCTTTGAAGGGTTAGTTCACTCAAAAATTAAAAATAATGTCATTTATTACTCACCCTCATGCCGTTCTACACCCGTAAGACCTTTGTTCATCTTCAGAACACAAATTAAGATATTTTTGATGAAACCCGATCCATAAAGGTACTAAAAACATATTTAAATCAGTTCATGTGAGTTCAGTGGTTCTACTTTTAATATTATAAAGCGACGAGAATATTTTTTGTGCGTCAAAAAACCCCCAAAAACGACTTTATATCAATATCTAGTGATGGCCGATTTCAAAACACTGCTTCAGAGCATTATGAATCTTTTGAGTCCAATCAGTGATTCGGATTGCGTATCAAACCGCCAAACTGCTGAAATCATGTGACTTTGGTGCTCTGAACCACTGATTTGATTCGTAAAGCTCTGAAGCTTCAAGAAGCAGTGTTTTGAAATCGGCCATCACTAGATACTGTTAAAAAGTCGTTATTTTGTTTTATTTATTTATTCATTTTTTTACTTTCATTGCTTTATAATATTAAGGTAGAACTAATGTACTCACATGAACTGTTTTAAATATGTTTTTAGTACCTTTATGGATCTTGAGAGAGGAAGTATTGCTCCCTATGCAGGCCTCACTGAGCCATCGGATTTCATCAAAAATATTTTAATTTGTGTTCCGAAGATAAACAAAGGTCTTACGGGTGTGGAACGCCAGGAGGGTGAGTAATTAATGACAGAATTTTCATTTTTAACCCTTTAACTACACTTTAACAAATGCTGGGTTAAAAACAACCCAAGTTGGGTAAAATGTTGTTTTAACCCAGTGTTTGGGTTAAATGTTTGACCAACCTGCTGGGCAGTTTTATTTTACTCATCTATTGTTTAAAAAAATACTACAAGTCTGGCTTAAAATGAACCTAAAATAGGTTATTAAAAATCAGACATAATTACTAGAGGCAACAATAATAATCAAAGGTGAACATTTATTAATAAGCAATTTAATAGGGTATATGTTGAACGTCACATGACCAAACCGGAAAACTGGGCCCGTTTGTCAGAGAAAGTGTTAACAGCAGTATGAACTGATGTTATATCTATGGACTTTTAAGGTAATCAGCAAAACTACCTAGATCACAGGTGTTTTATTCTATTAAATATCTAAACTTTAGTGTGAAGAAAAAAAAATTAAAAAGCTATTAAATATCAATCTGCATATGCGGGGGACATCAGTAATGCTCATCCTGGCTCGCTCCTTTTAAGTTATCTTTAATAAACAGCTCATTTTTCATGAAGCACATACAAAAGACCTAAACCTGAAGCAATCTAATCTATTTGGCAGAAAACGGAAGTTAGATTGCGCATAAACCCTATTTATGTTTATTATTTAATTATTATTTATTAAACTTAATAAATGTTAATTTCCAAACGATTTAGGTTCATTTTAAGCAAGCAATATAGTCATTTTTAAACAACAGTTCAGTTGAATAAAACTCAAACAAAACAACCCAGTTGCTGGGTTTGTCCATTTTTAACCCAACTTGGGTTATTATTAACCCAGCATCATCCTAATTCATTTAAATGGTTGCACTTTATTTTAAAGTGCATGCACTCACTGTGTACTGGTTAATATAAGGTAACTACATGGGTTTAGGAGTAGGTTCAGGGTTAGTACCTAATTATAGAAAGACTGTTCACTCCTCTTAGTTATGAATGGGAGAAACTGCAACGTGCAGTATGGCAGAATACGTCATACATGTTCATACACTTAGCACTGCACATGCGCATTGGCTCATCTAGCCTGAAAAATAAGCTTTTTTAACGCTATTTGAGCATAAGACATAACATTTATGGGACAGTTACTACAAATGTCATCCGTCATAACCTGTGCTGATTTGAAATGTTATTTAATTGTGAGTTCACCACGCAGTTTTTGAGATTTCAGGATTCCCCCATTCAAATAGATAGGACTTGATCTTGGATACCTGAAATGGCTGCCTGGAGGCGTTGCAAATATGGCCGCCGAGTGAACATCTAACTTTCTTCGAAAGGGACTTTGTTATTACCCAGTTATTGTGATAACTACACTGTACAAAAAAATGGTAAACAAAAACCATAAAATTAAAGTAAATATCTTAATTCAAATAAAGGGCAAAACCAAAAATTTTACAGAAATTTCATTAAAAGTTTTACTGAAAAACACTGTTATTTTACAAGTTTTTCCTTGTTTAAATTAATATATTTTACTTAAATTTTACGTTTTTTGTTTGGCAGCCATGGCTGCCAGTCATTTACCGTTTTATTCTACAGTGTAAAACTGTTATTTTACAGATTTTTCCTTGTTTAAATTAAAATATTTTAATTTTAGCGTAGCTGCCAGTCATTTATAGTTTTTTTACAAGTTTTTTTTCTACAGTGTAAAATGTTATTTTACAGATTTTGACTTGTTTAAATTAAGATATTTTACTTTCATTTTATGGTTTTCTTTTGGCAGCCGTAGCTGTCAGTCATTTACCATTTTTTTTACAGTGTAAAACTGTTAATTTACAGATATTGTTTGTAATTTTACATAGTTTTAAACATAATTTAAAATTACAGAAAAATACTGTTAAAAAATTAGAGTAATTTTCCGTAAAATTAGGATTTTTTTTACAGTGTATAATAAGTATGTACATGGGGTAAAGGACTGTAAAATAAAGTGTTACCATTTAATAATTTGCAACAATGCACTTATTGTGTACATATAGGCAGACATGATTTTGCATTGTACTTATAATTAAAAATACCTGCACAGCTGTAATTCATTTTTAATGAATCCAACTATAACATGAAACCTGTCCCTCACCGCACCAGAATAGCTGCAAAATAGTTTTGCAAAACAACAGTGGAGTATAGCACAAGTACACTACTTATTTTTATTTATTTATTTTTTACAAAAGTACATTTGTTAAACACAGCAAATATAAAGTGGGTCCAAATCTTGTTTTGAATGTTTTTCAGATTACCCAGGTGGCTGAAACATCTTGATTGATTTCATGCCTTTTGTGCAGTTAGTTTTTATGGCCTGTATCTTTGATGCACATAACCTTCATTTCTCCAAAAGCAAAAGTCTGAAGTAGTGACATCAGATGAGACCCAGTCTAGACTATTCACGTCCATGGGAAATGCACACATCTCAGTTAGAAATGATCCCCGATATGTCTGTTCCTGCAGATATAATGCACCAGAGAATAAATTTAGAAGCCTTTACACCATATCCACTGCAAGAGAGGGAGTTGTGGGTGATAATTTAAACCCCTCACCTTCAGCTGTTTCCTCCCTCCACTGCCAGGACACATCTTCATTAATCACTGCATTCTTTTATTAGAACTTCCTCTTTGTATCTCCAGCACTGTGTTCATTTAAAAAACTCTTCTCTCATGCTGCCATATACATTTACAGTCACTGATGACTTCTTTTATCTGTTCTTCCTGCAAAACTCTCTCTTTCTTACTCTGCCTGTCTTACTTAATCAGTCGCTCGCTCTTTAGATTTTAAGCTTCTAACATAAACAAACTTCTCTTTTAACTATTCTCTATTTTAAATCTAATATTATTGCTCTATTGTTTCCCTCTCTGCTGTCTGTCTACTTATATTCCCTCTGTTTGTGTCTGCTCTCGTGACAGCATGGCATTTGGCCCAAGCAAAGCAGAGGAGGAAGATTATGAGGATGTCCCCATAAATAAAACATGGGTTTTATCACCAAAGGTCTACGAGAGCGACGTCACCCTTATCCTAAACAAATTACTGCAAGGTTATGACAACAAACTGAGACCAGATATCGGAGGCAAGTCATTTTTTGGTTGCATGCTTATCCAGGCCCACACAGAATCTATAATCCTACAAATCGACACAAAAATTCTGTCTGGATCTGTTTATGACCCTCAAAAACAATGCTAAAGCTTAATAAGTAACTGCAAAATGTTGATAATTATAAGATAATGTCTTCATTCTTATGAAGCCTAATAAAGAAGAACAGGCTGTGACAATTAAACCCTCTGAGCAGTTCAGAGTTTCTACGTAATCATCATTTTTAAGATACCATCAGCATTTTTGTAGTATTAAATGAAGTGTTGTTTGGCTTTAGGATTTTGCTGATGTTTTTCTCTTCGCCAGAGCTGTACAAGTCACTTTATTCTCAGTACATCAGTGTTCTGGAAGCGGACTAGAGTTGAGTTATTTAAGAGGATTTATCTCAGAGGTGTTCGGGTACAATAGACCCAAATCACTATTGATCTTCCTTCTTTATCTGTGTTTCATGTCTGAGATAGAGGAAGAGGGTGTAAGTAGGAGAAGAACGCAGTTAATCAGCATAGAGCAAGTTCTGAATGATTGCAGGTGAACTTGCAGTGTTTGTGTTATTTGTCATGTCTCTGTGACTGGATTTCCTGCGAGAGAAATGTTTTTTGAACCCGCAAGGATGAGGATTCAGGCAGCTTTGAGTAATTTGTGTGGCTGCTATTGGAAATGTGATTGCATTTGCAGCCCATTTCACTTCTGTGATGTGTTGTATTTCTGAGTGAAACAGGATATTCAGCGAGAAAATTTGATTTTATCCACTGATTGGGAATTGATTGGATGGTTACATGTTAGGATGGAGCCAGACTGAATGCGAGTTTGCTAAAAATAGCCATTTGGCTATTGGTGAACATTATTCAGTATTCAATAGTGATGCAGAAAGAGAAAGGAAAAAGAGGACGAGCAAGATATTAAATGCTATTTTTTCCTTTGGAATAACATGCACCGATGTAAGATTCACAATAGAGATGTGCATTAATTAACTGTCTATTTTTTTTATTTTATTTATGTAACAGAACAGCAATGCTTTCTAAAATGCATGTTAAATACATGTTGTATATGATATATATCTTTGATTAAATTACTTAAAGTATTAGTTCACTTTAAAATGATAATTAGCCCAAGCTTTACTCACCCTCAAGCCATCCTAGGTATATATGACTTTCTTCTTTCTGATGAACACAGTCGGAGAAATATTAATAAATAAATCCGCGGGAAGAGAGAGGCAGATGCCGTTTGATGCTGCAGGTAAACAGCAAACAGCCTTGGTTTTATTTAGTTTCACTGGTAAAGACCTTTTTTCTTTACACCAAGTTTAAAAACAAAAACAAATGCTGAATGCGGATTAAGTAAAATCTTTGTTTGGAGTGTTGAATGTGTTTTGATTGTGTTGTTTGGATTGTGGAACTATGCAGTTGTTGCCTTTAAAACAAAGTCCCTTTAAGACAAGTCATTTCACTCGGCGGCCATCTTTGAAACGCCTCTCGGGCATCCTGGGCATCATGCAGCTCCTATCTCTTTGAATGGGGAAACATCAGATTCTCCAAAACTGTTCGTCAAGCTTACGATTAAATTTGATATTTGAAATCACCAATGAAATCTAACAACAACCGACTCATAAATTTAGTTTCTAAACGCTCGAATCATGACAAAAAAACTCGAATCATGACAAAAAAACCTTTTTTTTCAGGCTGGATAAAGCTAATGCGCATGCGCAGACCTAAATGCGCGTCTCTTTGGATGCGCGCGTTTGACTGTTTCTATAGAAACCGGTGATTCTAACGGCCGCTGAAGTGACGCGTTGACTTTACCAGTCGGCGATAGGCTCTTGGCTTTAGAAGGCGGGACTTATTCCGCCATATTGCGCGTTACACTTTCTCCCATTCAAAACAATACGAGTGACACGTCTTGTGTTATTCTATAGTCTTTGATTTAAAATGACATGGTTACAGTTAATGTTTTCATTTAAGGTTTCAACCCAATTTAAAAACAAAAGCTAAATGCTTTAGTAGGCCTACCTATATATATTGAATGTAGGCTACTTACTGCGCAGTTACTGCTGTTAATTTCAGATGGTTACAGTTATTGTTTTTAATAGCCAAAACCTAGTTTAGCCTGTTAAATACCAAATAAACATCTTGTTTATGTATACTTTCATTTTTTCTTGTCTGTTGCTTGATAAGAATAAAATAAAAAATAAAAATCAGAAATCGGAATCGGCCAGTTTGCTTGTAAAAAAAAATCCGAATCGGCCATGAAAAATCATGATCGTGCATCCCTAATACTGATGTCTTTCCGCGTTTGAAACAACATACCTTCTGATGTTCATTCATGTTTATTTGATTCTATAAATTAACTAGTAGGAAGAGATGATCGGTTCACGAGCCGCTTGAGCTGAGGTGCTACAGCGATCTGTCACGACATATCAAAGAGCCACAAAACGGTTTTTATTGTTCGAATTTCTTAAAAAAAAATGACACAATTTGAAAGCTGGGACTTTGTTGTTAATATCAAAAGTAACCTGCTCTGTCTTGTCTGTCGACGTGTTGTCAGTGTCCTCTTTGCTCCGTGATGTATTTTTCACTCTGTAACTAAGGGGGGCGGGTCTTTGCGAAGGGTCAATTACGGTAGTTATGGCTTGAACGCAGCATAAGCTCATTATTTTGATTCGGTAGGAACTTTAAAAGGTGGCTGCTGTTTTGGTTGCGGTGCTTGTGACTGGCGTCTGTCTTAACTTTTTTTTTTTTGCATGTGTCTTAACTTTACTTAGCACGAAACTCGCCGATGACGTATGATGTCTGCGCGAACAGGGTGCGCGAGGGTATATAGAAAAAGTTGACAGGCAGGTAGGACATCGTATTATTTCATTCGGACCAAACATAATTATTGGATTTACATTTTATGGTCCTACGCCTTCCACAAACGATATATAAAAAATACATTTAGACAGTGATTACTATCAGTATATGAGGAGACTTTCAACCAGTATAACAAAAAATGCTTCTGTAGAGAATCACCTATTGCACCTTTAAATGAAAGCATTATTGTACTGTTTTGATACTGTATACATATCAATATATATATAACTGATTTTTATGTATTTTTATCTTTTTCTTTTTATTTGATAGTTATGATTATTAATGTAATTTGAATATATATTTGTATTTTGAATTATATTCCAGTGAGACCGACTGTGATCGAGACGGCAGTGTACGTGAACAGCATAGGCCCGGTAGATCCCATCAATATGGTAAGCAGAAATGTTTAATACTACATTATTTTCAGAGCTGTGAAAAAACTGTTTAGATCAATTTCTCAGTCACAAGCAATAGCCACATAATTTCACAGTTACAAAAGAAACTATAAGGCTCTTTACTTTTTTTAGGAGTACACCATCGACATCTTCTTTGCTCAGACATGGTACGACAGCAGACTGAAATTCAACAGCTCAATGAAACTCCTCATGCTCAACAGCAACATGGTGGGAAAAATCTGGATCCCTGACACGTTTTTCCGTAACTCTCGTAAATCTGACGCACACTGGATCACGACACCGAATCGCCTTCTGCGGCTCTGGAGCAATGGAAGAGTAATGTATACTCTAAGGTGTGTCTGCGGTTAACCTCATGAGCCGAGTGAATGCTGTTTATGCAACAACAGTATGTGTCCTTGTATTCCTGTCCCGAAACATTTGCTTTTGTACAGAATTACATCCACTGTCTGTTGCAGCACGTTTAAGCCATTACATCGGATTCACATATTTATGTCAGGGACTGTTAAATCAGACAGAGGGTTTGATCTTTGATGTCGTAGTACAAATATCAAAGCCTGCACAAATGCACTCAAAAATGTCACAATCAACATTTTTTGTTTGTTTTGCTATTGTCTATTATTCTTTTTTGTTAGGTTGACTATTAATGCGGAATGCTACCTTAAGCTGCATAACTTTCCCATGGATGAACATTCGTGCCCTCTGGAGTTTTCAAGCTGTAGGTGTTAAATTCTTATGTCAATCTGTCACTCAGCCTCAGTCCTGTCCCGAGTACTGCTGGGCAGCCAATCCCCACACATTGCCTCTGTCAGCCAATCATGCATTGCCAATATTGGCCAAACAAACCTTAACATTACAGCTGGCCTGTAGCAACTACCATCCTCCAACCTTGGAATGAGTGAGGACAGAACCCATCCTTCTCCAGCCCTCTCTCCAACCCCTCTTTCCACCACCCCTCCATCCGTTATTAGCACCATGCCTCAGCTTCTCATTTGTCGTCATCCACTGTGGGCATGGGAAGGGCATGCACCGCTTTCCACTAACAGAGTGCTACTCAATGCCATTCTGCCATCATTGTAACTTTGTCATTTACATACCGAAATGAAAGGTCACATGCAATCTGGTGGATTTGCTTTTGTTTCGTTTTTTTCCATTCGCAGATGGGTATCCAAAGAATGAGATCCAGTATAGATGGCAGCGTCGTTCGGTTGAAGTTGCAGACCAGCGGTACTGGAGGCTTTACCAATTTGCCTTTGTAGGCCTACGCAACACTTCTGATGTGGCAAACACTCAGTCTGGTATGAACATACGGAATAAATAATAGATTTATTATTTAGAATAGATTTGAGGTAAATATTAATAATAATAACAACATCAATAAATGAGCAGATATTAATAATAATAATAAATATAGCAGCAATTACGGGGACAAGCACAAAAACGGCACAAGATGCCAGCCAACATGGCTCTGAGCATCAGACCAACTACATTTGTGAGCAATTAAAGACCTATTAAGATCACTTTAGGCAAAAGAGCTGAAAGATGAACAAAAATGAGAATTTACTGGTTCATCACTTTCGACCAATAGGTGGCGCTGTGACCAAATCAATGTGGTATGTTCAGAGTGAGGTGACAATGACACTTGCAAAGTTTGGTGTCAATATGTCAAAGCATTGCAGAGATACAACTTCAAGACTGTGTTTTGCATCATGCCTCAAATTTATTGCCCTGGTATATGAAAATGGTTTGACGTATCAACTTGAAATCCATAACTTTTTGTCGGCATGGTCTGAAGATGATACGGTTCGATTTTGGTGAAAATCGGAGCAACGGTCTAGGAGGAGTTAGAAAAAGTAGGTTTTTAAAGAAAAACAATATGGCGGACAGGAAGTTCAGCCGACTATGGCAAATTTGATATCAGTGTTCTCAGCATCACCCAAGGAATCTACTGAGAGAAGTTCCATTACAAACGGTGGATACAGTCAAAAGTTATTAGCATTTTTGTAAATTTTGTTTTAACTTTTGACCACAAGGTGGCGCTGGTCCGAAACTTCTCAGGCTCCTTCAGGGCATTGTGCAGATGACCCATACCGAGTTTTGTAATGATACGCTAATGCGTTCGTAAAATACAGCATTTTAGCACAAAATTCAAAATGGCCGAAGTGGGAAAATTAGATATCATTCGACTCGAACACTGCATGATGCCTCAGGTCATGCTTGTGATGACATGTACCAAGTTTGGTCTGAATATGATAAAGTGTTCAATTTTCGTGAAAATCGGAGTAACGGCCTAGGAGGAGTTTGAAAAAGTAGGTTTTTCAGAAAATTCAAAATGGCGGAATTTTTTTTCAAATTTTCGGAATTTTGTTTCTATGGTTCAAAAGTTATTAACATAAACATAAGTGCAACTTTGGACAGCTGGTGGCGCTAGAGGGATTGAGTTAGAGACTCCAAATTTGCTACGGACATAGATCAGACTGTCCTCTAACTGTGTGCCAAATTTCATAACTTTCCCGCAAGCGGTTCTATGGGCTGCCATAGACTTCAAGAGCGGAAGACGAAATCCAACAGATACAATAGGTGCCTCCGCACCTTCGGTGCTTGGCCCCTAATAATAATCATTAATTAAACAACAACAATGCACAAGCAGTTATTATTAATTGTATTGTTATTTATAATAGTAGATTTGGTAAATTAATAATAGGAAGATAAACAGAATTTTATATTACGTGAATGCATTAATATTAATAATTTGTGTTATTAAAACATGAGCAGTTATTAATAATTAGGGATGGGTAAAAAATATAGATTTCTCGATTTTAATCGATTCTCACTTTTATGAAATGATATCGATCCTTAAATCCCAAGAATCGATTAGACTAGTCTTCTGTTGATGAATGAACCGAACATTTTAGCACGCCTCCCATTCAATAAATCGCAATGATCTTTGTGCTTTGTTACTTTTGATATGAAAAAGTCTCAGATTTCAAATTATGTCCATTTTATTACAAAATGTAAAAAATAAATACAATTTTGGCGCTGTTAAATGTGGCGTGACAAATTGCTATAGCGCCCCCCTCAGTTCAAGAGAAGCGGCAGCGCGAAGCACTTGTGAACTGATCGTCTCCATCGCTTTACTACAAGTTACAGCGTGAAATAAACATGAATGAACATCTGAAGGTAAGTTAAGTACAGCTTATCCGTATCATGTCTTATGTAATCGCTCAAACGGCGTTTAAACCGCGGGAAGACGTCAATAATGTCACATAATGTTATATTTACCTCAGATAAACCATATTCAGTGATCATAAACTCGTTAGTCAGCTAGAAAAAATGGACTCTAGACAGGAGTATTTTGCTAAATATATGCACCATATTACATAATTATTATAATTTTAATGTTCTTCAGTATTTAATGCATGTTTGAATAAATCCGTCAAGTTTTTATGACAGCCACCATTTAAATGTTTAGATGAGGGCCTTTAGATGGGTAGAAATATGATAATGTAATTGTAAAGTTAGTATTATAAATTTATTATTATGAAAACTTATGAAATTTGCCATGTACTGTATCTGATATACAGTATGTCCAAAGTAATCGATATTGAATCGGAATCTAATTGAATCGCAAGCTTGTGAACCGAATCGTGAAATTTGTGTCAATACCAAGCCCTATTAATAATAGTTATTATAATAGTAGATTTTGATTATTATTTTTTAAATAATTTTAATAAATATTGCATAATTATTGTAAGTTAAAAAGTGTTTAAAATGTATTATTGTCTCATATTAATAGGAGAATACGTGGTTATGACTATTTTCTTTGACCTGAGCCGGAGAATGGGCTACTTCACCATCCAGACCTACATCCCCTGCAGTATGATTGTGGTTTTGTCCTGGGTCTCTTTCTGGATTAACAAGGATGCTGTACCTGCCAGAACATCTTTAGGTAATTTAAAGAGCCTCAGAAGTAATACAAATTAATAGGAGCATCAATAATATTTTGTGAATGTATTATGCGTTAAAATGAAAAGGAAATTCTTCAATCGGGGTGCTTAACTACTGTACATCATGATTGGCTTAGGAATCACCACTGTGCTCACCATGACAACCCTAAGCACCATATCGAGGAAGTCCTTGCCGAAGGTGTCGTACGTGACAGCCATGGATCTATTCGTATCTGTCTGCTTCATCTTCACCTTTGCAGCTCTTATGGAATATGGGACTCTACATTATTTCACAAGCAATCGACAGAACAAGAAGACCAAATCAAGCAATGCACAGGTGAATGAACTTCATTTGTTATTAAAATGCCAGTTCAAAATGAATATAACTTTCTGTGGAAAACTTTCTCTTTTCCATACAATTATAACTAATGGGGATCTGAGCTTTTAAAGGGTTATTTCACCCAAAAATGAAAATGTTATCATTACTTACTTGCCCTCAAGTGGTTCCAAATTTGTATGACTTTCTTTCTTCTGTTGAACACAAAAAGGATACATTAAAGGGGTGGTTGATTATGATTTCACTTTAGTTAGTGTGTAATGTTGCTGTTTGAGCATAAACAACATCTGCAAAGTTACGACGCTCAAAGTTCAATGCAAAGGGAGATATTTTCTTATTCTCTGTTTAAGGACTACAACGAGCTTCTTCCCGGGTTGGTGACATCACTAACCATAAAATTTACATAAACCCCGCCCCCAGGAACATGCAACAAAGGGGGTGAGGCCATGCTGGCCTGCCTTAGAGAAGAGGAAGAGTTGTTGTAGAGTTTTCTTACCATGCCGTCATTTTACTCTGGACTGCTTCACAATCGAGGGTCAATTCAACACTGGATTTGCACAAAAGATTAACATGACGGCACATGCTAGCTGATGAGTTGAATCAACTCCACAGCAACTACATAAATGTATCTACCAACCATTCAGAAACATCCAGATGCATTCTATAAGTTGTAACTTCTTCCTCATTTTGGCTGCGTGAGATTCTCCAGCTTTGTTGTTGTTGAGCAACCGAAGCGCGAGCTGTTAAAGCTCCGCCCTCTTCTGGAAAGGGGGCCGGGAGAAGCAGTTAATTTGCATTTAAAGGGACACACTTTTGCTCACACCCAAATAGGGGCAAATTTGTAAAGCTATAATAAATGATCTGTGGGGTATTTTGAGCTGAAACTTCACAGACACATTCTGGGGACACCAGAGATTTATATTACATCTTGTAAAAGGGGCATTATAGGTCATCTTTAAAGGATGTTGGAAACCAGACAGTTAATGGCATCCAAAGATTTCCAAAGTAGGAAAAAAAATATTATGGAAGTCAATGGGTGCCATCAACTCTCTGGTTACCAACATTGTTTAAAATCTCATTTTGTGTTCAACAGAAGAAAGAAACTCATATATGTTTGGAAAAACATGATGGTGAGTAAATGATGACAAAATTTTAATTTTTTTGGTGAACTATCCCTTTAAGCTTCTAAAAGGATCACCATAAAAGTATCATAAATGTGGTCCATAAAACTTATATGGTATATTGCAAGCTTGTGAAGCCATATGCTACCTGTAGTGTGATGAACTGAAATGAATTTGTGAACCAAATCAGTGATTCACAAGTGAATCACACAGACAATTTGTGTGAAATGGATGTACCAAGTCATCCGATTCACAATATCCGGTTCACAAGAATGATTCACTGCTACTTCTCTCATTAACACACCCAGGAGAACTGAAATGTCAAAATATTCTGTGAATAATGACGTAAATCTGGTCTGTTCCTCACACAAATAAAGCAGTTACCACTTTTTTTAATCTCGATTTTTTTTTACTTTAATTATATTAAATGAATGTTGAGGATATTATGTAAAAAAAAAAAGTCACACTTGATGATTAAATAATGACAAAATATTGATGATTACATGATTAAATGACCTGTAATTGATGATTACATGAACACTTGATAATTAAATAATGACAAAATATTAAACTGTTGCTTAGAACACAGAACAAGTAATTAAGCACCTAGATGATCAATGATATGTACAATTATAGTACTAAGAAGCTTACTAACTTCTTCACAGCTCAGGTTAGAATAGGTCACTTTGTACTTTTGTTTGCAGTTAATTGAGTGTGCTGAGCAGCAGATGGCATTTTGCTTTTGCATTGCACATTGTTTTAGCAACAAAATGGTAGTGACCTTGCTGTTCCTCTGTGTAGAAACCCAGCATGGTTAACATCAGACCTGGGACATCTCTGCTGCAGATGAACAATATTGCTCCCTACCATGAGGATGATGATTATGCGTATGAATGTCTGGACGGGAAAGACTGCGCCAGTTTCTTCTGCTGCTTTGATGATTGTCGCACCGGAGCTTGGCGTGAGAACAGAATGCATGTCCATGTCTCCAAAATCGACTCCTATTCCCGAATATTCTTCCCAACCGCCTTTGGTCTCTTCAATCTTGTCTACTGGATTGGATATCTGTATCTTTAAAGATGTTGGCAAGTGGGAGAGGGACTCAGTTCTAGTAATATTCGCAAATCATCTGTAAATTCTCCATCTGCTAAATCTGGCAGCATAAATCTTTGAGAGAAGGGGATGTGTGAGGCTTGAGTTGGATGTATTAATACTTAATGTGTCTTTAATTGTACATGACATGTGATTTATTGCAGGATTTGAATCTTTGAAGGACAATGCATTAATGCTAACTTAATATCTCAGTTTTTGAGAAGGAAATGCTAATAGTTTGATTGTTCATCAGCTACACAGGCCATATCAAACAGATCTCATCTACGTTGCCTAGTTTAAGATGATCTCTTGAATATCCACCAAAATATCTGCAGATTTTTTTGAACTGTGATATTAGCATCACTAATGCAACTATGTTAACTTCAGGTTATTATGTCTCTGGCTGAAGCATAATATGATTATTTGCAATGAAAAGTAGATATGATATTAGTCGCTTTGGATACTAATTCATAGCTAGCTACGTGTCAGAAAACTAATATTTACATATGGTAATCTCTCTGTTTTTATTTCAAACTTAAAGTAGCTGCATTTCTGTGTGAATTACCTGCATTCATTTGAGTACTAAACAAACCAAAGCATAGATATCTGAAGGTTACATGAATAGAATTTTGTTTTTTGCTCAAGAATTACCCAGAAGCCATTTACCTGGAATTAGCCTATAATTATACTGTGAAATGTTCTTGACTTGAACTAATAAGCTCTCTGCAATAGATAAAACAAAGAAATGCCAATGTGCCCAAGATAAAAGGGTTCATGTGTATTTTATATATATCGAACAAAAGGAACAGAGCAGCCTTTACAATGCACAAATGTTCAGTGTCCTTTAGTATGAATTAGAATTCATCACTCTCTCGCACATTCAAGACATCTTGCGAATGGCTAGATTTCTGTGAGTGTAATTGCATGACTCATCTGAGCTCCTACGGCTAATCAAGCCATATTTGGAAACCGGCCTGATGGACTTTCTTCAGCAGAAGAGCTCTAGACAGACCTGTCACATAGAGTATCAAATCTAAAGCATTTAAAAACGTACAGTCTTCATAACACAAACCATGCATGCCTTCTCTATTGGTAATAGTCTAAATCAAGCGGCCATTTAGAATGGATTTGTCTTACATTAGGTTTAATCTGATCTCAGAGAAGGGTTGTGAGAAGTACCGACTTCAGTGGTACACAAATTTAAAAAATGTGACGATACCAGCATTTCCCCCTAGCATTTTGAGCGCTATTGAGTGGATTCTTAAAGAAGAGTGCGAAGAGCATCAAAGATGTCTATTTACTAGTCGACAAAGGGCTCGTTCACACAGAACGTGTCCTTGCGTCTAAAAACATGAGACGCAATGCTCAGGAATGATTTTTAAAAAAGCGCAGCGCAGAACGTGAGGGTCTCGAGATGTGCTTTTGAGACGTGATGCAATAACGGCAATAACAAACAAATAAAACAGCTACTGTAAACAAAAGCTCACGACGCTTGCCCCGCCTTCGAGTTCTTCTGATTGGTCCATTGTTTTGGAACTGACAGTAATGAGCAGCGCTGCACGTAAAAGTTGAAATTCTTTTAAAGGTGCCATCAAATTTTTTTTTACAAGATGTAATATAAGTCTAAGGTGTCCCCTGAATGTGTCAGCTCAAAATACCCCATAGATTTTTTTTAAATTAGTTTTTTTAACTGCCTATTTTGAGGCATAATTAGAAATGCGCCGATTCAGGCTGCGGCCCCTTTAATTGCTCACGCTCTCCGCCCCCTCCCAAGCTCTCGACTATATGATTGCATAAACAAAGTTCACACAGCTAATATAACCCTCAAAATGGATCTTTACAAAGTGTTTGTCATGCAGCATGTCTAATCGCATAAGTATGGTGTTTATTTGGATGTTTACATTTGATTCTGAATGAGTTTGATAGTGCTCCGTGGCTAAAGCTAACATTACACACTGTTGGAGAGATTTATAAAGAATAAAGTTGTGTTTATGAATTATACAGACTGCAAGTGTTTAAAAATGAAAATAGTGACGGCTCTTGTCTCCGTGAATACAGTAATAAACAATGGTAACTTTAACCACATTTAACAGTACATTAGCAACATGCTAATGAAACATTTAGAAAGACAATTTACAAATATCACTAAAAATATCATGATATTATGAATTGGGATATCCATTTGACGCTATTGTTCTTGCTTGCTTACCTAGTCTGATGATTCAGCTGTGCACAGATCCAGACGTTAATACTGGCTGCCCTTGTCTAATGCCTCGATCATGGGCTGACATATGCAAATATTGGGGGTGTACATATTAATGATCCCGACTGTTACGCAACAGTCGGTGTTATGTAGAGATTTGCCTGTTCTTCGGAGGTCTTTTAAACAAATGAGATTTACACAAGAAGGAGGAAACAACGGTGTTTGAGACTCACTGTATGTCATTTCCATGTACTGAACTCTTGTTATTCAACTATGCCAAGATAAATTCAATTTTCAATTCGATGGCACCTTTAACTTGACACGTCATCTTAAAATGCGCGGCTCATGTGCGAGGCGCTGCAAAAGACGCAAGCCGCGAGCCTAGCGGTTATACACGTCCGTAAAAGTAGCGCATTGGAATAGAAAAATGCATTCTGTGTGAATGGCCCCTAATCGTCAGTCGACGAGAAGAAGCTTAATTGACCAAAATTTTATTAGTCGTTTAGTCGCAAGAAAAAAAACTTGCTAACAACTGGTCTATATGGTTAATACAGTACATCAGGCAGGACATCCAAACGCTTATTCATCAACATCAAATATGGCTTATCATCTGAAAGTAGTAGTAGTAGCATCTGTAAGTAGTAGCAACAAAACGTGCTTTTGTAAAATAATAAAAGCAAACAGAGTATGCTTTCTGCCGTCTCTCTCTGTGAAGCACGCCACTGGCATATTGGTGCGTCCACTACTGCGGAGATGACGAGTCAGAATCGCCAACTTCATCACTGCAGCGAAAATACAGAAAACACTAGTTTATCAATTAGTTATTAAAATGTCCTTGCTGTTTTTCCTCGACGCATTCATAATCATTACTTCTGTCGGTGCGCTTGAATGCTGATTAGGCTATGAAGGCTTGAAATGTTATTTATTATGATATGGTTTATTAATAAACGTGCGATTAGTCGACTAATTGCTTAAAATGAACAACTACAAGTCGACCAGAAAAATCTTTAGTCCATGGCAGCCCTACTATTTACAACTTGTTTTTGTGGCATTGATCATTGTACATCACAGACATTTCTGTTGAGCGGATGAACACAAAGGCCAATCAGAGGTGTTTAAGAGTCCACACAGCAGCACTCAAAATGCTACGGGGAAATGCTGGTATTGTCGTATTTTTAAAGTCGGTACTTTTCACAACCCTATCTCAGAGTCCTCTTCGATTTGAGAAACAGATGAACAGAGAGCGCAAGCGAAAGTGCCGTGTCTTGACCCGACTCTCAAAAGTCTTTCTCAATCTCCTGTTGTGCTTATGGCTTTTGCTTCTTTTATTTATTAATGCTTCCATGTGGTTTGTCTTTTGCTGGATGTTATCTTGATCATATACTGCTCTGTTGTCTCCCTTTTTGAACATCTGTTATGTACTGTGTTGTGCCCTGTAGCTTAATATATTCTATACATTGTCTTTCATAATGACAGCCTCACAGTTTCAGACTCATGCAACAAGAGCAACCGCCAGATGATAGTAAATATACAGACAGAAAATCTATTTATATTTTTGTATATAAATAGATGGTTATGACAAGAATATCTATTAAACGCAATCTGTTTCATACCTTTAATAATACAGTTCATCTGTGTGAGCGTGTGCATGTGTGTCTCTATGTGTCTCCCACCGTTCACCTCTGTGCGCTCTGCTCTCCACTCAAACTAGGTGTTGTTGTCGTGTCTTCTGTTAGTGCTAACCTTCATGCTATTTACATGTTCATATGTTTTTGTAGCTCTGAACACTGTGAGTAATAAAACAGTGCCTGCAAAAAAAAATTAATAAAATTCTACGCTCTCTCAAACTCTGTTGATGACTTCACATCTTATCAAAATCCCAAAGCGGTAAGATAAAAAAGATGAATGTATTTTCCCTCAGGCGGGCACTCTTGTAATATTGCTTTGTTAATACCACAATTAGCTTTATAATTATTGCCACAAGTGAATGAGCATCAACATTTTCATAAGCATAAATTTAATTTCAGGCATTTATGGATCTTAATTGTTATTTCACACATGAATGTAAGATATGTTACTCCATCTTAGGGACCAGATGACTAAACACTTATATGATAGATCTACAAAATTAAAAAAGTGACTTAAAGAGCCAAATCACCAAAAATGTAAATTATGCCATCTTTTATGTCCTTCCAAACCGTTTTTTTCTTTTCTTTTCTTTTTTTCTGTAAAACACAAAAATAATGAGGCATGAGGGTGAATAAATGATGACATTATTTTCATTTTTGCATTAATTATCCCTTTAAATTGTTGTGGAGCGCTTAAAGGGTTAGTTCACCCAAAAATGAAAATGATGTCATTAATTTCTCACCCTCATGTCGTTCCACACCCGTAAGACCTCCATTCATCTTCGGAACACAGTTTAAGATATTTTAGATTTAGTCCGAGAGCTTTCTGTCCCTCCATTGAAAATGTATGTACGGTAGACTGTCCATGTCCAGAAAGGTAATAAAAACATCATCAAAGTAGCCCATGTGACATCAATGGGTTAGTTAGAAGTTTTTGAAGCATCGAAAATACATTTTGGTCCAAAAATAACAAAAGCTACAACTTTATTCAGCATTGTATTGTCTTCCGGAATCCTTTCCATTGAATTGATTCCATTGAACTGATTCCACTGAACTGATTCCATTGAATCCTTTCATCTGTCGCCGTTGGTAAAATGGAGTTTGGGTTCCTTGCCGCTTTCGCCTTTGGCTTGCTTAGTTGGGGACACTTGACATTTGATATTCAATAGTATTCTTGACATTTATTCAACAGTGCTTCTGATCTGCCTGCATTGACACTATTATTTAAGAGCTGCTGTGCAGCCAAATTATGTACCAGTTATCAATGTAAAGCTGCTTTGACACATTCTGCATAGTAAAAAGCGCTATATAAATAAAGGTGACTTGACTTGACTAATGCACTTTTACGTCGCCATGGTTGTTTTTGACGATTAGGACATCCGCGACATGCACACTTATGCACCATTTTAAAAAATATAGCAATACCAAAATACAAACAATGTAGAATAGCTTGAATACAGCGTGCGTCTCCCTCAGACTGTAAACGAAGCTCGGGCACACAAGATAACACGTCAGCAGCGTCTTACATCAGCAGCGTCACTGCGGAGTCGTGAAGCACACTCCGGAGCAGAAGGGGGCGGTAATGCACCAATAAGCTGGATGCCAATCGCCGTAAAACAGGAAAGAAGAAGAAGAAGAAGCGGAGTCGTGAACGCGAATTGACAACAGACCCGGAAGAGAATACAATGCTGAATAAAGTCGTAGTTTTTGTTATTTTTGGACCAAAATGTATTTTCGATGCTTCAACAAACTCTAACTAACCTCACATTGACTACTTTGATGATGTTTTTATTACCTTTCCGGACATGGACAGTCTACCGTACATACATTTTCAATGGAGGGACAGAAACCTCTCGGACTAAATCTAAAATATCTTAAACTGTGTTCTGAAGATGAACGGAGGTCTTACGGGTTTGGAACGACATGAGGGTGAGTCATTAATGACCCTTTAAAGGGATAGTTTAATTATTTGTGAAATGTTTTTTTTACTTCTCACACATTTGCTAACTTGTGTTTATTGGAATCAATTGTCACAAAAATAGAAAGCCTTTTATTTGAGAGGGATGGTTCATTCCCTCTCACATCCTAACTTCACTCCCTCAGCTCTTTTCTTTAAGTTCTCTCCCTTCTAGACAGTTTAAACACACTCTATATACTTTCCTTCCATTCCCAGGTAGCCATTACAGGCTCTGTGATTATCTTATTTCAGAATGAAGACTGCTGTTTTTAACTGTATGGGAATAGAACAAAACCCTGCCGTCATGAGGATAGACAGTGCATGGGCTGAAGGATGAAAAGAGAACTAAAAGATAATTTTCCTGACAGTTTGGAACTACAGACCATTTCTCAGTCAGGTCTCTTCTCTGTATGCTCAACTGTGATAAGCTCTATCCTTATCACTGCACTGCGAGACAGCTTTGGTTTAATAGTGTTGCTCTTCTCTGCTGAGTAATTGTTTTGTAGCCTCTCTACTTATCGGATGCAGCGCTAGAACTAAAAGATGTGCTTCCTAGTGTACTGTACTGTGAATGACAGAAAATGAAAAGGTATACCGGACACAAAGCTGAGAGAAACATGCTTGAAGAGAAGAAAAGAAAAACTGCTGTAAGCTGAGTGAGATTTTTGCATAGGAACTGTCACAAATCAATATCTCCTTGCAGCCTTGCAGCAACAGTAGCTAAAGCAGCATAAATAAACCATCTTGGACAAGGTGTTGTTTAGTACACACTGCAGATGGTCAAGTTATGATTTTTTTATGTCTCAAACTGTCCTGTTCCCACTTTAAAGGATGTGCTTGTTTCTTCCATACATGACATCAATGCATTTCAAATCCAAGCAACTATTCACCAATATTTCATGAAGAAAACACAGATTGAAAGTATTTTTAGCATGAATACAGAGACAGACCTAAACTTTGATCTCTTAAAACACGCTGAAGATGCAGCGAGTTTATGTGTTTATATAGAATGAAAGAAACGCAAAACCTGCGTGAACTGGCCCAAAGATAACCTTTCTTAAACTTCAGTAAACCCATTGTACTCAACCAACAAATTAGAAAACTCAATAAAAAAGCACTTACCATTGATTATTTTACGAGAAAACAAGCCCTCGCCAAGTTGCCGTCTAATTACGTACATCAATTATTGTGTGATTGCGTAACTCAGGATCTGCACATATCTGAACGTCCACACATGCCCTCAAGTAATTTGACTGGCTGATAAATCTGTAAATCTGAAATTTGATTCTAATTATTTGTACTGTAGAGGGATTCACTTGTGATTCTGAAAACTCATACTTATATTGTAAATGTCAATGAAAAAATTCTAATCATTATACTTCAAGGAGAGAGGTTCAACTGCAATAAAGATGGCGTTACGACATTCCAAATTGTCCCAGATTCAGAAGACTATTGGACAACGGCCTGGTGTCAAGAAGGGCAGAAAAGAAGCCACTTCTCTCCAAGAAAAACATCAAGGACAGACTGAAATTCTGCAGGAAATAAAGGATTGGACTGCAGAAGACTGGTGCAAAGTTATTTTGTCTGATGAAGCCCCCTTCTGAGTGTTTGGGAATTCTGCCCAAAGACTGCCATGCATTGCTTGACATTAAAGGGTTAGTTCACCCAAAAATGAAAATTATGTCATTAATGACTCACCCTCATTGACCTCCATTCATCTTTGGAACGCAGTTTAAGATATTTTAGATTTAGTCCGAGAGCTTTCTGTCCCTCCATTGAAAATGTTTGTACGGTAGACTATCCATGTCCAGAAAGGTAATAAAAACATCATCAAAGTTGTCCATGTGACATCAGTGGGTTAGATAGTATTTGTTGAAGCATCGAAAATACATTTTGGTCCAAAAATAACAAAAACTACGACTTTATTCAGCATTGTCTTCTCTTCTGGAATCATTTCCATTGAATTGATTCAATTGAATTGATTCCATTGAACTGATTCCATTGAATCATTTCATCTGTCGGCGTTGGTAATGCACTTTTACGTCGCAGTGGTTGTTTTTGGCGATTAGGACATCCGTGACATTATGAAGCATTGAAAATACATTTTGGTCAAAAATAACAAAAACTACGACTTTATTCAGCTTTGTATTCTCTTCCGGGCCTGTTGTCAATCCACGTTCACAACTCCGCTTCTTCTTTCCTGTTTTACGGTGGTTGGCATCCAGCATTGGTGCATTACCGCCCCCTTCTGCTCCGGAGTGTGGTTCATGACTCCGCAGTGACGCTGCTGATGTAAGACGCTGCTGACGTGTTATCCGGTGCGCCAGAGCTTCGTTTACAGTCTGAGGGAGACGCACGCTGTATTCAAGCTATTCTACATTGTTTGTATTTTGGTATTGCTATATTTTTTAAAATGGTGCGTAAGTGTGCATGTCGCGGATGTCCTAATCGCCAAAAACAATGACGTAAAAGTGCATTACCAACGCCGACAGATGAAAGGATTCAGTGGAATCAATTCAATGGAAAGGATTCCGGAAGAGAATACAATGCCGAATAAAGTCGTAGTTTTTGTTATTTTTGGACCAAAATGTATTTTAGATGCTTCAACAAATTCTAACTAACCCACTGATGTCACATGGACTACTTTGATGATGTTTTTATTACCTTTCTGGACATGGACAGTATACCGTACATACATTTTCAATGGAGGGACAGAAAGCTCTCGGACTAAATCTAAAATATCTTAAACTGTGTTCCGAAGATGAATGGAGGTCTTACGAGTTTGGAACGACATGAGGGTGAGAAATTAATGACATCATTTTCGGGTGAACTAACCCTTTAACACCGGCCAAAGCGCCAAATGCGGGTGGATTTCAGCAGTGGCGTGTAACACAGTCGTTCCTACTAGCCACCTTGGTGGATTGAATTTTATATATAATACATACAATTTTCAATTGAGTCTTTAATAGGCATCTGAAATTTCAAAAATATAAATTTTTCGATACTGAAATCTCTGAAACGCATCCAATACTAATTTTCCGCAGAATAGATACAATACCAACTGTGCTTTCTCACTCTCTCATCTTGCCTACAGCGAGTTGACACACACACCCGCCTCCCCTCACTGACTTGTTTAATTTGCTCCAGATGAATATTGTTGGTGTTACAGGGCTTGAATTTCAGCATGGGATTGCACATATTGTGTATAATTTTACTCATTCCTGCAGATTTTGTGCTCACACCCAAAGCGTGCATACATAAACCCGCCTCTCAGTACTAAATTGAGTTCTTTTTCACTGCTTATTGCACTTAAACAGTCAAATACAAACAAAATAATGTTAAAATGCTGGTCTTGGTGAATATTCACGTAAACACAGTCAGTGTTTTAAGTGAACATAAACAGTTGAGAAAGAAAATCTGCATGTAACAATATATTGGATCAGGTCTTAAAGTAACAGCAGCCTAATATACCTGCTGCCAAATTATGAAAGAATATTAAAAGTATCTATATGGCAGTTTTCACCATGGTATCAAATGTTAAAACTGTTCCCAGTGGAAAACCAAAGTTGTTGGTGAGCAAAAAAGGTAATGTCAAGCCCTGCTGCCATGAATAAAGAATGGTATCCAAACATCCTGCAAGAGCAACTTCTCCCAATGACCCAGAAGCAGTCTGGTGGTGATTCATGCGTTTTCCAGCATGATGGAGCACCATGTCACAAGGCAAGGGTGATAATGAAGTGGCTCGGAGATCATTACATTGAAATTTTGGATCCGTGGCCAAGCAACTCCCTGAATCTTAATCCCACAGAGAACCTGTGGTCAATCTTTAAAAGGAGAGTGGACAAGCAGAAGCAAAATTTATGTCACTGCCAATACTTTTGGCAATGGCTGTAGTATTGGGGTACTATTTGCCTCACTGGCCAAATTTTCAAATCACAGGGACATTGTGAACATCAGAGAAGCAAAACTTTTATCTTTCAATTAAATGTTTCAAACATTGCAGGGGTCTTTAGAAGCCACAACCTTCTTCGTACTACATGAAGTGAGACTGCTTATGTGCTAGTTCAATGATGAAAGCTTTGTTTGGCTGAATTCCTCTTGCCCCCACACATCTGTGCGGCGATCACACACACACTGAGCACTGTGGGTGGGCTTTCCCTTTTCACTTTACTCCACTTATCCTTTTGAAGATGATAAACAGAAATGCTTGATGAGAGAGCAGAAAAGTGCAGTTTAACAGTTCTGACAGCAGACCAGAAAAGAGGAACGATGCCCACTAATGAAGGACAGAATGAGAAGGATGTTATTTAGGGAATAACTAATCACACCATACCGAGTCTGTACAGCAAGAACTATGCTGGCTTTTTTAATCCCTGACAGCATATGTTGAAAGCACGTATTTGCAAGAACATATTAATGTTTATGTTTATGCAATTATTTGTCCTTTATGAATCGAATGGTGTGAAGCTCAGTCTAAAGAGGGCAACAGCACTCACATTTGTAAGAACAGCCCAAGAGCTTTACAGCTGTAGTAAATTTGATATGTGATCTATGTTATATTTTACTAGCACAGGACATAAATCACGCAAGAATGATTGGTTGATTGATTGAAAAACTTTATTAATCCCAGTAGGGAAACTGATTTGCCACCAACTTCGACAATACAACCAACAAACTCAGCACACAGTTAACACACAGATAAATAAGAAACAATAAATACATGATTAAAGACCAGTGAGACATGATACAGTTCCACAATTAAGGAAAAAATTAACAATGTTCATTAAAGTATCTGACCGCTGCAGGGACAAAAGACCGTCTCATTCGTTCACTAGAGCACCGAGGCATTATTAATCGCTCACTAAAAGAGCTTCTAAGTCCTTTAAAAATATTGCGTAGTGGATGGCCTTCAAAAAGCAGAACGATTTTTAATTTTGACCTTGTCCTCTTCTCTACAATGACCTCTAATAAGTCTGGAGTAAGACCAATAATCGAACCAGCCCTCTTGATCAGCTTATTTATTCTATTTTTGTCCTCAACAGGTATGCTGCCCCCCCAGCAAAGTGCAGCATAAAATAGAACACTAGCTAAAATCCCTTGATAAAAAACATCTAAAAACTTTGTGCTGACATTGAATGATCTAGGTTTTCTCAAAAAGAAAAGTCTCGACTGGTCCTTCTTCATTAGGACATTAGTATTCTCTTTCCAATTCAATTTTTCATCCAAGTGGATGCCTAAAAATTTATATGACTGCACAATTTCGATCAACTGACCATTAATTGTGACTGGAAGGACCTTATCTTTTTTCTTTCTAAAATCGATCACAAGTTCTTTAGTCTTCTCTACATTCAGTTTTAAAAAGTTAGACTCACACCAGCTGAAAAAAGACTGAACCTCCCTTCTGTAAGCCAAATCATCGCCCTGATTAAGTAAACCCACTAAGGCAGTATCATCAGAGAATTTTTTTACCCATCTGGATGGCTGATTGCCTATATGGCTCTTATCATTGAAATAAACCAAGGATGGAGGCTAATGCTAGCACATAAACACAGTTTAGTATTCCCATAATCTTTGTTAAATCCCGAAAATCATTATGATACAGGTGGGAGTCTGAATAAGTTTGCTGATACATGCATTACAGAATGTAATACTATATGTCTGTTACAATACGTGGTGTGTAGAAACTCTCACGACGAGGAAAAATACTAGAACTCAGACTTTCATAACAAAATATTCAAGGAGAAACACAGGAGAAAAACGCATTACCATCAAACGGGAACCTACAGAGACAGAGGGAGAACTCAGGGTATATATACAAGAGACAAACAAAAGACCTTAACAAGATAATTAACAAGACACACCTGAACTGAAACTCAAATCAATCAGTTACTATGACAACTAGAGTGGCGGGAAAAACTTAACAAAAGACATGTGACTAATGAAAACATACTTTAAACATGTACAAATAAACCAAACATGTGACATTACTCCCCCCTCCCTGAAAGGCGCGTCCTTATGCCACAAACTGGGGTGGGAGAGTGGGTGACCTGGAGGCTGTCTAGGAGAGTCTTTGGCAGAACAGGAAGCCTCCAGGGCGAAGCTGGCAGCTGGCAGGAGGGATTCTGGAGCAGACTACGGAGAATTTTCTGGAGCGGACTTTCAGGGGCTGGAGCCATTTCTGGGTACCAAGACATCCCCTCATACTCAACCAATACTACTTTAAATGTGTTTAAAACTAGCTACTTTTCTTACTAGCTTGATTGTATATTAACATTCAAAGTATAATAATTCTAATAGCTTCATATTCTTTCTAAAATACAGTATATGAATGTTATGGAAGTGTAGTAGGCCCATGTGCCTGATTATGTAAACCATACACACATATCAGCAGCACAATCTTCATACCACTTTAGATGCACACTCATAATAGGTCCTATGTCAAAACAGCAACTTTAATCAGAGCACTTCACTTTCAGAGCAGCAATCTTCATTAACCTTTGACCCTCCAGACAACTCCTCTACAAGTTACACTCAAACCTTGTCACTATTAATCTAATCTTGTAACAGAATAATATCCTCAATTATTACTTCATTTATACTGTGCATTCACCTGCAGCGCACACATGCAAGTGTGTCTGTTTTGTAAACCACTTGGCTGAGGTTAAGGTAGAGTCTTTCTTGTTTTTAGTTTATTACGATAATGCCCGCCTGTCACTGCAGTGCTCCCACTGGTAATAAAGTCAACTCTGATTTATTACATGCGTCAAGTCAAACGCGCGCGTGCGTGTGTGTGTGAAACAGTAAAGGTGTCAGAGGATAAATGCAATGTAAAAGCCAGCAGCATATGTGGCAATATAGAGACAAAGGGGAGGCATATGAATGCACATATGGATATGGAATTGGGATATACCTGAATAATGTGAGTGATTAAGATTCATCGCCATTCTCTTATATCAGTCTGCACATTTTTTTTTTCACCAAAGCCCTTGGGCTTTTTTTGGGTCAGAAAGTCTCTGGCTGGCCCATAAATCTTGACAGGGCTCCTCCACACTCAGGACTCCATACAGATCTTTAATTATTTACACTCTCAGTTCTGATCACCCAGAACTAATTCATGGCAAGATGTAGTGTGTATGTGTGTGCATGCATATGTCTGTTTATGTGAGGGTCACAATGGCTGCATATAAATATTACATGAGAACGGGCCTTTAAATATGAATCCAATCCAGACAGATGGACTCTTCTCTAGTCATTCATCTGAGGTCCATTTATCACCACACTGCTTTCAGAATGGCAAGAAAGAAAATGGAGGTGGTATAATGATGCTGTTTTAGATATAGCAAGAAAGAGAGACTGTTTAACATCCACCTAATTTACAAACATATCCTGTCTCAAAATAGGGAAAAAAGTATTTAAACTCACTGGTTTTTCTACTATGGCTAGCATGACATGAAAAGAAAGTAGTTTGCAGTGTCAATGTGTGGTATATTTGCATGAAGGCAGCACAACCATCTTATAGAAACACCTCTGCTACTGGCTGCCCTCCCACCTGTAATTACACAGTAAGTGGGTAGAAAGACTCTCATTTGGATCTGTGTGTGCATGTGCATCCGTGTAGCTAAGACACAATTTCTCAGTGAAGATTAGAGCACAGGAGAGGGATGTGGTGGATTTCATGGTCTGTTTACACGTTGACTAGGATACGTTATGGCTAAGAGAATTTGCTTAGTGAAGAAATGTGGAATAATGTTTTCAGGATTACAAATGTGCAATTTAGCTTTAACTGTAAAACGAGACATCTACACTTATTAAAAATCATTTTGATACATTCATAATGATTTGATACATTTGATTGATTGCAAGTGTGATATTGCAACTGTAAACAACAGTTAAGACAAAAAAAACTATAAGAAAAAGAAATACTGAGTAACATTGATTTTAGAGACAGTATTGCTATAATATAATATATAGTTATTTTTATATATTAAATATATAATATATATAGTTACTATATATATGTATATATAGTATTGCAGAAATATACAAAGTCGAAGTAGAATTATTCAGTTAATGTCTCAGAGCAACAAGTTCCTGAATGAATCAGGGTTTTTGAACAAATAGGTTGAGTGAATGATTCAATGATTTTCTCATAGACAGTTAGGCCCTGTTCCAAATGGCACCCTAAACACTCGCAGTCTTCCTATGAGTCTGCACTTTTGTGACGTAACGCACCTTTGACTGTCTGGTAGAAGTCTAAAGTCTGACATTTTTGTCCACGAAGGTGCACGTGGCAAAAATGATGTCAGCGTGTCGTGCACGTTGAGTGCGCGAGACCCCATTTTGAGTGGTGGTGTACACGGCATTTTTTGTAACTTTCCGCGCGGCTCGGCTTACAATGATGCATGACTTCCAAGGCGATTCTGGCCGAGCAGGTATGTCTGTACTGGCATATTACCAGTACTCAGTTTGGGCTTGTCTAAATTAATTGCTTACATTTACAAAATGAGCCTACAATAGCAGAAACAAGCCTTTTTAATGAAAATAAAGGTCCATGTTTAATAAAACTGTTCACGAAATTAAATGAAAATTTTTAATGAAATTAGAAAATATTTAAGAGATTGTTGTTAAATTTAGTTTTATACATATGTTCTCATATCCATATATTTGGTTCTAATTTCACTAGTCATAATCTCAAGGTTTACTGGGTTTTACCTTATTCTTTGGTTCTTATGTGGTGTGAGTTTGGTTAAGTGTAATAAAAAACAAACATCTTTATGTATGTACTTCACTTCTTCTCATCTATGATTCCTGACAGGGTTGCCAGGTTTTCACAACAAAACCCAATTGCTACTCAAAACAAGCCCAATCGTGTTTCGGGGGGGTCCCATTGTTCCGGGGGTTAAAATCCACTTTGAATGACTCATAAAACAGTCCCTTGTCTCCACCTACGTGCATGTCTATGTAACCTGCAGAAACAGTCACTGAATTAATCAATATTTTT
This sequence comes from Chanodichthys erythropterus, assembly GCF_024489055.1. Taxonomy (NCBI): domain Eukaryota; kingdom Metazoa; phylum Chordata; class Actinopteri; order Cypriniformes; family Xenocyprididae; genus Chanodichthys; species Chanodichthys erythropterus. The sequence continues at coordinate 5,279,581 of NC_090225.1, forward strand.
AGTTTGAGTCATTTGAGTGAATGATTCAATGACTTACTAATTTTTCGCTACCTACTGGTATAACTATGTAATCTGCTGAAACAGTCAATGAAAAATTCTCACAACAACACAAAGTGACAGTCTGTCTAGAACCATTAAACACAGACAAGCAGAGTGATTCAAACAATGAAAAATCCCTGCACTGTATGGACAAATATCAGAATATAATATTATTTTTAACCAGAACAAATCCATAATGTTATTAAAGTTGGGAGGAAACACTGTGATTCTTACAACATTAGAATAATAATTTACTTGATTCTTATAAAAAAAATATTACCATTATGAATGCATTATGATATGTTTTCTTTTATCATGTTTTGTAATTTTTCATAAATATGAATTTTTGTGTTGATTCGTGAGGCTGTTCCAATCTAATCTCTTATTATCATTCCTCATAAGCTTCTGGCATATCTGAAGAAGAGAATGAGAGCTTCCATTACAATTCACGGGGGTAACACACAGCATAAGATAATGTTCTGATGTTGCTATGGTGATATCAGGCTCTGAGATCAAAGGTTTAAGGTGTCATTTGGGGAGTCCAAATGGTTGATTCAACACTGTTAGAGACCGGCAAAATATGAGATATTAACAAATGTTTTTTCAGGCATCACTGAATCCTGCATTGAGATATCCCAGAGGATCAAGGTTCATTAAGCATTTAGCAAAGAGACAAAATGAGAGGGAGGATTGATGGGGGTAGAACAGTCTGTGTGTTGTCTTTGAGGTCAGGTCACTACGGCCAATGGGTCATGATTAGTTAGGTCAAATATTGATGAAAGTTATACAGAGAGGAGCATTTTACAAAGAACTGTGTTCAAAAAAGTACATATATACATTATATATATTATATATATATATATATATATATATATATATATATATATATATATATATATATATATATATATATATATATATATATATATATATATATATATATATATATATATATATACATTGATCAGGCATAACATTATGACCACCTTCCTAATATTGTGACCCGTCGAGGCGTGGACTCCTCTAGACCCCTGAAGGTGTGCTGAGGTATCTGCACCAAGATGTTAGCAGCAGATCCTTTAAGTCCTGTAAGTTGTGAGGTGGAGCCTCCATGGATCTGACTTGTTTGTTCAGCACATCCCACATATGATTGGATTGAGATCTGGGGAATTTGGAGGCCAAGTCAACACCTCAAACTCATTGTTGTGCTCCTCAAACCATTCCTGAAGCATTTTTGCTTTGTGGCAGGGCACATTATCCTGCTGAAAGAGGACACAGCCACCAGGGAGAATACCATTTCCATGAAAGGGTGTACATGGTGTGCAACAATGCTTAGGTAGGTGGTACATGTCAAATTAACATCCACATGGATGGCAGGACCCAAGGTTTCCCAGCAGAACATTGCCCAAAGCATCACTCTGCCTCCTCCGGCTTGCCTTCTTCCCATAGTGCATCCTGGTGCCATGTGTTCCCAGGTAAGAGACGCACACACACCCGGCCATCCACGTGATGTAAAAGAAAACGTGATTCCTCAGACCAGGCCACCTTCTTCCATTGCTCCATGGTCCAGTTCTGATGCTCACGTGTCCACTGTTGGCTCTTTCAGTGGTGGACAGGGGTCAGCATGGGTCAGACTGGTCTGCAGCTATGCAGCTCCATACGCAACAAACTGATGCTCTGTGTATTCTGACACCTTTCTATCAGAACCAGCATTAACTTCTCCAGCAATTTGAGCCTGTTGGATCGGACCACACGGGCCAGCCTTCGTTCCCCACATGCATCAATGAGCCTCGGCCGCCCATGACCCTGTCGCCGGTTCACCACTGTTCCTTCCTTTATCTTTTGATAGATGCTGACTACTGCAGACCGGGAACACCCACAAGAGCTGCAGTTTTGGAGATGCTCTGACCCAGTCGTCTAGCATCACAATTTGGCCCTTGTCAAACTCGCTCAAATCCTTACGCTTGCCCATTTTTCCTGCTTCTGACACATCAACTTTGAGGACAAAATGTTCACTTGCTGCCTAATATATCCCACACACTAACAGATGTCATGATGAAGAGATAATCAGTGTTATTCACTTTACCTGTCAATGCTCATAATGTTATGCCTGATCTGTGTATAATATATAGTATATATATATATATATATATATATATAATAGCTGCCTGATGCCCCTGAATGTATATATATATATATCTTATTCATCAACTGTAATTTTCTGCAGCAGCCGAACAAATAGCCAGGGAAGAACCTCTTTCATCGAAAAGAATCAATGAGATTTTTACTATGATGTGTACATTTTAGAGTTATACTTTGGCACTCAAATCAATGTAATATGTTTATATTTAAAGCAGTTTCATTAAGCAATGATAGATCATTGTCCTTATGTGAGGAACAGAGATAAAGAGATTTCAATTTTACACTTCCCATAGCTGCCAAAAACAAATACAAGGCCCTTTTTCTGACAACAAGGCTAATGAAACCACTTAAATGCATGTCATCACACCGGGTTAGTCTCCGAAATCGGCTTCATTCACTCAAGTTGCTCAGCACTCTGTCTTTATGAAGGTCATTTGCTCTACTATATCCAGACACTTGACCTTTCCTCGACCAAAACAAAGGAACAACTTCACCAAAGAACATTCTGAAAAATATGTTGTTTTTTTTCTCAAGTAAATATCATCCACATGCTTTATTAGCATTTTCTATTAGCAAATTTATCTCATTTCTCTTGTTAAAAAAACAAAAAAACAAACAGCATAATTATTTGAGTGAAAAGTTGAGATCCAGAAAGCGTGATCATGGTCAATGTCACAAATTTGTACTTAATTGAATAGTATAAATATAGGAAACATATTAAACAAAATATATTTAATCAGGTTTTTAATCCTAGATTTTTCGATGTGGTATCAGACTTTCCTGTCAAAGCTGTTGGGATTTGCTTTGACAGCCAGCAAATCTATTTATTAAATAGAATTAATTTTCAGTACAAAGTTAATTTGCAAAGAGTGGCTAAATATTATTTTATCTAATAAGTATCCTGGAGTGAACCTGAACATTAAACTGTTTTTGACAGCCAGTAGCTACACTGTACAATAAAGGGCAGAGCAGGCTCTTCTGTCTGTTCAAAAACAGCATTACAGTGTGATGTAATGTAGAGCAGATGAGCAGTGATGTGCTGGATGGCTGCAGGGTGTGATTCCGCAAGACTGACAGGTGAGTTGATCTGTGTTAGTGCTTGGGTCATTGATTTGGGGGACAAATAATTCATTTGGTAACAACTTCATATTGCTGGGCTGTCCAGTTCAATGACTCATATGCTTAGTAGGAACGACCATCAGATCCTCTCACTTCTCAGTTTCTCCTCCCACACAAACACCCACAAGGAGATGGGCATTTATGACATATGTGTGTTCTAAAACTGGTGTGTGTTTTGTCTATGTTTATGGGTATTTATTGCTGCTTCATACTGTATATTAATTATGCATACTGTATGTATTTGTGGCTGCTTGAGTATCTTTGACTTGCCTGGAGAGTGGCTACTGAAAGACTTTTATAGGGGCTTTCACACCGGATAGTTATAGGAACTTGTGCTGGGTACACACTAAAAGATTTTCAAAATGTGAGCGACCACAAACAAGAGGACAATTTGCTCCTATAGTGTGTAGTGTGACAAAGACAGCTTTTCAACCAGATTTTCAACCAGGGTCCCGACTGTGAACACAGGAAAATCTCGCAAAATCTCTTGAGTCTTCAGAACAAACATGGCGGACAATAGGCAGAAAGAAATTGCGATGATAGTGTTTGCAATGATTTTGACAGAAAATTCATTAGTTATAAGAACTAGCCACCAGGCAGTTCCCCAAGCACTATTAGTTTCCCTAGGGCCATTTTTTTGGTTGCAGGTGATGTAAGCCGGCCGACATTGACGTCATTTAAGCATGGCATTCAACAACATCAACAACTTGAGAACGGAGGACACCATGATAGGAACTGTGTTTTTGTTGGGGGTGGTGGGATTCCTGATAATGGAGATGGAATGTAGACGTATAAGTTTTGCGATGGAAAGAGGCGAAATCTCCTACAACAACTTGCGGTGCTACATATCAACGAGGTTGAGACAAGCAGGAAAAGCGACAGGTAAATGCCTATTAACATTAGCTGTTTTATATGGCATGTTGATTGGTTTATATGACCAATCAACATACGCGTACTGTGCGTCACTGGTAGTTCCTTTTGGGCTGGGTTAGAGTGACCCTACTCTGAAGTAAGAGCTAATTTACTTCCCCCAAATGGTGTTCCTAGAACTAAATTCATTTCCAGTTCCTGCGGTGCAAACATGGCATAAAGTGGGTACTTCCGCCATTAGTTCTTGTAACCATAAAAAGGTTCCTCTGGTGCGAAAGCTCCTAATGTCTGATTGGAGCTGACATTTTGGGAGCCATGGTGATCAGTACACCTCATCTGATGAGTCATACACTATCCTCACTCCCCAATCTATTCACCATCCACACACTCTCATTGTCAGATGAAGACTAGTAAACAGTATGAAATCCCATGAAGGTTATTCTGACGATGAATAAGGAACAAAAATAGACATCGATGAGATCCAAGGACTTCTTTCATCACATTTATTACGTCCCTTGAATAAATTCCATCATCTTTTACTCATCCTCTTGTTGTTCCAAACCTGCATGACTTTATTTCTTCTGTAGAACAGAAAAGGAGAAAAAATAGTTTATTCGACTGGTGCATTGCATATTAAGTCTTCTGAAGCCATACAATGTGTGACAGGAACAGAGCAAAATATAATCATAATCTGCACATAGCTCTCAAATTACATTCCACATTTTGGCTCCTTATGTTCATTTATAGACCTTCTGTAGCCCCGCCCCTTTTCAGCACTGGACTCGTGTTCTGTCTTCTGGTTGGCATTTCCACGGTAAGATCTTATGGATTATAAATGAACCACTCTTTTTGAAATCTTCCCGGTCTACTGACATTTGTTATGACATCTGCTTCAAACATTACAATGCTCATGATAACTTTCATTAATTCTATAATAAGTATATCCATTCCACCAACTAATTACTATTCGACAGTGCTGCCATTATACAGCGATAGTGCAAAAATGGAAGTTCTAAAAATGGAATTCTAATGATGGCTGAGCACTTGTTTGACTGGCGCATAAGGCCTATAAGACAATCAAGAACCAATGACATTCAGTGCGTGTAATTGTTGTGAAACCTGGTGTTACATGTCTTGACATGCCAAGTTTGAATATGCATTAGCATATTTTGAATCACAATTTAAGATTCTATTTCTATTGTGAGTGAAAGTCGCAATTAACAGAAATAAATTCGCAATTAATAGAAATAAAAGTTGAAATCAAGAGAAATAAAGTCACATTTAATAGAAATAAAAGGTGTAATCAAGTGAAACAAAGTTGCAATTGTGAGATAGTTGCAATTAATATAAAGTCAATTAAAAGAAAAGTCACAATTAAGAGAAATAAAGTCGCAATTAAAAGAAATAGAAGTTGCAATCAAGTGAAATAGTCACAATTGTGAGATAGAGGCAATTAATATAAAGTCAATTAATAGAAATAAAAGTCGCAATTAAGAGAAATAAAGTCGCAATTGTGAGATATAAAGTTGCAATTAATATAAAGTCAATTAATAGAAATAAAAGTCACAATAAAGAGAAATAAAGTCACAACTGTGAGATAAAGTCCCAGTTAATAGAAATAAAAGTTGCAATCAAGTGAAATAAAGTCGCAATTGTGAGATATAAAGTCGGAATTATTAGAAATAAAAGTTGCAAACAAGTGAAATAAAGTCACAATTGTGAGAAAGAGGCAATTAATATAAAGTCAATTCATAGAAATAAAAGTCGCAATTAAGAGAAATAAAGTCGCAATTGTGAGATATAAAGTTGCAATTAATATAAAGTCAATCAATAGAAATAAAAGTCACAATTAAGAGAAATAAAGTCGCAATTGTGAGATATAAAGTTGCAATTAATATAAAGTCAATTAATAGAAATACAAGTCGCAATTAAGAGAAAGTCGCAATTGTGAGATATAAAGTTGCAATTAATATAAAGTCAATTAATAGAAATAAAATTCGCAATTAAGAGAAATAGTCGCAATTGTGAGATATAAAGTTGCAATTAATATAAAGTCAATTAATAGAAATAAAAGTCACAATTAAGAGAAATAAAGTCGCAACTGTGAGATAAATTCGCAGTTAATAGAAATAAAAGTTGCAATCAAGTGAAATAAAGTCGCAATTAATAGAAATAGAAGTTGCAATCAATTGAAATAAAGTCGCAATTGTGAGATAATCGAATTAATAGAAATAGAAGTTGCAATCAAGTGAAAAAGTCACAATTGTGAGGTATAAAGTTGCAATTAATAGAAAGTCAATGAATAGAAATAAAAGTCGCAATTAAGAGAAATAAAGTCACAATTATGAGATAAAGTCGCAATTAATAGGAATAAAAGTTGCAATCAAGTGAAATAAAGTCGCAACTGTGAGATATAACGTTGCAATTAATAGAAAGTCAATTAATAGAAATAAAAGTCGCAATTCTGAGAAATAAAGTCGCAATTATGAGATAAAGTCGCAATTAATAGGAATAAAAGTTGCAATCAAGTGAAATAAAGTCACAATTGTGAGGTATAAAGTTGCAATTAATAAAAAGTCAATTAATAGAAATAAAAGTCGCAATTCTGAGAAATAAAGTCGCAATTAATAGGAATAAAGTTGCAATCAAGTGAAATAAAGTCACAACTGTGAGATACAAAGTCGCAATATAAAGTCAATTAAAGGTGCCCTAGAACACTATTTCACAAGAAGTAACATAAGTCTAAGGTGTCCCCAGAATGTGTCTGTGAAGTTTCAGCTCAAAATACCCCATAGATGTTTTTATTATACCATGTTTAAATTCTCTGTTTTGGGGTGGGATTAAAAATGCGCTGATTCTGTGCGTGTACACCATTAAAGGTCCCGTTTTTCGTGTTTTTTTGAAGCTTTGATTGTGTTTAGAGTGTGCAATATAACGCATGTTTCGCGTGTAAGAAAACAGTATTTTTCACATAATTTATCTTAATCTGTATACCGCTGTTTCCACTGTCATAAAAACAGACTGATGACTTCCTTGTTCTATGAAGTCCCTCCTTCAGAAATACGTAACGAGTTCTGATTGTGCCAGCGGTTCCTGTGTTGTGATTCGACAGCAGCGTAGCGCTCCTTGCCCGGAAAGGTCACGCCTCTTACCATAATGTGTGCTGCACATAGTTTTACATGTGGATTATTGTGGTGTTGTGCCGAATGAACACAAAAGACAATAATTCCAGAGAGACTGAACTCTTTAATCTCCACAAGCAGCGACAGAAAATGTACAACGTTAGCACTCACTCAGAAGAGTACCTCATACGGAAAACAGCCATATACATAAACATAGTCCCCTCTTGTGGCCATTATGTGCACTGCAGTCCTACATTAACTATTGCAGTAAGGATACCACAATTATAATTTTCGGGAACCGAGTTAAACATAAATTGTAACCACTGATCTCTAAGTACAGCGTCCCTGGAAAGGCCAAACAAAGGTGATTGGACTGCGGGATGAAAATAACACCGTTTCGACGACATGGCGACAAACACACTCTACAAACGCAACTCTTGCTCTTCTCCATGGGAGTGCAACAAGACCACGCCCCCTTTTTTGTGTATTCCTGTGGGTGGAGGTTAGTCAAAACATTGTTTTAGTGACGTCATTAAAGAAGGAAGTAGAGGGATGTAGTCCAAACTGGCCGTTCGATGTAGGCGACTTCTGTTAAATAAAATATCTCGCTTAGCATTGAACATTGAGCTTTAAAATTTTACAGATTTTATTTATACTCTAACAACAACATTACACACTAACTAAAGTTTGAAACATGGGATCACGAAGAACGGGACCTTCAAATGCTCGTGCTCCCCGCCCCCAAGCTCGCGACTCCATTAAACACTGGATAAACAATAGAATAAGTTCACACAGCTAATATAACTCTCAAAATGGATCTTTACAAAGTGTTTGGGATGCAGCATATCAGATCACGTAAGTAGGGCATGTATTTTGTGGATGTTTACATTCGATTCTGAATGAGTTTGCTCAGCTGTACGGCTAACGGGGCTAAAGCTACACCGTTGGAGAGATTTATAAAGAATGAAAACATCAAATATCACTAAATATCATGATATCATGGATCATGAACAGTTATTATCGATCCATCTGCCCATTTTCGCTATTGTCATTGCTTGCTTCACAAATATAGTTGTAATTGTGAGAAAGTTACAATTAATTGAAATCAAGTAAAAGTTCAGAGAAATAAAGTCACAATTGTGAGATATAGTCGCAGTGAAGAAAAATAAATTTGTCGCAATTGTGAGGTATAAAGTCCCACTTGCAAGAAATGAAGTCATAATTGACATAGCTTTTAATTTTTTTACTCTGAACTGGAAACACGCTTCCAACTATGTTCTGACTGGCTGGCTGAATACTGATATAAAATGGCTAATCTCTGCACACAACTAAACCACTGTACCAATTTCTTAATATAATGAAAATGTTGGATTTCAACACTAAATAACCTCCATAGGCTGTCCACTAGACAGTGGAAGTGCAATAAGGACTCCTCAGATCATAATGTCCTCCAGAAATACCCCAAACACACATGGGACCATTACTCTAGTCATGTGTACATGAGGTCATCCATCTCAAGTGTTATCTTATAACAGAATGGAAAAGGTGAGCAAAGGGGCATTCGGTTGCTTGGATAAACCTCCCGAAGAGATCGAAATGCTGTGACAAACATTAATATGGCAAGCACAGTGTGAACTCATACACACACACTTTAAACATTTGTTCCCCTGCTCATTGTCCCAAGAGAGCTCTGTAGTGGATAAGAGGCACAGATGGCCACTGTCAAGAGTGCTGATAAAGTGAAACGTCAAGAAGTGTTTCTCATCACACACACGCAACATTTTCGGAGCATTTGCTATGGAGTTCACACCGGATTATCAACGCCTCTTTGGACTTATGATGCACATTCAGATCTCCTACTCTGCTGACTGCTTCAAAACTGATAATACCACAGCAAATTTAATAATCTTTAAAGAAATGTAGTTATGGTATTTATATATATATTTATATATTAAATTCATATATTGCGAAATATATAAATATATAGCTAAATCTAGACCTTATTAGAGAAATAATACAATTCATAGATGTGGTAAATTGTGAAGGCATGTCCATATTGCACCCCCCAGGCTAAAGATACACAGATATAATCATGTCAGAGATAAAGACTTGGAATGTGCACATACTGTATGCATATATATTAACACATCAAACATAAGCAAAATACATCATGTTCATAATAATTTTGGTAAAATCACTCACGTGAAAGACTAGATTCACATCACATCAGGCTTAGATGACGAAAACAGACAGCTGCAGGCTCCGGAGGGCTCTGTGATTCATGCCAGACTCACATTACATACTATGTCAAGGCACGAATCACTAGATTAATTCCTTTAACATCAGGTTTGCTTTTTAAACATATTTACGATTGTCTTTAGAACCTTAGTTCTGATTTATTAATACATTTAAAGACCCCTGTGGTGAAAAGTTTTTAATGGTGTTTATATGTCTATGTGGTGTTTTTAATATGTATTTAAAGGGTTAGTTCACCCAAAAATGAAAATTCTGTCATTTATTACTCACCCTCATGTTGTTCTACACCCGTAAGACCTTCATTAATCTTCGGAACACAAATTAAGATATTTTTGTTGAAACCCGATGACTCCGTGAGGCCTCCATAGGGAGCAATGACATTTCCTCTCTCAAGATCCATTAATGTACTAAAAACATATTTAAATCAGTTCATGTGAGTACAGTAGTTCAATATTAATATTATAAAGTGACGAGAATATTTTTGGAGCACCAAAAAAACAAAATAACGACTTATATAGTGATGGCCGATTTCAAAACACTTTGCGAATCAAACATGTTATGAATCAGTATGTCGAATCTGCGGTTCGGAGCGCCAAAGTCATGTGATTTCAGTAGTTTGGCGGTTTGACACGCGATCCGAACCAATCCCGCCAACGTCCTTTAGCATTTCATTAACTATGACTGCTCTGAAGCAGGAGAGACTCAAGAGAATATATCCCAGTATATTTTTCTGTTGATATGAAAAATCGGGTAAATTTAGCAATTATAAAAAAGTGCAGCGTAGAACGTGATGCTTTTGAGACGTGATGCAATAGAGGGTATGCACGTGACGTCACCGTCAACCATTATGACTGCGGTTACGCCCACTGAGTGGCAAAAGACCGAGTGGCACTATTGGCTTTTAGCGCGAATGCCGCGAAAAACACACAAAACACATCCAAAAAGCGAAAGTGCTTTGCTATTGACTGTACAAATAGCTTTGACACAAAATCTGAGGTATATTTTTAAAGACTGCCGAAAGCTACAGAAAAAAGAAGCAAATGGATCACTGCAATTCACAGAAACAACTGGACTTGCAGAGAAACATGGATTTGCAGTTATCATTTTGTGTTGAAACGATGGATTTTGTGGTAAAATCATACCCTATGTATTGTACTGTTATATATTGTGTTCAACTCATCAATTAAATATTTACCATCTTATATTCTGCATAACTGGGTGTTTTTTTAAATAAAGACTGACAAAAACTATACAAGTTTTAGGGCTGGACGATATGACGATATATATATATATATATATATATATATATATATATATATATATATATATATATATATATATATATATATATATATATAACATTGATATAAGTGATCACTCGGATTTAGACTTATACTGTAGCGTTCACAGGCAGATTTGCTTTATGTATTTCCCAGGAGTCAAAATCAGGCACAAACACGATTCCTGGCTGTATGTAAATATCCATGGATTAGGTTTCTTTGACATGTTATAAGGAACACTTTCAAGCTATTAAATCCAGTCATATGCAGCAGGTTCTTTTGCCACTCAGTCCAGCTGAGGGAGCCATTTTAAGTCATGAAGACATTTTTTTCACAGCAAAAACATTTATATGTCATTTTGGTGATCAAAGATGAGTTTTAAGGGATAAAATTATTGACAACATGGGGCTTTAAATATTAAAAACATACAATGAAATATTTTTTACTTTACTGATAAATGGAGAAAAAAAAGGGATTGGCAAAAGGATAAAGAAAAGCAATTTGGCCAAGGTTTGTCTGTTTATTTATTTAAATGCTCTAAAAAAGTTGCAAAATTGATGCATTATTTTGTTATATTAACTAACACTTTTTTTTAATTGAATAAATAATAAATAAAAATAGAATATAAGATTTGTTATTTTTTTAAAAAAGCCATTGCTTATTATTATATTATTTTTTAATTAATATATTGATAATTGATTCCATCATTTTATTTCAAACTGACACTCCTGCTTCTAATAGTTGACTGACTCAGTGAGAGAAATGGATGTATATGAACCCTGCAGATGGATGAATAGAGTCAGGGATTCTATAGATAGAAATAGTGCCCATTTGTGGTGAGCCATTTTGAAGCCATCAGCCTAAATAAATGATAGCTTGATGGCAGAAGAGTGCGGGAGTGATAAAGATTTCAGCTGAAAACCCACAGTTCTTTTGAGGGTGAGAGAGTGAAGATAACTAGCATGCATCCACATGCATCTTCATCAAGATGCAAGTTTAATCAACAGTTTCCTCAGGATGTAATTTTATACAAGTCTCTCTAAAGCTGATTTGAATGCAGATATGAAGGACTCATCTTGCATTGCTCTACTCTGAGAAAACAAACAACTTTAATCGTTACTTCTGTTTATTGCCATCTCAAACGGATTTGGAATTCCACAGTGGCAAAACACTGCAAAGTCCAATAATCTAGTCTCATAACAGAAGACTGCAGAACGTCAGAGACGAAACAAACTTTAGTTGGAATTGAGCTCTGAATTTGAATAGACAATGCACTGATTCTTATAGTACTGAGACAAAAGAGGCTAAAAGGTTTACGTATCAAAGAATTATTTATGATTAAACTCTCCAACCTGTGTGCGTGCAGTTTTCTGCTGTTTTCCCTTGCTTATCGCTCAGTCAAAAAAGAAAGGTTGAGTAAATATTAAGTACAGTTTAGACACAATATTGCCAGTTACTTCGTTTTTTTCATTGTCAACTAAAATACACTGCTCAAAAAAAATGAAAGGAACACTTTGAAAACACATCAGATCTCAATGGGAAAAAATGTCATGCTGGATTATCTATACTAATATGGACTGGGTAATGTGTTAGGAATGAAAGGATCCCACATTGTTTGATGGAAATGAAAATTATCAAGAGAACTGAATTCAAAGACACCCCGAAAATCAAAGTGAAAAAATGAGAGATATTCCGATACCCCTTTTCCATTCCCGATACAGATTCCGATACCTGAGCTCAGAGTATCGGCCGATACCGATACCTGGGTGCAGGGCTCTGAACCGGTTCAAGGAACGAAAACCGGAAACAAACAAAATTTTGACCGTAACGTAACCAGAAACGGCAATTGAATCAGACTATATCGTTTTGAACAGAAACGCTCATTTAAAATGGCCATTAACCGGTTAATAGCGTTATTTTTTCGTTCTATTTAATATTTTGATTTGGCAGTCAACCAATCATGAATTCAAATAGTACAGCCTATGCAAATGTGTCTTTAGTTTTATTTCTAATAAATAACCCTGTTTTTCACTTCTTCGCTGCTCTAAACAGTGGTTGCTTATGGCAACACAGCACAACTTCCTGTGTTTGCATTCTGAGCCGCGAAGAAGAATTGATTTCCGATTTGCTGTGTTAAGCAAAGATAGCGGGCACAACTAGATATTGTTTAAGAAAATGGTATCGGATCGGTACATAAGTTTAATTACTCGCCGATACCGATGCTAGAATTTTTTCTGGTATCGGTGGTATTTCCGATAGTAGTATCGGAATCGGAACAACCCTAGAAAAAATTATGCAGCAGGCTAGTCCATTTTGCTGAAATTTCATTGCAGCAACTCAAAATGGCACTCAGTAGTTTGTATGGCCCCCATGTGTTTGTATGCATGCTTGACAACGTCGGGGCATGCTCCTAATAAGAGGACGGATGGTGTCCTGGGGTATTTCCTCCCAGATCTGGACTAGGGCATCACTGAGCTCCTGGACAATTTGAGGTGCAACCTGGAGGCGTCGGATGGACCGTAACATTATGTCCCAGAGGTTCTATTGGATATAGGTCAGACCAGCATGGGGGCCATTCAATGGTATCAATTCCTTCACCTTCCAGGAACTGCCTGCATACTCTCACCACATGAGGCCGGGCATTGTCGTGCACCAGGAAGAACCCAGGACCCACTGCCCCAGCGTAGGGTCTGACAATGGGTCCAAGGATTTCATCCAGATACCCAATGCCATTGTCTTGACTGTAGAGGTCTGTGGATTCCTCCATGGATATGCCTCTCCAGACCATGAATGACCCTCAGCCAAACCATCATGCTAAATAATGTTACAGGCAGCATAACGTTCTAAACGGCTTCTCCAGAACCTTTCACGTCTGTCACGCGCTCAGGGTGAACCTGCTCCCATCTGTGAAAAGCACAGGGTGCCAGTGGTGGACTTGCCAATTCTGGTGTTCAATGGGAAATGCCAGTCGAGCTCCATGGTGCCGGTCAGTGAGCACAGGGCCCACTAGAGGATGTAGGGCCCTCATGCCATCCTCATGAAGTCTGTTTCTGATTGTTTGGTCAGAGACATTCACACCAGTGGCCTGCTGGAGATCATTTTGTAGGGCTCTGGCGGTGCTCATCCTGTTCCTCCTTGCAGAAAGGAGGAAGTTTATTACTAACTGTAGAGCCATGACGCATCACTGTGATTTGTATTCACGAGTGGGATGGCCTTCTCTGGACACTAGGAGGCAGGGACATTGGTACATTTTTATTTGGGATTTAATTATTGGATTACTACATTTGTACTTTAATCACACAGAGAAGTGTTGACTCATACACCCTGCGATCAAACGATCAGCTGTTGCTCTCTGTTCCTTTTGCCCGCACTGAGTTGGGGAAGAAAGCCTTTGTCCACTCGGCTCCTTTTGCTTGGAACATGTTGCAGAAGGACTGGAAATTGACCGAGTTCTTGTCCTTAAAGATGCCATCGAATTAAAAATTTAATTTACCTCGGCATAGTTGAATAACTAGAGTTCAGTACATGGAAATGTCATACAGTGAGTCTCAAACATCATTGTTTCCTCCTTCTTATGTAAATCTCATTTGTTTAAAAGACCTCCGAAGAACAGGCGAATCTCAACATAACACCGACTGTTACGTAACAGTCGGGATCATTAATATTTACGCCCCCAATATTTGCATATGCCAGCCCATGATCCCAACATTATGAAAGGCATTACACAAGGGCAGAACATCTGGATCTGTGCACAGCTGAATCATCAGACTAGGTAAGCAAGCAAGAACAATAGTGAAAAATGGCAGATGGGGCAATAATAACTGACATGATCCATGATATCATGATATTTTTAGTGATATTTGTAAATTGTCTTTCTAAATGTTCTGTTAGCATGTTGCTAATGTACTGTTAAATGTGGTTAAAGTTACCAAAGTTTATTACTGTATTCATGGAGACGAGAGCCATCGCTATTTTCATTATTAAACACTTGCAGTCTGTATAATTCATAAACACAACTTCATTCTTTATAAATCTCTCCAACAGTGTGTAATGTTAGCTTTAGCCACGGAACACTATCAAACTCATTCAGAATAAAATGCAAACATCCAAATAAATACTATACTTACGCGATTAGACCTGCTGCATGACGAACATCTTTGTAAAGATCCATTTTGAGGGTTATATTAGCTGTGTGAACTTTGTTTCTGCAACGATAGAGTCGAGAGCTCTGGGGAGGCGGAGAGCGCGAGCAATTAAAGGGGCCGCAGCCTGAATGGGTACATAGTTAATGATGCCCCAAAATAGGCAGTTAAAAAAATTATTTAAAAAAAATCTATGGGGTATTTTGAGCTGACACATTCAGGGGACACCTTAGACTTATATTACATCTTGTAAAAAAAAAAAAAAACGTTCAATGGCACCTTTAAATGCTTTTAAAACTAAGCTGAAAGCAATAGAGGCTGCCTCAATAATGTGCAATTGTTTTTCATAACCTGTGTTATTTTAATGTTTCTTTGTATGTTTATAATTGTGTAAATGTTGCTGGACTCTCTTGAAAAAGAGGTTTTTAATCTCAATGGGTCTCTCCTGGTTAAATAAAGGTTAAATAAATAAAAATTACATTCAATGCTATTTCATTTACATTTGTCATATGACAAGTCCAACAAAAGAAATGTACCACAAGATTCAGTGTACTCAGACTTTTTTTGTACAAGTACTTTTTTTTTTGGATTTCTATTTGTTTTTAACAAATCATAAGATTTGGGGATCCCAGATTTATGCATGCATTGAGACAAAATGTTCACATGTTCCCTCATGGGAATAAGCACAGTGACATGCCACACTTATAAAGACTGAAGATGGGTTTTAAATGTAAGTGGTTTAACTTGTGTGTTCTTGTAAAGGTGTGGGTCTAGCTTTTTGGCCTGACACAGTCCCAGATGCTCTCATGTCTTATTCATGCATCATTTGGTTCTTGAAATATGCTTGACTAAAGTGTCTTAGCCTCTACTTTGTGTGTGTGAGACATCACTTTTTAATCTCACAGGACAATTTTTCCACCAAAAAAAACAACCATGAATAGCTTGAACAACTTTGTTTGAACATCCAGCCTCAGGGTCGCCAGCTGAAGTACTTCTTTTCAAAAGTTTTCTTGAACTCCATCCCATCTGCCCTCCAGTTCTGCTTTTATAGTTATACATGGGCTTTAATCTTTGTAAAAGGACACAAAACTAAAATGACTGAAAATATACACACAGACAGTCAGGAACATTGGGATACAGCATGATGTTGAACTGCAGAGAAAGTGTGGTGTATGCAGGGAGTGCAGTGAGTCATGGGTCAGTAAATGTACTGCTCTTGTGGCATTTGGAATTGTTTAGTGTTCCTCTTTTTCTCTTTGTCCCTCTCACCACCCATTTCTCCATCACTCAGATTGAAATAGAAAAAGTAAAAACCTTTTCCGTCCACCCTTTAAGTATACAGTACTATTCATTGTGGACACCTCAACAGCACAAATGGTCTACAAAGATTCATCTTAACATCACTGGAAACCATTTTTACATACACATACATGCCCATTTACAGTAATGAAAAAAATGTCTGAATTACACCGATGTTTGATGATCAAAATGGCTTGTGCAAAACACACATAAAAGAGACATAAAAGTGTGTATCTGAGTCTAAGTGAGGACACATGTCTCATCTGTCAATTCAATAACACTGATTAAAGCTAATGTATCTCCCCTTCAGGCTTAAACCTAATAAACCAGACATTTCTAAAACTGGACAACCTCCAGAAGCCAGTACTGGTGTGTGCTTTAAACACAAAGCTCACTTTCAAGATGTGCTCAATCATTTTTCCCTCATTAAAAAGTTTCACACATCACTTTTTTAAAATGTATAAAATGTTGTTTACTCACTTAAGATCCACGCCACTAGGAGTCAAGTCAAAGTCCATTCAGAAAATATATGGCACATGTTCAATATGTCTTCTGAAGCAAGTAAAAGGAGAAATTAAGCTCTTCAAAACTCTCAATCATTAAAACCATTAGACACTCGGTCATGGATTCACCACATCAACGCCCTCCAGCTGTGTTTTGAAATTCAAGGATTTTGAAATGTTTCCAAACCAAGGTTCGAAACAGTATGAAGTGTCATTTGCTGAAATCACGTGACGTGCCAAGTTTGATACAACTTCTGAACCTCTGGTTCAATACAAAAGATTTGTGAATGTTTTAAAGCTTCATAAAGGAGTGTTTCGAAAATGACCATCACAAAGATTTGTGAGAATAACAGACTGAATTTTAAAGGGTTAGTTCACCCAAAAATTAAACTTCTGTCATTAATTACTCACCCTCATTTCGTTCTACACCCGTAAGATCTTCGTTCATCTTCAGAACACAAATTAAGGTATTTTTGATGAAATCCGAGGGTTTTTTTTATCTCCCATTGAAAGCAATGAAATTACCACATTCAAGGTCCAGAGAAGTAGTAAATACATTGTTAAAATAGTCAACGTGACGACAGTGGTTCAAACTAAACCTCTTGGATTTCATCAATAATATCTTAATTTGTGTTCCGAAAATGAACGAAAGTCTTACAGGTGTGGAACGACATGAGGGTGAGTAACTAATGACAGAAATTTAATTTTTGGGTGAACTACCCCTTTAAGACATTTAAAATCCAGCCTAGCTTTACTTGGTGTCTTCATGTGAGAGTTCATGAGTATTGATGTCAGTTTTGTTAATTAATAATCCCTTTAAAGAGTTATTTCACCCTCAAATGAAAATTCTGTCATTAATTACTCACCCTCATGTCGTTCCACACCTGTAAGATCTTCGTTCATCTTCAGAACACAAATTAAGATATTTTTGATGAAATCTGAGGTTGTTTTTTTTATCTCCCATTGAAAGAAATGAAATGACCAGGTCCAGGTTCAGATAAGTATTAAAGACATTGTTAAAATAGTCAACGTGACTACACTGGTTCAAACTAAACCTCTTGGATTTCATCAATAATATCTTAATTTGTGTTCCGAAAATGAACGAAAGTCTTACAGGTGTGGAACGACATGAGGGTGAGTAACTAATGACAGAAATTAAATTTTTGGGTGAACTACCCCTTTAAGACATTTAAAATCCAGCCTAGCTTTACTTGGTGTCTTCATGTGAGAGTTCATGAGTATTGATGTCAGTTTTTTTTTTTAATTAATAATCCCTTTAAAGGGTTATTTCACCCTCAAATGAAAATTCTGTCATTAATTACTCACCCTCATGTCGTTCCACACCCGTAAGATCTTCAGAACACAAATTATGATATTTTTGATGACAGAATACTGTCAGATTTCCTTCCATAGACAGCTACGCAATTTGATCTTTGACGCTTAAGTTCATAAAGAGATCTTAAAACTAATTCATACGAATTTAGCAGTTTAGTCCGAATTTTCTGAAGAGACTCGATCGCTTTTTATGATGAACAGATTAAATTTAGGCTTTTACTCACATACAGTATAAACCTTGATCAGCAAACATAAACAAACGCTCAACCAAACCTGAATGACACACGAGATCAAACCTCTTCCAGAAGCTCAAACGTGCTGTGTAACCGGTTCATTCGTGTGTGTTAGGCGGCATGTTTGAGCTTCCAGAAGAGGTTTGTGATCGAGTCTCTTCAGAAAATTTGGACTAAACAGCTCGATTCGTATGGATTAGTTTTACGATCTCTTTATGAACTTTTTGAAGCATCAAAGATGAAGGGGCAAAGGCACTCTATGGAGGGACAGAAAGTTAAAAATATTTTCATTAAAAAATTGCGTTTCGAAGATGAATGAAGGTCTTACAGGTTTGGAACGACATGAGGGTGAGAAATTAATGACAGAATTTTCATTTTGGGGTGAACTAACACTTTAAGTTTTGAATCTTAATAAATCAGTTCACAAAAAGGCTTTGAACGATTTGATCACAAACCGGACTTGATCTATTCCCAAGTTCAACTCATTTAATGATACGGTTACAATGATCATTGTAGGGGAAAATTAGCAGTTAATAACTTAATTTTTTTTTTTTTTTTTTTTTTTTTAAACAAATGTATCTTTTATGACTTGGAATATAATGAAAGTCTTACTGAGCACTGTTAAAATTCTTGGAGCTTTTGTGTCTTTGAAGCTTAAAAGCATCTGTTCGTGGGTCTTTACATTCTCTCCTATTATGTTTTAAGGAAGAAGGATGTTTGGAATGACACAAGGGTGAGTAAATGATGACAGAACTGACTCACAAGAGTGCATTTTTGCATAAAACGATAAAGTTCTTCCTTAATCTGAATCATAATAATGGCTTTATGGAGGAATGTGCTTTATTTAATCAGACGCAAGAGTAAAAAATGCAATACATATTTTTTATTTTAGCCTCAGATGTGCAATTCCATTACCCTCTGCATGATGTGTCATCGTTTTATATATTTATTTTTTGGATGTGACCCAGCAAGTCAACATGGCAGCCATCCCCTCTGACTAACAATTTCAACTGTGGGAAGACTAGTAAAGACTGTAAAAAAGTCTATATATTGCAATTTTCATCCATTTGTTCCAACCAAGACAGTTTAGTAATTATGCTGGTGTATTTAGAGCGGTGAGAACATGGCTGTGTGTTGCATGAGTGATTTCATATTACGAGGCGAGTAATTCATCTCGACTAAGAGTCTCATTTACTTACAATCCACTATTAGGAATGATGAAGCATGCGATCTGATCCTTTATTTGAAGATGGAGATGTTTGATTGGGGTAAAAAAAAAACAGTTTCTATTAAAAGCAGGCACAACTATCAATCTGAAGCTTTGGCGACAGCTTCCACACACTCATTTGCCATACCAAATTAGTTTGATTTCCATTTGTTCCAGCCAGGGCACAATTTAATCATATCACATCACAGCAGCAGTATTAGCAGTATCATACAGCTTCATGTTTTATGAATGTGCATGTGTGTATCTTTATGCATGTAATAATAGTTTATCTGAAATAGGGTCAGACAGCCCCTAAACAGACCACTGGCACTGTCACCATAGCAACAGCCAGTCCTGCCATCCCCCTGATCTGTTGCCAACACATAATCTGATGCCTCTCATAAGGCAAACAACCACAACACTTGTCCTTTAAACTCAACAGGGGAGGTCTAGAATGATGGATGGCACATCCAAACCTCGACCCAGGCCCTACAAAGCCAGTCACAGGGGGTCTGTGTAGTCATCTTTTTAGGCAACACGGGCTTCAGAGGCAAAACATGCAGAGAACAGCCAGAGGCCTACTAGTGTCCAGATCCCACCTACTGGGTCTTTATATACGGAGTGAATGCCTGAAGAGCCTGGTGCTTCATATGAGAACAAACCACATAATAACAAGTCTAGTTGACGGTTGTGTTGAGTTTTAAAGGCATATTATATCTCATTACCTATTGCACTTGTATCCTTAAAGGGTTAGTTCAGCCAAATTCTCCTCTGAATATGTACATCTGGAGTGCCAAATATGTACGTACGGGGTGGAAATGAACCAGCAAAAAATATTTTTACCCACGGCAACCATAGATAGTATATATACATAGATGCCTCATTAGCGACCGTTTCAATGGGCCATTATATGCAAGCTGCCCGCCATATTGGAGTGGTCCCTGAACATTTGAAAGCATGTATGAATATCTATATATGAAAGACTTCAGCAGATGATTTAGCTAAACTAAACAATACAACAAGACGAAGGCATCAGCTGACCCAATATTAAAAAGTTACCATAGTAAAAGTAAAAACATTAAAAGTATCATAGTAAAAACATGTAATATTGAGTTAAAGGATTAGTTCATTTTTTAAATGAAAATTACCCCAAGCTTTACTCACCCTCGAACCATTCTAGATGTATATGACTTTCTGATGAACACAATCGAAGATATTTTAATAAATATCCTGACGCATCTGAGCTTTATAATGGCAGTGAACGGGGGTCACGAGAATGATCTGAAGAAAGTGTCTCCTCCACATCCATCTATCATAAACGTATACTCCACACGGCGCTGGGGGGGTTAATAAAGGCTTTCTGAAGTGAAGTGATGCATTTGTGTAAAAAAAATCCATATTTATGAAGTAAAATATCTAGTTTCCGCCAGATCGCCTTCCATATTCAAATTGCGAAGAAAGTGTAAACTGGCATAGCGTCAGTTACACTTTTTCCGTAAGTTGAATAGGGAAGGTGTAGGATGTAGCGTAAGCTTTATGAACTGCACGAGTTTTACACTTTCTTCATATGTTGAATACGTACACATGTGTAATTAATGACAGAATTTTCATTTTTGTGTGAACTAACCCATTAAAGGTACAATTTGTAGGACCTGCCAGTAGAGGGCACACTACCAAAACAATAGCAATCGCGTGGTTTGATGACGCTAAGAAGGTGCGTGGAATGATGGGATTTGTTGTCTTCTACCCAACCACTGACGGCCATCAATCAGACGGAAAGATAAATAATGGATTTAACGGATGAGGTAAAGTGTTATAAATGTATAAACTATGGATCAGACGCGTCCTCACTCGGGTCTAGAGACGCGATGCCCCGCGTTTGGCGTGTATGCCCCATAATACTAATCGTGTTGATCGTTATAATGGCATACGTTTTCTGTAAAGATACGAATCAAAACAACTCACCTGTCGAGTAAAACACAAGCGAGATCGACATCTCTTTCTAGGTGAAGTTTGTCGCGAAGCTCTCTCCATCTAGAAAATGCAACACCGATATTGATCCTCGCTCTTTCTCTCCTCTTGTCCCAAACTCTTCTTGGGTCGTTTGGTTGGCCCGTACGCTTACGTTTACGGGAGCTGTCCTTGTCGATAGAACCAGCGGCAGATGGTAAACAGTAATTATGTTCCATAAATAAGTAACACAATCCACCATAAAACGTGCAAGAAGTAAATAAGGAACTGCTTGAAGCAAGCTAGTGGTTTGCTGGACGCTAGACACTACTTCCACATTTGTCCACGACACTGTTGTCATGTGGTTTCTACGTCAGTAAAGGCGGTAACAAAGGTAACTGACGTCATTGACAGGCGACTGCACTGCCCCGTGTCACTGTTTAGAATGGGGAATTTTCTCATGATTTACAAGTAGTTGAAAACATTAGAGATATTGTTAGTAATCAGCTGGACAAAATATATAACACTAGCCTAGTGGTTTTTGGATATTTTACTGTGAATATCTTACAAATTGTACCTTTAAATTGAATTGCCAACTGTCATCATTTACCCTGATTGCTCACCAAACCTTTATTCTGTGAAACACAAAGGAATATATTTTGAAAAAGTCTTTATTTTGTCTTTACAATGAAAGAAATTGAGGTCCAAAGTTTGAAATATCGTTTGAAATATTTAATGTTTCACAAAATAAAGACATACTGGTTTGAAATGTCTTTTTAATTTTTGGGTGAACTATTCCTTATATAGCCATAGTAATATAAATGACGTATTTTCAGATTTACCACCTTCAAAACTATCTCTATCCTGTAATCTTCTAAATTTCCCATCTGTGGCATATTTACTGAAGCATTAAACACAGCTGAGTACACAACTATTAATATCTTTCTAAGCTCAACATTCTGCCTGTGTATGTCCACTACATAGCCAAAAGTGTGAACACCCCTTTACGGGTTGGCTATATTTTTAGCTATACTGTCACAATGCTCTCAAAATCTTAACTGTAGACAAACAATGTTTTGACCCATTTTGTTCTTTTTTAAGACCTTCTTGGATGTTTATTGGTCATGCACCTGCTCTAAAGTGTGCACATACCGTTTTATTTCAGCTATGCCCATTACTGGCCGGTGCATAAAATCACACGTACTGCCATACAATCTTCTTCTTTGACATTTTTTTTTTCAGCATAATGTGGTGTATTAAAGAGCACACTAGGATGTCAAAGAAAGATGGCCTACACAAAACCCAGACCTAACCCCTTTGGGACAAATATGAATGTTGACTGGGAGCCATACCTTACTAATTGAATTTACTGATGCTTGTGTCTGAATCGGAGCAAATATGCACAACCATGTCACAACATCCTCCCTGAATAGTGGAAACCATTAATGAACCAAAGGGCGGACCAACTTCCTATAGTATTTAATGGCCAAACTAGTCTCTGTTCTATGGTTTACTAAATTACAAATTCAGTGCAACTCATCGTCTACACTGTTTTTTCTCTTCTCTCTTACACTCAGTGTCTGTCTGAGTCCATTATTTTTGTTTCTAAGACATTATTTAGCTGGTAGCGCCCCCTAGTGCCACCACTGCTGAATTACAGTAATGCAAGCTGTCTTTCCTAGGGTTACTGCCACTGTCTGCATCATATTTTATCCTCTCCTTTTTTGTGTTGATCGACAAAACATTGTATAGTGCATACATTTTTTTAATTTTTCAAATAGGAAGACTTCATGATTTGTCATATGTTAGGTTAGGTTTATCATCCTGAAAATCTCCCTAATCTGCCATTTTTTTTTTCACAAGCAGTGAATTTTTTATTTAAAACCTGCCAATGAAAGTGCCATCAAAATATATGAATACTGACACTGACCTTGCTGTGAACCTTTAGCTTTTTATAAAGTGAATCCTCCAGTGATCCCAGGACTGGTGTCCCTGAATCTGTAACACAATAGCCAACTGAAAGTCAATGAGGAGAAGCAGCAGGTAAATGATGAGGATGGTATTTTTCACTCACTCACTCACTCACTCACCGGGTGCCGTTATATTTGTGGTCTGTGGTTTTCACAGTATGAGAGCCACTTCTCAGTAAGGCATGATGGACACACGCTGTGAGGAATAGGAGGTGAATGTGACTCAGTATTGATTCTTTGCTCTTGTTTGGGTTGATGAGATGTCTATATATGTGTGTGCATGCATTCAAATTGGTATGGCTACTTATTCATGATTTTTTTTTTTTTTTTTTTGATGTGCGACTAAGTATATCACAACAAATTCAGAATGAATTATAGTCACCCTTTTCATGTCATTTAGTACTCTTTACTCTTTCATTAAATACAGTGACGTGTGCTGTGTATATCTGCTGCTCTAATTAGCAACTTTTTGTGAGGAATCAAATGTGTTGGACTGTCCTCCACAAAGTGTCATGGGTACAAAAACCTAGAGGTGAAATAGGGCCTAAGAAATTAGTTTGGTAAACTAGATATTCCAGAAAATTGACGGTTCGGTGCGTACCTCGGTTTTGAAGTCAAGGTTCGGTACAGCTGGGGTAGAAAACTGAACAAAATTGCTTTTTTTTTTTTTTTACTTAACAGTTTACTGAACACTACTAACTGTGTCTTTGTCTTTGAATGAATTCAATTATAATTAAAAGTTTCTTAAGGATAAAAAAATGTTCTCTGCTAATGCTGTAAACTCTATTGGGAGACCTTACTTGCACTTTACTTAAATATTAAAGGTTAAGAACAAAGCCCAAACTATTAGCCTAAATTCAGTTGCTATTTATTTTTTAGATATAATATCAACACTCAAAAAACAAATTGTTTCCAAACATGTAAACTCCACATAAGGCAGTTTTTGCATTAACTTCTAAATCTAATTATAAAATTATGTATTTACTCCAATTCGTTGTTGAATTATAATCATTTATGGCTGTCATTTTCATGACAGATTTATTTAAACATACATTAAATAATCAAGACATAACTAACAAGTTAAAGAGTTCACCCAAAAATGAAAATAATGTCATTCATTACTCACCCTCATGTCGTTCCACGCCTGTAAAACCTAATCTTCGGAACAAAAATTAAGATATTTTAGTTTAAATCCAATGGCTCCGTGAGGCCTTAATAGGGAGCAATGACATTTCCTCTCTCAAGATCCATAAAGGTACTAAAAACATATTTAAATCGGTTCATGTGAGTACAGTGGTTCAATATTAATATTATAAAGCGACGAGAATATTTTTCGTGAGCCAAAAAACAAAACAAAATAACGACTTATTTAGTGATGGCCGATTTCAAAACACTGCTTCAGGAAGATTCGGAGCATAATGAATCAGTGTATCGAATCATGATTCAGATTGCGTGTCAAACTGCAAACGGCTGAAATCACGTGACTTTGGCGCTCCGAACAGCAGATTCGACACAACTGATTCATTGTGCTCCAATGCTTCCTGAAGCAGTGTTTTGAAATCGGCCATCACTAAATAAGTTGTACTCACATGAACCGATTTAAATATGTTTTTATGTTTATGCTTTATGGATCTTGAGAGAGGAAGTGTCATTGCTCCCTATGGAGGCGTCACTGAGCCATCGGATTTAAACTAAAATATCTTAATTTGTGTTCCGAAGATTAACGAAGGTCTTACGGGAGTGAAACGGCATGAGGGTAAGTAATAAATGACAGAATTTTCATTTTGGGTGAACTAACCGTTTAAGGAAAATATAATGAATAGGCTAATAGTTCATTTATTTAGCGAAAGAATTGAACTAACAAGCAGCTGTGGACTCACCTGGGGTAACTTAAATGCTATATTAGTGTTCACAAGCTGTTATATTGACGTTTTTCGGCCGCTGAAACACTGATTGAGCGATTACACGAGATATGATATATTTCAGCAAGTTTTATTGTATCTTTCGAAATACCTTCAGATGTTCATTCATGTTTATTCTGTAGCTAGTTTTAAAGAGGAAGAGATGATCGTGTTCTCTCGTGCTCCACGCTGCCATTTGAAATGAGGTGCCTGCACAATGATCTGCCACGCAACATCAAAGAGAGTGAAACCCGCATTTTTTGTTTGAATTTCGTGATAAAATGGACAGAATTGCAAAGATGACACATTGTTTCTTATCGAAAGTAACAAAATGCGGAGCATATTGCGATTATTAAACTAAATAACAACTTTTTTCAACAACATCTAGTGATGGGCGATTTCAAAACACTTCATGAAGCTTTGAAGCTTTACGAATCTTTTGTTTCGAATCAGTGGTTCGGAGCATGTATCAAACTGCCATAGTCACCACTGTAAATGCAACCATTGAAATTTCAAAACACTTATGACATAACGAAGCCTTGTTTACTGAAATCATTTTCACCTTCCGAACCATTGCCATAAAGCTTCATGAAGCAGTGTTTTGAAATCGGCCAGATATATATATTTTTAATAAAGTCGTTATTTTGTTCTGTTTTTTTGGCACACAAAAAGTATTCTCATCGCTTCATAACATTAAGGTTGAACCACTAACCACCTTACTCTAAGGCAGTGGTTGTCAACTGGTTTTGCTTCAAGACCAACATTTGACATCAAGTGATGACCCTACATAATACCCCCCAAAATGTATTGCATAAAATGTCTTTAAAATCATTGAAATTAGTGTAATGAATTGCAACGAATATGCAAAATTATTAATATGACTAAATGGGAAACTAGTAACAAAGTGTCAAAGCCACAAGGAATTCTGGCATCAGATTCTGTCAGCATTTCCCTGAATCACTCCGTCTTTTTACTTTAAATCTGTATTGCTTGAAATCTTTGGCATTTGTGAATATTTTGTTGTAGCTGGATCAAACTGAGCTCCTTATCTGCACTATTCACTCCAGTGCCCTCTTACACAGTTCCTTCTGCTGTTCCAAGACCTAATTCCCCACCAGGCTTGGACTTTGTGCATTTGAGGATTTAAAGATCCCAAAAACCTACTTTCTTATACCAACCCTCTTCTTCATGATATCTCAGGTCAGCTCAAAACAGTCTTTATTGAGGGCTCCTTACAAAGCCTGTACAGTATGGTTGAGCATTCAGGCATACCACTTAATGTCCAGAGGGGAAGAAAATACAGCAGCTTGTCATCGTGTCTCAAACTCTTTGCTCCACTAAACAATAAATCTTCCTCCCACAGGGCCTGACATGCAGTTTAGTTCCTGTCAGGCCTGATGGCAGGAGTTTTTTATATTGTAATTTAGCAGACACTTTCGACTGAAAGTTTACCTGCTACAGGGAAACTCTCCCTATTGTATCCTCCATGTACGAATTCATACAAACTCAATACAGTAAAATCGCCTTGAGAGTGTGTTGAATATTTTCATGCTACCTTGTTTTAGTTTTTCTGATTTTATGTTACTGTTAGCGGTGTTGGGGGTAACGCATTACAAGCAACCTGAGTTACATAATCAGATTACTTTTTCAAGTAACTAGTAAAGTAACGCAGTTACTTTTTCAATTTACACAAAAAATATTTTAACGCAAATTACTTTTTCACATTGATTGACAGAAATAAAGCACAGAGGTGTTGTGTGCACTGTGTGAACATGATGGTCATTGTAGTTCTGGACTAAATGTGAACATGCATTTACTCATCTCACTTACACAAAAAATTCAGTATTCCTCAAAATGAATAAAAACAGCTAAATGCAATCTCAGAGTTTTACGCAAACATGTAATAATGAACTATATAAAATTACACAAACATACTTTATGTATTTAATCTCACTTTATTAACCAATGTCTTTGCTGCTGACCTTCAATGATCTGATTCAACCATAATAATAAGCAAAAATTACTTGAACTTCCTTCTGCTGTATCCTATTCTTTTTTATTCCAGAATGGCAGCACAGCTGAAAGGTTTGTTTGAGCGGCGCCCTCTACTGTACAGATGTACATATGCATTTCCTTCAGCCTGAGGCTTATTCATTTCACTTTTAGTGAGAAAGGGCCTTAACATTTGCCAAAAATATAACTTTTTTTTGTTGTTATTAAAAAACAAACAAGCAAGCCCAGCCCAGATGAGAAAACGTAACACAAAAGTAATGCATTACTTTTCATAAAAAGAAAATAAGTAACGCAATTAGTTACTTTTTTAGGGAGTAACAATATTGTAATACACTACTTTTAAAAGTAACGTTCCCCAACACTAATTGTCAGTCTGTTTAATGATGTAAAATAACAAACAACTGCATTGAATTCAATTGGAACTCACAGAATTCCGCCTATATTTTTGATAAAATAAAATAAAAGCTACTTAAAATAACTAAACAACTTGTTTGCTTTTGAACTAGTGTTTGAAAAACAAAATGGCTACCATTGCTAGAGAAAACAAATTTGCTTGTAAAAGGACTTTTTAAGCCAAAACCACATATTTACTGTGACAACAAGCCCCTATAGCTGTCTCGCCTATTCCTTATTTTTTCTATGCAGTTTATCTACCTTTATCATTTAATAACTTACCAATTTTAGGTTCTTAGTTTATAACAGGTAACAACTATTATAGAAAATATCGTCTAAATTATTACTTGGCTGTTTGAACAGAATATCTCTATACTTTAAACGCAGGGTCTGCTGTTCTTTCCTGACATCAGCGGTAACGCGCCCTACACATTAATTATTCCCACCGTCTCCAGATATTAATGCGTTTTTCGCGGCGCCCGCTGTTTTTAATGCGTTTTCCGAGTTTCTAACAAATAATTCACTCTGTCTCGGGCGCGTGATGCACTGAAATTGAAAGGTGGCGCGAAAGAGCTCTTGAGCCGGCGCGCGCGTTCAGGTGCACACACACACACACACACACACCTCCAGCAAAAACTACGCACTCAGCTCTGCCTCGGATTGAATCATTTTAGATGCACGGAAGGGACAGGCGCATAATCTCCTCAACGCGACTGTACGTTCAGCTTCTCTTCCAAGGAACACGCGCAGTGGACTGCCATGAGCTGTCGTGTCCAGTGACCCGCTGGCGATGGGATCTGACCGGCATACTGATACGCTCCGCAAGCAGCGTCAGCACCGGGGAGCGCGACAGACGCAAGAACACCTCGCGCACCACTTTGGTTTTCCATAGAGTTGTTCATTTCTTTGCGTTTGTAGTATTTTAATGTTGGTCTCATCGTCGCGCATGCGTTGCTGTGTAGTTGACGTCGCTGAAGCGCTTCTTCAGACTAAGTTTGGGCTTCTGCTCGGTCGATGATGAGAGGGATGGTGATCGCTCGGGATCACTGGCGCGCGAGGATCTTGTGTCTCCTCGTGCTCGTGGCTTTGACGCTTGGTCGTAGCCCGCCGGCGAACAGGTAAGACATTACGTGCTTGTGTACCTATATCTGTATGATCAGTCTTTCTGCATTCCCTGCAGAGCCATGTTAAACCATCTTTGCTGGTCTTAGCTGGTCTCACAGCCTGGTTTTAGCGCGGTTTTGGGCACTTTTCAGATGAAAGCCAGTTGAGGACAAGCTATAGGGACTATCTAGAGCAGACTGGTAGACCAGCTAAGACCAGGTCGGCCAGGCTAGAAGACAGCTTGGCTTTGCTACAAAACCAGATTTTAGGCTTAAGATGGATTGTTTCCGCACAGTTGAGTCACACTTTCTTAAATATCACACTACTCTTCCTCAGTGTAAATGAACCAAGCAACATGTCATACGTCAAAGTCACCGTGGATAAACTACTGAAAGGCTACGACATCCGTCTCAGGCCTGACTTTGGAGGTAAAGATGTTATATTGATTTAAAACATTTTTCCATTCTCACTGATGGATGTGACCATTTTGATGGATCATATGAGACCATGTTAGAGAAGATTGTGGTGTCTGTTTGCTTTGCAGGTCCTCCGGTTGATGTTGGTATGAGTATTGACATCTCTAGTATCGACATGGTGTCGGAAGTGAACATGGTGAGTGAGTCCACAGGCTGCTCTGATTGTTTAAGAGATGGTGGGCTTTGAAGCAAGTGGAAATCTCTGTCAACACAACCTATTAAGGCTACAGTGAATAATGTCTGCTGTTGTAGTCCACTCAGGGAAGAGCTACAGGCTGTTTCTCTTTCTTTCACAAGCACAGCTGACTTTAAGATTAGAGAGGCATTGTGTTCATTTTGCATTATGATTGTTTTGGCATTGGAGCTGAACTGACATAATCTTTTACTCTGACTCAGCTAAGAAGACCAAAATAAGCATTTTTGTGAGGAACATGCACACGAGACCCCATGCGCACACACTCACAGGTTGGTATAGGTTGAAATAATGGATGTTAAAACACAAAAATGATTTTAATGTCACCCTGAAATAAAAGAAATTATGATTTTGATGATCATCTAGCGGAATTCACTTTGACCTGTTTAATTAAGGTTAAATGCAGCGAATTTGGGCTTGCACTTCTGTAACCGAAGCTGAATGCACTGTAACGCATCAGCCATGGTCCAATAGAGCGGTGCAGGGATGACAATTTTTGCTGGCCAAAACCCAGAAATTAGTTAACATTTTAGCACTTCCAGTTCCATCATCCTGAAGTCAGTGGGTTTTTGGTGTAATTTGGTGTAAAACACAAGCCCAAGATATTTTCACATTTTATTCTACAATATAAAATACATCAGTAATACTCTCTTGTGATTTTTTTATTTTTAAGTTTTTACTTGTCTTGTAAAAGGCAGTTGCTAATAAATGTCTAAATGGACTACAGAGGTTGTCGTAGACATTAAATTTCATCAGCAGAACAGGAAAACTCTTATTCGAACTTTAATGGAAAATGTTTTTAAACAAAGACTGAAAGAGTTGTCAAAAGCTAAGTGATGGTGACGTTGAAGTCATAAGACTGTGGTGTAGTTTGTTTATAGCCTACGTTTAGATTTTGGCCCCTGCATTTACTACTTAAAGGATTAGTTCACCCAAAAATGAAAATAATGTCATTTATTACACACCCTCATGCCGTTCCACACCCGTAAGACCTTCGTTAATCTTCGGAACGAAAATTAAGATATTTTTGTTGAAATCTTATGGCTCAGTGAGGCCTCTATTGAGAGTAAAGCCACAGAACCTTTCAAGATCCATTAATGTACTAAAAACATATTTAAATCAGTTCATGTGAGTACAGTGGTTCAATATTAATATTATAAAGCGATAAGAATATTTTTTGTGCACCAAAAAAAACAAAATAACGACTTATTTAGTGATGGCCGATTTCAAAACACTGCTTCAGGAAGCATCGGAGCATTATGAATCTTTTGTGTCAAATCAGCTGTTCGGAGCATCAAAGTCACGTGATTTCAGCAGTTTGGTGGTTTGACACACGATCTGAATCATGATTCGACACAAAAGATTCATGAAGCAGTGTTTTGAAATCGGCCATCACTATATAAGTCGTTATTTTGTTTTTCTGGTGCACCAAAAATATTCTCGTCGCTTTATAATATTGAACCACTGTACTCTCATGAACTGATTTAAATATGTTTTTAGTACCTTTATGGATCTTGAGAGAGGAAATGTCATTGCTGTCAATAGAGGCCTCACTGAGCCATCGGATTTCAACTAAAATATCTTAATTTGTGTTCTGAAGATGAACGAAGGTCTTATGGGTGTGGAAAGGCATGAGGGTGAGAAATTAATAACATTATTTAAATTTTTGGTTGAACTAACCCTTTAAAGCACACTTTAAGTACTTCGAATCCACAGCAAAAACTACTAGCCTAACTAATAAAGTTCAAGCATTATTAAAGGCAAGTGAACAGTCAGTAATAAAATAAGAACAAATACACTAATTACAAGCATAGATAAATACAACACAACTAGGGCTGCAACTAACAATTATTTAGATAATCGATTAGTTGGTCGATTATTTTTTCAATCAATTAATTGGATAAAAATCTTAATTTTTTTTTTTTTTTTTTACAAAAAAACACATTATTGCACATCCTGCCCAATGTACTTCAAACAAATGTGTCAATTGAATGCTATGAAAACATACAGTGCTAAATTTATTAGACTACCTGTCATAATAAAGAGAGAACATCTGAACATGAATCTTTCAAAACTTGTTTAAAACTAAAAATGTTATTGCCTAGGCAAATAACAAACTGAAACAGTCATTATTCACACATAATATCCCCCAAAAAACTTAACAGTCTCTGGTGTTATTGACTGTAATTGGGCATCTGAAAAAAAAAAAAAACTATAAAGTGCTTTACTTTTTTTCTGCCTTTCTTGTAAAACAGTAAAATCGAAAATTCATGGATATCAACAATAGACATATTGTAGCTTTAGAAATACTGCTGTGACTAAAGAACACATGCTGGTGGATTAACCATTACAGAAACATAAAAAATGATTTTGGTGATACTGATAGTTTAGGACAGCTGTGGCACAAACCTTACATTGGGTGGCAGAGGTCTAATACATTTCTTAAGCACTGTATATTGTGAATGTAGTGTAAATCTCTACATTACAAATTAAGATAGTAATAAAGATAATAAAGAAAAACACAAACTAAGTGTTAAACAACAGGCAAGATAAATGTTCTGCTGGACACAATCACCTGTTACTGTCATTTCTTTATCCTGTAAATAGTCTATAAGAAACTTCTTACATTTAAATTACATGTTGTTATCCCTTTACAGTTACTACTATTATAAAATACTTGAATGATGTTGATTTTTAAATCTAAATTTAACTTTAAACAACAGATATTTCAGCAAAATGAATATTTTTGCGCTGAATATCCCTCTCTACCGCGTTTCGTCTGTCTGACGCGGGTGCATGCGACGGCTCTCATTCAGTAAAGTTTGAAGTTTAACGCAGACTGTCAGGACGAGCCTTTATGCAAAACGGAAATGCTTGCATGAATTTGTAACATTTACAGATAAGGATATAGCCGTAGAATGAATGTTTTGTGCTGAGGAAACGCATGCATCTGTCAAAGCGCCTGACAGGGCGGTTTTCCTTCATCTGCTGTCAGTCCCTCAGCTCACCATCAGTGTCGCCAAACTGCTCTGTCTCCAGAATGTGTGTACGGAAGGCTCAAAGTTTGCTTAAAGGTGCACACATTCTCCCGTTAAGTTTGTTTTTTGTAGATCACAACCTTTGCGTGGGAACTGGCGTATGCACGTTTCCAGCCTCGTTTTGTGCGTACGCCAGTTCCCACGCAAAGGTTGTGATCTATAAAAACGCTTTTAAAAACACGCTTTATAAATGAGACCCCTGGTCCATATGGATCACGAATCAACTACGATCCGTTTAACCCCTATTAAGAATCTTACATACTTCCCCTTAAAAGGGGACCTATTATGCCCCTTTTAAAAAAGATTTAAAATAAGTCTCTAATGTCCCCAGAGTGTGTATTTAAAGTTTTAGCTCAATATACCCCACAGATAATTTTTTATATCATGTTAAATTTGCCACGTTTTGGGGGTGAGCAAAAACGTGCCGTTTTTGTGTGTCCCTTTAAATGCAAATGAGCTGGTTCTCCTGACCCCTTTCAAAAAGAGGGTGGAGCTTCAAGAGCTCATGCTCTGGCATACCAGTGTAGGAAAGATTGCCAGAACATGGGCAACAACAAAACAGGACAATCTCACGCACTGAAAATTTCAGAAATTGTCAGTAGCGGTGTTCAGACTACAGTCGAACCGAAGTCGTTGAAAAGACCCTCGTTTGTGAAGCAGTTTGGCGCAAAATGATTGACACAAATGACTGCTATTAAGACCAATTTTCTTTGAGACATTTCCATCGAAAATGAAATTTAACCCACGATGTCCCAAAACACAACTCTTGTAATGCCTCTTTGGCGCAGACATTGGACAACTCCAGCTGCTACAGCGAGGATACAGAAATGGCGGACTCTGTGCTTCTCACTCATGGCTGTGTCTATGCGAATTATGTCTATGCTCTTGTCCCACTGATGATGGCCGTGGACTGGAGATTAGTTCCAATCATTTTCTTTTTAAAATGATAAAATAGTTGTAAGAATAACAGTAAATTGTGTTCTGAAATAAACTTCTGCTCTGAAGATGGATGCACTCTGTGGGATTTCTAGGATACTCAGGTCTAAGGTTGAGGTTGTCACTTTTGTTATGACAAGGTGTCACATTGCTCATGCTGGAAAAAGCTTTTTTTGTGAATTATGGATAGTGGGCCTCAACAAAAGCCATTTCTGTGGTGATTTGTCATACATAAATTATTTTACAGAGTTGGAGGCCTTTCAGGGAGGACACATGGTGGGGGGAGTAAGTGAGGCACAGCAGAGAGATAGTTAACATTTGCAGCATCTCCCTCAGGACTCACTCTTTATAGAAATTCTCTGTTTCTAGAAATATACTTTTAAAAATAAATTCAACATGTATGTGATCAGGTTAAATGTATGCAGGAATACCACGTGGACCAATTTATGTCAGTGTTCTCCCTTGTGGCAAAGTCAGGATAAAAGAAACCATCCCAGAAATTATTGTAGAGATTGAAGTTATGATTTATAATGTAGAGTTGATTATCTTGGCTGATTTAATTTACTGTCGAAAGGACCTGGCATATTGTAGCATGTTCTTATGCTCTGTTTTGAAGTTCTTTATCTAATCAGCTTCTCATGATTGCTTTTAATACTGGTCAGTGGTGAATTTCACCGGAATTAATTTAGATTTGCTTGAATGTGATGTGAGCAAAAGTCAAGTTTGGTTATCATTTTTGTGTATCTGCAGAGACTAGCATTAAAAATATGCAGTTACATCAAAATCTGTTGTGATTTTTAAGTAAGTAGGCAGGGAGAAAATGTGATTCATGTGGCAACTCTATCTATGTGGTATATAAATTGATTTTATTCAACTTCATACTATTTAAAATCATTGAATCAACCTAAATTCATTAGGTTACACCTACAGAGCTAAATTTAAAGGTTCTATCAGGTAGAAATAGAAATAGCAGGTTACCAATTTAACAGCATACATCTTGTAGATTTAAAAAAAAAATTCTAATTATTGGTTGATGTTGAATATATTGTCAGATATAATTGTGTATGCTCCTTTTCTTAACTTTTTCATCTAGATTACCTTGCATGTAATACATACTTAATCTAGAAACACTAATATTGTTTTTCATTCTGAATATTAGAATGTGATGCCTGAATTTACTTGTAGTATTTAAAACTCTTAATTTATTTCTAGGCTGTTTTTTTGTTTGACATTATACATTTAAGGATATAATTTTAATAACTGTTACTTATTGGTTATGAACCATTCAATGAAAGTAATCATCAGCTTATTGCTATCGACAAGAATTTTAATATCAGAGCATCCCAAGTGCTTTTAGAAAATCAGATATTGAACTGCATTTGTCTCCAAGTAAACTCTCTCATCCTATTTTCTCCTCTTTGTTTGTCTGAAATAAACAGACACATACTCTCCAATGTGATTTTCATAACACTTCAGGATTGAAGCGGCAGATATCGACAGATGTGTTTTCTGTTTCTTTGCTTTTTATAGCCCAGAAAATCACAGGTTCAGAGAGCACTGCGGAAGGTGATTTGGCGGAGGAGTGAGAAAACCCGAATTTAAATAGCCAATTTAGAAACAGCATTAAACTCTAAGATAATCTACCTCAGCTCCCCTAAGAATATTGCAGAAGGTCAGCTGTTCTCAGTGCTGCCACAGCTTCATAGCCAGCTTTTATACGCTTCTGCATTGATTGTTAATGTACACTGCTGGTTACCTCAGTTGCCCTCGCTCACTACGTCGTGACTGCAGTGTTAAGTTTGCAGTAAAAGACACTTGATGTGAGTTGTGGACTCTTGGCTGCAGCATAATGCTGGTGTTTTTTTCAAACAACTGTTGTGGACTTCAGAAACAGAGACTCTGTTTACTTTATCAGTCTTGTTGTAAACGATTAATTCAGTTTATTCCAAAGAAACAAAATGGGTGTTTATAATATTAATCAGGTTATTTTAAAGAAAAACTGGGCATTCATAATAACTAATATATAATCTTCCCTTTTCTGCTGACATCACTTAGGCCATGCAAGCTTAATGATATATATGGATAATGTTAACCAATGTATGTAGGCAGGACTTGACATTGGATAATGTTAACCTATATATATATATATATATATATATATACATATATATATATATATATATATATATATATATATATATATATATATATATACATATATAAAACATATAAAACATATTGGATAATTATAACCAATATATGTAGGCAGGACTCGACATCCAAATGCAGGTGTATTTCAGCAGTGGTGTACAAACCCGATTCCAAAAAAGTTGGGACACTGTACAAATTGTGAATAAATAAAAACAGAATGCAATGATGTGCCATTACAGTAGCATTCCTGTATGGTTTTCCGGCCTTGACCCTTACGCACAGAGATTGTTCCAGATTCTCTGAATCTTTGGATGATATTATGCACTGTAGATGATGATAACTTGAAACTCTTTGCAATTTTTCTCTGAGAAACTTCTTTCTAATATTGCTCTACTATTTTTAACCGCAGCATTGGGGAATTGGCGATCCTCTGCCCATCTTGACTTCTGAGAGACACTGCCACTCTGAGAGGCTCTTTTTATACCCAATCATGTTGCCAATTGACCTAATAAGTTGCAAATTGGTCCTCCAGCTGTTCCCTATATGTACATTTAACTTTTCTGGCCTCTTATTTCTACCTGTCCCAACTTTTTTGGAATGTGTAGCTCTCATGAAATCCAAAATGAGACAATATTTGGCATGACATTTCAAAATGTCTCACTTTCAACATTTGATATGTTATCTATATTCTATTGTGAATAAAATATAAGTTTATGGGATTTGTAAATTATTGCATTCCTTTTTTATTCACAATTTGTACAATTTGTGTCCCAACTTTTTTGGAATCGGGTTTGTATAGCCAATCCTACTAGCCACTTTGGCAGGTTGAATTTTATAAATAATATACATATACCAGGGGTGTAACGGTACATGTATTTGTTCATGCAGATAGACGACCAATACAGTCAGTCACAGGTGATCCACACTACAATCCAGAAGGGGGCGCGTGTGGTAATACAAAACTGTTTGCTAACTATGAAAGAGCAGAAGACCGAAACAAAGTCCACAAGATACTAATGTCTGTTCAAAATGAATGAAAAGAAACAGCATTGTGGATTTGTTCCTTTGTCTGGTAAAACTTTAATTTTTCCAATTCTCACTATGAAATAGTTGCTTATTAGTATGCATATTACTAGGATATTGGCTGTTTATTAGTATTTATAAAGCAGATATAAATGCCTTATTCTGGATGACCATATTCTACATCCCATCATCCTACCCAATAACTAAACTCAACAACTACCTTACTAACTATTAATAAGCAGTAATTAGGGGTTTATTGAGGCAAAAGTTGTAGTTAATAGTTAGTTAATAGTGAGAATTGGACCCTAAACTAAAGTGTGACCTTTTCCTATTATACCAAAATAATTTATACCGAACCAAAACCGTGGTATTTACTAAACCATGACTTCTGTATACTGTTACACCCCAACATATGCATTTTGCAATTCTAGTCTGTTAAAAAGGCATCTGAAATAATAAACTAAGTTAAATGTAGTGTTGTCAAAAATATAGTTTTTTGATACATATCAATACTGAAATATCTGAAACAATTCCAATACTCATTTTCTGCAGAATAGATACACAATACCAGCTGTGCTTTCTCACTCTCTCATCTCTCTGACACCAAGTTGACACACAAACCCGCCACCCGCCACCCGTCACTCACTCACTCATTGAATATTGTTGATGTTACAGGGCTTAAATTTTGCTGTGGGATTGCACGTATTGTGCAATCCCATAGCAAAGTGGGCGCACATAAAGCCACCTCTTAGTGGTAAATTTAGTTCTTTTTCACTGCTTATTGCGCTTAAGCAGTCAAATACACACTAAATAATGTCAAAATGCTGGTCTTGGTGAGTATTCACGTAAACACAGTTAGTTATGTTTTAAGTGAACGTAAACCGTAACAGAATATTGGATCCGTGCGTCAGGTCTTAAAGTGACAGCTGCTTAATATTCCTGCTGCCAAATTATGATATTACAATATTAAAAATATCTATATGGCAGTTTTTCCCCATGGTATTGAGCCACTTTCCAAAGTTACTAGCCACTCAGCATTTTCAATGGACATAATTTTGACATCAATACTATTGATGTCAAAATTATGTCCATTGAAAATGCTGAGTGGCTAGTAACTTTGGAAAGTGGCTCACACTGGCTGGTGAGTAATAAAGTTAATGTCAAGCACTGTATGTAGGCACTGATTCAGTAAACTTGCATTTGGTTTAGCTTTATTCTGGTTTGGGATGTGCCTATGCAATCATATATCAATATGCATTTCTTTTTCCCACAATGCTGCATTTATACTTCAGGTCCTGTGTTGATTCATATAATTTCCTAAGGTTTGCCTAAATAAACAAAGTCTAAATTCATACGGACTTTAATGCTGCAGCAAGCTGAACCAAACCAAATCAGATTGTTTTCTAGTGATTTTTCTTCCCTGCTTTCCTTGTCCTTGACCTAATAGTTTCATTTCTTTTTCAATCTTTGTTCTTCTATTCGCTACTTTTAATCCTGTTGTGTCCCTCTCAAGTGAGTGTCTCTCTCTCAGCCTCTATTCTTCTGTTCCTCTGTGAAGTCTTCAGTGTGTTGGGCACAGAGAAATGAGTTCATTTTAGACCGCACTGTGAGATAGGGTGTGTTACTGTGATAGGTATGGCCTCCATTTGTGTGTATATGTGTGTGATGTTTCGTTTGCTTAAGCATTTGTGTTTGTGTTTTTGTTTTGTGTGTGTCATGGTTCTTTGTGAAGAAGTTGAGGTGCTGGAGTGATGATTTTAAGTGGTTGTCAGGGGCAACAGCTGTTTCTAATAATAGAAGCTGAAGGAGGCATTTGTCCTAGCGAACCTGAGGCACACCCATACTGTCTCTCTTTCACATTTCTCTCGCTTTCTGATTCGGTATTCGCTTTCTCTGCTTTTCTGCTGCACTCACATGAATACACTGAAATGTTGTCATCTTCATGGGATGGCACACTTAATGTCTGAAGAGTAGTTATGGCGTGTATGAGAAAAAAATGTCCTTTATCTTTTGAAATAAAAGAAATCATGGTATTTTAAAAAAGTGTAAGTCACAAATACATCACTCTAAAAAAAAAAAAACAGCAATTGGGTTATTTTAACCCAGTGGTTGGGTTAAATGTTTGCCCATCCAGCTGGATAGTTTTATTTAACTCAACTATTGTTTAGAAATTACTGTATTGCTTGCTTAAAATGACCCCAAAGTATGTTGGATATTAACATTTACTAATATGTTTAATAAATTAACATTTATTAATAAGTTTAATGAATAATAATTAAACAATAAACATTTTTTAAATTGCTTATTAATAAATGTTCACCTTTTGATTATTATTGTTGCCTCTAGTAATTATCTGTCTGATTTTTAATTTCCAACCTATTTTGGGTTGATTTTAAGCCAGCCATATAGTAATTTTTAAACAATAGTTGGGTTAAATAAAACTGTCCAGCATGTTGGGCAAACATTTAACCCAACCGCTGGGTTAAAACAACCCAGTCACTGGGTTTGTCCATTTTCAACCCAACTTGGGTTGTTTTTAACCCAGCATTTTTTAGAGTGCTGGTATTATGTTTCAGAACTCAAAACCATCCTCAATTTTAAAAAATCATTATAATTATTAGTTATTATAATCATTAAAATTTTATTTTTGAATAATAATAATAATAATTAACAATGAATTCATCAATTAAAATGTAAAACGAATAATGATATGAATAATAATAATACTTATTATTATTAGATTTGTTGTATACAGCTGGTCATGTGATGTCCACATGGTGGTCTCTATATGTGGGGCAATCTTCTTCATGTCAAATAAATTACTCTTTGAATTCTTACACCTGGGAACAATATAAGTCAACATTATTATAACTAAAAGTTTGCTAAGAAATATTTCCTACTAAAGCAAGGTGTTATTTGACTCTGGTAAGTGTTTCAATTTCTGATTGGTGGGAGTGACCTTGGATGGCAACATGTCAAGTACATTATGGGTGTTGAAGTTTTCCTACCTATTTGGCCAAAGGGAAGACAACAGCCTTTTTCCTTTGTTTTCTCTAGTTAGGTAACAGCGATTTCAGTTTGTTTTTTTTTGTTTTGTTTTTTTTACCTTTCTACTAAATACCAAGTTTTATTGAAAGCCCATTTTTGCCAGTGTACCCCTTTAATCCTGACAGAAGAACTAACAATAAGTGTAAAATATGGGCAAACCTGCATGTATCATCTGTCTGTCCTGAAGGATCCCAAAGTTAGAAAAGAACACCTGTTATTTTTAACAAGATCACTGTCACGAATACGGTTCCCATGGCTCTTCCTCCCGGCCGGCGGAGGGAGCCGTCACCTGAATTCTGATCATCTTCCAATTCGGACTACATTACCCATAGGCCTTCATTCCTGGGACTGATTGCACACGCACCTGGACTGCATCACACTCACACTACTTAAGACACACACACTCACACACTGTGAAGTCTTGATTTGCCTAGGTGATCATTTCTAAAGGTTTCCTTGTGGACTGTTTATCTGTTGCCGTTTGGACTGCTTACCCTTTGTGAATCTCTGCTGCCTACCCTGATCCTTGCCTGTTGTAAGATCTTGTCTCCTAGCCGCCTGCCACAACCTCTGCCTGTCCCTGTTTACGCTATTGCCTTGCCCTTGTTTGCACTTTGCTGTGTTTTAAATAAACGCTGCAAATGGATCCTCACGCTGTTGACCCATCATTACAATCACAGTAGCAGTAGCATTTACATTTTTCAGTTTAAAGGGTTAGTTCACCCAAAAATGAAAATTCTGTCATTAATTACTCACCCTCATGTCATTCCACACCCATAAGACCTTTGTTCATATTCAGAACACAAATTAAGATATTTTTAATAAAATCTGATGGCTCAGTGAGGCCTCTATTGACAGCAAGAAAATGTAACACTTTCAGATACACAGAAAGCCATTAAAACGTATTTAAAACAGTTCATGTGACTACAGTGGTTCAACCTTAATGAAGCAACGAGAATACTTTTTGTGTGCCAAAAAAACAAAATAATGACTTTATTCAACAATTTCTAGTGATTTCAAAACACTGCTTCATGAAGCTTTAAATGAAATCTTTTGTTTCAAATCAGTGGTTCGGAGCGTGTATCAAACAGCAAAAGTCACGTGAACCATAGAAATTTCAAAACATTTCGAAACACTGTAACAAAGCCTCGTTTACTGAAATCATGTGACTTAGGCAGTTTTATACACGCTCCAAACCACTGATTCGAAACACAAAAGTATTCTCGTCACTTCATAACATTAAGGTTGAACCACTGTAGTCACATGAACTGTTTTAAATACGTCTTTAGTAGACTTCTGGGTATTTGAAAGAGTTAATAATCTTGCTGTCAATGCAGGACTCACTGAGCCATTAGATTTTATCAACAATATCTTAATTTGTGTTCTGAAGATGAATGAAGGCCTTACAGGTGTGGAACGACGTGAGGGTGAGTAATTAATGACAGAATTTTCATTTTTGAGTGAACTAACCTTTTAAGGTCATGTGTCCATACAGTACATCATCTCAGAAAGGCATGAGATGCATGTTATGAAGTGATTCCATAGGCATTTTTTAAATCTTCCAACTGGGCTGGATAATGTTTGTGTGTGTGTGTGCTCTGAGAAGAATCTTAACCGAGTCTTTGCAGTCCAGATGAGTCTGGAGAAGCAGTAATGCTGGGACAGAATCTACCTACAACCTTCAGTAGAGCAACTGAAACATTTCATAACATCACACATATGGAGAATAATTAATCAAAATCATGTTCAATTTTCCTCTCTGCTTTTTCTTTCATTACTGCAAAATGTTGCATATTCCATTGGTTAATATTGACAGGATCAAATTTACTGCATTGCAGCAAACAAGCTTGCTAAGAATAGAAACATGACTGTTACTACCCTAAAACACAGGGGCAAATATCCGGATCTACTGCACTATTCAAATGCTTATGAAAATGATGGAAGAAATTACTTAACATTTTTAAAAGGATTTATTCAATTGATTTTATTCTCAAAATTATTATTATTTTTTTTGTGCTACAGCAGGATAGATAAACTCTTTAATTTGTTGTTATGTGTTTACACAGTTTGTATCTTATCCTGTTTGACTTCAGCACCAATTTCATGCTTTTCATCTAACCTAAAACTGTGGGTGATGCAGCTGTCCTGTTTTGGTCACAGCAATAATGACAACATGGACAGGTACAAGGAAAATATTTAAGGGTAAAAAGTGAATTTTACAATTTTTTTCTAAATCTCCACTGTATGATTTATTAGATGTGAGATGATAGTGATGATAGGAGATGATAATGAAGCTAGTTGAGTTCTTTTGCTTTTTTCAGTGTTGGTTTTTAAAGCTGCATAAAGTTGTTTCTGGACTTCATTAGCTTTACAAGGTTTTCTGCCATCAGACATAAAACAGACGCTGTGATTGTTTTAAAGGGGTTTGTAAGTGTCTCTGAGAAGCAGGGCGAATCCACTCTGTCTGTTTAACATTCACTCTCACTTATCATGTTGGTTTAATGGAACTTAACTTAATTTGCTTCACCACTTATTCAGCTGAGAAACATGGCGGCTGGGGGGATGGAGTTAAAGCAGAAGCCTCTGTGCAAATGACTTCGTTTTTTCAGTCTAACCTTTGACTTTACAGTTAGTCCCAACACATTTGGGTTCTTAAGAGACCCTTTTCTTTTCACAGAAACCTAAATGAAGTGCACAGTCATGTAAGAGGCAATTACTGAGAGCAGACCAGTGTTTGAAATATGGATGTACTGTTGGAACGGGATCTCATTTGTTTTCATTTAAGTTAGTGATTTAACTCAACTTGACCTCAAAGCAACTTTATTTTCCTTACACTGTGGATAATGAAGCACACAGTTCTTCAAATGTTGTTGTTTTGTCTGCAAAGGAGAGCTTGTCATCTTAGATGATGCTTTGTGTTTTTACACATCTGGAGGCAGTGGCTATCTGACCTTCAGCTGAGAAAAACGGGTGATGCAGGGCTTGGCTGATGGGAAGGCAAGCTCAGCCTCGAGGTGGTTGACATCCACTTTGATATGTCAAAGCAGGATGCAGATGCCCTCCCTGAGATTACAGATGCAGACGGAAAAGGAAATGAGATGGATAGCAGTGATAAATTTTAGCATGTGACATTTTCTTTAGTGGGGCGTTTGCATATAACCGTGCAGTGTGCATGTTTTCGCTGTTAAAATCACTGAGAGTACGCACAATTTTAATGTTGTGAGCATTTTTGATTTGCACATTTTTGAGACTAAAGTTACACTTATAATTTAATAAAAAACGAATTTCATATTGTTAAGTCGTGTTGACTACCTACTGACAATGCCAAAATGTTAGATGGGATAGAATCCTCCACACATCAGAAATACAGCAGAGCTTGTCTAATACCCAAAACCTGTTAACAACAAGTCTTATCCAGTGTTTTAACAGTATTAACAGTTTTGTGTCAGCCTGAGGGTTTGACTGAGAAAGGCAGGGAAGAGCAGAAGCAGAAGATGAAGTGATGATGATAAAAAGTAGTGATCGACCGATGTATCGGTTTACCGATATTTTCCCGATATTTAAGCATTTTTCCATAATCGGGTACCGGTTTTGTAATATCAGATTCGCCGATTTACGGCGCCATCTTGTGGCCGTTTTGAGACTTCCTCCGTCTGAGGAGATCAGTCAACAACAACTCAGTGCACAGGTAAAGTATATGTTCTACTTGCTTTGCTTTAATTAATCAACTTTATTTAAAATAACAGACATGCACAAATGAGATCTGAGACATAAATTCCTGATATAGTTTATATAATTTATGCAGCTTGTTTCTAAACAATTGAGACGAACTCATTGAGTCACGTAGTGTAATTCGTCATGTCCTGCCCCAATAAAGACGTAACTTTACATGAATTAAATAAAACAGACGTGAATGAGTGCATGTTGAAAATAAAAGCGCTGAATTTAATTCTCTATCTGTTGTATTTGCTCACCATTAGTCTAGAAGAAAAAGTTCGTTCATATTGCTTAGCAACTGACGGATGATCAGGAGGCTTAAGCACGGCCACTGAATGAAACTTTTGACAAGATTATCTTGTCTAAACACCCTAGATTATATTATCATTTACTACATAACAATTATTTCGCTAATACACATATAAATATAGCCTACCGCTTTGTGGAAATTATTTATTATCTCCATGCGCGATCGCGGTTGATTAAGTTATAGTCAAACAGCACTTTGTCAGTTGGCATTTCATGATTTAACGTTAGATTAAATTTAGATCATAAAATGCCACCTGGCAAGTGCTGTTTAACTTTATTAGATTATATAATCATTTGATTTACTACATAACCATTATTTAGTTAATACAAATCTAAATAAATGCAGCTCTGTGGAAATTATTTAATATCTCCACACGCGATCGCGGTTGAGTAGCCCAATTTATAGTTTTGTGTAAATGCATAGATAAGTTACAGCACTTTGTCAGAAAGCATTTCATGATCTAGACCGACAAAACATAATAAATAATAACCCCTGTTGGAAAATGCAATGATGTATGCCGTTTTGTTTGTTACTTTCCTGACAATGTTATATATTCCAGCTAATATTACATTTACATTTTACATTATATTTACATTACTTTACTGAATACATATTCAGTAAAGTTTTTTTTTTTTTTTGTATGCAAGGAGGGAGTGATTGTTATAAATAAAATGGTTTGTTCAGCTCATTTGTGTTGTAATAATTGTCAAAAACAGAAGTATAACAGTTAATAAATATCGGTTCTGCATATCGGTTATCGGGTACATAAACATGCAAATAATCTGTATCAGTATCGGTTATAAAAAATCAATATCGGTCAATCACTAATAAAAAGAACAGTTTATTGAATAATATTAGTTGTGTACAGTATGTTTTAATGCTCAGACTTTGTCTGAACATTACAAATCCAACAAGTGTTATTATAACAAAGCAAAAACCAGGTAGCTGCTGGAAGAGTTGTT
Organism: Chanodichthys erythropterus; assembly: GCF_024489055.1. Lineage (NCBI taxonomy): Eukaryota > Metazoa > Chordata > Actinopteri > Cypriniformes > Xenocyprididae > Chanodichthys > Chanodichthys erythropterus. The sequence continues at coordinate 5,324,313 of NC_090225.1, forward strand.
AGTGAGGCCAGCACCCTGTGGTCTGTGTGGGTCCTAACACCCCAGTATGGTGACGGGGACACTGTACTGTAACAAGCACCGTCCTTCGGATGAGACGTTAAACCAAGGTCCTGACTCTCTGTGGTCATTAAAAATCCCATGGCACTTCTCGTAAAGAGTACACTCTAAAAAAATGCTGGGTTAAAAACAACCCAAGTTGGGTTGAAAATGGACAAACCCAGCAATTGGGTTGTTTTAACCCAGCAGTAGGGTTAAATGTTTGCCCAACCTGCTGGGTAGTTTTATTTAACTCAACTATTGTTTAAAAATTATTGTATTGCTTAATTAAAATTAACCCAAAGTATGTTGGAAATGAACATTTATTAATGTTCAATGAATAATTATTAAACAATAAACATTTATTAAATTGCTTATTAATACATTTATATTAATAAACTATTAAACTATTACATTTATATTAATAAAATATTAAAGCTTATTAATAAACATTCAGCTTTTGTCTATTATTGTTGTCTCTAATTGCATCTGGTTTTTAATTTCCCAACTATTTTTGGGTTCATTTTAAGCTATAGCAATTTTTAAATAATAGTTGGTTTAAATAAAACTACCCAGCAGGTTGGGCAAACATTTAACCCAACCGCTGAGTTAAAACAACCCAATCGCTGGGTTTGTCCATTTTCAACCCAACGTGGGTTGTTTTTAACCCAGCATTTTTTAGAGTGTAGGGGTGTAACCCCGGTGTCCTGGCCAAATTCCCTCCATAGGCCCATACCAATCAATTCGATTCAATTCACATTTTTTTATATAACGCTTTTCATAATACATATCGTTTCAAAGCAGCTTTACAGAGAATGCATGGCCTCCTAATAATCCCCATCCATTGAATTGGCTCTTTCACTCTCTCTCCTCTTCACCTACAGCTGGTGTGTGGTGAGCTTATGGTTGCAAAGGGGTGGAAAGTTTCCAGTAAATTTCCAGAAACTTTCCAAGGGAACTTAACCTGGGGAATTTTGGAAATATTCCAATTTGGAAACTTAACAGAAATTTATTGGAATTTACGGGAATTAATTGGAAATTTTGGGAAATTTATACAGATTTATAATATTTTTATAAAATGTATAATTTAAAACAAATGACATTTTGTTTGGTCATAACATGTTATTTATTTGGAAACAGTTGTGTTAGCATGTTAGAATGATATCTGAAGGATCATGTGACACTGAAGGATGGAGATATGATGCTGAAAAGCTTTTATCACAGGAGTAAATTATATTTTTATGTATATCAATTATTATACCATTATTTTAAATTGTAGTTATGTTTCACAATATTACCGTTTTTTTTTATGTATTTTTGATCAAATGTGCACGTTATGGACTGGGGGAAGCACAGTGCATGCAGGGGGTGTGTCCTCAATAGCCCTGCAGTAAGTAGTGTGCCGTGTGAGGAATGTGCAGGATAAAATTGCATTAAATATGGTTGTTTTAACCAAAATTATGTTGCAAGATGTTATTTTCAACTACATTTAAGTACCCTGTTATAGGCTAACCTGCAATTTTGCAAATTCCCTGTTTATTCCCATATATTCCCATTAATTCCATTGGAAATTTTTCAGCTTTGAAAGTTCCTGGAATTTTGCAACCCTAGGTGAGCGTACTGGCGCCGTTGTACTGTGGCTGCCGTCGCATCATCCAAGTGGATGCTGCGCACTGGCGCTGGATGAGGAGAGACCCCTGATATGATTGTAAAGTGCTTTGGGTGTACAGTAGTACATAGGAAAGCGCTATATAAATGCCTCATTCATTCAAAACAATTACTGCTTTAAAATTTTTTTGAATTGTAACTTTAAGAACCTTGAAATGAAGACATTCTCTTACTCATGAAGACAAATATCCAGTGAAACCACACAATAATAAGATTAAACAACGATAGCAAGCATTGCAAGAGCGCGTAAAATAATAAGTAATATAAAATAAAAAAACTAAATGACAAAAAGGAATAATAATGGTAATAAAATGATGAATAAATAATTAAAAGATAAATTATATAAATCAAATGATAATATAAATAAGTTATTAAATGATAAATCATATGATAAATCATATCTAACTGCATAAATGACTAATGATTATAAATTATTATAAAATTAAATTGAATAAAAAAGGGAAATGAAACAACACAGATGGATGGTTGCTCTCTTAAAGTAACGCACACAAGTTGCTATTGAGAATCTCAAGATCTTTCAATATCAAGTGAAATTAGTGAACTGAAAGCACAACAAACAAACAAACAGCAATAGAGCTTTTCACAGAACAAACTTCACTTTTCTGAGTTGTTTTGCAGTGACTTAACCAACTGGTCTCAGGGTGATTTGAAGCATATGTGAAGTCAGTTCTCCTCAAGATCACACAGGTGTTATGGTGAAGTTTATCTCATAAACTATATGGACATGATGTGCCTTTCAAGCGGAGACGGAAATATCATACTTACAAATTCAGAGCACATTAATGACTGAGCTAAGTCATATTTATGATTGGAAAATTACATGATACATGAGTTGCAAAGTGTTGTGACATTGGATGGGGCATAAAATACAGTAAATAACATTGTATAATATATCTATAATAGATAATATATTTGTGTTATACTTATTTATAGCTATCTATAATATACAATGGCATGAAAAAGTATGTGAACCCCTTGCAGAATCTGTGAAAATTAGAATTATTTTAATAAAATAAGATGGATAATAAAAAATGCTTGTTATTTTTTGTTTAGTACTGTCCTGAGTAAGATAGAATTTATTAAAATAACCCCATTCATAAGTATGTGAACCATTGATTCTCAATACTGTGTGTGGTTACCTGATGATCTACGACTGTTTTTATGTTTTGTGATGGTTGTTCATGAGTCTCTTGTTTGTCCTGAGCAGTTAAACTGAGCTCTGTTCTTCAGAAAAATCCTCCAGCTCCTGCAGATTCATCAGTTTTCAAGCATTTTTGCATATTTGAACCCTTTCCAGCAGTGACTGTAGGATTTTGAGATTCAGCTTTTCACACTGAGGACAACTGAGGGACTCAAACTCAACTATTACAAAAGGTTCAAACATTCACTGATGCTCCAGAAGGAAACACAATGCATTAAGAGCCAAGGGGTGAAAACTTTTGAATTCAAATATCAAGGTAAATTGTACTTAATTTTTCTGCCGGGAAACATGCAAGTATCTTCTGTTGGTTCCGAAGGGCAGTACTAAATGAAAAACAATGATATTTAAACAAAATAAGAAAAATGTGGACATCTTCATCCTGTTCAAAAGTTTTCACCCCTCGGCTCTTTGTGTTTAATGTTTGTCTATGTTTGAATAATTGTTTTAATAGTTGTGTTTGAGTCCCTCAGTTGTCCTCAGTATGAAAACACAGATCTCAAAATCATACAGTCACTGCTGGAAAGGGTTCAAATATGCAAAAATGCTTGAAAACTGATGAATCTGCAGGAGCTGGAGGATTTTTCTGAAGAACAGAGCTCAGTTTAACTGCTCAGGACAAACAAGAGACTCATGAACAACCATCACAAAACATAAAAACAGTCGTGGATCATCAGGTAACCACACACAGTATTGAGAATCAATGGTTCAAATACTTATGAATTGGGTTATTTTAATAAATTCAGCTATTGTTTTGTAAATGCAAACATCTTTTATGTAAAATATCTTACTCAGGACAGTACTAAACAAAAAAATAACATGCATTTTTTATTATCCCTCTTATTTTATTAAAATAATTCTCATTTTCACAGATTCTGCAAGGGGGTCACATACTTTTTCATGTCATTATATAATATATCTTTATAGAGATCAGTGTGCAGAAAGCTACAGTAGGCTGTTGCGAATACTGTAATGTAGCAAAATATATTGAATGATTTTGCAAGTTTTACATGCTGTATTTTAATCATTTTAATGATACGGAATAGATGATAATTAGCATTTAATCAGTCAACTTTTATAGTTTGCTATATGTAACACAAACATTAACTTTTTATACCATGTATAAATGAGTGATAAAAATGAATAATTCTCATCCTTTTGAATTCAGATGTAGTTGGGTTTATTGTTCTCAACTTGATTCCTTTGCTTTATTTTTGATTATTTCCCCGTTTTGTTTCCAACTTGAATGCATGACTTTTTGTAATAATGAATGCCTGATTTGGAGGTTTGAGTTTTCCAGGGGCACTTGAAGTCAGTGTGATCCACCAACATTTGACAACCAGAAAGAGTCCAAATATTTTTGGTCTTCATTTTGAACTGTAAATTAATCATTTATTTTTGTGTGTGTTTTTCAGGACTATACCATCACCATGTATTTCCAGCAGTCCTGGCGCGATAAGCGTTTGTCCTACACCGGGATCCCTCTAAATCTTACTTTGGATAACCGAGTGGCTGATCAACTCTGGGTGCCTGATACTTACTTCATAAACGACAAGAAATCTTTTGTTCATGGGGTCACAGTGAAGAACCGCATGATCCGTCTGCATCCTGATGGGACTGTGCTCTACGGTCTCAGGTCAGAGAGTTTGTGTGTGTGTCTTGTTTTTTTTATTTTATTTTTCTTATTTGTACTTTTTTAAAGTATTTTTTGTCTCACTTTTTCTCTCTCTCATGCATTAGATTAATGTTTGTCTCTTTTGCGTACATGCATCTATACATTTATCTCTGTCGGCATGTGTATGCTGTATTTTTGGCTGACCCTATTCCCCTGGCTGTCCTGATGTTGCTTTTTTAGAATTTAAAGCCCAGTGAGAGATGCGTATCCTGTCTCAGTCAGGGAATATGGGTTCTGTTTACCAAAGAAAGATGAGGCTGTCTCTGTCCGGATTGAACCAGGCTATTTGTTAGCATTCACTAATTGGCAAAAGGGGAGATCAGTTTGAAGTGTCTTAACAGGTAGCAGTCCTGTCATGTGAGGAAGATCCATTTAGATCTGCTCTGATGGATAGATCCGTTTAGATCCACTCTGATGGACAACAACAACAACAACAACAACAAAAAAACTCCCTAAGACTTCCTAGCTCATCCATCCAGATGGCAAAATTCTCTGTCTTTACTGTTATTTCTATTCCTTATGTTCTATTTTTATTATTCTTCTTTATGTAAAGCACTTTGAATTACTATTGTGTATGAAATGTGCTATACAAATAAAATTGCCTTGCCTAATTAGCAAGAGCACAGTCCAGATCTGGACCCTGATTGGTTTCATTCAGACATTATTATAATTATAACTTGTAAAGAGAACACAAAATGTAAGTCATGAGTAAATTATGTTCTCTTCTGTTTATATGTTTGGGGGTTGTAATCAGGGCTTGACAAATGTGGGTGGATTTCAGCAGTGGCATGTAACAGTCACTCCTACACTCCTACTAGCCACTTTGGCAGGTTGAATTTTATATATAGTCTAGTATATATATATATATATATATATATATATATATATATATATATATATATATATATATGTCTTTTAAAAATGCATCTGAAATAATAAATAAAGTGCAATGTAGTGTTTTCAGAAATATAGATTTACCGAAACATATCACTGCTGAAATATCTGAAATGCTTCCAATACTAATTTTCCGCAGAATAGATCATGATACCAGCTTTGGTTTCTCATCTCTCCAACAGCAAGTTGACACACAAACCCACCTCCCCTCACTCACTCTTTCATTTGCTCCAGATGAATATTGTTGGTTTTACAGGACTTTTTTTCAATTTTTGTTCTCACACCCAAAGTGAGTGCACATAAAGCCGCCTTTCAGTACTGAGTTATTTTTCGCTGCTTATTGTGCTTAAACAGTCAAATACACACAAAATAATGTCCAAATGCTAGTCCTGGCAAATATATTTACGGAAACACAGTCAGTTTTAAGTGAACGTAAACAGTTGAGAAAGACAAACAGTGTAATGGATCTGTGCGCCAGGTCTTAAAGTGAAAGCAGCCTAATATACCTGCTGTCAAATTATGAGATAATACTAAAATATCTAGATGGCAGATTTTCCACATGGTATCAATGTCACAATTGTGGCCAGTGAAAATGCTGAGTGGTTAGAGATGCACCGATAATAATTTCGATGCCGATAGTGATTATTCAGAATGATATCCGCCGATGCGATACCAATACTGATAGTTTGGTTTTTTTTTTTTCAGAAAAAAAAATAACCTCTCCCGAATGATGTTGCAAACTATACAGGGAACCCCTCATTTTGTACACACCAATATTAGAGGTTACAATTAACAACAGAGGTATTATATTCAGCAGCTGTTTATTTTCAGATATAATAATTACACTTAAATAAAAACTCAAATGTATTCCCAAGGTATACATTTCATAAGCCTTTTTTGTCTTCATGGCAAATTTACACAAACATATAATTAACAGTAAATAAGCTCATCTCTAGTGTTTATTATATATAGATAGCTGGAACTGTGAACATTGGAAAACATTCCTGAGATAAATGTGACATGATGTGACACATTATTCATAAGCTGTTTTATTGACGTCTTTCTGTGGTTAAAACACAAATAAAGATTACATGAGACATGATACATCCCGGTAAGTTGAAGGGCTACTATATCTTTCAACATACCTTTGATGTTTATGCATGTTTTTCAAGATATAACTTGTATTGAAGAGGAAGAAAAGACTCGCGCTCTGCACTGCCACCTGAGCTGAGGCATTACAGCGATCTGACACGTCACATTTAAGAGCGTCAACTCTATTTATTGTTTGAATTTCATGATAAAATGGACAGATTTTGAAAGCTGAAACTTTTATTCTTATCAGAAGTAACAAAGCACAAAGCTTTTTGCGATTTTTGGATGGGAGGCGCTACAAATAATATTTGATGTATGAAAAAAAAATGCAGACCTGGCAACCCTGGCTTGAACTACGGGTGATTAATAGGGTCAAAAAGAGCCTGCTTTAACGTCACTATTTTTAAGCTGTTAATGCATTAAAATTCAACACAAGAGTGATTTTCTTCACACCCAGTATGTATGAGTTTTTCCTCACCAGTTTGATTGACAGGATGCAATCAGCCCTGATCATCAGCAGTTTTTAAACAATCGGCATATTAGATTGATTTCTGAAGGATCATGTGACACTGAAGACCAGTACAATGACAACCAAGGCTTGACATTAACTGTGGTTAGTGGTTTTCCAAAGTTACTAGTAGAGATGCATCGGCCAACAATCGGTATCGGCCAATAGTGATAATAATAGTCTGGTCGATACCGATTGTTGGCCGATGCATCGGTGCATCTCTACTAGTAACTTTGGAAAACCATTAACCACAGTTAATGTCAAGCTTTGGTTGTCATTGTACTGGTCTTCAGTGTCACATGATCCTTCAGAAATCAATCTAATATGCTGATTTGCTGCTCAAGAAACATTTCTGACTATTATCAATGTTGAAAGCAGTTGTGGTGCTTCAGATTTTGTGGAAACTGTGATTCTTTTTTCTTTTTATTCCTTGATAAATAGAGAGTGCATTACATTATAAATGACTTTACTGTCACTTTTAGTCAATTTAATGCTTGCATGGTGAATAAAAGTTTTAATTTCCTTTCAAAAAATAAATCTTATTGACACCAAATTTGAAATCTTTTCTTGTTTTAAGTGCAAAATCTCTCTACATTCGGTTAGATTTATGCTAAAAGACAAAAAACGATTTGTCGAAAAATAAACAAGCCTTAATATCTTTAGTTTAGCTTCTATTATTGTTACTTTAAGCAAAAAAGAAAACATTAAAGGAAAATATTGATCGATTAAAGTCAAGATTCATGTCTTTCTGCAGAGGAAAAGCTGCAGTCCTACACTTCAGTGCAGAGTTTGATGTGCAGCTTTGTCAGACCGATATTCCCTCTCTCTCTCCATCTTTCTCAATACTGTATAATTTATATCTAATGTACTATGCCTGAGAGGTATGGGCATGTGCTGCTCTACAGCGGTGTGCACCTATGAGTGTGTGTCTATAAATATATGTGATCACTGATTAGATAACAGAAAAACAATACGGAGTATAATAAGGTGTTTTTGTGGGGGTGGATATACCCGTACATGTATACAGTGTGTTTATGTTGCGTTTGTCAGTAGAAAGTGCTTTATACCCATCCAGGACTGCAGAACGAAGCAATTCCATCATAAGTTGTCAAAAAGTGAGGCAGTCACGCACTGAAAGGCCACCGCGTGTGTTTCTGTGTTAATTAAAGCTCAATGTAATTAAGATCCAGCCAGAGGCATTTCAGAGAGGGGCTGCAGACATGACTGAGACAGCGTTAAGGCAATTACACAGGAGAGGAATATAACACAAGAGTGATATAAGGAACACAGTGTGTCTGCAGTGTTATTTCACCAGCAGCTTGTGAGAGAACCTTTAAATGACACGTGAATGAACAATAAACAAATATTACTGTGCATCACCATGCAATTACTTGCTACATCTATTTTACTTAATTGTGGTTAATTGGGAGATGCTTACATTTGTTATTTTGTTATATGAATAAGTACACGTGTGCTTGTCAAATTGATATTAATTCAGCTTGAATTAAAGTTCTGCCAAGCTTTCCTGAGCAGCCATAGCTTTGAATATAAATCTCATTACAGGTGGAAGCAGGTGGCTGTAACACCATCTGCTCTTAAATACTTACCTCTTCTGACATCTGGACAAAGTTCAATTTTTTCTGAAATAATCAGTATGTTTGATCAGTCAAACTCACTAACAAACTTCCTATTACTGTAGACCTTCTAAACAACTGCTCAATTGTAATAGTTTCGTGTTGTGTTGTTTTTCACTTCATATCTGTAGGATAACTACCACAGCTGCATGTATGATGGATTTGCGCAGATATCCGCTGGATGAGCAGAACTGCACGCTGGAGATCGAAAGTTGTAAGTGTTGTTCACTGATTATCCATTAACAATCATGACTAGCACAGATGGCTTGATTGCATATTCACAATTAATCATGTATATGAGTTAGTGTTGTTTAACGTACTGACCGCGATAGCAAGTCAGTACTGAAATTTTGAAAATGTGGTTCTTTGAGTGCTGTTGAGCAGATTCGTAAACACCTCTGATTGGCCTTTGTGTTTATGCGCTTATCAGATATGTCTGTGATTGGCTACAAAAGAAAGCACATGGAAATGTTTGAATTTGAAAGTGTTTAGAAAGCGGTGTTTAGAAAGACGGTCCGCTGATAGACGCCTGCTTTCAAACACTCCCGTGTGTATCTGTGTAAGCACTTGGTGAAGAACGACACTGATGTCTGTTTACAACATGTTTTTGAAGTGTTGATCATTGTAGCCAATCACAGACATATCTGTTGAGCGCATAAACACAAAGGCCAATCAGAGGTGTTTAAGAATCCGCTTAACAGTGCTTAAAGCATCACATTATTAGCTGAGAAAACAATATGAAGATTATTCAACGTCATTATAGTATCATTAAAGGGTGAGTTCACCCAAAAATGAAAATAATGTCATTTATTACTCACCTTCATGTCGTTCCACACCCGTAAGACCTTCATTCATCTCCGGAACACAAATTAAGATATTGTTGATGAAATCCGATGGCTCAGTGAGGCCTCTATTGACAGCAATGCCATTGAAAATCTCAAGATCCATAAAGGTACTAAAAACATATTTAAATCAGTTCATGGGAGTACAGTGGTTCAATATTAATATTATAAAGTGACGAGAATACTTTTTGTGCTCCAAAAGAACAAAATGCTGACTTTTCAACAATATAGTGTGATGGGCCGATTTCAAAACATTGCTTCGCAGCTTTACGAATCGAATCAGTTATTCGGATCTTCTATCAAACGGCTTAACTGCTGAAATCACGTGACTTTGGTGCTTCGAATCACTGATTCGATTCATAAAGCTTTATTTAGTTTTTTTTGGGCACACAAAAAGTATTCTCGTCGCTAAATAATATTAAGGTAGAACCACTGAACTCACATCAACTGTTTTAAATATGTTTTTAGTACCTTTATGGATGTTGAGAGTTTCAATGGCTTTGCTCTCAATAGTGGAACGACATGAGGGTGAGTAATTAATGACAGAATTTTCATTTTTGGGTGAACTAACCCTTTAAATAGACTAAAAGTTGCTTTTCAATTTTTCAAAATTTTTTTTTTTAGTTTTCTTATCATTGCACACAAGCCTTTCATGGGTAATTCATTTTACAATTGAGTTTGTTAAACCGTCCAGGGGTGCGTTTACCAAAAACATAATTTTCTGAAGTTCAGTAGTTACCAATATAGTTCAAAGGTTCAACATTTCCCAAAAACAAAAGTCCAGTGATCATTTACAAACAGCATCACAAAGTCGTGTGATTGGAACCACAGCTCTTAGTTAGGCGCATAGTTTATATTTAGTATGGCATGCGGACCTAAGTAGATCATGCTCTTAAGTGCAATCTATCATATATGCAAATTACATTCTACGTCTTTTCGTTTGAAGAAAGAAAGCGCTGTTTTTGAAGAGTGCATTGGGCGAATGTGCTCTAGAATACTGGGGAACCCTGGAGTGAACCTCCAACTGAATCAAACATCTGGAATTAAAGCAAAACCACAAAGAACAAATTGGCGAAGTAGTACAGCAATAATCTGACAATAATTCAACTCCACCACCTGCATGACTATGTCATTAATGACAGTTCTTTATTGTTGAACAAATGTGGTTTGAACTACAGATATGCAACAAAGTTACCATGGTTTCAGGAAAACGCTTGACTGGCTACTGTTCTTAATTTTTGCAATAATTAATCATACTATGGTAGTTAAAGGGTTAGTTCACCCAAAAATGAAAATTTTGTGATTAATGACAGTAATTTTCAAAAATGAAAATTACTGTCATTAATTATATCAGTGAGACCTTCGTTCATCTTCAGAACACAAATGAAGATATTTTTAATGAAATCCGAGAGCTTTCTGTCCCTCCATAGAGGGACAGATGCAACTACCACTTTCAAGGTGGAGAAAGGCAGGACATACATCATTAAAGTAATCCATGTGACTCCAGTGGTTTAACCTCAATTTTATGAAGCGACACGAGTGCTTTGTTTGCGCAAAAAAACATAATTTACCACTTTATTTTAATTACGTATATCACATCCTCTTCAGCATCTTGTGCCATGATTGTTACATTAAGACATCATGTCAAGACACACGTCTTGAGCATTGAGCATGTCTTCTGCATTTTGCAAGTTACATGTGTTTCATCTCAACGTTTTTTTAACTCAAGATCACATCCTTTGTGAATGGCTTCACATGAGAGGAGGTAAATAAAGTTAGTAATTTCTCCTCAGGTAGGAACATGGGTCAGGGGGCATGATTAATTGTGTTAGTTTTTTTCGCATTATTCTTTATATAATATAAAACATTTACAGTCCTAAAATATGTATAGAAAGAGTGAATGCAAAAAGACCACATTTTCACTGAAAGCATTATAAAGATGTATGATTTTCTTTATTGCATGTAGTTGCAAGTAACTGTTGCATGACAATGCAGCAAAAAAAACAAAAACGGTGCAATTAGTTATATAATGCTCATACATGCATCATTCATTTATCAGGAAAAATACCTGCAGAGAATATAGCTGTGCTGACTAATCTCTCTGTTTCATCTTTCCCAGTCTCTGCTACTGTCTAACTCTCTGTCACTCTTTCTTTTTGCTCTCTTTCATCTCTTCTCCTCATCTCTTTTGCACTTTGTCTCTCTCGGGGTGACAGACAGTGTTTGTAATTGCGCGTCTTCTCTGTTGGGCAGACAGCTGTAGCTCTGTGAGGCTGCTGTCATGTCAGAGCTCTGAGATGCATATCACAGCATGAAGGAGAAACCTCAACACTAACATCACAGCTGACATAAAACATGTCGCTTTCACGCGGCAAACATAAATCATGTCACCTTCACCACATTCTCATCATCCATGGGACTGGACAAGATCAGACTCACCTTTATGTAGACAAAAATACTTTAGACAAATAAGTTATTAGTTAATTACTAATAGTTATTAGTAGTTAATAGTTCACCCAAAAATTCACATTGTGTCATCATTTACTCACCCTCATTTTGTTTCAAACCTGTATTACTTTTGGTCTTCTGTGGAATATAAAAGAAGATATTTTGAAGATTTTTGGTTACCAAAATTCAAAGTTGGGAATTTAACTTTTGGAATATTGCATCAAACATTTGCGAATAAAGCACTGTTTGCATCCATTGAGTCGAAGAGAACAAAATAGTCAATTCCTGGTAAACTAGCGCTAAATACCACTAAGAAAAATGGAAGTTGCTGCAGTAGAAGCCATTGTTTATACAAATTTTTGTGTATAATAAATTATTTGTGCCTCATATCTCATATGATATCATGCATTCAGATGGCTGCTGTCTGTGAACACAATCGTGAGAGGCGCTTCTGGGAGGGAATTAAACTTAACCACTTTAACAATAGACTTTGCTCAGGCATTACAGAAAACAGCATTTCATATGCTGTTGAAGAGACGGCGCCAACTCCTGCGAGGACTTCAGAAGACGCAATCATCTGGATCAACATGCACATTGCACAATTTCTATATCCTAATTATTGTTAATGTAATTCATTTTTCAGGAGCTCATTGCTTCTACGTTCAGTTAAACTGCTAACAGTGATTGTAAATTAATTGCCTAAATTATTACATTATTTGCTAAATGCATTCTTTAAATTGTAATGTTGACATGCATTCTCTGTAAAGCTGCTTTGAAATGATATGTATCGTGAAAAGTGCTATACAAATAAATGTGAATTGAATTGAATGCTGTGCAACGAGATCCTTCCGCTGGTTGGTCCAGTTATGCCATCCCATTGCAAAGTCACGTCTTCTTTAAAGCGCATCAAGGAATTTATTAGGTAAAAATGTTACCATCATACATTCTATGTCTATCCTACACATTTGAGCAAATATGTTTTTATGCACATTTTTAGAATCTATTCACATCTTGGCGTTTCCTACGGAAGAGGATTAGGGCCAAGCAATAATAAAAAAATAAAACCATCTCGAGATTAAAGTTGTTAAATTTTGAGAAAAAAAGTCTAAATAAAATGTTGAGAATAAACTCATTAAATTACTAGAAAAAACTCGTTAAATATCAAGAAAAAAGTCGAGATAAAATGTTGAGAATAAACCCGTTAAATAACGAGAAAAAACTTGTTAAATTTCGAGAAAAAAGTCGAGATAAAATGTTGAGAATAAAGTCATTAAATTATGAGAATAGTCATTAAATTACGAGAAAAAAGTTGATAAATTATGAGTAAAAATTCGTAATTTAACGAATTTGTTCTTGTAATTTAATGACTTTTGTCTCGTAATTTAATGACTTTATTCTCAACATTTTATCTCGACTTTTTTCTCGAAATTTAACACCTTTTCTTGTAATTTAACAAATTTGTTCTCGTAATTTAACGACTTTTTTCTCGTAATTTAATGACTTTATTCTCAACATTTTATCTAGACTTTTTTCTCGAAATTTAACGACATTTTTGTCATTAATTTAACAAATTTGTTCTCATAATTTAACAACTTTTTTCTCGTAATTTAATGACTTTATTCTCAACATTTTATCTTGACTTTTTTCTCAAAATTTAACGACATTTTTCTCATAATTTAACAAATTTGTTCTCATAATTTAAAAACTTTTTTCTTGTAATTTAATGACTTTATTCTCAACATTTTATCTCGACTTTTTTCTCGTAATTTAACGAGTTTTTTCTCAACATTTTATCTCAACTTTTTTCTTGAAATTTAACGAGTTTTTTCTCGTAATTTAACGAGTTTATTCTCAACATTTTATCTCAACTTTTTTCTCGAAATTTAACGACATTTTTTTCATAATTTAACAAATTTGTTCTCATAATTTAACAACTTTTTACTCGAAATTTAACGACATTTTTCTCATAATTTAACAAATTTGTTCTCATAATTTAACAACTTTTTCCTCGGAATTTAATGACTTTATTCTCAACATTTTTTCTCGACTTTTTTCTCGAAATTTAACGACATTTTTCTCATAATTTAACAAATTTGTTCTCATAATTTAACAACTTTTTTCTTGTAATTTAATGACTTTATTCTCAACATTTTATCTCGACTTTTTTCTCGAAATTTAACAACTTTTCTTGTAATTTAACAAATTTGCTCTCGTAATTTAACAGCATTTTTCTCATAATTTAACAAATTTGTTCTCATAATTTAACAACTTTTTTCTCGGAATTTAATGACTTCATTCTCAACATTTTATCTCGACTTTTTTCTCGAAATTTAACAACTTTAATCTCGAGATGGTTTTATTTTTTATTATTGCTTGGCCCTAATCCTCTTCTGTAGTTTCCATCCAGCAGGGGTTTTTTTTTTTTTTTTGCAATATCCCAAAATGCGCATAAAAATAGGTGGATGGAAACATAGCTATTGACTTCCATTTTATGGTTAAAGAGATTATGCAACAATACAACATTTTATGTGATTTTAATTGGTACAGTCAATACAGTGGAAGAGGAACAGGCCAAAAACCTTTTGGAACAGTCATGGGACACGAGAGTGTACCCTTTATTGTCACAAATCCAGAGGCCCTGTTTCCACCTGGTATTAAGATGGTCGATCGGATTACAAGAAGACGAAGGAGACACCTTCCTGTTAACACCTGGTATTTTAATCCGTCTCTTTTGTCCACTTTCAACCACTTCTGTCCTGATTTCTTTGCGTGGAGAGTCTATGGTCAGGTAAATGCAGGGGCTTTTTCAAATCTTTTGATCCAATGGACAAAATAAGCTTGTGCAATTTACATATTAATGCACCCGGAGATGGAGGAAAAATATATGGAGAGCTGTGAGTGTGTGTTAGAAATCAGGAATGGTGAGATAGCATTGTGCTTGATATGTTTTCATCTTCAAACCAAACTTTGGTCTTCAGCCGGCAAAGTTTAAATCCCGTCTGGCTGGCGTGCTTCCCATAATGTTTATACATTAAATCAGTAGGCGGTCTTTTGTGGCTGTTCGAACACATTCAGCCACATGAGCATTTACACTACGAAAGCAATGTATGCGTTTTCAACTACCTCTGGAAGTGGTCGAAAGTGGACAAGGTCAATGTTTTACACCCTGTTTACACCTGTATTTAGTGTCATCTACTTGTGATCCGATCGTCTTAATACCAGGTGGAAACAGGGTCAGCTGACGGGCAATTTCAGACTCAAACATTAAAGAGAAGAGGACTGGGAAGAGTAGACCTTCATGAGGATTATCTCTGTGCTTCAGTCACTCAGGAGTCTAGACTGATGTTTCTTTTGATTGGACTTAATGAAGAACAGGGAGAATTGACTATCGTAATACTTTATCCTCTAATTAAGCTTTAATGTTCTGCAGTACTGTGCTCTCCTGGAGATAAGCACGGAGAGTCTGCAGGGACAATCTTGTCAGTTAGACCTGGACCTCTCAGAGAAGTGTTCTCAATCACATGCTGATTTACACCACTGACAACACAGACTGTGGGAACGTGAGAGAGGCAGCTTTCCCTTTGAGCCAGCATGCTGTTTTGTGTATTTCTGAATGTTTCTGTCCTTCTTTTGTTTCTCAGATGGCTACACTACAGATGACATTGAGTTCTACTGGCAGGGAGGAAGTTCAGTGACGGGGGTGGACAACATTGAGCTGCCGCAATTCTCTATTATTGATTATAAAACACTGTCTAAGAAAGTTGTGTTTGCCACAGGTACAGTGCACTCCCTGCATATTCATGAGATGAATAGACTTTCTTTTGAGATGAGTCAGCCCTCCTTGGTACTGTATGTCAAGTTTCTTTCAGTTTACATCAATCCAAAAATGATTCATTAACATATAGTTGTTTTTTATTTGTAGGCACAGAAATTCAAAAGTGTATCTATAATTAGGGCTACACGGTATATCGTTTTAGCATCGATATTTCCGTTTTCTTTACTAGTGTATTTGTGTTTGAACTAGGGTGACCATATTTCTCATGGCAGAATAAGGGAGGGGTGGGCAATATAACCATTTTATTTGTAATATGAGAGATGATTGTTATATAAAAAAGAAATTTACAAACAATACAACAAATACAATAGAGATACAAATTAAATAAACTTGTTTTCAGATACAGTAGGTTTATTTACCATGTATACATTTATATTTTGTAACATATTTTGTTGTTTGTTTAACATTAATGACAGACAAATATTTAAGAATGTCCCTTTAAGAATTCATAGATGTAATATACTGACCAGTTTTCACCATAGACTGTAAGGTTTTCACCCACCTGTTTACATGCATTTAAGCCATAACCGACTGTATTTACATGAGATACTCCACACTATGGACATTTTGGCAACTATGTGTGCATTTGACCATTCAGGTGCAATGATAACTGATCGCGCGCTGTCTGAAAGAACTGGGATCGCACGCAAGGAAAGAGAGAGAGAGAGAGCGCTTCTGGTGTGTGTCTAGCGTTATTCCGCCTATCCCGCCTTCACTAATGGCAAGTTAATCGATAACGAATTGTGATTGGATGGTAATTTTATTCTATGATGAATTTGATTGGTCTGTTCTCACGTGACAGAGCACTACTACTACTCGTGCTATTGGTCAAAACGAAATTTTAGGCAAAACATGATTTTTTTCTTAATAAGTCGGGACACTAAAAATAGAGCTAAAATACAGGACTGTCCCAGGAAAAATGGGACGTCTGGTCACCCTAGCTTGAATGGACACATATACGCAGAATTGTGTCAAAATGCCTGTCCTGGCGAGTGTCATTGTTAACACGGTCAAAAGTAAACAATAAAAAAAGAAAACGGATGCATATTGGATCCATGCCTTAAAGTGACAGCAGCCTAACAGTCTTTAATGTTCTTAAAGTGACAGCAGCCTAATATTCCTGCTGCTGTCTGTGTCATTGTTAACCAAACAACAAAATACAAAGAGAAAATCACTTTTTGTAGCTTTAACAAAGATGAATTATTTTTAATTTATACAGTGAAGACTATCCAGTGCTATTTTTCATTTTATTCAATTTCTGTACCTGAATGCTGTTAGACTTACCTGAAGACCATAAAGCACTATTTCATTTGTATCTTTGTTCTATAGTGTTTATCTGTGCTTGTAATTTGTTTATTTTGTAGATTCACTCCCCTACAAAGTCACCCCAATCATTCTAGAATGATGAATTCTTTCCAAATAGAGCTATTCAAGTCATTTGGGGAAATTTCCCAATATACATCACAGAGAAACAAAATATTGCAATGTCAGGTTTTTTTTCAGTATTGTGCAGCCCTTGCTGTAATACTGTTCTGATGTGAACAAAATTATGCAGTATGCTGCTACATAATGTCTGGTCCAGTTTGCAGCTTATTTTCGTCCAGACCCGCCCATTTTGATAGAAATTGGTCTGACTGACATGCTAAACAATCAACCACAGTTTGTTTTAGTAAATCTGAAACAGATAGATGCCACATTAATCGACCAGTGCAGAAAAAGCTCATTCGAAAATGGACTGACAGTCTCCACAGTTTAACAAACGCATGCATATACACCATTCAATTTGGGGTCGCTAAAAAAAATGTTTTTGAAAGAAAATAATACTTTTATTGACACTAAAGACTGGAGTAATGGCTGATGAAAATTCTGCTTTGCCATCAAATTACATTTTAAAATATAAAATAGAAAACAGTTGTTTAAACTGTCATAATTTGTCACAATATTACTCAATATTACTCTTTTTTTTTTTAAAGAAGCTTGTTTCCGCCACAGAATAAAAAAAAATAAAATATAATTGCGACTTTTTTTCCTCACAATTGTGAGATATAAACTCGCAATTCTGACCTTATAACTGGCAATTGCGACTTTATATCACGCAATTCTGACTTTGTAACTTGCAATTGCGACTACATCACGCAATTCTGACTTTGTAACTCGCAATTGCGACTACATCACGCAATTCTGACTTTATAACTCACAATTGTGACTTTATTTCACGCAATTCTGACTTTGTAACTTGCAATTGCGACTACATCACGCAATTTTGACTTTGTAACTCGCAATTGTGACCATATCACGCAATTCTGACTTTGTAACTTGCAATTGCGACTACATCATGCAATTCTGACTTTGTAACTTGCAATTGTGACTTTATTTCACGCAATTCTGACTTTGTAACTTGCAATTGCGACTACATCACGCAATTTTGACTTTGTAACTCGCAATTGTGACCATATCACGCAATTCTGACTTTGTAACTTGCAATTGCGACTTTGTCACGCAATTCTGACTTTATAACTCACAATTGCGACTTTATTTCACGCAATTCTGACTTTGTAACTTGCAATTGCGACTTTGTCACGCAATTCTGACTTTATAACTCACAATTGCGACTTTATTTCACGCAATTCTGACTTTGTAACTTGCAATTGCGACTACATCACGCAATTTTGACTTTGTAACTCGCAATTGTGACCATATCACGCAATTCTGACTTTGTAACTTGCAATTGCGACTTTGTCACGCAATTCTGTCTTTATAACTCACAATTGCGACTACATCATGCAATTCTGACTTTGTAACGCGCAATTGTGACCATATCACGCAATTCTGACTTTGTAACTTGCAATTGCGACTTTGTCACGCAATTCTGACTTTATAACTTGCAATTGCGACTTTATTTCACGCAATTCTGACTTTGTAACTTGCAATTGCGACTACATCATGCAATTCTGACTTTATAACTCACAATTGCGACTTTATTTCACGCAATTCTGACTTTGTAACTTGCAATTGCGACTACATCATGCAATTCTGACTTTATAACTCACAATTGCGACTTTATTTCACGCAATTCTGACTTTGTAACTTGCAATTGCGACTACATCATGCAATTCTGACTTTATAACTCACAATTGCGACTTTATATCACACAATTCTGACTTTGTAACTCGCAATTGTGACCATATCATGCAATTCTGACTTTGAAACTCACAATTGTAAACTACATCATGCAATTCTGACTTTGTAACTTGCAATTGCGACTACATCACGCAATTCTGACTTTATAACTCACAATTGCGACTACATCATGCAATTCTGACTTTGTAACGCGCAATTGTGACCATATCATGCAATTCTGACTTTGTAACTTGCAATTGCGACTACATCACGCAATTCTGACTTTATAACTCACAATTGCGACTTTATATCACGCAATTCTGACTTTGTAACTTGCAATTGCGAATGCATCATGCAATTCTGTCTAACTCACAATTGCGACTTTATATCACGCAATTCTGACTTTTTCTTACAAATGTGAGTTAACATTTTATCAGAATTGCGTGATATAAAGTCACAATTGCGAGTTATAAAGTCAGAATTGTGAGATATAAACTCGCAGTTCTGACTATAACTAGAAATTGCGACTTTATATCATGCAATTCTGACTTTGTAAATCGCAATTCTGATAATAACATGCAATTCTGAGAAAAGTCATAATTGTGAGATAAAAAAGTTGCAATTACCTTTTTTATTTTTTATTCAGTGACGGAAATGAGTTTCCATAGTTTTTACTGTATTTTTGGTCGAATAAATGCAGCCTTATTGAGCACAAGAGACTTCAGTGATTTAACTTCTTTCAAAAAAATCTTACCAACCCCAAACTTTTGAATGAATTATTGCTGTGTGTTTAAATTACTGAACTGTTTGTGTACAGAACAGGACTAATCACAAAAGGTGAAATGACAACCAAATTTACCTGCAGTGTGCAAGTGTCATTTGTGTACTTCACTGACCCAAAATACTTTCATTTCTCACTTTCAGGGTCATATCCTCGTCTGTCTCTCAGTTTTAAACTGAAGAGAAACATTGGGTATTTCATCCTGCAGACCTACATGCCTTCAACACTGATCACCATCCTGTCCTGGGTCTCCTTCTGGATCAACTATGATGCTTCAGCTGCAAGAGTTGCTCTAGGTGTGTGTGTTTGTGAGACCACCTAATACTTCACAGAAACCAAAGACACGTACATTCAGTGCACTTTTTCAACACCTCACTTTCCCCTCTTCTTAAATTAACAGTTGATGTCAACCATTTTCTAAATAAGCTTTTTCAAACATTGTAATAATGACTCCTTTTAGGAATCACCACCGTTCTGACAATGACTACAATCAACACTCATCTTAGGGAGACTTTACCCAAGATCCCTTATGTGAAAGCCATTGACATCTATCTGATGGGCTGCTTCGTCTTTGTGTTTCTGGCTTTGCTCGAATATGCTTTCGTCAACTACATATTCTTCGGCCGTGGTCCACATTTACAGAAGAAAGTGGCAGAAAAAGCTGCAAAAAGCAAGAATGAGAAGAGTAACAAAGTTCAGGTGGGTTATTGACTAGCTCTATGTTTACACTAAGTATTTTTTTTAATCGATACAGTAGAGGTATTGGACTTCATACTATTAGATAGATTACCTTTGCCGTCATCTAACATTCACAAGTTAACTCTTTCCCCGCCATTGATGAGTTATCTCATCTTTTATGAGAAAACACTTTTTTACAGCTCTCCGTGTTTTCACTGTTATAAGGTAGGGGGCGCTATTACACATCTTCTGAAAGAGTACTGAATCTCCTGATCAAACACAGGCGAAGAAGATGCAGAAACATTCGATAGCACATGTAATCACATGCATAAGTAAAATAACATGATCATCAACATTAGCCAGCATATAAATCAAAACTGTCTAATGTTACCAAATGAAATATTGACCCAGGATGAGCTATAGGACAGTGATGCTTTAGGGGTTTTGATGGACTCAATCTACTCCATCTGTGTTTCAATCATCGTTCTGAATCTGATCCAGATGTAGTCTTTGACAAAACATGATTTTCTCAGCTTTTAGCTCAAAATGTTTTTTTTTTTGTTTTGTTTTTTGTTTTTAATGAAACTTAACCATATTCAAGTGTTGATAAAAAGAAATGCATGAAGCTAGAATAAAACTGGGTTTTTTTGTTTGTTTGTTTAAAAGCTTATTTTTATTTAAAAGCTTGTTTTTTTATATATTGTTCAGATATTCATACAACAAAATATTCTGGGGGCCATGAAATATTTGTGAAAATTATCAAAAAACGCTGGCGGTGACTGGCAACATTAAAAAATAAATAAATAAACAAAAACTGACGGAGAAAGAGTTAATTTTTAAAAACACTGATTTAATAACACTGCTAAATGTAATATTTAACAAATCTGATATATATTTTTATTATAATACATTATATTATACATTATAATGTGGTGATGCCTAAATTTACTTTCAGCATTTGGATTTTAGTTTTTAGTGTTTTATTAACTGTTGTTATTGTTAACTTATTTCAACAAAATTGTTGGCCAAAACATAAAAATATTAATGTCTTATCAGCATTGGCCAGAATTTTAATATTGATTAATCTATTAATTCTATTTATTTCTTTTTCCATAAAACTTTTTAGTGAGAAAAATCACTTTTATTTACTCAAACGCAGTTTTATTCCTTCTTTTATATTAATAAAGGTTGATGTCCATGGAAACATTCCCCTGACAAACCTTGATCTGCGCCTTAGTGGGGCAGAGATGTTAGGTGCTCTTGGGGACCCGAGGAACACCATGTTCTCCTATGACAGTGCCAGCATCCAATACCGTAAGCCCCTTACAGGTCGGGACCTCTATGGCCGGCCCACTGCCTCTCTCGAGAGGCCAATGGCACAAAAAAAGAGTCATCTTAAGAGGCGAGCCGCTCAGCTGAAGGTGAAGATTCCAGACCTGACAGATGTGAACGCCATTGACAAGTGGTCACGTGTCATCTTTCCAATCACCTACACCTTCTTTAACTTAGTATACTGGCTGTATTATGTCCACTAGGGAGCAGCACTAACTTGACCCAGGCATTCACACATCAGGTCAGGCTCTCTTACTCTCCTTGAGGTTTTGACTGTCAGTCAGACAGGAGGAAGAGGTGCTTTCTGTAGGTAGCCCTTCTCTGTAAATTATTAAACTATAAAAACTATATAATATAAACCTGTATTATAATTTTTAAATAAGAGAAAAAAAAAAGTTAAAATGACTGCCAAACTTTTACTGCTTAATGTAGATTGTCATAAATACTCATTTAAAATTGACACTGGATTTTTGCACTTTGCTTCTGTAGGATCCATTTCACTGACTGCAGGAAGTGCAACATCACAATGGAAAGAAATTAGGCTTTTCTTAGCTAATGACTGCACTGCACATCTACTGTTGGTCAGGCTTGAATCTGTAAACCAATATTTGGAAGTTCATCTTGCATACAGTGGCATGAAAAAGTATGTGAACCCCTTGCAGAATCTGTGAAAATTAGAATTATTTTAATAAAATAAGAGGGATAATACAAAAATGCATGTTACTTTTTGTTTAGTACTGTCCTGAGTAAGATATTTTACATAAAAGATGTTTGCATTTACAAAACAATAGCTGAATTTATTAAAATAACCCCATTCATAAGCATTTGAACCATTGATTCTCAATACTGTGTGTGGTTACCTGATGATCCACGACTGTTTTTATGTTTTGTGATGGTTGTTCATGAGTCTGTTTGTCCTGAGCAGTTAAACTGAGCTCTGTTCTTCAGAAAAATCCTCCAGCTCCTGCAGATTCATCAGTTTTCAAGCATTTTTGCACATTTGAACCCTTTCCAGCAGTGACTGTAGGATTTTGAGATTCATCTTTGAGATTCAGCTGAGTTTAACTGCTCAGAACAAACAAGAGACTCATGAACAACCATCACAAAACATAAAAACAGTCGTGGATCATCAGGTAACCACACAAAGTATTGAGAATCAATGGTTCACATACTTATGAATGGGGTTATTTTAATAAATTCAGCTATTGTTTTGTCTTGTGAACTAAATGCAAACATCTTTTATGTAAAATATCTTACTCAGGACAGTACTGAACAAAAAATAACATGCATTTTTTATTATCCCTTATTTTATTAAAATAATTCTCATTTTCACAGATTCTGCAAGGGGTTCACATACTTTTTCATGCCACTGTATATGAAGGTCTTAAAAAGATTTTCTGGGTCTATTACAAACTCTTTTGACATTTGTGGCATACATTTCATTACCACAGAAATTAATTTTGACCTGTCCCTCAGTTTTTATAATAAATAATTAGATTAAATAATTTTAAAGGGTAATTCTTAAAGGGTTAGTTCACCCACAAATGAAGATATTTTTAATGATATCCGAGAGCTTTCTGTCCCTCCATAGAGATTCAATGCACTACTACTTTCAAGCTCCAGAAAGGCAGGAAAGACATCATTAAAGTAATCCATGTGACTCCAGTGGCTTAAACTCAACTTTATGAAGCGACACAAGTGCTTTGTTTGAGAAAGAAAAACATAATTAAAAAAATAAAAAAATTGAAAATATTTACTCTGATACCTGGTATTTCAAATTGGCGTAATATAATGGTTAAGCACTGCTTAAATAGGCCAAACGCCACCTACAGGAATTAATCTGCAGTATAATTTACTGAATATAAGTTCATTCCCCTAAAAAAAAGTAGTTCCTTCAGTAAAGTACATTTTATAGTTGGTCGATGGAGCTTAACTTGAAATAAACCCTGGAACATTTCTTTAAAACCAGACCTTCATAGTATATATTGTTTAAGTTTGTTGATGAAAGCCTTGCCCCAGTTTAGACACATTGCATACTGTAGAATAAACTGGTTCTTCTTACTAAGACCTCAGCAACTTTGCTACCAAGAAATGGGCTCATCATTTGGGTTACAGTATTAATAGGGCTTGGTTAAGACTACACCTCAAAAAATATTGTTTGCAGCTCTTGTGTGTCTATTTGTGGCCTAACACACTTTCTGTTCTCTATAATCAAATGTAGTCAAACTGCCAGGAATGGATGTGCTTAGGTCAATATGACAACACATGATGACAAGCCGGATGTTCAGGAGTCCAGAAAGTATGTAAATTTGTACATTAAAACATATCAGGTATTGGAAGATCAATGATGTCATCATGTTTTTCTGTACTTTTTCTTATAAACCAATTAATCCTGCATATTTCATTCAAAGCAGCAGTTGTATTTTCCAGCCCACTTTTTATTAAATGTCTTTAACTACTGTGTCCTAACATTTAAATTAATCATATTGAATACAGTGCACTTATTGTGTACATGCATGTTTTTTTTTTTTACGCTGAACTTGTATTTGAAAAAATACCTGCATGTAATTACAGCTGTAATTAATTTAATCTAATCTAATTACATCAATAATTACACGGTTGACCTTCCCTTACACTGTACCTGACCCATAAACATACCCATACCACCAAACCTGTCTCTAACCTTACCTATATCCCAACAAAATAGAAGCAAAAGTGTTTTGGGTAGCACTTTATTTTACTGTTTCCTTGTTACATGTAGTTAATATAGTACTTACATGCAACTAACCCTCAACATGAACACAATAAATATATATATATATATATATATATATATATACAGATCAGGCATAACATCATGAGCACTGACAGGTGAAGTGAATAACACTGATTATCTCTTCATCATGACATCTGTTAGTGGGTGGGATATATTAGGCAGCAAGTGAACATTTTGTCCTCAAAGTTGATGTGTCAGAAGCAGGAAAACTGGGCAAACGTAAGGATTTGAGCGAGTTTGACAAGGACCAAATTGTGATGGCTAGACAATTGGGTCAGAGCATCTCCAAAACTGCAGATCTTGTGGGTGTTCCCGGTCTGCAGTGGTCAGGATCTATCAAAAGTGCTCCAAGGAAGGAACAGTGGTGAACCGGCGACAGGGTCATGGGCGGCCGAGGCTCATTGATGCACGTGGGGAGTGAAGGCTGGGCCGTGTGGTCCGATCCAACAGACAAGCTGCTGTAGCTCAAATTGCTCAAGAAGTTAATGGTTCTGATAGAAAGGTGTCAGAATACACAGAGCATCAGTTTGTTGTGTATGGAGCTGCATAGCTGCAGACCAGTCAGGGTGTCCATGCTGACCCCTGTCCACCGCTGAAAGAGCCAACAGTGGACACGTGAACATCAGAACTGGACCACGGAGCAATGGAAGAAGGTGGCCTGGTCTGATGAATCACGTTTTCTTTTACATCACGTGGCCTCTTTCAGCAGGATAATGCTCCTGACACAAAGCAAAAATGGTTCAGGAATGGGTTTGAGGTGTTGACTTGGCCTCCAAATTCCTCAGATCTCAATCCAATCGAGCATCTGTGGGATGTGCTGAACAAACAAGTCTGATCCATGGAGGCTCCACCTCACAACTTACAGGACTTAAAGGATCTGCTGCTAACATCTTGGTGCAGATACCTCAGCACACCTTCAGGGGAGGAGTCCACGCCTCGACAGGTCAGGGCTGTTTTGGCAGCAAAAGTGGGATCAACACAATATTAGGAAGGTGGTCATAATGTTATGCCAGATCGGTGTATATACGGAAGTTAAAGACACCTAATATAAAGAGTGACAGTTTTATACTGTAAAGCCCAATAAAATCCAGACTTGATTAATTAGCAAGAGGTTTAAAGAGGTTAAAAATGATATATAGCTTAATTATGTTATGCTTAATTAGCACTCCTAACACTATTGCAATCGAAATGTAGCTATGACTTTAGAGATGGACTGTTTTAGGGATGTAGTTATAACTATTTATATAGTAAGTGACGTAAGTGATAGTAAGTATTTACCTTACAAATTTGTATTTAGCTTTAAACATATTCACTGTGAGTTATATATTATCCAAGCTCACCAAAATGGCAGATAGGACTTAATAACAAATTAGATTTTTCCTCTATGGCTGAACTTGTGCCTTTTTAAGAAAAGAAAAAAAAGGAAAAAAAAGAACATTTTACAGGGTTTAACATACAGTAGCAGGGTAGAAATATTCTGAATGGATTTCCACTTTTCTATAGAACAAAGATTTCTCAAGGGTACCACACGTAATCACAATGAAAGGTACTTTGAAGGGCTTTTCCAATGCCCTGCATTAATATTCTATATAATATTATAAATACATAAAATGCATTTGGCATGTAAATATATTGCTTGCATTGTAACACTTTTTGTTTCATTGTGAATCTGACTGGGACATGAGCAGCTCAGTAATTGTCTAGGAGTGAATTAACTCCATTAAAGATTCTCAATTAAAGATGATCTCAAGAGCGGCACTGTAAAAACACACTCCAGCCAGAATCAGCATAAATACACACACATGTAAAAACACATATTTTACTTAGGCCATATATCACTCATACAACAGCAGATGCCAAAAAAGGGGAAAAAAAGTATTTTTTAAACAGTATCCGATTATCCGTGTATGATTTCTGTAATTGCATTCATGGCCGATAAAATATTGTACAGATGCGGAGTGTGTTGAAGGAGAATGCGTTGTCACAGATTGAGACAGATGATTGTATTTGAGTGTATGTATTTAAGCCTAGGACTGCAACCACAGTTGTACTTAAGGATACTTTATTTTAAATCGTAGACATTTTGAATGAATTCAAATAAAATATCTCACTAAGAATAATGTGAAGAGCTGATTATTGCATTGTTGTTGCATTAACACATGGCATAGGTGTTTTTTTTTTGTTTTTTTTGTGAGCTGGGAAGTCTAAGAATCATGATGGACAGTGGAATGGATAAAAAAAAGGGTTAAAGGATTAGTTCACTTCAGAATTCAAATTTCCTGATAATTTACTCACCCCCATGTGATCCAAGATGTTTAAGTCTTTCTTTCTTCAGTCGAAAAGAAATTAAGGTTTTTGTTGAAAACATTCCAGGAGTTCAACGGGTTGAAGGTCCAAATGTCAGTTTCAAAGAGCTCTACATGATCCCAGATGAGGAATAAGGGTCTTATCTTGAGAAACAATCGGTCATTTTCCAAAAATAAAATTTAAATGTAATTACTTTTTAACCACAAATGCTCGTCTTGCTCTAGTGATGCGCCACACATTACCTAATTGGAAAGGTCACACGTGACGTGGGCAGAAGAACCGGTGTAGGGCGAAAAACTTTTACCTTTTTTTGTAAAGGCCGTTTGGCTTAGTCTTTGCACGTTTGCTTTGTAAACACTGGATTGGTACTTCCGCCTACGTCACATGTGACTTTGGATCGTGTAGAGCCGTTTAAAGCTGCTTTGAAACTGCAATTTGGACCTTCAACCATGGTGAAGTCCACTATATGGAGAAAAAAAGTCCTGGTATGTTTTCCTCAAAAACCTCAATTTCTTTTCGACTGAAGAAAAAGAAAGACATAAACATCTTATATGACATGGAGGCGAGTAAATTATCAGGAAATTTTAATTCTGAAGTGAATTAATCCTTTAATTGTTCTCACAAACAATGTTTAGGGGGGGGTTCTGTCTTTTGGCAAAAAAGGAACAACTCACAACTCATGTGTTGGTTTTAATGTTTTTAGTTCCTTTATTTAAAAAAAGGCATCCTTTTGGGTTGTGAAACCAAAATTCATTTGCATTTCATGGAGAATTGAACACAAGATCTCAGGCCTTTAGCAAAATCCTCAGCCTCAAGCAATCCTAGCACCATTAATCAAGCAACTTCCAGTCCGTAATGTTGGAGCTTAAACAATAATATTCAGTCTGTTGAGCTCTTTATGAACACCTCATAGGCAGAGAAACTGAGAGATTCGCGGTTCTGTCCGGAAGGTTCTTGTTTGCCCGCATACAGGCATTGTCTCATAATAAAGACTTCAGAAATTCTCTCTTTGAAAGCATGATGGCACAGAACCATCTTTGTAAAGAAATCTACTGGTTGGTATCTTCATTTCAACTGCAGCACCACCTGAAATTAGACACAATGTCAGCAGAGGTAAGCGTTGGTGCCACTACTATATAATAAAGTGCCCATTTTATGCTTTTTTTTACCTTTCATGTAGTGTCATTTAGCTGTTTTGAATGTGAAAGTTCTGCAAAGTTTCAAAGTGCACGATAAATGGAGTTATCTCCTAAAAGAAAGAACTCATTCTGAACTAGGGTTGTCAAAAGTACTGACTTCGATGATCATCAAAAACATGTAAATAGACATCAATGATGCTCTTCACCGAGCGCTTACACAGATGCACACGGGAGTGTTTGAAAGCAGGTGTCTTATCAGCAGATTTGTCAGGGATCCACTGATAGATGCCTGCTTCGGTACTTTTGACAACCCTATTCTGAACTGCCTGCATGAACACATAATGCCCGTCTATTGGCTGCCTCTAAATAACGTCTACTTTGACCCGCCCTCAAACTCTCTAGATGCAGCTGAGACCTGGAAGATTTTGGTTTGTATTGTTGACATGTCAAGTAGAAACTGTTTTCTGCACTGTGAAAGAAAATCCACTATGTATAAACTTCCAAAGGATAAGGACTCAGGCTTGAATTGATGCTGTAAAACTGACACAATGGTTATTGTTCATATTAGTGTTGACAAGTGCTGAGAAAGTCTCCTAAAATTCAGATATAGCAATGGGTGTTTTGTATTTTAACAGACTAATCTGGGCCATCTGACCAATCATAGCAGAGTAGGCTCTCAGAAAGAAGGGGTTTAGAGAGACAGTCCTTGATCGAACCGTTTCAGACACTGGCCCTTATTTATCAAAGGATCGTTCACCAGAAAACTCTGCATACGCTCGTCTCCACACAGAATTTGGCATTTATCAATATGAGCGTGAGCGGTGACTACGATCAAATCTCAAGTCAGGTCTCAGCTCATGTGCGCACGTTTTTGAGTCAGCGCAGTGTTGCCAAGTCTGTGGTTTTCCCGTGGAATTGGGCTACTTTTACACTGTTGCCGTGGGTTGTTTTTCATGTCCGCAGTTTGAATTGACCCAAAATAACGTGATATTTAGTCCCTGGAATGCGAATTTTACCAGGGGAGCCCCGCCAAAAAAGCGAATTTTACCCCCCGGAACACGATTTTTACCATGGGACTCCCCTGAAATGTAATAAGGCTAGTTTTGAGGATCAGTTGGGCGGGTTTTGTTGTGAAAGTCAGCGGGAACTTGTATGCAACATAGTAAATCTGGTGGAGAATTGTTATGAGAACATTTTTTTGTTTGTTTTTCTGACCGACAATCACCAATTAAACAACAGGATTAAAATGTCAAATTAAAATTAAATTAGAATAGATGAGTGTCTTAAAATACAACAAATGTTTTTTTTTTTCTTTCCAGGGATTTTACTATGCATGCACAAATGGCAACATCAACAGAACATAAGGATTCACATCATGCACCTGCAATGCAGAGGAAAACGGAATAATATACAAAGAATAAAATAATAGGACTACATGGAAATATATATTTCACTGAAATAATTAACAGATTAACAAAAGAAAAGAGAAAAACTGTGCATCAAGTAGGGCTAGTGTAGGCTACGCTTATTTTAATGTGTTGTATTCGTTTTCTTTATTTTATTAAATTCAATTGATCGCGCAGGCGCCTCACTCACACACACACAGACCCAACATATCAGTTCTAGCA
Source organism: Chanodichthys erythropterus (assembly GCF_024489055.1). Taxonomy (NCBI): domain Eukaryota; kingdom Metazoa; phylum Chordata; class Actinopteri; order Cypriniformes; family Xenocyprididae; genus Chanodichthys; species Chanodichthys erythropterus. The sequence continues at coordinate 5,353,925 of NC_090225.1, forward strand.
TTGCTAACTTTACATTTCAGCCATTTATCAGCAAACTAAATGCAGAGAAAGTTGACAATGCTCAGTTTAATGGTCCGTTTAATGTTGAAAGGAGTATGCCAAAAGTCCCCGGATGGTCTACTATTTCTGGTAGATCTTCGAAATGTGGATCCGTGCACAATATAAAGGCTAATATTGCCCACAACCCATTACGCTTTGGATGAGGATTCAGTTCAGAACTACAAACACGAGTAAAAAGTGTTAAAAAACTACAAAACATGGCAAATATGCACGACCGACGGCAAGAGGTTTGAGTGACTAATAATCAGTTTAACCTGTGAAAATATTTGTTTAATGTTATCCGTGTTATATTTCATCTGCAATACCAATGTGAAATTTTATAAAGATCCGATTGGCCATTAACTTTTAAATGCATCATTATGCATTAATATGAGGAGAGTTAAACTAGCATAATAGGGGCACTTTAATAGTCCATTACCTTATCCTTAATCATTACCTTATTAGCAGCCTCTAGTGCACTGATGAGAGTTTGCAGCTCCTCTTTGTTCATTTCTATGTTCACAGATCTCTGAATTCCATTCTCTTTCAGGTCCAGACTGAGATTTAGCAGAGGGGTGTTTAAAGCTGACAGCTTATCACTGGATAATGCCAGCTAGGAAGGAAAGAGGGGAGGATGTAAGAAAGCAATATTTACAAATGGACTATGATTAATGCATGCATGGATGTATGTTCTTGATGCACCTTTAACTGCCAATTAAAGTCCTGTAGCTGTGTGCTAGAGATGGCATTGGTTCTGTCCACCAAAGCACGTCTGATCTCATCAAACCTGGACCGCACACACTGGAGAACAGCCTCAGCCCGTGCTGTGTCCAAATCACTCAGCACCTCCTGGATCTTCAGACGTGCACAAAATAATGAATCAGATGTTTAGTCAACCAATAAATCTATTTTTTATGATTCTGTACACAGTTAGACATGTTTATAGGTCTGTCTACTCACCTCTTGATCTGAGCAGCCCCTTCCTACAGCAAAGCGGATGAGAGAGGAGAGGGTGTTCATTAACTCCACCCATTCTGCCAGACTCCACCGTTCACCGTAATCTGTTCGCCTCGGACCGCTCCGCCCGCACACCCCATCCACCACCCTGTGTATGAGCTTACAACGGAAATAAGGAACTGAAGTATTCAGGGTTCAAAGTCAAGTTGATAAACAGAGATTATTCTGTATAAGGAGTTTCCATCTAGAATGAAGAAGGTACTGCAAGGGGTCTGTGGACTTACAGTCAACCCAAAATTTATTTTGGGACACCTTGAACATTTCATTAATTGATAAAGTTTATTCACTATTAAAAAAAATGGTAATAAAATGACAAGATCTCAGAGTTAAACTGTCAGAAAAAATAAATTATGTCAGATAACACTTATGCAAAACATGGTCAGGTCAAAGTGTCTGAGTAACATTTGGTCTCCAATTTGACTGGTGGTCCACTGTATGAAGAATTTTTGGTTATAATATGTCACAGTTTACTTTATTTTGCAATCCTCACTTACATAAATTAACTATAGTGTCCTGCAATCACTAGTAAAAAAAAAAATATATATATATTATATATCTCTAGTGTCTGAATAATTTCAGACACTAGATATATATGTAAATGTGGTCTTTGACATCACAAAAATATACTATATATTTGTAAATGTGGTTAAAATTTATGAACCAAAGCAAAAAAAAAAAAAAAATTCAACACGGCTGATACTAGCATAAAACAATCATTAAACATACATTATAATATTTGTTAAAGTTAATGTTATTAATTGAAGACACTATATACATTTTATTTTAGGGAGTACCTTGTGTTTTTTTTTTTAAAAAAAAACCTTTATTAAACGTCTTTAAATAACAAACAGACATAATTGTTACACACAAACACAATAAAGAGGGGAAAAATAGCCCACTAATAATAAATATATGAAATAATATCATTTAAAGTGGAGTTAATCAATATACGTTAAATAAAATATTCAAATCATTTTTAAATGGCACAAAACATTACGGCAAGTAAAGGTTGGCCATCCCTGATCTATACGTTGGTAGATAAACATCAGCTTAGATTGAAAAGTATTACAACTACCCTTATAATATCATAATCGTACTTAATGTACGTTTGTCTCGTTGAAATGCTGCAAGAATCTTTCGCAATCGTTGAATATATTGATGACAGAAGATAGTTATCGCATTTTCAAATAGATAGCATAATCGTTTTGTGAAGTATGTGATGCCAACTGTATGTTTTTAAGGTAAACAAACAAAACAATTCACAAGCCAAAACCTGCCACGCGCTGATCTCAAGCTGATGGCGTGTGCTACTGGTGTGAGATCAGTACAACTGTATATCCATTTATAAAATTTCATAAACAGCATTATAAATGCATTATATACTTACTTTAGGACATTCTTCAGACGGCAATTTGTCGAGCAATTTTATCATTATGCTGTAAGTCGTCTTCCTCAGAGTCGACGATGTCAGCTGATCAAATGTCACGTGACTTCGTCTTCTGTCGCGTCTGTCTTCAAGATGTTGCGCCACACGTTGTTGCTTATACTCTGGGATTTATTAATGATTATTAATTTATGTTAAAGAACAAAGAACTATTTCACTCTTGTCATATTTATACATTATTGTCAACTTGAACGAACCCGGAAATAGTCGTTTACAAAATTTCAAAATAAAAGTTCATAAAAGTACATTAACTGTTTAGATGTATAGATGTAGATTTGAAATTAGATTAACATTTATTTAAAATAATTTACACCTATTTAAAATAAAGAAATGTACATAACTGGACTATTTTTCCCAAGCAAATGACAGGTTTCGGACAAACTTTTACCACGCCTTAAAAAAAGGAAAAAATATTTTACTCAAAATACCTTTGAAAATGCTGGTAATCAATTACGATATAAAATGTTTACGTTAAAATAAAAATGTTGTACTTGTTTAGATTTCCTTAGGAGATAAACTTGTGGTGTTGTAGAGAGTGAGTGTGGGTGACACAAAGTGTTGCCAAGTCCGCGGTTTTCCCGCGGATTGGACTATATGCAAAAAAATGTAGTTCCCATTCAGTCGGTCAGGTTCGACGTACGTCGGACAGACCGACGAATAGGAATCTCGCTAGAGAGGCCAATCTACTTCGAGTGTAACTAAAACGAGCCAATGCACATTGGCATGCAATCACATGCATCAGCTGCTCGCCTCGCAGTGCGGGTATATAATGAGCAGCAGCTGCGTTGCATCTTCAGCTTTTTGCTTCGGAGCCGAACGGTGTTTGTTCCTGTTCTCTGCAAGCGAGTGTCTGCTAGAAGACGAGTCAAGCTTTTTGGTTGAACTTCTCTTTTTTTCCGAGTGCGGGCGAACAGCACAGCAGCGGGGTCGAAGTCCTCTCTTTTTCTGTTTTTGTTTCGTTTGCCGTTTTTGAGCAAATAGCTGTTTGACAGCGTCAGAAGGCTGTTCTCACGGCCGGTACGGTGCGCTTTTGAGCGCTGAAAAGCCGTTTTTACGGCTGGTAAGAGTGAGCGCCTTCAAAGAGAGAGAAAGCACATGACAGGCTGCACACAATCCCTGTCTGTGTTGCGGTGGCCGTTCCCCTGTGTGCTTCAGCACTTCTAAAAGAGTAAAGTCCCTGAAAGAGCTTACACAAGTAGATTCGCGTCTTTTTAAAGACGACATCCTACTTGTGTTTCTGGATGCGATCGTTCCTGTCCTCCCTGACGGCCACGATCACCGTTTCGCATGTCTGGGCGCGTGCTGAAATGATGTTCGTGGGTGTTCATGTTTTCATATGAGAACACGCCGGTCGTGACTCTTCTTTCTCCGGGAAGCTTGAGTCCCCTCTGTTGTTGGCCAGCTGCCGCTTGTGTGTAAAAGCACAGCCGCGGGTCTGCCCGACACTCTGGGAGACCGTGGAGATCAACGAGAGCAAACCTCTCGCTCCTCTGCGTGTCGTGTGCCGTCGAGCTGCCGGGCTGCAGCGCGGGTTGTCACGGCAACCCAGCGCTCGTTCCCTTGCGTAATCTCCATTGTAGCGCCCTCTCTGGTGCACCAGAAGAGGTCTACTTTGCTGATATGGCTTGGGTGACATGAGGTTGAGGGGTTCCTTTGGGGAACCAACCCCCTAGGGCCCCTCCCTCTCTAGCGCATTGCAAGCTGTGCAGTTTCTGGATTGGATTGCTGGTCCTTTTTATAGGGGAACCTAGCATTTCATTCAGAGCTCCAGCTAAGGGACAGACGTCGATTGCAGCATCGGAGAGAGTGCTGTTATGCTCTGGAAATGAGGGTGACGCTGCCCACTGTAATGGTGTGTGCTTATGCTGACTCAGATTCAGAGTTTACAGCCATGCTTTCCTGGGTCTTCCAGATGTGCATGGAAAACTTGGCAGTATGGGGGTATATTGGTGCCATGAATATGGAATGCCAAAGGTGCCAATCTGCATAAGTTTTTCCTCTCTCACTACCCTCTTGGGTGGGGTGGCTGTACACAGACCATACCCACCCTGCATGTGAGGCCAAGGCACTCTTTTTGCATGAGGGTAGTTCTGTGCTGGGGTTGAGCTGCGCTTGTTGACTAACCGTGATCAAAGTCATGGCGCAGGCCCTCAGCCAGACGATGTCCACCTCCGTGGTCCAGAAGTGCCCCCTGGCTTGCCTCCCGTCTCTGCAGCTGTTTAACTGGTTGGTGAGAATCACCCCTGAGACGGGCGACCCAGAGATGGGTGGGGCTGCTCTTCCACCCCTGGAGGGCCAGGTGGTAAATCCTTTATTGGGTTTGTTTCTGTTCCGCCACTGACCCAAGAGGCAGCGGTACCCAAATTTTAAAGAGCAGTTCCTCCATTTCCAGGTCTGAAGAGGGTTTGGAGAGCAGTGGGAGGAGAAAAACCTCACCACTCTCATCCCCCTCTTCTGTCGCCAGCGGACAGCAGCGGGCAGCCAAAGCCTCGACTGCTCCCTCTGTCCATCCGTGGAGCCAGGTAAGTGTTGCCTAGCACACTGTGACGCCGCTTCGGGCCGCCTCACAAAGAGAGCCCCCCCGAGCCACGTCCCTGTGTTCCACCTCGCTGACCTGCTGCGGGTACACCAGTGGTCCCTTTGGTCCTGCTTGTATGGTCTCTGCGAGCCGGGTTAGCGCTCCCCAGTCCGTCTCGCTGGCTCCTTCGGACCATCAGGGTCGGCTTTGCGATTCAGTTCGCCCGGCTTCCCCCCCCAAGTTCAGGGACGTCCTCTTCACTACAGTGAAAGATGCCGATGCCCCTGTCCTGCGTGCGGAGATCGCAGTCCTACTGGCGAAGGACATGATAGAGCCGGTCCCTCCAGCCGATTTGAGGTCGGGGTTCTACAGACCCTACTTCATTGTACCCAAGAAAAGCGGTGGGTTACGACCGATCTTGGACCTGCGAGTTTTGAATCGGAGCCTCCACAAGCTACCATTCAAAATGCTCACGCAGAAACGCATTTTCGAGTGCATCCGTCCCCGAGATTGGTTTGCAGCGATTGACCTGAAGGACGTGTACTTCCATGTTTCAATTCTTCCGCGACACAGGCCATTCCTGAGATTCGCGTTCGAAGGTCGAGCATATCAGTACAGAGTCCTACCCTTCGGGCTGGCCCTGTCTCCCCGCGTCTTCACGAAAGTCGTGGAGGGAGCCCTTGTTCCCATGAGAGAACAGGGTGTTCGCGTTCTCAACTATCTCGCCGACTGGCTCATTCTAGCACATTCCCGGGATCAGTTGTGCAAACACAGGGATTTGGTGCTCAGACACCTCAGCCAGTTGGGGCTTCAGGTCAACTGGGAAAAGAGCAAACTCGCCCCGGTGCAGAGGATCTCTTTTCTCGGTATGGAGTTGGATTCGGTCGAGCAGATAGCACGCCTCACAGAGGAAGGTGCTCGGTCGGTGTTGAACTGCCTGAATACATTCAATGGCAGGACAGCGGTCCCACTGAAGTTCTTTCAGAGGCTCCTGGGGCATATGGCGGCTGCTGCGGCTGTAACACCGCTTGGTCTGCTTCATATGAGACCGCTTCAGCACTGGCTTCACGGCCGAGTCCCGAGATGGGCGTGGCAGCGCGGCACATTCCGGGTGCCAATCACTCAGGAGTGCCGCCGAACCTTCAGTCCGTGGTCGGACCCCTTGTTTCTTCGGGCAGGAGTGCCCCTAGAACAGGTGTCCCGGCATGCTGTGGTGTTCACAGATGCTTCTGCCACCGGCTGGGGTGCCACGTACAACGGGCATGCAGTGTCAGGGGTTTGGACGGGACCCCATCTGCATTGGCACATCAACTGCCTCGAGTTGCTGGCAGTACGCCTTGCTCTGAGCCGCCTCAAAGGCCTGCTACGGGGCAAGCATGTACTGGTCCGTACGGACACTGCGACTGTTGCGTACATCAACCGTCAAGGTGGTCTACGCTCCCGTCGCATGTCGCAACTCGCCCCCCATCTCCTCCTGTGGAGTCGGAAGCCTCTGAGGTCGCTTCGCGCCATTCATGTCCCCGGTGTGCTCAACCGTGTGGCCGACGAGCTATCACGAGCTGCGCTGCCAGGAGAGTGGCGACTCCACCCCCAGGTGGTTCAGCTGATCTGGAGAGAATTCGGAGAGGCTCAGGTAGACCTGTTTGCCTCACCAGAAACCTCCCACTGCCAGTTGTTTTACTCTCTGACCGAGGGGACATTCGGGACAGATGCACTGGCTCACAGCTGGCCCCAGGGCCTGCGCAAATATGCGTTTCCCCCAGTGAGCCTACTTGCACAGACCCTGTGCAAAGTCAGGGAGGACGAGGAGCAGGTCTTGTTAGTTGCGCCTTACTGGCCCAACCGGACGTGGTTCCCAGAACTCTCACTCCTCGCGACAGCTCCTCCCTGGCCCATCCCTCTGAGGAAAGACCTTCTTTCTCAGAGACGGGGCACTCTTTGGCACCCGCGTCCAGACCTCTGGAAACTCCATGTCTGGTCCCTTGGACGGGATGCGGAGGTTCTAGGTGACTTACCCCCTGAGGTACTTAACACCATCACTTCGGCACGTGCACTGTCTACGAGACGTGCTTACGCCTCAAAGTGGAACCTGTTCGTCGAGTGGTGCTCTTCTCGCTGGGAAGACCCCCGAAGATGCTCGATCAGAGTCGTGCTTTCCTTCTTGCAGTAGGGTTGGAGCGTAGGCTGTCCCCCCTCCACCCTCAAAGTCCATACTGCTGCTATATCCGCTTACCATGACCACTTAGATGGCAAATCTGTTGGTCAGCACGACCTGGTCATCAGGTTCCTTAGGGGGGCGAGACGGTTAAATCCTTCTCGTCCCCTCTCCATACCCTCTTGGGACCTCACTCTGGTGCTGAGAGCACTTCAGATTGCTCCCTTTGAGCCTTTGCTGTCAGCAGACTTAAAGATTCTGTCTATGAAGACTTTGCTGCTGGGGGCATTGGCCTCCATCAAGAGGGTAGGGGACCTGCAGTCATTTCGGTCGACGAATCGTGTCTGGAGTTCGGGCCGGGTGATAGCCATGTGGTACTAGTGTCGGCTTGCTGCGCTACATGCGTTTCTTTTCTCCAGAGAGTCCCTACAAGGCAGACCCTGTCGAGTCCTCCGATATCCCTTCGGCAGCCGACGTGGCGGAGCGTCTGGCGCCAGGCCTATACTCCGGGTTTAGGCTGGGTTCCATATGTGTTACCCTACGGGGATCCCATATGGTTGGTTCCACGGTTGCTCCTAAACGAAGCCCGTGTCTTTCCCTCTGGGAGAACCTACCCTTCATCGGGTTGGAGTCACCCCAGCTCTTCCATATGTAGCACAGCCCTACAGGGTTAGTCCATATGTACTTCTCCACATAACTCCTTCGGGGAAGGATGTGGCTTCCGCAGCGTTCCTTTCCCAGCGAAGGGTACGCTTTCCCAGCGTTATCCAATAGTCTCACTGAATGGGTTTTGGGGAACAGCAGTGATCGACTCTCTCTGTGTTAGCCCTGTCCCACCATCCTCAGGCAAGGGGGTTCAGGTGGCTTACAACAGAGCGCTGGAAGGGGGCAGCTCCTGTGGCGCTTTGGTAGGGATTCCTATTCGTCGGTCTGTCCGACGTACGTCGAACGTGACCGACTGAATGGGAACGTCTCGGTTACAAAGGTAACCCTCGTTCCCTGAAGGAGGGAACGGAGACGTACGTCCCGTCGCCACAGTCGCTGTACCCCGCTGATGCTGCCGCCTATCCGGTTCGGCTCCTCAGCGAAAACCTGAAGATGCAACGCACCTGCTGCTCATTATATACCCGCGCTGCGAGGTGAGCAGCTGATGCATGTGATTGCATGCCAATGTGCATTGGCTCGTTTTAGTTACACTCGAAGTAGATTGGCCTCTCTAGCGAGATTCCTATTCGTCGGTCTGTCCGACGTACGTCTCCGTTCCCTCCTTCAGGGAACGAGGGTTACCTTTGTAACCGAGACGTTTTTTCTTAATATTTTGTGAGTACTTCATACTTCACATTGACAACATTTATTTTTAAACCTAGTTATTTTATAATGTTTAATATTTAGTCAAAAACAAAGTGAAAAACGATTAAATGAAATGGCTGATATATCCAATATAAATATAAAGATATAATTTCCTACATTTAAAAAAAAAATTCGGTTTTACAATGGGGACAATCTCAGCAGGCTGAACAAATAATGTTTTTGGTCATCACTCTAAAAATAAAGTGCTGGGGAAAAAAATGTGTGTGCATGTCTAATTACAGAGATGGCATTTCTTAAAGGGTCCCAATAGCTTCATCTTTAATGCAATCAATAAAACTGGTTTATTGGCAAAATTAGGTAAATGTGATAACTGCATTAAAATATGAACACAACAATAAAAAGTCAACCATTGATGGTTTTGTGCAAAGACTATAGAATAACAAGCGTCACTCGTATTGTTTTGGAGAAAGTGAAATGTGCAATATGGCGGAATAAGTCCCGCCTTCTAAATAAGAGCCAATCACTGACTGGTAAAGTCATCGCATCACTGCAGCGGCAGTTAGAAGCTCAGGTTTCTATAGAAACAGTCAGACGCGCGCCTCCGAAATGAGATACAAGAGACGCGCATTTAGGTCTGCGCATGCGCATTAGCTTCATCCAGCCTAAAAAATACAGGATTTTTGTCATTATTCCAGCGTTTTGAAGAAAAAAATAAATAAATAATTATAGAAGTTGTTGTCAGATTTAATTGGTGATTTCAAATATGAAATTTAACTGAAAGCTTGGCAAACAGCTTCGGAGAATTTGATGTTTCCCCATTCAAAGAGATAGGAGCTGCACTTGAACGCCCGAGAGAGAATTGAAAATTTAATTTACCTTGGCATAGTTGAATAAGAGTTCAGTACATGGAAATGTCATACAGTGAGTCTCAAACACAATTGTTTCCTCCTTATGTAAATCTCATTTGTTTAAAAGACCTCTGAAGAACAGGTGAATCTAAACATAACACTGACTGTTACGTAACAGTCGGGATCATTATTATGTACGCCCCCAATATTTGCACATGCCAGCTCATGTTCAAGGCTATACACAAGGGCAGCCAGTATTAACGTCTGGAGCAGCACAGCCGAATCAACAGACTTTATGCAGGTAAGCAAGCAAGCGAAAAATGACAGATGGGGCAATAATAACTGACATGATTTATGATATCATGATATTTTTAGTGATATTTGTAAATTGTCTTTCTAAATGTTTCGTTAGCATGTTGCTAATGTACTGTTAAATGTGTTTAAAGTTAACATCGTTTGTTACTTTATTCAAGGAGACAAGAGAGCCATCGCTATTTTCATTTTTAAACACTTGCAGTATAATTGTATATAATGTATAATTCATAAACACAATTGCTCCAAGGCAAATGTTGGACCACAATAATTAGAAGTTTCCACAATCCCTTCACTCGATTGGGATGTTCTCTTTTATTCTGGACGGCAATGGCAGTGACTGTAACATCGAGCGTATTTTGCAGTATTAATCACGTATTTATACCGATTTAATAAGTTCTTCAAAAAGAACACAAAGAATGGCCTTCTCAGCTGCTATAGATGCAACACTTGCGTTATCAGAACAGGATGTTCAACGCACCTCCTTTTCCGTTTAAAAAATGTTTTGCAACGTTTTGTCGGTGATATAGATTTGAAATTAGATTAACAATTATTTAAAATAATTTACACCTATTTAAAATAAATAAATGTACACAACTGGACTATTTTCCCAAGCAAATGACTTTTACCACGTGTTAAAAAAAGAAAAAATATTTTACTCAAAATCCCTTTGAAAATGCTGGCAATCAATGACGTTATAAAATGTTTTACGTTAAAATAAAAATGTACTTGTTTAGATTGCCAAAGGAGAGAAACGCAGGAGAGAAACTTGTGGGTGTTAGAGAGTGAGTGTGGGTGACACACAGTGTTGCCAAGTCCGCGGTTTTCCCTCGGATTTGGGCTACTTTTGCCGCGCGTTGAATCGACCCAAAATAACGCGATAATTAGTCCATCCATGGAATGCGAATTTTACGAGGGGAGCCCCGCCAAAAAAAGCGAATTTTACCCCCGGAACGCGTTTTTTACCGTGGTACCCCCTGAAATGTTATTTTGAGGAGCAATTGGACGGGTTTTGTAGTGAAAACCTGGCACCCACACAGGATGCTCACGCACGCGCAAGGCGGGTCATGCAGTTCTCCAAAGCGGATTACTGTATGTTTATATATTTAATGTGACTTGTGGACCGTTAAATATAATAACGGAAAAGCTGATGCATGATTTGTACAGGATTATACTTACTTTGAAATGCTGCCAGTCCACGACTTGATGGTAAGTTTTAAGGCTTTGTTATCTATAATATGTGTTGGGTCCTTTAAGAAAGTGTACATCTTGGGCAATAAAACCGACATTAGCGTTTTATGATTTTACACTCCCTTTGACCTGTACTCACTCGAGGTTACATACACATTTATGGTACCTGCTTTATAGGTGTCTGTGGATGTGTTTCCGGATGTGTAAAACGGAGCTTTTCCCTTTTATTAAAACCAAAATCGGAAGCATCACGATCTTTTCGCGTCTAATAAGTAGCACGTGATTCGGGTTGTGTGATTACAACATTTGTTGGTTTGTTTTGACAGTTGTTTAACTGTTTAAATTTTACAGAAAAGCGTAAAATAGGATGTTTCCATTGTGACAACTTACCCCATATCATGTGACAATATTCCCGCTGTTTTGTTTTCAGTTGAACAGCTACATATATCGTTTTTCCTCTGCAACGGTGATGTCCAGTAAATGTCCAGTAGTTTTTTAGTGTTATGTGTCTATACAGAAATGGTGTCAAAATTGAAACTAGCCTGAGAAATACTTAAGGTGTAAAAACGTGTAACTAGTATGTGACTAACGTTAGTCATCTCAGAGGCCAGTGCGAACTTCCTAGTGTTTTTGCATGTTTATGAAGCATACAGTATTACATTTGATACATGAATTTCTAAATGATCTACATGTTGAAAGCTTCTGCCATCTGTTTGACAGTTCATACTTAAGTAAAAGTTGTGGTGCATGTGTCATTTGCAGATTTTTATGAAATAAATGTAAGAATAACTTTTAATAGTTATAATGCAAGATGAACATTTACTGGCCTGAAGCACTTTTGGTTTATCCAAACATTTATTATGTATTTATGTGTTTGTTTATTTATTTTTAGAAAAAAATAGTTAAAATGTGAGCATCAGATATGATAAAACAGGCCTCTGAGGAATGTTTATTTGTTCATATCTCAATTGTATTGCAATGCATTAAATATTTTGTCCCCCATAGAGGTTTGGTCATAAAATGAAGCATTTTAATAACATCTAATAATTGGGAGATATAGAGTGACAACTGATATTTATATGCAATTTACAATAAGTAGTCTGCTATACTGTAATAAAAACTTACATTACAAGCTATCAGAATGTCATCTAATTTTTAAGCCATAAAAATATCAGCAATCAGCATGTTTTTGTAAAGTTTGAGCCCTTGAATAAAATTGAGGAGTTTTTTAGCTCCATATTATCATTAAAGGGATAGTTCACCAAAAAATTAAAATTTGATGTTTATCTGCTTACCCCCAGCGCATCCAAGATGTAGGTGTCTTTGTTTCTTCAGTAGAACACAAATGATGATTTTTAACTCCAACCACTGCCATCTGTCAGTGGTATAATGCAAGTCAGCAGGAACTTGGACTATAAGAGTAAATAAAACACGGCCTGCGGCTCGTGACGACACATTGATGTCCTAAGACACGAAACGATCTGTTTGTACGAGAAACCGAACGGTATTTATATATATTTTTTACCTCTAAAACACCACTATGTCCAACTGCATTCATCACTCGATTCGTGAGGTCTGATCGCGCTCCGACAACGGCAGTGATGTCTCGCGCTCATTGAAGTATATGTGCGAGACATCACTGGCCCTGTCCCAAATGGGGCACTTCATGTGGACTTTCGGTCTCGTGGACTTAAATTGCGCGTGCTCGCCGAGTCTACGAGTCCGTAGGCCGTCCCATTCAGCATTTTAACGCTCTGAAGTGTGCTCAGCAGTGCCCCCTTTGTACCCTTGAAGCGGTCTTCCGCGAAGCCCGCATAAATGCAGGCTCCGCACACTTTAACTACCCAGGAATCCTTGCGAAAGGCCAATCAGACAACGAATGGGAGGAGATTTCGCTCAAGAGCAAATTATGACATGGCTGAGAAGAAAATATTTAAGTGTAGGTATCATTACGGTTTTTATGACCTAGGTGTACATTTTACCGTTGTTGCCTACAGTTTATACAAACATTATGGTCATCAACCAGTGGTTGATATCTCAAACATAATAATAGCGCGTTGAATAGTACGATCGCATTATGATTCATTAAATAAATAGAACCGAATGTCAGGGCTTTACTGAGTCATATGTAAACCTAGTATTTATATTTAAACCTGTAAATTCATCTGAAACTCACGCACAGACCAGACTGTTATTTCCGGCATGACGATCGAGTCTGTACCAAAAATACCTCTCAATGCGCCCTCGTGGACTCACGCCAAAAGACCTATAGGTCTGCACTACATGACATCACCAAAGTGTGGACTCTGAGGAAGCCCACAAGTCCAGAGTGTGCCATTTGGGACAGGGCTACTGCCGTTGTCAGAGCGCGATCAGACCTTACGAATCGAGTGATGAATGCAGTTGGACATAGTGGTGTTTTAGAGGTAAAAAATTATATAAATACTGTTCGGTTTCTCGCACAAACCGATCGTTTCGTGTCTTAGGACATCAATGTGTCGTCACGAGCCGCAGGGTTTAATTTGGATTTCTCTGTCGTGTTTTATTTACTCTTATAGTCCAAGTTCCCGCTGACTTGCATTATACCACTGACAGACGGCAGTGGTTGGAGTTAAAAATCATAATTTGTATTCTACTGAAGAAACAAAGACACCTACATCTTGGATGCGCTGGGGGTAAGCAGATAAACATCAAATTTTCATTTTTGGATGAACTATCCCTTTAAATCATATGAGACACAAAAGCATGCCGTATTGAATATTATACAAAACATTAGACAAATATGCAAACCATTTTAGATACTATTTCAGTATTGGTATAGAATGATTTGGTTAGCCTTGGGGTCATTCCATATCAAATTAAATTTCAGAAACTTCCCCTGCTAAACTTTTTGACTTTGTTAATCATTTTTCTGTACAAAGTTATAAAGTTAAATATTCCTCTTTAAAAAAAAAAAAGGAACCACTGTATGCAAAGTGACCCACAATTGGTTTTTGACCACTAAAAATGTGTACAGTTTACTCATGAAGCCACATTAAAGGGATAGTTCACCCAAAAATGAACATTTGTTTATCTGCTTACCCCCAGGGCATCCAAGATGTAGGTGACTTTGCTTCTTCAGTAGAACACAAATGATGATTTTTAACTCCAACCGTTGCCGTCTGTCAGTCGTATAATGCGTGTCAATGGGAACTCCATCTAAGAGTAAAAAAAAACATGAACAGACAAATCCAAATTAAACCCTGCGGCTCGTGACGACACATTGATGTCCTAAGACACAAAACAAGACACAAACGGTTTCGTTTTGTGTCTTAGGACATCAATGTGTTGTCACGAGCCACAGGGTTTAATTTGGATTTGTCTGTCGTGTTTTTTTTTTTTTTTTTACTCTCATAGATTCTTAGTTTTTTTTTTTTTACTCATAATTCTAGATTAGTTACCGTTGACACGCATTATTTGACTGACAGACTGCAACGGTTGGAGATAAAAATCATCATTTGTGTTCTACTGAAGAAACAAAGTCACCTACATCTTGGATGCCCTGGGGGTAAGCAGATAAACATCAAATTTTCATTTTTGGGTGAACTATCTCTTTAACATCTCTGGGACTGAACCATCGAGGGCCTTTAAAATTAAGATACCAAAAGAAAAGTTTATGTTATCTCTTGTTATCTAGAAGGATATCTTCTACTTATACTTGAGTTACAGGCATGCAAACATGAGGCAAAAAAAACTTTTGAACTTTTTGAACTGTCACCGTTTGCATATAATGCAACAAAGATTGCTAAAATCTGAAGATTTTACTAATAGACCTACCAATCTCTGTGTATTAATAAAATAATGGTGCTGCCATCTTTCTAAAGTAATTTTTACATCCCTGTAATTTGGCTCCAAATCTCAGCTGGAAACTGATATTTTCACCCCCTTCTACAAAATAGAGGATTACAGTAAATATACATTTGTGACATTTAACATTTTGGCTTTCACAATTACTTATGTTTGTCTTCCTACAGAAAAAGTATTAACAAAATCAAAAACTTGAGCTGGAGACCTCTGGTTGAGTTGACACAGACTGACCCCTTAGTCAAAGCATGCTGAATGTTGGGTAGGAGATATAAAATGCTAGTTTTGTTAGTTAAGCTAGAAGTAGAAGTACTCATCTCATGCTTGTTTACATTTATTTCCAAGATTTCCATAAATATTTAAACAAAACATATCTGTGGCCATCTATGATCTGCAATACTGTGTGTGTTTATATAGTCATTTATGTTCAGGATAGGCCTTTCAGAAAAGTGAAACCTCTTGTATTTTGGCCTATGTGAAATATAAGCTGCTTCATTTGAAACAAATTAAACACTCCTTCCTCTTTCCATGTTATGGGGATGTGGTTATCTTATAAATGGCATTCGCTACAGGCAGAACTTCTGCCTTTCAGCCATGCAAAGCTTGTTCAACAGGTTTCATTCTTTCATAAGGAGAAGAGATGGAAGACTGCAAGGAGAATACTCTGTGGATTTATAGTCATTTTTGTTGTGTGTTTATGTGTGTTCAGGACGAGGGCTTTTTGTAGTGCAGACAGGGACCTCGCCATTTTGCCTTGCTGTCGTCCTCATGGAGCGGCTCCACTGGGTTCGGCACAGATGTCTGCAGCTGATATCCACAGACAGGAGGAGGGGCTGGTACTCTCCTCCTTCATCTCTTCCACCTAAGAGCAGTCTAGATGCTCAAGACCCTCTGGTTCAGCGGCTCAGTGAAAAGAGAAGAGTGGTGGTATCACGATGTGGTCCACACCATGCAGAGTACCACAGCTTCTCCAAGGGCTTTCAAGACAACAGCATCCGGACCACCAAGTATACGCTCCTCACTTTCATACCCATGAATCTGTTCCAGCAGTTTCACAGGTCAGATGTTGAGCTGAATATATCATGTGTCCTCTAAATGATTTTATTTTGTGTTTGTACTTGTGTGTTACTAAAACGTGGGTTCTTTCAACAGAGCAGCAAATCTGTACTTCCTGTTCTTGGTGTTGCTGAATTGGGTCCCAGTGGTGGAAGCATTTCAGAAGGAGATTACCATGATTCCCCTAGCTGTGGTGCTCACCGTGATTGCCTTCAAAGATGCCATGGAGGATTACAGACGTTACCGCTACGACAAGAGAATAAACAACATACTGACGCATGTCTACAGCAGGTATGTGTTCATCCCTATTTATCTGGTGGGGTCAGTATGATATGACTGTGCAAGTGTTGTCAGTGTCAGTGTGGGGGGGGTTTGGATGAGTTTTGTAACTTCCTTTCCTGGAAATTTGATTATTTCCTTATTATTTCCCCATATCAAATCAGTTAAAAAGCCATTTTGATGCCCTAATTCAAGGTAAATGCAAAGTGAGTGTAGCTTGTGTACTCCCAGGTAAGGACGGATTAAGAACTGAGAGGCCCATAGACTGATACACAATGTTTGTTAAATCGAGTGAACAAATTGCAAGACCACAGTCTGTTAACTTTTTCCACATTGCAATTAAAAATTACTTTATTTTCCTCACTGACAAAAAATAATGCAAACTGACCTGCCAATGCAAAGGTTATTTTAATTACAAAGTAATTTATAACTTAATTTATACAGTCAACATTTACAACATTGTGAGACCACTCAAACACCATTTTGCTATTCTCACGACAATCCATTCAGAATGAAGCGATGAATATATATATATATATATATATATATATATATATATATATATATATATATATATATATATATATATATATATATATATATATATATATATATATATATATATATATATAATATATATATATTAAAATGCGATGGCCTCTGCTTTGTTCTGGATCTTGTGACAGTGGCATATTAAAGGGATTATATCATGAGGAACACATTTTTCCTTAATTTTTTGAGATAAAGGACTTCATTGTACCTTGAAAACATTCTAACTTTCAGCCCAAATTTTCTTCACCAGCATTTAAGTCCTTTTATTAAAGCAGAGCTGTAAAAATGGCTCATTCTGAAATCTTTTTACATTTTTTTTGACAACAGAAACTAATAACTTTTGACCATCCATATGTACACAACAATGCAGTCTAGCCAGTTTTTAGAAACCTGACCCACCAAGTGACGGTTGGATGAAACAAGACGAAGCAGGAAGCTTGCAAGATTAAAAAGTCAAGTCACCTTTATTTATATAGCGCTTTTTACTATGCAGATTGTGTCAAAGCAGCTTTACATTGATAACTGGTACATAATTTTGGCAGCACAGCAGCTCTTAAATAATAGTGTCAATGCAGGCAGATCAAAGCACTGTTGAATAAATGTCAAGAATACTATTGAATATCAAATGTCAAGTGTCCCCAACTAAGCAAGCCAAAGGCGACAGCGGCAAGGAACCCAAACTCCATCAGGTGACATCAGGTGGCAAACAAGTGGCAAATAGGTGTTAAAATGGAGAGAAAAAAAAAATTGGGAGAAACCAGGCTTAGTCGGGGGGCCAGTTCTCCTCTGGAGAACAGTGCTTTGTTACAATCAGGTTGCTATCATAAGTCTGATAGGATCGCAACAATCAAAGTATTTATTTCAGTTCCATCCAGTTGAGGATTGTATTTATCACGTCGGTATGGACAGTCAGTTGAGGAACTGTGCTATTGGCTGTCATGTCGATGAGGCCTTCACAATGGATGATCCAGTTGACTCGAAATCTGCTGATACTTCAGGGCTGCGTTGTGGTCGTGTCCAGTTGAGGATCGTATTCATCACGCCGGTATGGACGGTCTGTTAAGGAACTGTGGCACTGGCTGTCATGTTGATGATGTCTTCACAATAGATTAAAATGTGTAGAAAATCTTCAGAATCCCCATGTTAGAAATCAATTGAACTATAGCTAAGTTTAGCTTAAATGCTTAAAGACACACAAAAGAACTTAGTGGTGACTAAAACAAATTGGGGTATCTGCTCACAGTGCCGCTTTGAACACACCACAAAGTCTACAGCCGGCAGCCAACTAGCATGTACGTTCTGCACCTGCATGAGAGGAATAACTCTTCATACCAGCAGGAGGCAGTAGTCTGTATTCATCATTCAAAAAGGGAAACTGGAAGAGCTTTGCATTTGCGCACAAAGGTACCTCACGAAACTGATTTCGGACAGACTTCTGAGGCAGCGTAACAGTTTAATGATCTACAGCAAAATAGCGTGAGCTTTGGCGAGAACTAAACAAATATTGAATAACTGCAAAAGTAATTTCTTGCTAGAAATGACATCACAATTGGAATGTCCATTTATGCACAAACTGACCAGAAACCGCAACTTTCAGACGACATTTTTCATTTACTTGCTAAACTGTCACGAAAGGAAGGCATGTGCCTTGATGCTTTCCTAGGCTGCGTCCGAAAACCTAGGTAGCTGTCTTGCTGCCTTGCTGCCTTATAAGAGAATGACTTGTACGGCAGTGTTTGTGCATGAAGGCACCTCATGAAATTGATTTCGGACAGACTTCTGAGGCAGCGTAATGGTTTAATGATCTACAGCAAAATAGTGCGAGCTTTGGTGAGAACTAAACAAATAATTACTACAGTAGTAATTTCTCGATAGAAATGATATCAAAATTGAAATATGTTGGTCAAAATTGTACATTTATATACAAACTGAGCAGCAAATGCAATTCGGACACCATCTTTATTTTTCTAGCTCAACTGTCACAGAATGGAAAGCACAGGATTGTGGGATATCAAAGGCAGCTAAGGATACATCTATGCTTCCTTCAAAAATCGATCTGAGGGAGGTATCTCATGAGACAGGAAGTGAAGCTAACATTGGATTTGGAAGTGCCTTCCTACCTTGAAATTTGTCCTCAGAAGGCAGCATTTTCCAGTTTTCGGACGCAGCCCTACTTTGGAATGTGTTCTTCGAAGGCAGCATTTTTAAGTTTCCAGATGCAGCCAATGAGAAGACTTCTGTGTGTGCCCTGAAGCTCACAAACCTGAGGAGGCGGGTGCGTGTCAATTTTGCGGCCGATATGCGTGCGCACTGGTGCGAGCTCCACGGCAGACTTCTTCCCGACAGTCAAAGCGGTGTTACGTCACGAAAGTACGGACTTTTAGAAAGAACGCAAGTGTTTAGGGTGCCATTTGGGACAGGGCCAAAGAGAAGAGAGAGCGAGAATGCGCAGCTGCTATTGGTGTATCGATACTGCAGAAAAGGCGTATTGGAACACTTTCAGATATTTAAGTATCTATTGATACATAACAAAAATATCGATATTTTTGAGAACACTAATGTGAAGCATGTAAAGTTTGTGGCATAGACTCTTTAAAAAGACGTCCAAGACCGGTCTGTTATTGTAGGGACATCGTCGTTACGTTCTCACGCTCCTAACCATGATACGGGACAACCAACTGTGATTGGTAGCTTTACATGTCAGTCAGACGGCCTCTGGGCAATCCTTGGCCAATAAAAGCTGCGATGG
The DNA here is from genome assembly GCF_024489055.1 of Chanodichthys erythropterus. Taxonomy (NCBI): domain Eukaryota; kingdom Metazoa; phylum Chordata; class Actinopteri; order Cypriniformes; family Xenocyprididae; genus Chanodichthys; species Chanodichthys erythropterus. The sequence continues at coordinate 5,373,239 of NC_090225.1, forward strand.
AGTCCAAACCCTCTGAAGGTCTGGCTATGCAAGACTAGACATTGGCAGATAACTGTCAGCTTAGATGACTAACAGCTTTTAAATTGTCTAATAAGTATTAAAAATTACTTATTTTTTACCATAAACGTGGAGCTCCCAACTATTATCATTAAAAAGGCTTAATTGTTGACACAGATTCACTATTCAAACACTGAGATGAAGGGCTGATTTCCAAGAAATAATTGCATAATTCTCATAATGTGCAAAACTTCCTTCTATGCTCTGAAGGACTTTAGCCAGTAGAATTAATGATTCTCTTATGTTCCTTATCCTCCCTCTACACAGTCTTCTATGAAAAGAAATGATCTAATAAAGGATCTTTTTCCAAAACAATGCTTCAGTATTTCCTCGAAGAGATATGAGCTCTAGTGTCTTGATGTGAACTTCAAATGTAGTTGTGAAAGACTGTGATGTTACGGTTAAGCCCCTCCCACTCCCTGAGCCAGTGCTCAAGTCATCTGACACAGGACAGCATGCTTTCCTTCTCTCTATGTTTGACTATGGCCACTATACAATACTAAAAATATATCATATCTCACATATCTATCAAAATAGCACTGATAAAGTAATGGTTGTAATTGAATGCAGTACTCAAGTTTTATAGTAATTATAATAACCATCTGGGCTTCAAAAGTCCAAGGCTCAGGATGATAGATAGTATTGCTTGTGTTCTCTGTCCGAGATAAACGTCACACTGCAAACTTGTCGCTTATTTACCAGCCTTCGGTTTTGTCTGCCTCCGAGTCATAAAAAACTCTACGTCTAGTTTGTTTATGATGCCTGGGAGTGTTTCCTGGATAAGGAGCAGCCCGGTCTATACGTTATAGATCATTACAGGTTTCTGAGCCACACACACTACTCTTGAAACAAAAGAGCATAACACTTCTCAGGTGTCAAAATTTTGCTTGAACAGAATGACATAGACATGAATTTAACTAGTGACGGTGAGACCTGTTGGACATGCTGCGGATAGAGAAACTGCCTGAATTGGCTGGACCGTTCTTACAGACTGTCTTCCAGGAGCAGAGGAGTCCGGCTGCCATGATTCAGCAGTTGGACATGGATCAAGGTGGCACGGCAAAAGATCTGGCCAAAAACAGAAGGCTTGTCATGCCAAGTTGGACTGAAGATGAAGAGGTAAAGGAATTACAGCAGTCGTACTGCAGGAATAAGGTCCAGACGACCAAGTACACCTTCCTGTCCTTCATCCCTAAGAATCTTTTCGAGCAACTTCATCGTTTTGCCAACGTATACTTTGTCTTCTTGGGTGCATTGAACTTTGTGCCTATTGTAAACGCATTCCAGCCAGAGATCTCTATCATTCCTATTGTCTTCGTGATGTCCATAACTGCCGTTAAAGACCTTTGGGAGGACCAACGGCGGAGAAAGTCTGACCAAAAGGTCAATAACTGCTTATGTGATGTGTATGACAGGTAAAAGCATGAAACATTCTGAACATGAGAATAAAAAGTATACATATAATACACACAATCTATAGCTGTAAAATACGTCAGATTGTACTTTAAACTGTTTGGTTTGGTGGCTGATATCTGCTATCAGTGGATCATGGCATATTGCATATATGTATTCAGTGTGTGTATATATATAGATATATATATCAGCTGTGTGGTGACTTGACCCAGATTATTAATTTTTGACAGTTTCTTGATCCCAACACTGGCTTGTTCCTCAAATAGTTCAGAGGTGTGGCTTAAAACCTTAATTGGATGTGTCAAATGAAACAAACTTTGGGTTCTCCAAATACAGCCATTTGGATTTGCATGTTAATGTGTCACAGCTACAAGGTTTCTGCGAATTTGTATTTCTAAAACCACTAAATCGCAGTTGCGATTTCTCAGGCTACTTTACATATGTCAGTTTCCAACCTGTGTCCTGTGTTGTAACCCATGTACGTCATTTTTTTTATTAGTGCATTAGTGCAGCTCTCAGTTAATGGTTAGCTTGAAATATAGTTATTATTGAACTATGTTTGTCTTTTATAATTAAGCGAATGTCTTTTGATTAGGGGTTTTAATACTCATAATCACAATATGTCCTTAACAAGAGCAAAATAGAACAGGCAAAAGTTTAGAAATGTGTTTGATTTCAGATTGTATTTGAATTAAGTGTTAATATACTATGTACAGTCATGTTGCTCCTGTACACAGTGGACTTTACACTGTTTAGTGTTTATATTTTGCCTTCCTGGGCTAATGTCCTGATAAATCTGACATTTGGTTCTAGCTAGGCTGTTAATGCTGCTCTGTTTAAAAAGGCTCCCATGTGATCGTCTTGCCGCAGGGGGTCATATTAGTTTTCCTGTTGTGGAGCTGTTGCCGTGGGTGACAATGAAGCACAGCCTTTACTTGATTACTATGGCATTGGGGCTGGTGTGTTAAGTATAGTAGGAATAAAGCAGTTATAATTTGCATGTGTTTTGTGCTTAAATCATATGGCACATCAGTGCACAGAAACAAAGCATCACTGGAAATGCATATACAGCATGTTTCTATTAAATACCTTGTGTTGTTAGTTTGTTTCACAGTTGTTCTGCAGATAATCAGTCAAACCACCAGCAAGACTGGTTTTCATGGCCATCAATACTGAGAGGGCTGTTTTGACTGATAATAAACACATTTGACATGGTTTTCTGGAAGACATTGTATTCTGCAGTTTAATAAGCACTAAACTGTATGTTTGCATTTGTTATTTCTGGAAACTAATTTCCTACATAACTGTAATAGTTTATTTTCTTTCTTGCTCATGTTGTGTAATGAAATAAGTTCAACATTTAAAATAAGCAAAGTACTGTAATGTTTAATCAGCCAGTCATTATCGCAAAATAAACTCTTTCAGGATCATACGTGACCGCGGTTTACTGTGGGATAATACCTTTTGAGTTTATTAACTTTAAATTACAGTAAAATACTATATATAAACAATATTTTGTACAACCATGCAAAAAGCAACCAATATCCCACATCTTTTGATACAAATCCAATCCAAATGTTTAATAAAATGTAAAAAAAAAAATTTATTAAATTGTCTGTCCGACTGTTAAAGTAGACTGATTTTCATAATTTTGTCTCTCTGATAGTATGCCTAATATACAAGATATTATACACCAAAACTGTTGCATGTTTGAAAATGAGTGGTGAGAAAAGCAAAACAATTAGTGAAAGAGAGAGTTCACCCCAAAATAAAAATTCTGTCATTAATTACTCACACTCATGTCGTTCAACACGTAAGACTCCGTTCATCTTCAGAACACAAATGAAGATTTTTTGATGAAATCTGATAGCTTTGATGCTTCAAAATGTTCATAAAGAGATTGTAAATCTAATCCATATGAATTGAGCGGCTTAGTTTACATTTTCTGAAAAGACTTGATCACTTTATGTGATGAACAGATTAAATTTAGGCTTTTATTCACATGTAAACATAAACAGAAGCTCAGCCGAAACTTATGGCTTGGAATCGATTCCTCAGTTCCAAGGCGTTGGGAATCGACTCCAGTTCAACAGAGTTAATCATTAAAGGTGCTAAAGAGGATTTTTTCATCGACTGAGAAACCAAAGACTGTTAGTGAGTTTTTGAAATGAGCGCATGCATAAGAATAACCCCCCCCCCCCCCCCACTCCTTCACAGCTCATTTCAAGGGAACGCCTCCCAAAACTCATGCACAAGTATTGGAACACGAGTGTTTACCACCGGCATTCGCTGTGTCCTGTTAGTGGATTCATTATGTCGGACTCACCGCAGGTAACTCCTAATCTGCAGTTGTTACTCCTGTCTCCTGACAAAAACATTGCATGTGGCGCCTGTGGAGTGTGGAAAGTTACTGGAGCACGCAGCCGTGCTCGTCTTTCACAAGGAACGTCATGGCAGTGATTGATAAGCCAGAGGGCCAATCGTTTACGCGATACCTCGTGCACAGATGATGTATATTAATATTATTCCTTTCAGTTCACCTAATAAATAGTCTTTTATCAGTTAGTAAAGACAGTTTCAAGTAATATTGCAAAAATGTATAAAACAAAACATCCTCTTTAGCACCTTTAATTTGTCTCTCGCTGACTAATAGTGATTGGAATTCCTTTTGATTCCATTTTTTTCAATGAACCAGTTCAAAAAAACAATTCAGTGGTTCTTTTGCGTCATTGCTTAATGACATCACTAGAACGTATTTCTAACAGTTTTATGATATGCCACGCTGAAACATTCAAATAAAGCCATATGTGAATGCATATTGCTGATTATTAACATTCATTCACTTAAGTTAATGGTGTTTGTTGTCATTGTTTCCTTCTGTGATCCTGCATCTTGGACAAGTTTACTAGACCCTATTATGCTACATTTTGCAACTAAAGCACACAATGCATTGGCCTACATTGATGCACAAATGCAGATTTGTTCTGCATTTATAAGTTATAAACTCAATGATTTAGCTTGACAATGATAGGTTTTGAGTGCTGCTTGGTATACGATAACAAATGCAGATGTGATGATCTTTGTCTTTTTTTATTTTAAATATTATTTTTATATATAACACAACAATGAACCTCATTGGTTCTTGCATGAGTCAAGCTAATATGCTTGAGCTTCTGTTTACCACAACTGATGTGTACGTTGATGAATGTTTATATGTAAGTAAAAAAAGCCTAAATTCAATCTGTTCATGAAGCGATCGAGTCTTTTAAAGTTTGGACTAAACCACTCAATTCATAAGGATTAGTTTTACGATTTCTTTATGAACTTTTTGAAGCATCAAAGTTTCAGTTGCATATCGGTCTACGGAGGGATAGAAAGCACTCAGATTTCATCAAAAATATCTTAATTTGTGTTCCGAAGATGAACAAAGTTCTTACGGGTTTGGAATGACATGAGGGTGAGTAATTAATGACAGAATTTTCATTTTTGGGTGAACTAACCCTTGAGGTACCGAGATTTTCATAATTTAATTACTTTGATATTGCGCCTAATATTCAAGATATTATTACACCAAAACTGTTTCATGTTTGAAAATGACTGTATTGAAAAGCAAAACAATTATTGAAGTCCTGCTTTGGTTTCAATTATTCTAGAAAACTGCATTTTTTCATTTATGTTTTTTGTTGTGTTTATCTAATATTAATAGTGAATCCAAATAAAGCATTTAAAGTGTGTGTTTGTACTGAAGGAAGCATCAGCGGTATGTGGAAAGGCGTTGGGCGGAGGTGTGTGTCGGTGATCTGGTCCGTCTCTGCTGTAATGAGATCATTCCTGCTGACATGGTGCTGCTGCACTCATCTGATTCTAACGGAGTGTGTCACATCGAGACTGCCAACCTGGATGGAGAAACTAACCTCAAACAGAGGCAGGTGGTCCGTGACCTGCCACAGCAGGTGTGTGCCTATCCATGTCATTGTCATCTTCATCACCATTATTTTTCTCTGTCCTCCATAAGTATATGAGGTAAAATATGTTTTGCTGTTTTTTTCCACCTTATTTTTAATGCAATTTGTAAATTGAATGTGTCTATCTTCCCATGTCATTTGCTTCCAGTCATTTTTAACTGAACAAAACAGCTTGTTATGCTGCTAGATATTAAGAAAAAACTGGTATTTACTAGTAGCATATTATTTTAATGTATTTTCATAATTATAAACATGCTGGTTTTTAGCACATATCGTTTTACCGTTTACTGCATTTTGTTATTCTTCTAGTTATTTATCTATAGTTGCTAATAAATCGAACGTCTTGCAAATTCATAGAAAATAGCTTACTTCTGCGTTTTCAAAATAAGGTGGATAAAGGTCATTGTTTTTTGTCTTTAAAATATATTAAGCTTTTTAAAAGAAATAAAATGAATTTCATATACAGTGTTCAGTAGTGGCTCAAAGTGATGTCCGGCCTAGGAAAATCTTCACCCTTTATCCAAATATTTTATTAAAAAAATATAATTTTATAAGCATATTGCGTATTTGTGCTTGGAATCAATTATTTTATTTATGATAACGCAATGAAACATGCCAAATTGTGCCAACATGCATTATTTTTGGCTAGATTGTAATACAAAGAAATTATGAACGCATGCAAAAGATAGAACCAACTAAATATTAATAACTAATTATGTTGTAGTCAACGTATGCTTTTTCCTGTGAGCTTTTTGTTTTTCTATGCATTTTTTTGCATAGTAAAATAAAACCTGTAGGTGTAGTTTGCCTTTTTTGCTAAATAATTTTGTCAGATAAATACTTTAGACAAGTTTAGTGTTTTGTTCTTCACTCATATTTAAAATATTTTAAAAATATTATTAAAAAAAAAAAATTCTCATATTCTGGACATCACTTTTGCCCAATACTGCCGATAATTACTTTAAATCACATCATCTAATGTCCTGTGTTTCTGAATTTCTGAATTAAAATTAAAAAAATTTTGTTGGGCATAAAGTAGGGTGAAACCATCATTACAAAGAAAGACAAACAAAGTCTCTGAAATGTAGAAATTCTTAAAAGAAAACTTTATTAAATTGTTTGGCATAAAAACATTGTTAAAAAAACTTTGTGAATGTGATCTTCCTTTAGGGATCAGAATTTATTCCGGTAAACTACAGCAGTCGCATTGAGTGTGAAAATCCCAACAATGACCTGAGACGGTTCAGAGGCTTCATGTGAGTATGCTGTAAACTGCTTCTGTAAATGATAAACAAGGCATTTGAATAACATTTCTTTATGTTTGTATGTACACACAGGGAGCATCCTGGTAAAGCACGGATTGGACTCCACAGTGATAACCTGCTCCTGAGGAGCTGCACTGTGAGGAACACGGAGACTGTGATTGGCATTGTAGTCTATGCAGGTCACTTTTACATCTTTGTGCCCAGGGATCAAAAGATATGGTGAGATTATAGAAAGATAAAGAGCTAGATTGAGCAATAAAAGATCTTGTGTGTGTGCTTGTATGCAGGTCATGAGACAAAAGCGATGCAGAATAACAGTGGGCCACGCTACAAAAGAAGTAAACTGGAGCGTAGACTCAACATGGACGTCCTCTGGAGTGTCGCTCTACTGCTGCTCATGTGCTTTGTAGCTGCTGTAGGTCAGTATAATGGTCATTGATGTACTTGTGTTAGCATTTAAACTTAAGAACTAGGTAAAGCAGCACGATTCTAGATCAATTGTAAATCCACAATTATTTTTTTTTGTTTAAAATAGGGATTCTGAATAGACAGCTAAACAAAATAACATGTAATTTATTAGAGATTTGGCAAAATGTTAATTATAGCAGTCTATTTAAAAAAATATTAAATTCAAAAATTCAAATTAAACCTATTATGCCCCTTTTTACAAGATGTAATATAAGTCTCAGGTGTCTGTCTGTGAAGTTTCAGCTCAAAATACCCCACAGATCATTTATTATACCATGTTGTAAATTCCCATTTTAAATTGAAGGAAAAACATGCTGTTTTCGTGCATGTATCTTTAAACGCAAATGAGCTGCTGCACCCCACCCCGCGTTTCTGAATAGGGCGGAGCCTACAGCTCGTGCCTCGGATACTCTGCCAAAAACTAACAAAACATCTGTTTGGTTTTGATTATCATCTCTATTACGGTCACGCTCACGTGACATTGCTATGGAAGGTGGCCATAAAATAAAAAAGGTAATTGCAACTTTTTATCTCACAATTCATCAGAATTGGAAGACATAAATGCGCAATTGCGAGTTATAAAGTCAGAATTGCGAGTTTGTAACACACAATTCTGACTATATCATGCAATTCTGACTTTAGTAGCTTTAATAAGAAAAGGAGTGGGTGGATTTTTAGATTTATAGGGTGGTTGTGTACTCACTGCTGACACACATTTATGTTCAAAGTTCAAACACCATATAAAAGTGAATTTTGCATAATAGGCCCCCTTTAAATTGGTTTGAATGAATGATTCATTGACTCGCTTATAAAGACTTGTTTCAGTACTTGGATGAATCAGCGTTTTTTGAATGAATCTCTTAAATGAATGATTCAATGACAAACACATTTTTTTTAACAGTCACTTTAATTGTGCAGCTCTAGTACAAGGTTAGTGTTATTTTTGTGTTTTTAATAAAAATATGGTTTTGATGTATAGGTCATGGTGTTTGGTTGAATGGACTACAGAATACTATCTTCATGATTCCTGATGACACGCACCCTGCGCTCGCTGCCTTTTACATGTTTTGGACCATGATCATTGTTCTGCAGGTGAGTGACAGTGAGCGGATGCATCTGACATCTACACAAACACGTGCATGTCACATCCATTATCTAATGGTAAAGTTTTCGATAAATCGTCAGAAAATTTGCGTATGTCAAATTTCATGATAGTTTGATGCAAGTTTGGCTTGCATAATTTCCCAATTCAGTCATTTCTTCATGAAAGGTGTCTAAAAGAAAAAAGAAGAATCATAATTTTTACATGTACAGTAATATTGAAGATATTGTAGTATATCAGGCCCATCCTTCATGGTTTATGAATCAGGTTTTCAGTTAAATAGACAAGTATGATTTGGTTATATGCTTACTGAAGTATGCACCTAGAATATCTCTCATTGCTGTCCTCGTTTCTTTTTTTCCATGTTGTAGGTGCTGATTCCCATCTCCCTCTATGTGTCGATAGAGATTGTGAAGCTGGGACAGGTATATTTTATTCAGAATGATTTAGATCTGTATAACCCAGTACTGGACACAGGAGTGCAGTGCAGAGCACTGAACATCACAGAAGATCTTGGACAGATCCAGTACCTGTTCTCCGACAAGACAGGAACCCTCACAGAGAACCGCATGCTGTTCCGCCGCTGCACTGTTGCAGGAACCGAGTACCCTCACCATGAGAACGGTCAGTTTACTTCAGAACAGCCTTCAAATACACCTGATCGATGCCGTTAATAAGGATAAAACATTTTCAATTAAAGTTTTTAATCGATTGACCCACTTACTTTTGATCTGATTTTTTTTTTTTTTTTAAGGCTGTCACACTTAACATGCTAACTTAAGATTAATATAATCTTTTGTAACATTATAAATGTATTAAATGTCACTTTTGATCAATTTAATGCATCCTTGCTAAATAAAAGTATTAATTTCTTTTAAAAAAAAATAAATACAAAAAATTCTTACTTACCCCAAACCCTTGAACAGTGTCTAATGTTACAAAAGTTTTCTATTTGTGTTCTTTTGAACTTTCTATTCATCAAAGAATCCTGAAAAAATCCTGTTTTCAACATTGATGATAATAATAAATGTTTCTTGTGCAGCAAATCAGCATATTAGAATGATTTCTGAAGGATTCAGTAATGATGTTGAAAATTCAGCTTTGCATTGCAGGAATAAATTACAATTTAAAATATATTTAAATAAATGCAGCCTTGGTGAGCATAAGAGACTTCTTTTAAAAAAGTAAAAATCTTACCGATTATATAGTTGTCTTTAAAATATCACAGTGTCTTTAAAATATCAAACTTACTAATTTTTGCTACTTCACAAAGCACGAATGGGTGTTTATGCATGAAAATATGTAGCTATCGTTCTGGTTTTGATCGTGTTTGTTGATTACTCTTTAGCGATTTCTCTGGAACAGTATGAGGCGCAGGGCTGTGGCGATGCAGATCACTCTCTCACCCTGAGGTCACGAGCTAGCAGGAAGTCACTGAGCTGTAAATCGCTCAGCTGCAACAGGAGTTCAGTGTCCCTTAATACCCTCACTGCAGAGTCTGAAACGCACTCAGTCCATGACACGCTTCGCAGACACACACCTGGCGCATTCAGCAGCACCATGGTGAGAAAAGGAAAGACTTATCTTTGGCATTTACTGTGCATGTGTACATTTCCTTGTCTTTATTAATTTATTTATTTCCACCCTGTATTAGTCATCTATTCATTTCACAGTAACACACTGTAACGAGCACTTCAAATATTTATTGTCATTGACAAATAAATCATATATAATTTTTTCCTCTAGGAATGTGCTGTTGTTCCAGACCCTCAGCTTCAGGTGAAGCTGAGCTCACTGTCATCCCCCATGCGTTCCTCTCTCCGACAAGAAACTGCTGAAATCTCTCACATCCTAGACTTCTTTCTCGCCCTCACTGTCTGCAACACCGTAGTAGTTTCCTCACCCACTCAGCCAAGACATGTGGTATGATCCAAGTTTTACTGATATTTAACTGATAGTCTCAAACTCATGCTATCATACACCTCACCTAACATATGATATTGATTACTAGAGTGTACAGTTTTATAGTTTACACACCTTAAATTGATTTAGATCTTTATGTTAGTACTTCATTAAAAAAACAATACTTTGTTTTATATTTTAGCAGTGGTTTTTAATTGACTTGACTAGCAGTGTTCTTTAACTGCGAGTTTGAATGGTAAAAAATTTAAGGAAGGCATCTTTAAATTCATCGCTCTTAAAGCTACAATCACACACATTCAGACGGCATCACGCAAATTCACCCAAAAATTACATTTCTGTCATTAATTACTCACCCTCGTGTTGTTCTAAACCAGCAAGACTTTCGTTCATCTTCAAAACACAAATGAAGGTATTTTTAATGAAATCTGAGAGATTTCTGGAAATCCAAACATCATCGACCTCAAATATGGCTTATCACTTGAAACATGTTAGAGCTTGAACAGAAACTAGGCTACTATCGTATAAGCTACTTTCCTCACAGACACAAGACATATATCTATATAAAGCTTGGGATGTTTACTTTTAAATGAGCCAAATCTTATGGAAAATTAATATTCTCAGATTATGTAATCCATATGAAACTTGCATATAGGTGCATCCACTACTGCGGAGATGAGAGATGAGTCAGCATTGATGACTTAATCTCTGCAGCCGAAAACACAGAAAACATTATCAATAAATTATTGAAATGTTTGGCAGTCTCCTTGCTGTTTTTTCACGACACATTGATAATCGTCACGTTTGACTGTGTGCTGTGGCAAGCTTTATGCGTGTGTTTGAGCACTGATTAGGCTATGTGTATATAAGATTAAAGGCTCATTATTATGATTTATGGCTTATTAATATAAATGCGCGATTAGTCGACTAATGGCTTAAATGAATGACTATTAGTCAACTAGAATTATCTTTAGTCGAGGGCAGCCCTAGTGTTATCTTAAGTCTCAAAGTCTTGGTCTTATTTTGGACTCAAACCCAAAAAGTCTTGGTCTTATTTTGGACTCAAACCCAAAAAGTCTTGGTCTTATCTTGGTCTCAAACCCAAAAAGTCTTGGTCATATCTTGGTCTCAAACCCAAAAAGTCTTGGTCATATCTTGGTCTCAAACCCAAAAAGTCTTGGTCTTATTTTGGACTCAAACCCAAAAAGTCCTGGTCTTATCTTGGTCTCAAACCAAGAAAGTCTTGGTCTGAGTGATTAATCACAGAATTTTAATTTGTGGGTGAACTAGCCCTTTAATTCACATGAAGTATGTTTTAAGCATTAGAGCAGGTTAAACAATGATTTTCTAAGATGGATCTTAATCCCGTTTTAAATGGATGTTTCACACTTCCAATCCAATGGATATCACCTTGCAGGAAAAGACTGGCCTTAGCAATGGATTTAGGCCCAGGGCTTTTCCCAGCGGGCCAGTCAATTGTGAACCACTGTCAAAACTGAATTACATGCTACACTAATTTTTCATTGCTGAAAGCATAATTCATATAAATGGATATTCAGTGTGTGCCTGCTTATGGCTTGCAAAAATGATACTTCTTATATGTGCATTTCTGTGCATGTTTGTGAATCTGTTAATGTAATATCAGGTTCAGATGCCTGTGGTTCGCACACCCCTGCGCTCTCTAGAGGAGATGAAGGCCATGTTTCAGAAGCTGAGTCTGCCTCGCTTTCCCCATTCACCTAATCAAAACACAGACACTCCTGCCAGCCTAACCAAGAAACTCTTCTCCCGGGGTCGTTCAGCTTCCTACTTCCCTAACAGCAACCCGCAAACACCCATCAAGACCCCACAGTCACCCACCACACCTTCTGGCACCCCTTCAAGCACTCCGTCCACCCCTGTCACTCCTGCATTATTGTCCAGTGGGGCGTGGGGTGAGGACGTGGAAGACAAACAGCAGGCCAAAGATAACTCTGATAATGAGAGTGAGAGCGATGATGAGGATGAGGCAGAAGAGTTGCTGTACGAGGCGGAGAGCCCGGATGAGGCAGCATTGGTGCAAGCAGCAAAGGCTTATGGATGTACTCTGCTGGGCCGGTCCCCAGAGCAAGTCCTCGTGGCTGTTCCAGGCACAGGGCCACTGTCCATCCCTCTGCTACACGTACTGCCATTTCATTCTGCCCGCAAGAGGATGTCTGTGGTGGTGCGCCATCCCCTCACTGGAGAGGTGGTAGTTTACACTAAAGGAGCTGATAATGTCATTATGGAGCTGGCTGAAGAAGGTATGTGAGGTGACATCTTTCATGTATGTTTAATTAAAGTTAGTTTACACCAGAGGTTGCATTAAAGGATTAGTTGACTTAAAGAATTAAAATTTAAAATTTACTCACCCCCATGTCATCCAAGATGTTCATGTCTTTCTCTGTTCAGTCAAAAAGAAATTAAGGTTTTTGAGGAAAATGTTCCAGGATTTTTCTTCATATAGTGGACTTCACAGGTTACCAATGGTTTGAAGGTCGAAATTGCAGTTTCAACACAGCTTCAAAGGACTCTACACAATCTCAACCGAGGAATAAGGGTCTTATCTAGACCTTTATTATGATCAAACGATCAATACAATGATTAAACGATCTGTCATTTTCTAAAGAAAATAAAAAATGTATATACTTTTTAACCACAAATGCTCATCTTGCACTAGCTCTGCGATGTGCCATGCATTATGTAATCACATTGGAAAGGTCATGCATGACGTAGGCAGAAGTATCTCAGTAGGACGAAAAACTCCATCTAATTTTCTCCTCCAACATCAAAATTGTCTTAAATGGACTTAGTCTTTGCATGTTCGCTTTGTAGACACTGGGTCGGAAATTCCGCCTACGTCACGTCAAAAAAGATCTGTCTTTTTTTGGAAAAAGACTGATCGTTTCGTTAAGACCCTTATATTTTTTACCACAACACCCTTATTCCTCGTCTGGGATGAGGAAGAGCCCTTTGAAGCTGCACTGAAATGGCAATTTGGACCTTCAAACCGTTGGTAACTGTTGAAGTCCATTATATGGAAAAAAATCCTGGAATGTTTTCATCAAACCGTAAATTATCTGCAAATTTTAATTCTGAAGTGAACTAATCCTTTAACCGAATATTTTCCGTCCATCTTCTTAGCGTTATTCCTGGAATATTTTCCATCACTGAAAAATCTAAAGGCCATCTGTCATTTTGACAGATTAAACTGAGGGTGATCTGTTGTAAATTGTAACTGTAATTCCCAGCCCATCCAGTTGGTGGCGAGTGCGCTCCAATGTGGCAGCAGAGCATGGGTTCAACCTCCAGAACAAAATTAAAACGGCCATGAGAAGTCATCTGTCCGAGGCAAAGATGCAAAATCTAATGTCAATTACCTCTGTATCAGTCTCCCTTGATGCATTTGATCATGCACAGGCGAGCACCCATTTTAAAGGATTAGTTCACCTAAAAATGAAAATTATCCCATGATTTACTCACCCTCAAGCCATCCTAGGTGTATATGACTATCTTCTTTCAGGCGAACACAATCAGAGATGAATCACAGCATAAATGAGTACACCCCCTCTGAACAAATACAAAAGATGTACTTTCTTTATGATCACTAATACAATTCATGGAAAGATGGCAAAACTAAAATACTAACATATACATAATAAAAACAGAGAAATATATGTCATTAATAGCCATAAAATAAGTAAAGTAGACAATTTTGTTTAAATTAAGGATTGCAGAAATGAGTACACCCTAGATTTAATTCAACAAATGTGTAATATTCAAGCACTTGGTATGCCCTCTATAATTTTGAATATACTGCTCTGACCCTTCTTGGCACAGAGCATGCAAGTTCATGACAAATTGTCACATCTGTCCTGTTTAACTCCTGGATGATGAGCTCCTTAAATGCCCTGATCCTTAATGGGGAGTGTTGCTCAACTCGTCTCTACAGAAAAAAAATGCCGGGAATGAGGAAAGGGTAACATCTTCTGTTACAAGTTTGTGTTCAGCACTCATACATCCCCATATAAGAGCTTTACTACCACTGAACTTTACTGTGGGAACCAGGCACTTCTCACTGTACTCCTCCTCTAGCAACACCATAACATTTTGATGCTGTTAGATCCAAAATGATTGATTTGGTCTCATGAGACCAGAGTATTGATTCCCAGAATCTATATTTTGTAAATATTGGCTTTGGAAATGGCGAAGTGACTTTATTGTGCTTTGGCTACAGTAGGTAGTTCCAGTGAGAACAACAACCATGCATGTCATTTCTGCAGGCTGCATCTTACTCTGTGAGAAAAACAGTCACTCTTTTCATAGCTTTTGCTGGTTCTGAGACACTCGCTTGGTATTTTTCCTGCTCTTTGTCTAGCAAAAAAATCCCTCATCACTAAATGAAAGCTTAAAATGAAGGCCTGATTATTTCAGGGGCCTTGTCACAGGTCCATTGTTTTTAATTTCTGTGTTACATTTGCTATATTTTCAAACTTAAAACAATGATTTGGTAATCCTCTTGTAACACTGTCCTCTTTTGTGCTAAGAAATAAGTCTCCTGACAGTTCTCTCCCAAGTGCTTCCATTGTTGGCAGCATTAAGTCTGAGAATGATTCAGTGGGCTATATAACACTTTTAATTTTCAAGAAATGGCTTTTTTTGGTTCAACATACTTACCTGTTGATCAAACATTGCTTTAAACTTACACCAGAAATTTTTTTTTGTTTTATTTATTAACTTTTAGGAGGGTGTAGTCATTTTTGCTACACAACATTTTATCACCTTGATAAGAAAATCTTATTTTCCTGAATAATTTTGCCTCTTTGGTAATTGATTAAGCAGACTTGCTGGAACATTATATCTCTAAAGAACCCTAACACGTCTTCTAAGTAATTGAGTATTGCTCACTTTCAGAAGTTTCAGAGGGGGTGTATTCATTTGTGCTGTGCACTGTATATTTAAAAATATCCTTGCTCCTCCAAGGTTTATAATGGTTGTGAATTGAAGTAAAAAATAATGCATCCATCCATAAAAAAAGTAATCCACATTGCTCCAGTGGGTTAGTAAAGGCCTTCTCAAGTGAAGCAATGTGTTTTTGTAAGAAAAATTTCCATATTTAAAACTTTATAAATTCAAATAACTAGCTTCCGGCAGATGACCGTACACAGAATGCCCAAGTCGATTTGTGGCGGAAGAGTGTTGACCTGACGCACAACGTAATGACGAACACGGAGGCGCAGAGGATAGAGCAAAACAAGTCACCAGTCACGAATTAGAAGTCTAAAATGATCATTTTTAAAGAGAATTTCGGAGGATTTCGATATGGAGAGGAGGAGCTTCAGCTTGTAGCACAGCCCTATTTGTTTGAACCGCGAGAGGCATCTAAGCTTACGATACTCCTACATCATACGTCATACATTCTGCATACGGCCATCTGCCAGAAGCTATTAATTTGAATTTATAAAGTTTTAAATAAGGATATTTTTCTTACAAAAACACATCGCTTCACTTCTCTTCAGAAGGCATTTCAAATCATGGCCCCCCCATTCACAACCATTATAAACCTTGAAGGACTAAGGATATTTTTAAATATAAGACCTAAATATATCAACCTTTAATTTCGATGCAGACAAGGAGGAAGGTTTGAGTTCAGGCAGATACTGAGCATCAATTGAGTTCAGATCAGTTATTTTTTTTATATTTTATCCAATTGGCTCTATAATATGCAGTAGCAGAAAACAGGAATAAAGCGAATATTTACTCTATAGGCCAAACCTGAGAAAATGGCACCACTATGTGGTAAAAAAAAATAGTAAAAGGGTTCATTCTGAAGCCTTAACAACAGAATGAAAGTCTATGAACCAAGACTGCATCATTTTATAGTTAAATGGCCTTGGGATTAAAAATGGCAGTTTTAATGGGTTTCAATAGAGGCATTTTTGTCCTCAAAGTCCTGAACTATTTTGTGTACCTAGTGCAAAACATGTTTTTTTTTTAAGGAAATGTGGGTGAAATATAAAAATTGTAATAGAAATACATGCATGCTAAACTTTATGCTGTTGACATTAACAGGCAAAATTATCAAAAAACAAAACTGAAAAAGACAAAAATGTCCTTAAGGACGCACACGGGTTAAAATGTGTCTCTCAAGTGAACTGAAGTTCAACTTTTTAAAAAACTTTTTTTTTTAGGTCCACTGTTCTGCAACTCTCATTTTTGCCACGCAGTCTGTGTAAATGGCCCTTCAGGGTCACATTTACCTTTGTTCTGCGAAACCCTGCACATGAAATGTCATCATCTCAATTGGAATATGTGCAATCTAGAACTTTGTGTGAGATTAAATATTTCCCCACAGAGATTTCACATTAAATTAAAGTTTGTTTAATTTTGAACATGACCTTTTGAAAAGAGGTGTGAAGTCATGATTTCTTCAAGTGTTTGGAGTATGTTTAGTAGATTACAGACAGAACAGAGTGTTGCCCTCTCAGTTTGCACACTGTATATTTATTGAATTAATATTTTGGAAATTTGTATGCGATATTGTCCCAGTGTTGAGTATATATACTCATGTTTTGACTGTGTGTTCATGTAGGTACAGGTGAAGATGGTTTCGCTAGGGAAGTTATGGAGCGGACGCAGAAACACTTGGACCAGTATGCAAGAGAAGGACTGCGCACTCTCTGTGTTGCTAAAAAAGTACTCCTTTCGCTCTCATTTCCCTTATTTGCAACATTCGTTATCTTTTATTTGCAGCACATCAAATGTAACCTGACAATAGAATGCATTAAGATGCCTGGAGGTTGAGTCTTGAAAGAAATTGTTGGCATATGATTGACAGGTGTTGGAAGAGCAGGAATACAAAGCCTGGTTGAAGAGACATGAGTATGCAGAAACCAGCATTGAAAACAGAGAAGAGCTTCTGCTCGAATCTGCCGAGAGACTGGAAACTAATCTCACATTACTGGGTGAGACATTAAGACAATGAAGGCAAAAATTAAATGATGTTGTGTATTGGTTGTCCTAGCCTAATTCTTTCTTGGCTTTCAGGAGCGACGGGTATAGTAGACCGCCTGCAGGAAGAAGTGCCTGAGACCATTGAGGCTCTGCAGGAAGCTAAGATTAAAGTATGGGTCCTCACTGGGGACAAACAAGAGACGGCTATTAATATTGCTTTTGCTTGCAAACTCCTCAGACCCACAGACCACATACTGATGGCCAATTGTGACAGCAAGGTAAGAAGAGATGGTGGAAGAAAGAAACTGAAAGAAAAAAATAAGATTTTAGCAAAGGATTTAAACAAAGTGACTATTTACACCCCAGTATAAATAGCACTGTCCACTATTGTCAATTTAATATTTGTTTTGTATAATATGCAATAAGTTAAAGTACACCTGTAAGTAAATTCCAAAATAAGGATATTTATTTATATTAGACTTTTCCAAACATCTAGGCATTATATAATATTATATTATATTTAGTACTGTCAGTTGATTACAAAAAAATGAACTAATTAATCACATTTTTCTGCATATAATCGTGATTAATCGCAACTAACATTAAAGTTTTTAAAACATTTTTATATTGTAATAATTTTACATTTAATCCCCAAATGAATGTAGAAACAACATAAAGACAGTATATTTTAAATATTTGATCTAACAGGTAGGAAATATCCCGAATCAAAGCAGTTATCAAACACTTCACAGTCTTTACTGCATGATTTAGATTAAAATATAGATTAATTTTTATTAAAGCTACAAAAGTTATTCAGTCAAGAGCAGTGAGTGATTTTCTCTTTGTCTTTCGCTCCTTGATTAACAGACTGTAGCAGGTTTATTATGCTGCTGTCACTTTAAGACCTGCAGCACATGATGCAGATCTGCATCCTATTTTCTCACAACTCTTTGTGTTCATTTAAGACTTTATTTATCTCTTTTAAGACTGGGCTTACGAGGATACGTGACGAAACAGCCATTTTGGCATAATTTTGTGTTTTTGTCCGTCCAAGCGGGATTTGTGCTACCTGCTCAGATTCGACAATTCGACTACGAATGGCTACCAGTGTGGTTTGAGGCTTTATTAACATCCTTTCATACCCCTACCATAAACCTACCCACAATTTAATTGGTAGCACACTCTAATAGGTAGCATTATTCCTCAGAACATGGCACACTAGTACTGTACTGCGTTCTCTTTTGTCTTGTTGTGCTTGAATGGTTTACAAGCATTTGAATTAATAAGAGAGTGATCATATAATGCAACGCTAGCTAATGGATGACGGGGGAAAAGGAAGCTTCGTTAATTGCGTTAAATATTTTCAATGCGTTAAACAGAAAAAATTAATTGTGTGCGTTAACGCATTCATTTTGACTACACTAATTATATTTTATTAGAAAAAATGCAAAATCTAGGGCGAAAATGCCAACAAAAAGCAAAGGTAGACACCAATATGTTCAGTACTTTATGTTGCGCTGTATATAAAACTTGAATCTAAATTACATTTTCTGTGTGTGTGCTTTGTCCCTCAGGAAGATTGTGAGGCTCAATTTCATGAGTTACAACATGAGATCAGGCATGTCACAAAGGAAGGCGCGTCTGAAGATGATTGTAGTTCTGACTGTGTGTTGGTCATTGATGGGCGTACGCTGGACTTTGCTCTGCAGAAGGAGTTACAGGGGCCGTTCCTGGAACTCGCATGCTGCTGTCGCTCAGTCATATGCTGCAGATCCACCCCCCTGCAAAAGAGTCAGGTGGTACGGCTCGTCAGAGACGAGCTGAAGGTCATGACCCTGGCTATAGGTGAGTAAGTACATTGTAAGGTATAAGGTTGAATGTCAATGTAGAGTGTTGTTTAAACTAAAATGCATGATCCTCCTATTCAGGCGATGGAGCCAATGATGTCAGTATGATTCAGATGGCAGATGTTGGCATTGGCATCTCAGGCCAGGAGGGCATGCAGGTACAGGCAGAAACCAGGGTTGGGCAAAATTCAGGATTTAAGAACTCACTACCGTGCAGTTAATGAGGGTGAATTCTGAATTTGACTGACCATGACCACATTCCACAGGATGTTCAATTGGATTGATAGAAAGATAAAGTTATTTGTTAAATGTTTTGAATAATTATGTTGAATTTTGAGTAATTACACTACCGTTTAGAAGTTTGGGATTGGTAGGATTTTTTAAAGCCTTTGAATGTGGTCAAATGCTTACTTATGAGCATCAAGTCTGCATTTATTTAATCAAAAATACAGTGAAAACATAAATATTGTGAAATATAATTACAATTTAAAATAACTGTTTTCATTTTTAAATATATTATGTAAATGCAGGTGATGGCAAGGCTGTATTTTCAAATCTTTTTTTTTTTATAGACTTTATATTGCAATTGGTATACAATGAAACAGTGCGACAAACAATAAAACGAAAAAGTAGTACTCAAAACAGTGCAAGACAAACAGGCAAATCCCATTTCGCCAAACCCAGCAACATATGGGGGGGGGGGGGGGGGGGTAATTATATATATATATATATATATATATATATATATATATATATATATATATATATATATATATATATATATATATATATATATATATATATATATATATATATATATAATATACTCTCCAAATGAATGTAGAAACAACTTAAAGACAGTATATTTTAAGTATTTGTTTGTATCATGACATCTTTTTATGAATAAAGGCCAGTATCACTGATACTGATACTGGTACTGATGTCTCCTAGACATTCAACATTACAATATAACTAAAAGCTATCAATTTCAGCATTTATTAGGCTTTAAAAAATAACAACTTTTAGTTTAAGTGAACTTAAGACAATCTTTACATAAACCCGTTATAATAAATGTCATATTTACCTGTGACATGTCTAACAGATATACAGAAATATACAGAAATTGAATAAAGTTATCCAACACTTTACTTAAATTATATATTAAATATAGATTAATCCTTATTAAAAGCTAAAAATTTCTCTACTACCTTTGTTCTTTGCTTAACATTAATGTCAGGCATCACAGCAACTGGTTTATTAGGCTGCTTTTGCATTCAAAATGTTTGTTATCTTCTCCCTGTGTATATATAGGCAGTGATGTCCAGTGACTTTGCCATCTCGAGATTTAAGTTCCTGAGAAAGCTCATTTTGGTTCACGGTCATTGGTGCTACACACGGTTGGCTAACATGGTCCTCTATTTCTTCTACAAGAATGTGGTGAGTAATGTACACATTTACACAGTTCCTCATGCAGCCCTTTATCTTATAAATTAATGCGGCCCTGACCTGTTCCTCTTCTTTTTTCATGCAGATGTATGTGAACCTGTTGTTCTGGTACCAGTTTTTCTGTGGCTTTTCAGGCAGCACGATGACCAACTCGTGGGTTTTAATCTTCTTCAACCTTCTCTTCACTTCCGTACCTCCGCTCATATATGGCGTGCTGGACAAAGATGTGTCTGCCAAGACACTCCTGGAACTGCCTGATCTCTACAAGTCTGGACAAAACTCGCAGGTGGCCATCCTGTCTCAGCCTTTCTGTTGTGTTCAGCGCATGAGCTGTTGTGCAGTGTGTTTTACATGGTATGAATATAGTGATGGCTTATGTGTAGTCATGTAACGTGTGTTTTCAGGCCTATCTTCCATCAACGTTCTGGCTGACCATTCTTGATGCGTTTTATCAAAGCCTAGTGTGTTTCTTCATACCTTACTTTGTAAGTCATTCTGAAATTCTTCAGTTTACTAAGTGTTCCTCATTTGAACTCATTTGAGTTTTTTTGCATTGTTCCCAAATGAAACATGAGATCTTAGGTGTGCCACTGTACCCAAAAACACAAAGTGTGTAAAGTTTCTTAAATGTGCATTTAAATAGAAAATGTGCATTTTATTTTTCTTTAGAATATTATTTCTAATGTAACTTGCCTGAAACAAACTGAAAGCATTGCTTAAAGGATTAGTTGACTTCAGAATTCAATTTTCCTGATAATTTACTCACCCCCATGTCATCCAAGATGTTCAAGGTTTTTGAGGAAAACATTCCAGGATTTTTCTCCATATAGTGGACTTCAACAGTTACAAATGGGTTGAAGGTCCAAATTGCAGTTTCAGTGCAGGTTCAAAGGGCTCTACATGATCCCAGTCAAGGAATAAGGGTCTTATCTAGCAAAACAATTGGTCATTTTCTAAAAAAAGTATATACTTTTTAGCCACAAATGCACAAAAGCTCTGCGATGCACCAGACAAATCACATGCGTAATCACATTGGAAAGGTCAGGGTGAAAACATCTAATTTTCTCCTCCAACATCAAAATCGTCCGACATCGTTGTTTTACCTTTTTTTGTAAAGGGCGCACTTTTGCTTTTTAAACACTTGCTAGATACTTTCGCCTACGTCACGTGTGACCTTTCCAACGTGATTACGTAATGCGTGGCACACCGCAGAGCAGTGCAAGACGAGCATTTGTGGTTAGAAAGTGTGTATATATATATATATATATATATATATATATATATATATATATCTATATATATATATATATATATATATATATATATATATATATTTATTTATATATATATTTATTTATTTATATATTTTTTTTTTTTTTAGAAAATTACTAATCATTTCACTAGACAAGGCCCTTATTCCTCATCTAGGATTGTGTAGAGACCTTTGAAGCTGCACTGAAACTGTAATTTGGACCTTCAACCTGTTGTACCCTACTGAAGTCCACTATATGGAAAAAAACATGGAATTTTTTCCTTAAAAACTTTCATTTCTTTTCGACTGAAGAGAAGAAAGTCATGTTTGGATATATATATATGACATATTGGATGACAGGGGTGTGAGTAAGTTATCAGAATTCTGAAGTGCACTCATCCATTAAATGTTAAAAATGTAATGTTTGAAATATAATTAATCATTTAAATGCCTATTTATATGAATCATTTACATGATTCAAATATACTTTTCAGAGCCTGCTCACATATAACAATTCATATTGTATTTGTATGTTATGAAGGCGTATGCAGGGTCTGATATTGGGGTATTTTCATTTGGCTCTCCAATCAATGCCTCCGCTCTCTTCATTATCCTACTGCATCAAGTCATAGAGAGCCGCACAGTGGTAAGCCAATTACAGTTGTTCAGTGCAAATGTATCATCTGTAATGCAGTCTACATAAAGTAAATCTTTAGAATAGTTATTGCATTCCATGCCACACAAAGGTTTGGAATGGTTTTTTTATGTTTTTGAAAGAAGTCTCTTTCCCAAAGGATGCATTTATTAAGCAGCACAACAGTTTTCAACACTGATAATAATAATAAACGTTTCTTGAGCAGCAAATCATCATATTAGAATGATTTCTGAAGGATCATGTGACACTGAGGCCTGGAGTAATGATGCTGAAAAATCACCTTTGATCAAAAGAATAAATTAGTTTACTATATAATCATATAGAAAACAGCTATTTTAAATTGTAATAATATTTCACAATGTTTGCTGTATTTTAAATAAATGCCTTGGTAAGCAGAAGAGACTTCTTTCAAAAACGGTTAAAAACCATAATTATTCCAAACTTTTGGAATAATTGGAAATTTTGAATAAGGTAGTGTAAATCTGAGGTTTTTGCCCTACAGCTTTACATAATTGTACATTGACATATATCTCCCAATTGGCTGCAAACATTATCTCAAATCCTTCAGCAGCTTCACATTCAGTGTGCACAGAGAAATTGCGTTTTGCATAAAACGTATGAACAACAAGTTATTCTTGTAACAAAATTAGCAAACCATACCACTATCATTGATGTCTTTATTTATGGACTGGCTCAGTATCTTATGCTAATGCGTGATCTTTTTATTAATTTTTTTCAGACATGGATACATGCTACATTGCTGCTCTTCAGTGTCCTGTTCTATTATGCCTTTGTCCTGTTGTTCAGCATTACATGTGTGACATGCAACTCTCCTACAAACCCCTATGGCATTGAGACTAAAATGATGTCTGAGTCGCTCTACTATTTAGTATGTGGACTAACCACAGTCCTGGCCCTGCTACCTAGGTATTACACACACACTCACACACACACACACACCTGACTTAGTTCATTCACATAATACAATAACAGACTGTAACACTGTTTCAAAACCTAGTAACCTGACTACAAAATTTTATGTTAAAGGCTGGAATGCACTACATGACTTTGAAATCTGAATTCTTGCAGTTCACAAAGCTTACTCAATTCAATTCATATTGCTTTATTGGCATTTTTCACTCTTTGTTAAATTGCAGTCATTGTTTTTCCTCATTAATGTACACAGCACCCCATATTGACAGAAAAACACAGAATTGTTGACATTTTTGCAGATTTATTAAAAAAGAAAAACTGAAATATCACATGGTCCTAAGTATTCAGACCCTTTGCTCAGTATTTAGTAGAAGCACCCTTTTGATATAATACAGCCATGAGTCTTTTTGGGAAAGATGCAACAAGTTTTTCACACCTGGATTTGGGGATCCTCTGCCATTCCTCCGTGCAGATCCTCTCCAGTTCTGTCAGGTTGGATGGTAAACGTTGGTGGACAGCCATTTTTAGGTCTCTCCAGAGATGCTCAATTGGGTTTAAGTCAGGGCTCTGGCTGGGCCATTCAAGAACAGTCACAGAGTTGTTGTGAAGCCACTCCTTCGTTATTTTAGCTTTGTGTCTTTCCCTCGATTGCAACCAGTCGTCCTGTCCCTGCAGCTGAAAAACACCCCCACAGCATGATGCTGCCACCACCATGCTTCACTGTTGGGACTGTATTGGACAGGTGATGAGCAGAGCCTGGTTTTCTCCACACATACCGCTTAGAATTAAGGCCAAAAAGTTCTCTATCTTGGTCTCATCAGACCAGAGAATCTTATTTCTCACCATCTTGGTAAAGTCCATGCGGGCTTTCATGTGTCTTGCATTGAGGAGAGGCTTCCGTCGGGCCACTCTGCCATAAAGCCCCAACTGGTGGAGGGCTGCAGTGATGGTTGACTTTCTACAACTTTCTACCATCTCCGGACTGCATCTCTGGAGCTCAGCCACAGTGATCTTTGAGTTCTTCTTTACCTCTCTCACCAAGGCTCTTCTCCCCAGATAGCTCAGTTTGGCCGGACGGCCAGCTCTAGGAAGGGTTCTGGTCGTCCCAAACATCTTCCATTTAAGGATTATGGAGGCCACTGTGCTCTTAGGAATCTTAATTGCAGCAGAATTTTTTTGTAACCTTGGCCAGATCTGTAGCTTGCCACAATTCTGTCTCTGAGCTCTTCAGGCAGTTCCCTTGACCTCATGATTCTCATTTGCTCTGACATGCACTGTGAGCTGTAAGGTCTTATATAGACAGGTGTGTGGCTTTCCTAATCAAGTTCAATCAGTATAATCAAACACAGCTGGACTCAAATGAAGGTGTAGAAGGATCTCAAGGATGATCAGAAGAAATGGACAGCACCTGAGTTAAATATATGAGTGTCACAGCAAAGGGTCTGAATACTTAGGATCATGTGATATTTTAGTTTTTTTCTTTTTTAATAAATCTGCAAAAATGTCAACAATTCTGTGTTTTTCTGTCAATATGGGGTGCTGTGTGTACATTAATGAGGAAAAAAATTTAACTTAAATGATTTTAGCAAATGGCTGCAATATAACAAAGAGTGAAAAATTTAAGGGGGTCTGAATACTTTTTCAATGTACATATACGTCTTACGCCTTCCCTATTCAACTTACGGAAAAAGTGTAACTGACGTGACGCCAGTTTACACTTTCTTCATAAGTTGAATACGGAAGGCAGCCTGGCAGAAGCTTTAATACAAACACATCGCTTCACTTCAGAAGGCCTTTATTAACCCCCCGGAGCTGTGTGGAGCACATATTTATGATGGATGGATATGGATGGAAGCTTTCTTCAGCTTCATACTTGTTGGTCCCGTTCAATGCCATTATAAAGCTCAAATGCGTCAGGATATTTATTAATATTTCTCTGATTGTGTTCATCAGAAAGAAGAAAGTCATATACACCTAGGATGATTGGATGTCAATGTTTTTATCGTTCATCAGCTGGGAAAAAAAGAATTCTGAAAGTGATTCCAATGATATTGTTTCTCCATGTCATTATTATTATTATAGTTGTGATGTGGACCCTGCTATTCTTTTATATTTAAAACAATTTTTAGATCTATATATTTATCATTATCGTTGTAGTTATCGTCCTTGGTGTGAACGGGCCTTCAGGGGGTTGGCTGACAAGAAAGTTTGGGGACCCCTACACTAAACAACTGAGAATAACACACTACCAGACTTTGACATCTTTTACAAACTCACGCAGGCATGTGCCTCGTTCTAAGAGACAAATGAAAACAGTGTTCTAAAATCGGCTCAAAATATCAGACAGATTTGATCTCTTCCAACTGGATAGAATCAAATTCTGAAGCTACAAATCGGAGTCCGGGGCCTTTTTTCACTATGCTACTTTCTGATCCGACTGCCCAAAATCTGCAGACTGTCTCTGACTTTCAAAATCTAGCAAATCGGGGCAAAAGTCATGTAGTGTATTTCAGCCTTCAGAGCTAAAGAAGCAATATTAATGGAACCATTATTTGAGAAATGTTATTGAAACATGATCTTGACAAACGAGTCTTCAGTTTCCCCCATTCAAGTTGATAAGATCTGTACTTGTATGCCTTTTCACTAGATAGAAAATAGTTGTCCGTAGGCGTTACCTTGATGGCTGTAGAGTGAATTGTCTTTCCTTAAGACTTTGGCCAAACTTTATTGGAATATTATCACTTGTGTGTTCATCTTGTCTCAAAGGAAGCTTATGATGGTACAGTATTTTTCACTCTTGGCTTTTTATCTCTTTCTGTGTTTCAGGATCCTGTTTCGTGCCTTTTGTAACACTGTCTGCCCATCTGACCTGGTGAGAGCACAGAAAATGGAGAGGCTCTCGGTGCAAGACTATTCCTCTAGTTTACGGCAGTGGAGGGAGAGCACGGCCTCTCAAAAACACGTCCCTCAAAACCTCAGCGTGAATGCTGACATGCCCTATTTAACAGATTGTATCAGTGAACAAGGCGCTGTTCTCTCATGACCAATAACAAAGTCTCTTTTGGTCATTTACACATGGTCATTAGCTCAAATAGTGACTGTATATTCTTGCACTTTAATGATCGGTAGATACTCTGACCAGTCAGAATTCAGAGCTGGCTTTTCTCTGGCCAGTGAGAGTGTTTTCACCATGATGTGCCTGGGCTCGCTCACCCTCTCTGGGTGGAGCTTGCAGATGAACTGCATTGCAAACTCCTTCCTGTCCAGTGATCACAGAATGGACTTGGAGTCTGGTTTTTGTGAACAAAAGATGTCAAGAATTGTTTACATTTCACACGGCTGGGCCTGTGATGTTATTATTCACACATGCACTCCAGCATCACACAAGAACCTCAAGAGTTGTGAGGATGAAATGTGGGTTAGGATGTGGCTACTTTGCTCCTACTCTAATGCAATACTCCATTTTTGGTTATTGAGGCTACAATATTCAGAGTTTCACAACTGCATTGGCCATTTAAAAATTAGCTTGCTATTTTCCTTAACACGAACATATGCATAAACTCACAATTTCCCAGTCGTTTTTCAGATTTTATATTCTAGCAAACCATAAATGACCATTTTCCTCTGGTTGAGAGTATAGGAAGGAATGATTAAAGATGTTTTTTTTTCTGTTCTCAGTAATTAGGAAAAGCATGACTGTTTTCAATATCTGATCATGGGGAACTTTGACACCATGAAGCCTTGCATAAAGACTGAGAGAATTTCCTCTGCTCAGGAATAAAATGAGCTGATGTATTTGTGACCCAAGGTCCTTGATGTACATTTGTGTTTTCATTCTGTTGGTGTACATGCCTACTGGATGCATTACAAATGGACATGTCCAGTATTTTATGATAAATGCTAGATTGCTTTTTGTACTTAAATGCAATTTTATTTTTATTCCAAAAGTGAATGCTTGAATCCATAATCTAGAATGATCATCTAAGAGGATTTTTTTTTTGAGTCATTGACTTGAAAACATTATTTACATTCATCTTGTTAGCCATTTGTGATATTTGTAAAATTTGCAATAAAACATTCAAAACTTAAAAACTCGACTAGTGCATGAATATGAACATACACACAACCGATAGCCTATGTGTTCTTGTAAAGCACTTGTTTAGAGAGATTAGAATTAGCTTTAAAATCAGGGCTGCCAACTTTTGAATTTAGCTTGGAATAAAATGGAAAAACACACAAAAACCCTGCATCAAAATAAAGTAAACAGAATTTCATTAGTTGTTACAATGTTTACATGGCATAGGCTACTGTTTTTATTAGTGTTTGACACAAATTGCATGATTTCAATTCATAAGCTTGTGATTTGGGTCCTATCTTGATTAAATATTAATTTGAATAAATATCGTACAGAAGCTACATGTTTTTTCTCAAGGAAAAAAATCTAAACTAATGCTGTAAACATACAGGGAGCTCTGTCAGCTGGTATTATTATTAAAGGTTAAAATTAACAACTCTAATATATATTTTTTTATAATAATAATGTTATATTTTTAATGATAAAGTAAAAAATATAATATATAATATAGTGCATATATTTAGCAAAATACTCCTCTATAGTAGTATTTTTTTTTTCTTGCCAATGTAACGTTATGCTACATATTGTTTACAAGCTGTTTTATTGATGTCTTTCCGCGGTTAAAACACTAATTGAGCGATTACATGAGATTTGATACATTTCGGCAAGTTGTACTGTAATCTTTCAACATACATTCTTATATGTTCATTCTCACTGCATGAGAAAATCAATGTGAGAGCGTGAGAACAGTGTCAACTGCGTGAGTCTCACGCTGAATGCGTGAGAATTGGCAGCCCTGTGGGCCACATATGTGGTTCTTAGAATGACAGCAAATTTCAGCAATTCTACGACGCTAATGAAATATCTTGATAAACAATGGACATGCACACTTGTCTTTGTGTGTTTCTAGACATTAATGTTTCCTTTTTCAGACGAAACATAGCATTGTGTGTCTTCTTTGTTGCTTCTAACCACCTTTACGCTGCAAAAATAAAAAAATACATTTAAAAAATCTTAAGCTTTTGGATCTTTTATATATGCATTTACGTTGCCACATTTGTAATGGGTTTCTTTGGAAATGGGCTTGTCATATATCTGGAATATATATAAATTAAAAAACCACTGCAAATTTAGCAGTTTCTTTGGATTTACTATTTATTATATGCATGTGTTAGTTTATTCTATAAACTACTGGTGTTTAGAAAAATCATCTCTTCCTTGCAAACAAAGCTCAAAATTTTAGACTTTATTGTACAATGCAACAAAGCTGAGATGCCTGCAGGACATCTGAGTTTGTCTCTGGCCAGGGCCGCAGTTTTTAAATCGAGATACCCTTTTTTTTATCTGCTATTTCACAATAACTTCAGTTTCACACAATTTACTCATCCATGTTTCTAATAGTGGCAGCCTACCAAATGATAGTCAACCCTTTATCATAGGCTATATTTAACATTTTCCAAGGACAACCAGCTCCTTCCTAGAGGAGGGAAGCCTAACCATGACATCATCCACAGCCACTTGTGGTGTCCTGAAAATACCCCTTACTTGGCAATATACTCAATGGGTCACATGACTTTCTCTAATGCTCCTGACCTTGTGACAGTTCTTACGGTCATGTACACACCTGGCTGTTATGTTATTAAAACTATTTCTACAATGGTTTTCTTTTATGATTGATAAAACATTCCAACACTGGCAACATTTCTTCCCAATTTCAAGTACAATCATAGTCATTTAGAGCATTTATTTGCAGAAAACTGGTCAAAATAATGAAAAAGTGACGTTTTCAGACGATGCAAAGAAAGCAAGTTCATATTCATTTATAAACAACTCAATACTCATGTTTTAACTAAGGAAGAGTACAAAAATCAATATTTGGAGGAAAACCCCTGATTTTCCAATCAGCTTTCATGTGTCTTGGCTTGTTCCCTATCAACTGGTCACATTGCTGTTGGGTGACTTTATGCAACTCCTGGTGAAACAATTCAAGCAGCTTGGCTTTGTTTGATGACGTGACCCTCTTGCTCACATTCCAGAGGTTTTCAGTGTGGTTCAGGTAGAGATTGAGCTGGCCATAACGACCTCTTGATCTGGTGGTCCTCCATCCACACAGCCAAGCTGCTTGAATTTTTTGCCATTGTTAAAGAGTTAGTTCACCCAAAAATGAAAATTCTGTCATTTATCACTCACCCTCATGATGTTCCACACCCGTAAGACTTTCTTTCATCTTTGGAACACAAATCAAGATATTTTTAATAAAATCTGATGGCTCATATATATATATATATATATATTATTTATTTCACTAATTCCATTCAAAAAGTGAAACTTGTATATTATATTCATTCATTACACACAGACTGATATATTTCAAATGTTTATTTCTTTTTAATTTTGATGATTATAACTGACAACTAAGGAAAATCCCAAATTCAGTATCTCAGAAAATTTGAATATTGTGAAAAGGTTCAATATTGAAAACACCTGGTGACACACTCTAGTCAGCTAATTAACTCAAAACACCTGCAAAGGTCTTTAAATGGTCTCTCAGTCTAGTTCTGTAGGCTACACAATCATGGGGAAGACTGCTGACTATTGTCCAAAAGACGGCCATTGACACCTTGCACAAGGAGGGCAAGACACAAAAGTTCATTGCAAAAGAGGCTGGATGTTCACAGAGCTCTGTGTCCAAGCACATTAATAGAGAGGCAAAGTGAAGGAAAAGATGTGGTAGAAAAAATTGTACAAGCAATAGGGATAACCGCACCCTGGAGAGGATTGTGAAACAAAACCCATTCAAAAATGTGGGGGAGATTCACAAAGAGTGGACTGCAGCTGGAGTCAGAGCTTCAAGAACCACTACGCACAGACGTATGTAAGACATGGGTTTCAGCTGTCGCATTATTAAATTAAAAATAATTTCTGCCATTTCCTTCCAAAATTTTGGGTAATTTTACAATCAAAAAAAAAAAGTGTTAACACCTCAATCTCATTTTTACAAAAGGAGCATAAATCATCAATCATGAAATTATTGATTTAACAGGCTAGATGGTATGCAAAATTTTAAAATGTATTTCTTTAATTTAGTTATTGATACAATATTTAAAGGGGATTAACCAAGCAGCCTTCCAATTAATATTATCAATAACAGAGTTTTCCTCTAGGTGTTATTTTATTTTTGGAAAATAGTACAAATATGTTTATTGCATTTTTTATCAATCCGTTCAAGAACGTTTAAAATTAATTTTGGTTTTGTCATTATTGTAGAGTTATGGTGAATATGACTTTTAACAAGATGAACAAGAGTAGCAGGAATAGCTTTAATGACCAAATTAAATTCCTTAAAATGCACAGGGAAACTGTGGAATTGTTTATAAGTTAAAAGATTATCAAACATATTCATAAGATGATTAATATCCCTGTTAAACCAATTCCTTAAAAATGAAGATTTATTGGCAGTCGTTATATTGGCATTATTCCAAATGAAGGAAGTATGAGGAGAAAAATGGTGAGTAGCAAATTTTCCAGCCTAAAAACACTTGCTGGTGGAATATGGACAATTTAAGAGGGAGTAGAAATATTAAAGAGTCACAAGTTAACAGAAATTCTAAGAAACCATTTGGTTAAAGAGGGATGTGGTTCCCAAGGAGGTGAATTTGATTTCACCAAGTAACATATTCCTGGAACAACATTCCAAACAACCAATCAGATTTCAGGGACAAGTTTACCATTTATGTCAAGTTTAGGATTGCAACCAATATTCGGTTACATTTTATTTTAAGGTGTCTACATTTAAGTACTGAGGTATAAAAAGTAACTAGAGTGGGGCAAGTTGTCACACTCTTCATAACTCCAAAACTAGAGGCTCTATCTCAAAAACCAAATAGCCACTTTGTATGACTAATCCTTCTATAGTCAACTTTCTGTTCACATGTGGTCTAGATCGCTCTAATCTATAAGGTTAGCACAATTTTCTTATTTATTGGCTTAAAAAGTAAAAAATTTGCACTTTACATTTTATGTAATACAACTTTGTTAGATATGAATGTTAAAAATTATTGTTTTGCACAACATAGAGACAATAACGTGTCTTTTGATACTTTAGCTGACATGCTATGTTGAGCGAACCTTGAGATTTAGCCAACATTAGCACACATGTCAGTTTGGGGCAAGTTGTCTCGGTGACTTTGGGACAAGTCGTCACATGTGACAACTTGCCCCAGTACAAATAAACACATAGAACATGCTCAAAAAAGAGGTTCAACATTTTAACTCATTTATTTTCAGAGATTAAACATGTTATCTGCAACATTCCATTCAGTTATCATGGATCTATGTGCAAGCCAGAGAAAGTTTGAGTTTAAAGTTCAAAGTGAAGTGGTCTTGCCACTTAATGTGTTTTGATTGAAATGTGTATTGTTTGGATTGAAATAATTGTTTTTCCAAATTCTCTAGGCATGATTGTTTATCCAGTTATGTTTTGAATTTAAAAATTAAAAGACGAGTCCTCTCCCCTACAGTCACCGTGATTTTGCCAAGACATGTTTCTGGATCAACATATTTTGTTGATCCTGGAACAACATTCCTGTCCGAAAATTTAGTCTTAACCCAATTACCCCTAAACATAATCCTACCCATAAATTATCTCTAAAATCAGAGGGGAAAGATAGGCTATATTAATAACTGATGTAGAAGCACCAAACCCTGGTTGCAAGACTAAACTTGACATAAATGGTAAACTTGTCCCTCAAATCTGATTGGTTGATTGGAATGTTGATCCAGGATCAACAAAGATGTTGATCCAGGAACATGTAGTACTTTGTGAAATCACGTTCACCCTCCCCTACTTGTACTTACTATGGGGTTAGGGTTTGGTTTAGGGTTAGTTGTATGTAATTATGCATAATTTATAGTTAATACTATAGTAACTACATGTAACATATGTAACAAAAATAAAGTGTTACCTTAAATTTGGAGACCTTGAATTTGTTCATCATTAACGATACCAATAGATTATAATTAAACTACCAAAAAAAAAAAAAAAAAATAATAATAATAATAATTTTTGTTGGTGGTTTCATTATTAAAAATGTATACTGTATCCTTCCGCTAGAGGGCGCATATAGGGCGCCGCGCAGTGACGGTACAAAATGAATAGATGTAAATATAACGAGAATCTGTAAATCACTGCGCGGCGCCCTATATGCGTCCTCTAGCGGAAAGATACAGTATACCTTTTTATATTAACTTTCAAAAACATTTAAGATCAAACAGAAACGGAGGATACATATATTTTTTTCCCTTTTTTCAAGGGATGCAGTATAATTAATAAAATCACGGTACAATATAAATTTGTATCTTCAGTGTTATTTGAATATGTTGTAACCGTCGTGCCTAATAACTTCAGCCATGACTATTCACGAGGGAATTCTTCCGCGTCATGGTTGAAATGCGGCCAGTCGGGTAAGTTATGAGAAGAAGTGCAAATCAGTACATGGTTCTATAAATATATTAATTTAATTAGTGGGCGGATCTCTTCGCAGACTTCCCCGCTTCTGCTGTAGCTTTCGATTGTAGAGCTGGAGCAGCTGTACGTGAGTTTCACATCGAGCTGAACTGAGATTAGTGCTGAATGACTGACTGACTGACTGACTGAAGCCCTGAAAAGCTGCTTCAGTCGCGGCAGATCAGAAGATGAGCGTCAGTTCAACACGGAGCAGCGGGGAAGAGCTCGACGAGCTGGAGGCGGTGAGGTGAGCTGAACTGCTTTATAATCGATTTGGACCTTTCTAAACACATAAGTTACACACCTCTCATGAAATAATAATACTCTACAGGATAGAAATCAGTGTACATGATTGAGCTCAGATATAAGCAGTAACCATTCCTTTATTTGAACGTTAACTCCCCTTAACGGTTGTTTGTATAGTCTCAGATGTTTATTGACCTAAATCTGTTACTGTGAAGTAGTTTCTCATATTGTTTTTACAGCGTTATACTCAAATATGAGAATAAAGCATAACCAAGGAAGGAAGGAGCAAAAAAAAAAAAAGTATATGAACAGCAAACTCTTGTTAGTCGTTGTTTATTTGATGTGTACAACTGTATTGCTGAGGTTAATAGCGGCGTCAGCGAAAGAACGAGGAAATACTTCTCTAATTTTACTTCTTTAGTGAATGAAAGGACCTGATCACTCATTAACTGTCTGTTATTGCCTATAATTTAACCTACATTTAAAAACATAGCAAAACAAATGTTAAACACTATTTTATTAATCAATTTACCACAAAATCCATATGTCAGTTTTATATTTTAACCCCAAAATAAGCCTATTTTAAAACCATCAAGTTATTTATTAATTGATTAATTGCTTTGTGACATTATTTTTATGACCAATAAGCACATCCACCCCAATTACAATTACAGTAATCCATGTGGATGTTTGACATTTAACTGTTATTTTCATTA
This sequence comes from Chanodichthys erythropterus, assembly GCF_024489055.1. NCBI lineage: Eukaryota > Metazoa > Chordata > Actinopteri > Cypriniformes > Xenocyprididae > Chanodichthys > Chanodichthys erythropterus. The sequence continues at coordinate 5,407,077 of NC_090225.1, forward strand.
ATGATGCATATAAATGATTCTGACTGTAATAGTCATGAAAAGCATTTTGTCCGAAAAGCAAGTTTTTATGATCCACAAGTTTCATAACAAATAGAAAATGTAAATAGTTTAACATTTAAATAGTAGCTTAATTGTTTTGATTTACTTTATGCTGAGGACATTAGCGAGACAATTCAATAACAGCACCAACACGTGTGGTACAATAGCAAATATGTCACTATGTTATGTAATTGAGCTGCACAATACAGTTTGCACTAGACTGTATCCAGATCACTGTTCTGTACTATCAGTCTACTAAAAGAGATTATGTGCTGTGTACGACTTTCTTGAAATACATAACAATTCTAAATTAATTTCCATTTTTATTCACATATCAGTTTTTCTATTGCTGCAGTAATGAAGTAGCATATTATCCTTGAATCAGCCCTGTGCATTAAAGGGTTAGTTCACCCAAAAATTAAAATGATGTCATTAACGACATACCCTCATGTCGTTCCAAACCCGTGAGACCTCCGTTCATCTTCGGAACACAGTTTAAGATATTTTAGATTTAGTCCGAGAGCTTTCTGTCCCTCCATTGAAAATGTATGTACGGTATACTGTCCATGTCCAGAAAGGTAATAAAAACATCATCAAAGTAGTCCATGTGACATCAGTGGGTTAGTTAGAATTTGTTGAAGCATCGAAAATACATTTTGGTCCAAAAATAACAAAAACTACGACTTTATTCAGCATTGTATTCTCTTCTGGAATCCTTTCCATTGAATTGATTCCACTGAATTGATTCCATTGAATTGATTCCATTGAATTGACTCCATTGAATCCTTTCATCTGTCAGGATTGGTAATGCACTTTTACATCGCCGTGGTTGTTTTTGTCGATTAGGACATCCGCGACATTTTGAAGCATCGAAAATACATTTTGGTCCAAAAATAACAAAAATTACGACTTTATTCAGCATTGTATTCTCTTCCGGGTCTGTTGTCAATCCGCGTTCATCCCTGCGTTCCAATGTCCATACTATCCATCCTAAATAGTATGTGAGATTAAAATAAGTGTGTCCCAAAGCATAGTATGTTAAAAAGAGTATGCCAAAAGTCCCCGGATGGTCTACTATTTCCGGTAGATTTTCGAAGTGTGGATCCGTGCACACTATAAAGGCTAATATTGCCCACAACCCATTGCGCATTGGACGAGGATTCAGTTCAGAACTACAAACACGAGTAAAAAGTGTTAAAAAACTACAAAACATGAGAGGTTTGAGTGACTAATAATCAGTTTAACCTGATAGAAAATATATATTTAATGTTATCCGTGTTATTTTTTATCTACAATTACCAATGTGGACTTTTATAAAGATCCGAATGGCCATTAACTTTTAAATGCATCATTATGCATTAATATGAGGACAGTTTTCCACATGAAAGACTCGCGACTGCAGATCAACGTGCTGTATTTCTCTCCGATACGGTAGGAAATTAACTAAATGAAATGTGGAGGATGTAAGATGATTGACAGGCCAGTTTACGGTGACAGGATGCGACAGAGAGAATTGACGCGATTGTATGACGTTTTAGTATGTCCCAAAGCTTGTCTACTCTTTTGCTACACACTCAAAAGTAAGTACTTTTTATTCACAGAAAGAGTACATACTTTTAGGGCGTAGTATAAGTAGGCGAATTGGAACGCAGCACATGTGTCCGCTTCTTCTTCTTTCCTGTTTTACGGCGGTTGGCATCCAGCTTATTGGTGCATTACCGCCCCCTTCTGCTCCGGAGTGTGCTTCACGACTCCGCAGTGACGCTGCTGATGTAAGACGCTGCTGACGTGTTATCTTGTGTGCCCGAGCTTCGTTTACAGTCTGAGGGAGACGCACGCTGTATTCAAGCTATTCTACATTGTTTGTATTTTGGTATTGCTATATTTTTTAAAATGGTGCATAAGTGTGCATGTCGCGGATGTTATGTTGCAACGCTTCCAGGTTGTACGTCAGAACGCCGGCTCAGTATTGGCTGAAGCTGTTCACGTGAGCATAACGAAACCTAAGTGAGGTTGAACCACTGTAGTCACGTTGACTATTTTACCGATGTTTTTACTACTTTTCTGGACCTTGAATGTGGTAATTTTGTTGCTTTAAATGGGGGATAAAAAACCTCTCAGATTTCATCAAAAATATCTTGATTTGTGTTCTGAAGATGAACAAAGGTCTTACGGGTGTGGAACAACATGAGGGTGAGTAATTAACAATTTTAATTTTGGATGAACTAACCCTGTATGTAAATAAAGTAAATAAGTATGTCTTCACAGTGGATGTTGTCAATCATCACCAGACAACATGGCTTTGCGTTTAAGTGCCCCAATTTGTTTTTCTCTCTCTCTGTAGCTGGTATCATTATGATTTGTCCCGGCACGCAGCTGAAGCTCTTCTACTTTCGAATGGGGTGGATGGGAATTTTTTACTCCGAAACAGCAACAAGGGTCCTGACTGCTTTGCTTTGTCTGTCCGGTAAGAAATATCCACTTTGGACACAAGTTCACAAGTACTTGCAGTCACCTCATCTGAATCACTTTGATATAAAAGTGCACAGATTGGATATTTTATTGTGTGCACCGACTGCACTCCATTCAATCAAAAGAGAAATCTACCTGAAAAGCTAAAAGCTTTTTTTCTGTAATTTTAAATTGATATTTCCCATACTTGCAAACTAAAGCAAAAGATGTATACAGTATTTATATTGTTATATAATTACAATTTGTATAATTACAACATTTATATTGTGTAATTAATACAATTTAAAAAAGCTGTTTTCCATCTCTAATTGCAGTTAGTCTATTTGAACAGTTTGCAAATAATATTTTATTTTAAAATATGCACACATTCACTCTTTTTCGTGTCTAATATGTCGAAAATGCTAAACGTTTCTCGTCTCGTCACATTTGTGACAAAACCAGTCATAAGGGTCAATTTTTTGAAATTGAGATTTATACATCATCTGAAAGCTGAATAAATAAGCTTTCCATTGATGTGTGGTTTGTTAGGATAGGACAATATTGGCCGAGATACAACTATTTGAAAATCTGGAATCTGAGGGTGCAAAAAAATAAAAATATTGAGAAAATCGCCTTTAAAGTTGTCCAAATGAAGACGCATCCACTCACAAAAATAAATTTTTGATATATTTACGGTAGGAAATTTACAAAATATCTTCATGGAACATGATCTTTACTTAATATCCTAATGATTTTTGGCATAAAAGAAAAATCAATCAATTTGACCCAAACAATGTATTGTTGGCTATTACTACAAATATACCCGTGCGACTTATGACTGATTTTATGTCACATTTAGTCATGATTGAATTACATGAATCATGTACAATCAAAATTACATGAATCACCGTACAATCAAAATGAGGCCGATGAGGCAGAGCAGCCTAAAAATGTAAATTTTACTTTTTGTCATCCTAACAACAAACAGAGCAGCGCTGCGTAATAAATTGCAGCAGAGCAGTTTGGCTATTTCTAATAATTGGGGGACTTCTTTAATATATTTTAAAATGTAATTTATTCCTGTGATGCAATGCTGAATTTTCAGCATCATTTGTCATGGTATGAGGAGTCCAAAGATGAAGATGAATCAGAAGTTCCAATCTAAAGGTATTTAATAAAAGAATAAACTCAGATAATCCAACCCAGTGTAACAGAAAGGAAGGAAGGAAACCAAGGAACAAATGAAATTCCATAGCAACTGATCAGAGCGGGAAACTTAAACAAAGGAAACAGGCGACTGGTGAAAAACAAACTCAAAGTCCATGAAAATGAAACTAACCAATGACTAAATATACATTGTTACTCCAGTCTTCAGTGTCACATGACCCTTCAGAAATCATTCTAATATGCTGATTTGCTGCTCAAGAAGCATTTCTTCTTATTATTATCAATATTGGAAACAGTTGTGCTGTTTAAAGGGTTAGTTCACACAAAAATGAAATTTGTCATTAATTACTCACCCTCATGTTGTTCTACAACCCGTAAGACCTTCATTCATCTTCATGACACAAATTAAGATATTTTTGATGAAATCCGAGAGGTTTTATTTATCTCCTATAGAAAGCAACGAAATGACCACATTCAAGGTCCAGAAAAGTAGTAAAGACATTGTTAAAATAGTCACTGTGACTACAGTGGTTCAAGCTTAATGTTATGTAGCAACGAGAATACTTTTTGTGTGCAAAACCAAAACAAAATTGACTTTATTCAAAAATCTCGTCTCTACCCTGTCATTCTCCTATGCTGTTTACATTGAAAACACATTGCGTGTTTACCTCCGAACGCCGGCTCATAATTGGCTGACGCTGTTCATGTAAGCACCATGACGCAAGCTCTGCAATGTGTCTTTAATAGGAGTGTGACGAGATCTCGTGACGAGATTTCTTGTCGAGGCGAAAAGTTGTCTCGTGATGTTGCCATGACAGTGTTAGGATGATTAGGAAAGAATATGCCACCGCTACGTTTACATTACGCCTCCACTGTCCTTTTGCTTTGTGTTTAAATAAAAAAACATTTAATTAAGTTGGATAACGGTCGCCGCCGCTCCATATTTACAGAGTTACGCGCGATCGCTGAAAGTGAAAGTAAACACGCGCGCATTCAACCGCGATTTCAGTACCCCGCATTTTGAAAGCGGCTCCCTGATGAATGCAAATATCTTTCAATATGAAAACTATTTTAGGCTGGGCAGTGTAGTTGTAACCATCTCTTAGCTCTGTATCAAAGAAAAAGTTGGTCTTATTCGCACTTTGAATATTGAGAGAGTGCGATTATGGTTTCAACTTGTAAAGTATTACCATAAAAATGAATAAGTTTTCTCTTAATCTTATTAATCACAAACAGTAAGGTTTCATTTGTTAACATTAGTTAATGCACTGTGAACTATCATGAACTAACAATGAATGACTATTTTTATTAACTAACAAACAAAGATTAATAAATACTGTAGCAAATATATTGCTCATTGTTAGTTGATGTTGGTTAATTAATGTTAATAAATGAGACCTTATTGTAAAGTGTTACCATTTTTATTTATACTGTTTTTATTTCTATGATCAGTTTGTGGAGAGGAGTTCAGTTAGGAGGTCAAAAGTTGTAGAAGCTCATAAATCATGTACAGTAAGGTCTGAAGAGACTGAAATACAGAAGAGAAGTCAGTTGGTTGAGTTAGTGGCAAAACCTTTTACAGTACTTGAGTATTTTTGTCTTTTACTTTATATGATAATTCATACTCAGAAAGTCGAACTGAATGACATTCATTATAAGATGATTAGTTAAAACATTTCAAATACATCTGCAGAATATTTTTTCTAGTCATGTATTTCGCCATTGAGGATTTCTTAAAAATACTGTGTAAAAATCTTGTCTCGTCTCGTCTCGTGAGATACCCATCTCGTCACCCCTAGTCTTTAACGTAGACTGATATTGAAAGTTCAAAAGAACAGCATCTCTTTAACATTTTAAAAGTCTTCACTGTCACTTTTGATGAGTTTAATGCATCCAATAAAAGTATTCATCCTGATAACACACTTTTGAATGGCAGTGTAACCTCAAATGAACTTCTGTGCAGCAATATTGACACCAACCTTTTCTAAAATAACAAGTTGTTCCACTGACCTTTTATTAAGTAAGTTAAAAAGCCAAATGATGAACCAATGTTTTTTTTTTTTTGTTTGTTTTTTTTGCTAGTGTCTATATTTTTCCATTTCTCTTATTTTCTGTGGGTATTCAGTTTGCTTGAAGTTTCTCGGTTCCCTTTTCTTTTTTCAAAGTGTCAGATGTTAACAACTGTTATCTTGTGTCTTGTAAAATAAAGGTGCTTACTTCCACTGGAAAATATATATCAAAGAAACCCATTACCACAAGCCATGAGGCAGCACCCTGCTCACATCACTGTGACTGATTGTTATGTATAAATGCATTTAATTATGAGGTTAATTGACTCTTCGTTTATACTGTGTGACCTTGTAGAAATAATATTCTGCCTATTTCAGTGCGTCTGAAGGTTGATTATATACTCAATAAACAAGTTAAAATGAAGTAATACTGAGAATTCAGTCACAGTTTGGCAGTATTTCCTCACTCTGTTTCCCATCTCAACATTTCTTCAGAGCAAAGGATTCAGTGAAACACTTCCATGTCCGGCGGCAGTTTGGCAAATATGCCTTTGGCTTCAATGAATTCCCTTGCCTTCAGGATTTCTGCAGTCACCTTGCCAATCAGCCTCTGCTAGGCAGCGAGACAGGTTAGCTGCGTTCCTTTAATTTACAGTTCACAAACTTTTCAGCACTTCTGCAGCACAATCATATTTCCTGTTTCACTCTTGTAACCAAGGAAACCTGATAGTGCTACGGTTCCCATACCCAAGGCAGGTGGAAGAACCATCTATTTATGAGACGGTGTGTGTGCATACGGCCATGCAGACAGGCCGGCATGAAAATGACCTGGTGCCTAATGCTCCAGCGGTAAGTCAAAATGACATTATACATACACATGTATTGCATTTAAAGTGCCGCTATTATGCTTTTGTGGATGATACCTTTCGTAGTGTGTTCACTCTCATGTGCTCAATCTCATGAAAATGTGTATTAATAGCACAAATTTTTGTTTGTATTTGGCGTGCCATTTATACACAGAAATTACTTTTTACGTACATATAATACACACTTAACACACACCACCAATCCTACCCTAGGGGTTAACAGTGCGTGTGTATCAGTGTTGGGGAAAGATGCTTTTAAAGTAATGCATTACAATATTGTGTCACTCCCTAAAGTAACTAATTGCATTACTTTTAATGAAAAATAATGTGTTACATTACTTTTGTGTTTTGCTTTTTCTCACCTGGGCTGAGCTTGCTTATTTGTTTTTTAATAACAACAAAAAAAGTTCTATTTTTGGCAAATGTTAAGGACAATTCACACCAAAAGTAAAATGAATAAGCCTCAGGCTGAAGGAGATGCATATTTACGCCTATACAGTAGAGGGCGCACCTTTCAGCTGTGCTGCCATTCTGGATTAAAGGTTCTCTAAGCGATCCTGAGCGGAGTAACTTCCTGTTGCGTTCTAAGTGTTGTCAGACAAAACCGAGGCTAGCTAGACCCTCCCTCCTCCTCCTCCTCCCCTCCCATCCGTGCTTCCTGAAACAGTCATGACGCGCATTTAAAATCATTCTTGTTGGTTATTGGCTGGAGCATGTTTATGTTTAGTGTTCAAGGCACCACCCGTTTGTTTTTGTTGCCGTTTTTGGAGCTTGTGGCGACTACAGAGACCGTGTTTTTTTTTTTTTTTACAGTGTGTTCAGGGGACAGGCAGCTAGCGGATAGTGAGGAGATGTTTGCTGTATGCGACAAAAAATGTTTTGGCCTAAAAACGCGTGACATCGCTTAGAGGACCTTTAAAGAAGAATAGGATAGAGGAGAAGGAAGTTCAACACACTTTTTTCAGTGATTTAAAAATGTAAAATAAATCACAAATGTGCTGTTTATCTAAAGTAATTTTTGTTTATTAGTATGGTTGAATTGGATCATCGAAGATCAACAGCAAAAACATTGGTTAATAAAGTGAGATTAAATACATAAAGCAGATTTGTTTAATACATTTAATTATTGCACGTTTGTGCAATATTCTGACATTTTGAGGAATACTGACTCTGTTTTTGTTCAAGTGAGAAGAGTAAATGCTGGCTCACATTTTGTCTATAACCATTATGTTCGCACACAACGCTTCTGCATTTACTCACAGCTTCTCTCAACATGGGGAGAGCTGTAACTTACGTTACTTACTTGACAAAGTAACTTAGATATTTTGTTGTAAATGTAAAAGTAATGTGTTACTTTAGTAGTTACTTGAAAAAGTAATCTGATTACATTACTCAAGTTACTTGTAATGTGTTACCCCTAACACTGGTGCATATCGTATGTAAGTAAAAAGTCATTTCTGAGCATAAATTTGTGCCGTAGATACACAGTCCTAGGAGATCGGTTTGGTTATATAGCTGTTTGTGAATGTAAAAGTTCTGCAAAGTTTCAAAGATTAAAGTGCACGATTAATGTAGTTACTAGGGCTGTGTATCACCAACAATGTCACAATACGATACGCATCACGATACTAAAGCCACGATACGATACGTATCACGATATGGTTCAATTTAGAATTTAAATTTATTTTGAGCAGTAATATGTGTTTATTGAACAACCAGTGTTATAACAGTCATAATAACTGAAAAAACTATTTTGTTTTTGTCATTAAAAAAAAATGATTTAAATTAAATATAAAAAAATGTCACAAAAAGCTTCTTTTAAAAGCTTGCTTTAAAAGTCACTCCCTCAGTAACTGAATTGACAATTATAGTGACACTGAAGCATATCAACAAAGCTCAATGACTAATTTCATATGTTCATATGTTCTAGAACAACATACGTTTTTATTAACGTGGTCTACAAAATATGCGCTACATGAGTTTACAATACACACTTAACAATAAGGTTTATTTATTAAACATCAGATAATTTATTAACATGAACTAACCATGAGCAATACATTTGTTACTGTATTAGTATACACATACTAATTAAATGCGCAGGTCTCCTCTCGTGCGTCCTCCCCACTGGACGAGGCCAATATCACTTTCGTTTCGCTTTCAGATATCTCTATTATATATGCCATCACTGCTTTTAACTTTCTAGATGTAATTACCGAAATCAAAACAGTCCATAAACTATATCCTCACGAAAACGTCAGTCAAGCCAGCTCGCGCCTCAACCTGAGAGATCGGCCTTCAAATTTCTCGGTTTCTGAATGGACGGTTTGGCTTGATTGACAAACTCTAATGCTACGTTCACACCGAACGCGTCTGGGGCGTCAAATTCGCGCCAGACGTGTCTAGTTGGACGCTTGAACATTTTGAAGTCAGACGCGCGTAAAATTCGCTCAATTCGCGCGTCTAAACAAAGTGTGTTCAGACGCGAATTCGCGTCATGGGAGGGGCCTTTCATCTCTTTCTGCACAGATCCTCTGAATAAACACATAATCTCGTCAGTTGTAAACCTGTAGCGGCAATTTAACTCGGTTATGCCGGCCGACTTTTGCTAGCTAGAAGGTGGGCTAGTATCAACAGCTAAAATCATGCAAAAAGTTTTACAACTAACCAGATTGTCCGATTTCTTCGCTTATTCTCTTCCAGGCAAGGTCCTTTTTATTCCTGTCTCGATAAAAATATAATGACACATCACAGAGCTCAGGGTGGCTACACACAGCGACATCTTTGTTCTGGTCTCCGGCATCACTGATCACATCATAAACACGTTACTACCAAAGCAGAGTCCCTGATTGGTTAACGCGCCGCGAATTTACGCCAAAGTTCAGATTTTTCAACTCGGGCGTTTGGGCGCCAGACGCTCAATTCGTGCGTCAGCCGCGTGAACGCTCAATTCGCGCCGCGCCATTCACGCCGCGCCATTCGCGCGTCAGCGGCCGATTCGCGCCGCGCTAGACGCTTGATTCGCGCCGCAGGACCTCTAGACGCGCGTTTGCATTGACTTAACATGTAAATCAGACGCCCCAGACGCGTTCGGTGTGAACGCAGCATAACGTTCGGCCATGATTTATATACCATCGACCTGTCCTAAAACGTTAGCGTGTTTTGCGATTGCGTGTTTCTCCGTTCGAGAGCGCCACGTGACGTCACGTGATTGGCTAGATTTAAAAGCAAGACAGACACGATACGGCAGCTGCTGTATCGATAAGCGCATCGTCAGGAGTTTATGACGATGTATCGTTGTATCGATATTCTGAGCACAGCCCTAGTAGTTACTGTCTCGCAAAAGAATGAACCGTTTCTGAACTGCCTGAAACGAGTCATCAGTAATTCCAGCTTTACTTCCTGCTTGACCTACATAGGTTTGTTATAAATTTGCATAATGCTTACTTTGACCCGCCCTGAAATGCTGTAGATGTAGATGAGACCTGGAAGAGATTGGTTTGTGTTGTCGACATGTCGAAATTACGCTGTTTTCTGTGCTGCAAAAGCAAATTCACTTTGTATGCACTTCCAAAGGATGAGGACTCAATTGATGCGGTAAAACTGACGCCATCGTAACTGTTCGTATTACTGTATTTACAGTTGAAATTCAGATATGGTAATGGGCGTTTCGTTTCCAACACGTGCTTTAAGTGGTAAACCAATCACAACAGACTGGGCAACTGGACCGAACAGAGCAGAGTAGGCTCTCAGAAGGGCGGGGTTTAGAAAGAACTAATTCTTTATCGAACCGTTTCTGACAAAAGAGTATACAATGTATATAATGAGAAAATGTAAGTGTTTTTTGACCTTGGATACATGTAAACCTGTTGTAGGAGATCTCTAAAACAAAATTTGTATCCTTTAAAATAGTATAGTAGGGGCACTTTAAAAGTAATAAAGCTTGGAAAGAGTTATAGTAAAATGGCTGTCTGCACTTGGGTTAAAAAATCAATACATGCATGCACTGAGTGGCAATTATCTCTGTGTTAGTAGTATTGTCTGTGCTTGTGAATCATTGAAAGTCGTTTCATGTTGTTAACAGCTTGGCACAAAAGAGGGTTATCTGGTTAAACAAGGAGCGATTATCAAGGTATGGTTACACATTTTACTATATATAGACTAATATTTAAAATTCAAACCAATGTTTGCAATAAATGCCAGTTACAAACTAATAAGGTAAATTGTGACTGGGTTAAACTGTTTCTAGAGCAAACCTAGACCTAGTTCTGTTGTGATGGGAATCCTCTTTATTTATTTTCTGGGCAGAGCTGGAAACAGAGATGGTTCACCCTGAATAGAAATGAACTTAAGTATTTCAAGGATAAAATGGTAGGTCCATGTATTTTGTACAATGAGATTTAGAATTAGATTAAAGTTGATTATTTGTCTCACAGAAAACTGTCCCCTCAGTTTGTAGAGCCGATACGAACCCTGGATCTGACGGAGTGCTCCGCTGTCCAGTTTGATTACAGTCAGGAGAGGGTCAACTGCTTCTGGTGAGAAATTTAAGATATGTCCGCACTATCTGATTTCTTTTCTTCCCTTTTTGAGTGTCAAATTCAGACAATAGGCATCCCTTTTGTTTGGTAGCGAACAATATTTAAACAAGTTATGAAATAAAATATCTATCATCCGCATGAGCCGGTCATATATACCTAGGATGGCTTGAGGGTGAGTAAATCTTGGGCTAATCGAACTAATCCTTTAATAGTCATATATTCTGAAAAAATGTAACCAAAACTCTTTCAGATGTGTATAAAAGGGATATGTACATCTGTTTGAATTTTATTGAAGTTTGAATATACTTCCTTAAATTTAATTAAGGAATTAGAGTTCTACATCCTCTATGCTGCATTCATTCAAATTCAGGATTTGTAATCTAAAAGGCTTTCTCAGTTCAATTCTGAATGGTGCACAACCATGAGTTTATGTGACGAGAGTGGCTACTATTAATGAATGATCTTTACACAGTTATTCAACTGAATCATCACTGAACTGAGCTGAAAAATGACATTATCAGACAGAATTTGAATCGCTTATTCAATAAAGTTTGCTTCACAAGTCTGTTAGTTATGACATCATAAAAAAAAAATAGTGTTACTTTATTTCCAAGGAAGCCTTTATGGTTTTATGGTAAAGAAAGATGCCTAAAATGTTGATGCTAATGATGCTTTTCCTACAAAAGCAAAGTTTCTGAAGAAAAATAAGACTTTTTCCTAATGTACTAGACTAGTCTTGTTTTTACATCTGAAACTTCTGCAATTGGCCAACCATAAAATTACTGGCTATTTTTGACAACTGAAAATGAGCTAGTGTATCTGCAGCATTACACAGTTCCTGTGCTCATTAAATCTGCATTAGAGAGAATCTGAATGACAAAATTCACTCTGTCTGTGTACAGACTAAGAGATAATATGTGATAATTACAGTTTCATCTCAAATCCTAAAATTGTGTGTTCAATATCTATTGCATATCTGATATTTTCCTACATGTATTGTAAGTGAAGCTCAGTAATGAGGAAGTGCATTCAGAAACTCCTATTCACAGACTTCCTCCTGCCCACATATTTTCCAACGTATGCTCAATTTCAGCCTTTTACTTCACTATGCAACTCTTTATTGATATTCTTCTACTTTTTAATTTTTCTCTGTCTCTTTCCTATAGTCTGGTGTTCCCTGAGAGGACGTTTTATTTGTGTGCAAAATCCGGTGCTGAGGCAGACGAATGGATTAAGATACTACGATGGAAACTGGTAAGCAGAACCTAAAAAGTTAACCATGCAAGAACAGTCACTATGAATAATCGATGTGCGTAATGGGTTAACAGTATAAATAGAGTCTTGTTTCTTTGTTCCAATGTAAATGAATTCATCTGACTCAATGCACCAGCACTAATCGTAAATGTATTTGTGGTTTGTTGCCCTTACCTATAATAATGACTACCCTGCATTTCCAGTCACAGATAAAGAAAGGTCGATGATGTTCAACATGGAGAGAAGTAACACTGGAGCAATGTGAGCTGTGTGCAGTTTTATGGTAGTAATTACACAGGATTCATTAACTTCATCTGATGCATTTGGCATCATGGTTGTACATTTCATTGCACATAAGATATAATATGGGCAATGAATCTCACACGCAAGATTTTCCATTTAAGACAAGTGAAGTCCCATGGCACCATGCTGTCATGCTCTGGAGGCGGAGCATTACCAATGTTGGGATTATAATTGACAGTAGTTAGTTTTTTTTCAGATTTTCTTATTCTTCTCCAAGCCAAGCTATACTCGCAGCATGTGCCTTTACTTTAAATTGTGTGTATGCTCCGAAACATATGTACAATACCCCCTTATATACATGTCTGTGACTGTGAAGAAGTAAACATAAATATTATGAATTTTTAAGCATTGAAAGAGCTATAGATGTAATATACTTCTTTTTTTTTTTTTCCAGAATCAAGCGCTGCAGTGATTATGTATTTTGTAGGCTAACCTAGAAGTTAGCATCACCCTTGTTCCCTCCACAAAAACCCAATAGGATTTTCCATTGACTTTTTGGATTATTGCAGAAAACAAGATCTGTGACCAACAAAATGATGAGAATTTATGATTCTTAAACATTTTGTACATCATGTTAATAACGTAAAGATGAAAGTAGGCTATAAAATAACTACTTCATCACTATTTAAAAAAATAAAAAACTCTTAAAGTTTGCATTAGAATAGTTTGCAAGTACACAATTTTAACCCTCTGGTATTGTTCATTTGGGAGTCACACTTGTGTTGTCCGCAGTCAAAAGTGACCGAAACCTGAAATGTAACCTTTTCTATAAATCAATGTAATATATTTTTGTTCAATAATATTTTTTTATTTTGTATTTTGAAAGAATGTTATGGTACCAATTAATATTTATGCAATAATTGATTTTTTCCCCATTGGAAAATACAAATTTATTATCTTTTAATTATTGGTATTATTATTCAATTAAAGCATGTTAAAATAGACACAATGCCTTTAAAATCCAATTTTTGAAGGCAGATTAGTGCCATCTGGTGGAAGTAAAAAAAGAAAAACATTTGTAATGCCATGGTGTAACCACTAGATTCCTATATAGCTCTAGCCTGGATGCCAGCCGAACTTAGCCCCGCCCACAACATTTTGAGGTCGGGGAGTTCGGTCTGGACTCGATCCGTAGAGGAGTAATTATGCCCGAACAGAAACTGTTCGGACCAATCACATTTGTCAGGGCAATGATTGACAGATTATCACCAGAAACGTAATCAGCCACGTCATCAAAGAGCGCTCGGGTTGAATTAGTTTACAACAATGATGGCTGTTGTTGAAGAACTGAGATGTGTAGATTCCGCCATCGCGTCCGTTATAGAAGATATCGACAGCGCATTAATTGGCAAGTACTCCGTGTATACTTATTCTTTTTACAACACCGGCAAAGATTGTTTACGCTCATCTTCTACTAGTTCCAGCATGTGTGCAGTTGAGTTCTGTTGACAACTATGCGTCGCTCAACATACATCACTTACTCTGTAGCTCTGATTGGTTGTAGGTCTATCCAATTGAGGTCTTTCCTGGATCGGTTGAAATACGCCCCCATAATCAAAGCCCAATGGAGCAGTATCAGACTCATATTCGAACTAGAATTGAGTATGACCACGTCAGGCTAATATAGCTCTATATAAAAAGGCCTATAAATTCTCTAGTTGTTTTTACACTTAAGTACTTGTTTTTATTAAGTTGTGGATTTGGATATATATTTAGACATTCTCAAAGGCAACTTTTTGTCAAGGTTTAGATTTTTTAGTTGTAAATGTTGATTTGAATTGTCAGTTTTTGCATTAATTTTACTAGTCAAAACTGAACACAGAGGACATTTTGTAACACATCAAAATTCTACAAAAATGTAATAAAATTGAACAGGAATGCATTATCAGTTATATCAACCTGATTTCAACCACTTATTTCAGTCTTCTGGATCAAATTTGCCATATTGTTACAGCCACACCAGATTATTTGTGTGTGTGTGCATGGGTTTTTTTATGGCATTGTGGCTTAATTATTGATTTTATTTCACGCATTCGCAGAAACTTGCCTTATGTTACAGTCACACTAGTTCATGTATGTGTGTCGGGGGGTTGGTGTTAGAATGTGTTTGCGAACACGTATGACAATTTTTTTTAATGACGTTTAGCTTTTTCGCATCAAGTCACATAGCGACTTCCATAAAAGTCACCAAATTTCTTACCATAAAATTTCCAAACATTTTTTTTCCCAGTCTAAAATGACCAAACAACACCAGAGGGTTAAATACAACAAGGCTATGAAAGCGCACTAGTGAGCAGTTTTCCTGTTCAGTGTGATGACGTTTAATGTCAGGCCAGGCCTGACGTAGACTGTTTGTGGTTGAAACATTGCAATTTATTAAACAGAAATAGCAGTGTGCCAGTTCTTTTGAATTTCAGCTGTTTTCTTTTGATCGAGCACCTGCTGAAGTGATGTTTGGATGTGCTCCTTTGAATTCATGATGTTTAATGTCCTCATTAATATTTAGTTCCAGTGAACTTTTTGTTAGCAACTGCTTTTTTTCAAGACTAGTAAAAGCTTTAAAAAAAAAAAAACACAAGGGGATTTTACTGATGTATTTTATGTAATTTTATAAAAATCTTACACTTGTGTTAACCACAGACCTCTGGCTTTAGGTCTTAAAAAAAAAAAAAAAACAATCCCCACAGCACATGATAAATAACCAAAATGAAAAGGTATAAAATTATAATTTGTCTAAATAGCAATGCTACTTCTAATGTGATGTGTAAACTGACAATGAACCCGTAACTAGTACCCGTTTTCTTACTGTAAAAATGTAACATGTCAATAAATAAAATTTATTTTTGTAAACCAAAGCTTTAGACAAATTTATTAATTATGAGGCGACAAAAAGGAGCAGGTTACATTCATAAAAGACATACAGCATCAAGACCAGCCAACATTATATATGTACGTGTGTGTGTGTGTGTGTGTGTGTGAGCTAGAACATCAAGACATCAGACTGGATGGGCGATCGTGACTCTCTTATCCAAATGTCTGATTCCTGAAGGTGTTGAGATGAATAGCAACTAAGCTACTTCCACCACCTGCCTTAGTTCTTCGATCAGAGGGACTAGTTCCTTCTCAAGACTGAAGATCAAACCTAAAAAAAAAAAAAAAAATCAGGGAAATGAATCATTCAGCTGTTACTGGCATGAGCATACAATCAAAGAGGCTCTGTGGCTTTTGTCCTAGTGGAGAGACTCACCTGTGTTGGCATTACTACTTGCGATGAAACTTATCACTAAGGGTAATCGGTTGAACTGTACAATCTGCGAAGGAAATGCATATTTTAAAAAAAGAAAGGACATTTTTCACATTTCCAAGGTTCTCATAAGTGGAAGTAGTCATAGTTGAGTAAACTTCTTACAAGAGATGACAGTAAATATAATTTGTATTCCCGTTTTTGCCAATAGCAAAATAAAAAAAACATGATAATGTTTCCATGACTTTACAAAAGAGGGAAAAATATAGAGAGATTAATTACAGCAGTCAGAAGAGGGAATGATGCCAAATTTGTTGTCACTCCCTCAGCCTCGTAGCATTGTTAATTAATTTTACAATTTACTGCTAAGGTAATATAACACAAAGTATAGCGTTATAAATGTATATTAAAGTCCCCCTGTGGTGAAAATCAAGTTTTTAATGTTGTTTATACGTCTATGTGGTGCTTTTAATATATACGAAAATAACCTTGCTCTGAGTCCAGACCTTAATTTCACTGTAAGTCGTTGGGATGTGCTGGAGGAGACTTTACAGAGTGCTCACCTCTCGCATTGTCAATACAAGATCTTGACCAAAAAAACGGAACATGATTTATAACATTAACAACACATTATTAGCAGCTGTTTGATAAAGTGGTCAAGCAAAAGGCTAATCATATTACCGTTATGTGTCCGACGTTGTAAAAAGCGATACCATTGTGCAGAGTTTGCCTCAGTCAGTTGACAGAGTGGATCTCTGAGCTCGTGCGAGTGAATGGAGGCGGGGCTAATTAGCATATTCATTATTCCGCGTATATTAAATGAAGCAAGGGTTTCGAGTTAATTTTTCTAGTTATTTTTTTTTTCCCCAAGGAAATTTTTTTTATATACACTACCTGTCAAAAGTTTTGAAACATTACTATTTTTGATGTTTTTGAACAAAGTCTCTTATGCCGCATTATGCTGCTTATTTCATAATAAATTCAGAAAAAAACAATAATATTGTGAAATATTATTACAATTTACAATTATGGTTTTCTATTTTAATATATTTAATATAAATTTATTTCTGTGATGCAAAGCTGAATTTTCAACATCTTTACTCCAGTCTTCAGTGTCACATGATCCTTCAGAAATCATTCTAATATGCTGATTTGATGCTCAGTTTTGCTGCTTAATATTTTTTTTTGGAACCTGTGATACTTTTTTCAGGATTCACTGATGAATAAAAGGTTAAAAAGAACAGAATTTATTAAAAATGTAAATCTTTTCCAACAATATAAATGTTTACTATCACTTTTTATCAATTTAACACATCCTTGCTGAATAAAAGTATTAATTTCTTTCAACAACAACAACAAAAAAAAGAAAATTACTGACCCCAAACTTTTGAATGGTAGTGTATATTGTTACAAAAGATTTCTATTTTAAATAAATGCTGATTTTTTTTAAACTTTATTCATCAAAGTATCACAGGTTATAAAATAATATTAAGCAGCACAACTGTTTCCAACATTGATAATAAATCATCATATTAGAATGATTTCTGAAGGATCATGTGACACTGAAGACTGGAGTAATGATGCTGAAAATTCAGCTTTGCATCACAGAAATAAATAATAGTATATTAAAATAGAAAACCATAATTTTAAATTGTAATAATATTGTTGTATTTTCTGTATGTATTATGAAATAAATACAGCCTTAATGAGCATAAGAGACTTTGTTTAAAAATATTAATGTTTCCAAACTTTTAACTGGTAGTGTATGTCACTTTGGTGATCAAAGATGTGTTTTAAGGGATAAAATTATTCACTACATGGGGACTTTAGTTAAATTTTTATAAATTGAGCAATGTGGAAATGTTACAGTCTGTGAAAAGGGTCAAGTCATATGAGTGTGTGAGTGTTTTAATATAAATAAAGTACCTGGTATGTGTTATAGTAACAAATGATGCTCTTATTTTTGGACAAGCCGAGCTTGCTGCCCTGGTCAGTGGCCAAAGCAAAGGTGGACAGGAACGCCGGCCGCAGTGCATAGTCAGGGGCATTGTCATTGGCAACTAAAGGTAAAAACAAGTCAAATCTCAAGATGGAGCTTCAGCAGATACGCAAACAGACATGAAACTCAGAGCTGAGGCTGTTACCTTTGATTACAGGGACTCCATCTCTATCTGTCACCACTATTGCATGAAGTCCTTCAACACTGATGATGACAGAGACATTACTACAGCTCAGAATGCACAATGAAGTATAAAACTTGTCTAAAATACAAGATAAATCCGTTTACCTTGGCAGTTGTTTATACAAATAACTCCTCAGATTCTGTAACAATGAAATCAAACGCATTATGACATATATGCGTCTATCTATTGGAAATATATTTACAAGAGAAGATATTTCAGCAAATGCATTACAGATATACTCACATCTGCCATATTCATTAGATTGACTATGTAGCTCCCCTGCTGCACCCTGTGACAAAAAGAGTACAGAACGACGTGGAAATTTCACGAAATGTTACGAAATTCTGACTATCTTATGGACATTTCATTGACAGTTTCTGACTAGACATTGTTATACATGGCGGAAACATATATATTAAAAGCATAATACGCTAAAAGTAATAATATTACCTTCAATTTAAGCCAGTTTTATAAAAAAAAGTTCCTCACTTGTTTATGTGCGATCATCACATGACAGAAAACACAAGGTTTTCCGTGTACGTAATATCCGTTATAACGTCACGTACAAGGAGAGTGCGTGCACACAACGCCATCTAGTGGTGGCTGGTGGAGCTGCAGTTTATGTTAATGAGGGCATTTGGGGTTTTGATGTTAGTGGAGTGTTTATCTTCAGCCCTTTATATATAAATGGATTATGTTAAGTTAAAGTATATAGTCATTTTTCTTAAAATTTTGGTAACACTTTACTTAAAGCCTTATACCTTTGTATTCATAATGTACGTTATTATCTTTTTATAAATAATTGTAAGTAAGCAAAGTTAAAATGTATGATAATTTTCACAGATTCGTTGTTACATATGAAATTGGTTGTTTGTCGTGTTTTAATACATTATATACTTTGTAAAGAAGGTATATTATAACGTAGACTATTATAACTGTAGTTAGAATTATTCATGAGACCATACAATATAAGGTGCATTTCAAGTTTGAAGGTTTTCAGTTTGAAAGTTTAAGTTTTAGTTTAGTAGTTTTGATAGATAGATAGATAGATAGATAGATAGATAGATAGATAGATAGATAGATAGATAGATAGATAGATAGATAGATAGATAGATAGATAGAATCAGGGTACTCAAGGTGGTTGCTAGGGTGTTGTTATGTGGTTGCTAGGGTACTCTGAGTGGTTGCAAGGATTTTATGTGGTTGCTAAGGTTCTCGGGGTGGTTGCTTAGGTGTTGCTATGCAGTTGCTAGGATACTCTGAGTGGTTGCTAAGATGATGCTATGTGGTTGCTAGGGTACTTGGGTGGTTGCTAAGGTGTTGCTATGCAGTTGCTAAGGTATTTTGGGTGGTTCCTATGGTGTTGGTATGCGGTTGGTAGGGTACTCTGGGTGGTTGCTAAGGTGCTGTTATGCAGTTGCTTGGGTAATCTGAGTGGTTGTTAGGGTGTTGCTATGCGGTTGCTAAGGTATTCTGAGTGGTTGCTATGATGTTGCTATGCAGTTGCTAGGGTACTTGGGTGGTTGCTTAGGTGTTGCAATGCTGTTGCTAGGGTACTCTGGGTGGTTGCTAAGGTGTTGCTATGCGGTTGCTAGGGTACTCTGGTCGGTTGCTAGGGTGTTGCTATGTGGTTGCTAGGGTACTCAAGATGGTTGCTAGGGTGTTGCTATGCAATTGCTAAGGTACTTGGGGTGGTTGCTTGCTTGTTGCTATGAGGTTGCTAGCATATTCTAGGGGGTTGTTCTATACTTCTTGGCCAGACAGATAGATAGTATAATAAAATACTTTTATAATTGAGGCAGTAAAGTGTTACTAAATTTTTCTTTCCATTCAGTCCACATTTAATACAGCCTAACTGTGTTTATTTGTTGCTTTATTAGCACATTATTGTGTAAAAGCACTTTGAAATACTGTGATATAAAAATGATCGTGCCTTTAGATACATAATTTGGCCTTGGAATTTATCTCAAAATGCCGTAAAATTTGCTAAAAAAAAATGTAAAATGACGAAAATTGTATTATTGTAATAAAATGTAAATAATACAATAACAATAATATGTATTATTGTAAATTTAGTATTTTATATTAAAAATTATTACCATTAGACAAAAAGTGCTTTATTGCAAAAAAAGGTTGTTTAGATAAATAAAATGTTCTTCACACTAAGAAAAAAGGGGGGTTGTGTGTTGTTATGTGTTGTATGTCACTTTCTGATCATATTTCACACACACACACACACACACACACACACACATTATATTTAATTAAATAAAAAAAAAAAAACAATGATATAACAATGATACTTTGCAAACTGTATTTAGTAATAGGCCAAGCTCCACTTCATCCATCGTTTAATCCAAAGGTGATGTAATAACATTCTTGAAATAATAATACTGATAGATACTGCAGATGTGTTTTACTTCTCTGCAAAAACGATTTTTTAACACTAGTCAGCTAAATGTTTGAACTATTAATTTATGCTTATCAATATATTTCTGCCCTTTTGTTGTTTTTAATGGTGAAATATGCTAATGACTTGTACTCCACATTCCAATAAAGCTTTTCTATTGCATAGAATGAGAAGCTTTCATGTGCGGATTAGCACTGAAACAACGGTTTCTTCAGTCCTCACAAACCAAGCAGAAAACATAATTAGAGAACATAATCCAGCCCTTCGTTCCCTCAGTCACCCAGTAACCTTCTACAGCCCCTGAGCGCACACACACTTTTATGATCTCTTTCTAGGTAGGACAGGGGAGTCTGGACTTCAGATTTTCTCAAGCTGCATGATTTTGTTTGAACAGATGTGAATGTTAGTCAGAACTGAAGCCTGAGTGGTGTATATAGCCTACAGTATATATAATCATGTGTGACGAAGAGATGACAGCTGGATTTCTGAACGCTTCTGCTGAGAATGTATACGATGAAAAGAGCGCTTTCTCACAGACAGAACACAATATTGTGGCTGCATACCTCATCACAGCAGGTAAAGAGCTTGGATTTGATGTTAGCAAGCTATAAATGAACTGAAACTTTTAAATAACATTTCATATTTATCAAGTTAATATTATAATAATTATCAAGTTTTTGAATTGGCATAACTTCTCATTAAATAAGAGTTTAGTAAACCAAGAATTGCCTTACTTTGGTGGCCTACCCAGCAAACAGGGAACATTCTCAGAACGTTGTCAGACGGTTTGGCAAAGTTCTTTCAAAATTTCTTTAGAAAATGATACTTATACTTCAATCATGGAACTAACATACATTTTTTTTTTTTTTTTAGTTGGATGTTTGTCTAATGTTTTGACAAGGTTCTCTCAAAATTATGAACATTCTTCCATTAACGTTAATAGAACATTAGTTCACAGTTATCTGGTCTTTAATAATGTTAGCAAAATGTTAGCCTATCAAAAAATGTTACTTAGGGACATTGATCGTTTTTAAACGTTTTAGTTGGACGTTTGCCTAATGTTATTGCACAGTTCTCTCAAAGTCATGAACAATCTTTCTTCCAGTAACGAAAATGGAACATTAATTGGTTCAAAGTTATGTGATCTTTAATAATGTTCTCAAAATATTAACACAAAATTCATGGAATGTTTTTCTAAAATGTTTTAGTTGGACATTCGTCTAACGTTTTTTTAGACGAACATCATTCGTTAAATGTTAGGTCCCATTTACACTAGTGCTTTTTTGTTTTAAAATGGCGTTTTAAAATGAAAACGATCCTCGTCTACAATGGCGTTTCCACAGCATTTCAGAAACGATCCGTCTACACGGCCGAAAACGCTTGTCACATGACTGTTCATGCACACTGGCCATGCGCGTAATGTAACACAGTTGCGTCTTGCGCGTGTAGGCAGCTGCGGAATTTAAAAAATGCAGTTTAACCAAAGTCCCTTTAATGCCAGGCACACATTTAACGACTAGCTAAAACATTCTAAGACTGTGCTCAACACACAGCGATTGTTTCCTGCGACTGAAGCAGATTTAAATACTTACATACGAAATTTGAACACCGAATGTAATCGCCGACTGAACGCAACTGGCTCTGACTGGATGCATTTGAGCGCGATCAGTCATAAGTATCAATTTACATTCATAATCGGCCTTACAATTGTTAAGTGTGTCCTCGGCTTAAAACAAGTCATTTCACTCGGCGGCCATCTTTGAAACGCCTATCTTGGGCATCCAAGTGCAGCTCCTATCTCTTTGAATGTGGAAACATCAAAATCTCCAAAGCTGTTTGCCAAGCTTTCGATTAAATTTCATATTTGAAATCACCAATGAAATCTGACAACAACTGTCTCATAAATCTGATAAATTTTGTTTCTAAACGCTCGAATCATGACAAAAAAAGGCATTTTTCAGGACAGATTTTCAGACTGTTTCTATAGGAACCGGAGTTTCAAATGGCCGCTGCACTGACGCGATGACTCTCTTATTTAGAAGGCGGGACTTATTATTTGCGCGTTGCACTTTCTCCAAAGTCCCTTTAAGACAAGTCATTTCACTCGGCGACCATCTTTGAAATGACTCGGGCATCATGCCCTATCTCTTTGAATGGGGAAACATCAAATTCTCCAAAACTGTTCGCCAACCTTACGATTACATTTCATATTTGAAATCACCAATGAAATCTGACAACAGCTGTCTTATAAATGTTTTATCCAAACGCTCAAATCATGACAAAAAAATATTTTTTAGGCTGGATCAAGCTAATGCGCATGTGCAGACTTAAATGCGCGCCTCTTCTGCCATGTTTCAGAGGCGCGTCTGACAGTTTCTATAGAAACGGTGCTTCTAACTGCTGCTGCAGTGACACGATGATTTTACCAGTCGGCGATTGGCTCTTATTTAGAAGGCGGGACTTATTCCGCCATACTTTCTCCCATTCAAAACAATACGAGTGACACGAAAGTGCAACGCGCAATATGGCGGAATAAGTCCCGCCTCTTGTCACTGTAGAGGCCGTTATGCTGCGTTCACGTCACCTCGTATTTACCGGATTCTTGAAATGACAACACGTGAGCTGTTCACGTCCTTGGACTGGGAATTATGCGTTTCCATGGCACCACTATCAACGCCTAAATGAATCTACAGCGGTCAGGTGGTACAGCGGCCACGTGGTACATGTGGGAGCTTTCAGAAAACTCCCAGCTTACAAGCTGTAATAGACCTTTTTCACAAGAATCGGAAATCACGTGACGCAGGGTAAAGTTAGTTCCGCTATGCGTCTACGGCTATTACATTGATATGCTCTTTTCTCAAATATCGCTTCTTACCTTTTCTGTTTTGTCTGTTTTCCAAATAGCTTTTGTATAATCTACAAATAAATTATTTTCTACTTGTTTGTAGCTTATACAGCCACTCAGACAGTTGATCGAATTTACCGGAAGATGGATTTATATCATCAGCTGTCATACAGCAAAGGCTACGCAGCTACGCATTCAGCAATTTCCCAGATCGTATTACGTACTACGAACATTTATATAATTTATTAATTAAAAAAATTAACTCCCAATATATACTTTAATGTGGGATATAAAGTCGTGAGATACATAATATTGTCGTGAGTTTAATAGCTACGTTTTAAAAAATATATAGCATGTCTCATATGGCATCACATCCCACATTCAAGCATATGTTATCATTAATCCTGATCGATTAAAATGATTAAACTAAGACATAATTTCCAAAACCACACTGTACACAACTATCAGTCTTTGCATGTTGCAATAGCACAACAATGCTGCGCATAATACACACTTTAAGATGATGATGACAGGAAAATGAGTGAGAGATGACTGAAGTGTTTATATCCAGAAATATCATGGTGCGAGCAGTCCTGCTTCACGAATCAGAGGATCAGGCTTGTGTGATAAGGGATCTACTAGTCGATAATTTCCCCAGCACGTCGCTAAAAACACTCTATACATCTCATTATGTGCATACTATCCACCCTAAATAGTACTGAATATTAATAATGTCACATAGTATGCACGTTTAGACACAGACACTGTCTTTACAGCACATGGAGCGCGATAATGCACAGCCGCGCCAAACATACACGAAGAATATAACCAGTTTAACCGCCATCACTTCAAATTATTTATTAAATTTAGCTCTTAATGAGAGCTCTGTAGTCTCACCAATAATTCACCAAGGCCGTTCAAACATTTTCAAGACATTTAATTCGTAAAACGACTTTGATTCCCGAACTGGTTCTGATCGAGGCTATCTATCACTGTAACCGGAAAATCTTTTACACTGCGTGGCTCATTCCGGAAGCCAAAAACCCGGAAGTGTGAAAAAGGTCTATTACGAGCTCTACGAGGACGTGAATGCTTTTTACAAGCTAGATCGTAACTACAGGAATTACGAGGCCGCGTGAACGCACCTCGCGCCTCCGAAATGAGACACAAGAGACGCGCATTTAGGACTGAGCATGCGCATTAGCTTGATCCAGCCTGAAAAAATACCGTCTTTTGTCATGATTCGAGCGTTTAGAAACAAAATTTATGAGCCATCTGTCAGATTTCATTGGTGATTTCAAATATTAAATTAAATCGAAAGCTTTGCAAACAGCTTTAGAGAATTTGATGTTTCCACATTCAGGAGATAGGAGCTGCACTTGCATGCCCGAGAGGTGTTTCAAAGATGGGTGAAATGACTTGTCTTAATGGACTAAATTTTCTATAATAATTTTGGAAGATTGTGTTGAGAAGTATATGATTTAAATTCAGCTGCTATTTTAATTTAATTTTATATATATGCATGTTTGTATATATATTTTTATTTACATGTTCAAATAAACTAAACTAAAACTAAGACTTTGGTTCAGTCTCTATGTGACAGTTTACATGGTCGTCAAGGATGCGCAGAGTGAACGTGGGCAGCTACGCCATCATTTTCAAAAGTCTCCGTTTTGGTCTGTTTATACTGAAATGCAACCCTGGCGTTTTCAAACTAAAACAGGGTCTGCAGCGTCTTCGAAAGTCTCCATTTTCGAGGTTCGAAAGTGCCGGCGTAGTGTAAACAACAGGCTTAACCATAGCAAAACTTATGCGAAAATGTGTAAACGGGGCCTAGATGTTCGTCAAACATTAGCTTCTGCTTGTTTCAGAACGTCAGAGAACATTACAAAGTAACATTCCCATAATGTTTTCGAAATAAAAAATGGAATGTTCCCTTAACTCTCTGAAAACCAAGAATAAAACATTTTTAAAACCTGGATTTTTTTCAGGGAACATTCAGAAATAATGTTTTCATAACTTAATGGGAACGTTAACAAAACATTCTTAGAATATATGCTATTTTGTAAGCTGGGTAGGCTTAGATCAACACAATGTTTTAAACATTTCTTGAAACTGACATTTATAGATTCAGCCAGGCGTGTGAGGTAACCAGCAGGGGTGTGTGTAAAATGGGAAACTATAAACGGGAAATGTTTTGAAAGGACATGAAATATGTGTGAGACAACATCCACAGATGTCTTAACCTCCTTTCTCTCTCTCGTGACAGGAGTGGTCAGTCTGTCTAGTAACATTGTGGTGCTGCTGATGTTTGTGAAGTTCAGAGAGTTGCGCACTGCCACAAACGCTATCATCATTAATCTGGCTTTCACTGACATTGGCGTAGCCGGCATTGGTTACCCCATGTCAGCAGCCTCAGACCTGCACGGGAGCTGGAAATTTGGATACATGGGCTGCCAGGTGTGCACCTCCTACTCCATTTTTAGACAAAACAACGCAAATCAGCAAACACAAAGTCATTTTGATTGTATAATTAAGCAAAATTGTGAATACAGTAATAGCTAAGGGTACGTTTACACGACAACGATGTACTAAAAATGGAAAAGATTTTTTTCACCCAAAATGAAAATTCTGTCATTTTTTACTCACCCTCATGTCGTTCTACACCTGTAAGACCTTTGTTCATCTTCAGAACACAAATTAAGATATTTTTGATAAAATCCAATGGCTCAGAGAGGCCTCCATTTACAGCAAGATAATGAACACTTTCAGATGCCCAGAAAGCTACTAAAGACGTATTTAAAACAGGTCATGTGACTAATGTGATTCAACCTTAATTTTATGAAGCAATGAGAATACTTTTTGTGTGCCAAAAAACAAAACAAAATAACGACTTTATTCCACAATATCTAGTGATGGTCGATTTCAAAACACTGCTTCATGAAGCTTTATGAATATTTGTTTTGAATCAGTGGTTTGGAGCGTGCATCAAACTGCCAAAGTCACGTGAACTATTGAAATTTTGAAAAGTTTTAAAACACCAATGACGTACCGAAGCCTCGTTTACTGAAATCATGTGACTTTGGCAGTTTGATACACGCTCCAAAACACTGATTCGAAACAAAAGGTTTGTAAAGCTTCATGATCACCTATCACTAGATATTGTTGAAAAAGTCGTTTTGGTGCACAAAAAGTATTCTTGTCGCTTCATAACAATAAAGTTGAACCACTGTAGTCACATGAACTGTTTTAAATATGTTTTTAGTAGATTTCTGGGCATCTGAAGGTGTTAATTATCTTACTGGCAATGAAGGCCTCACTGAGCCATCGGATTTCATCAAAAATATCCTAATTTGTGTTCTGAAGATGAACGAAGGTCTTAAGGGTGTAGAACGACATGAGGGTAAGTAATTAATGACAGATATTTTCATTTTTGGGTGAACTAACCCTCTCTGAAAATGACTAAAAATGCTGTATTATTATGCCGGGCCAGTAGTTGGTGATGTCACTTTGTAAAGAAAGATACGCGCCTGCGCACATAAGCCAGTGCCCAAGGAAGTCGACCGGAAGTTGAAGTCGGCCGGTTGCCGCCATCTTGTAGCAGAACTTCACTTGCGTTAGCATCCCCATTGACTCCCATTCATTTTGGTGTCACTTTGACAGTGAATAACTTTACATCTGAGCCGTTTAAAGACTCCATTTGTCCATTATTTATTTCCAAAGATACACGACAATGTATAAAGGGCTCCATTACCTTCTGTGTTACATTATGGCCCCGTAGAAACAGTTTTTGTAAAAATAAGCTAACGATTGCGTCATAACCACTCGAATCTCTGTCGCACAGTAGAGAAATTACCGTACAGACAGGAGGAGAAGCTCGCAGACAATCGGGGAGATTATCTTAATATGGTCTACTGGCGTTACATTTTAAAATACAATACAAACTAATTAATCAGAATACTTACTCCTGCTCACTCACGCCAAAGATCTCCCCGCTCAAGCTCGCCGCCTCTTGCAAGATTAACGATGGCAGTTTTCACGCACAGCTACTAGAAGATTTACATCTGTCAGACAGGTTGCTGGCTTCATCAAGCTTAGTGTGAGTCTGCGCGTCAGAAAGGGAAGTGCTAAAAATCGCTAAAAATGGGCTTCACGTGACTCAATTGAGTTCCAATGGGGTCGCTGTTTCCATTTCTTTTACTGTATATGACATAAGCATTCTTTTAGGGGCCTTTCACGTTGCGTCTCCTTTGTTCCAAAGAGCTTGCGCTCCTATGCCACCATGAACTGCGCTCTCCACAACAACAAGGAAGTTTCAGCAAAGGATTAATTGATTTCTAGCCCTTGCATTAGCTCTACTACTAGATATATTTGTGGATTTGAGAAATAAAAACCCGCCTTATACAGCTATGACCAGCTGTTGCTTCAATGCTGTTACGGAAAGGCTGAAGATGATTGGTTGGTTCTTGTCATGTGACCTGCGGTGCGCTTGTGGCATTCTGAAAAGTTGAGAATTTTTCATCTAGCCGTGCCTGGAAAACGCTATCGCACCGCATGTGCATCGTTTCTATTTTGAGAACGCTTGTTACGCACCTACATTTGAAATAACAAACTTGAGCATGCAAAAGGTGCGATATGTGAATGGCCCGTATTACAGAGCACTTGTGCCAGAAGCGCACACCTTTAAGCCCTGGGTTTACAGGTTTATGCAGGACCAGGTTTTCTTCGATTATCTTGTGAATCGATGCCCCCAGGGCACGGTCGCCACCTTGTGGACAAACTAATTACTGCAAAAAAAAGTTTTTTTGGTGGTGCGCGTACAGTACTTGCATACTCTTCTGATGAAAATTTCAAGTCACACTCACTGTACGCTGACCCTTGTGTATGCGTTTTCAGCCCCCGAAATGCCATCGTCGTGTAAATGAATGGCCAAAATGCATTATTCCGTTTTTAGTTGAAAACGGTTTCATGTAAACAGTCCCTAATTAGCATTGTTTGTGTCCCCAAAAAAAAAAAAAAACTTTTTAAAATCTAGTATAAAGCACATATGTTCTTAGTAGTTTTGCAACCTTGCTTAATTCCGCTAGAACCTACTTTCTTACACGTAAACAACATTACTTGCCTCTTATACTTGCCATTACTGCCTCTGTTACAGATCTATGCTGCCCTGAATATATTCTTCGGAATGGCCAGTATTGGGCTGCTCACTGTGGTTGCCATTGACCGATACCTTACCATATGTCGACCTGACGTAGGTATGAATCTGTCCACACAGCTGAACCACTAAGGACTGTCAAGTGGAAGGTCAACGTCCGTTGTGCCAAATGCTGTAGGAAATCTATTCATGTTTGTTTGTTACAGGACAGAAGCTGTCAGCATTATCATACACGCTTCTAATTGTGGCTGCTTGGCTGAATGCTGTGTTTTGGTCAGCCATGCCCATCATTGGTTGGGCAGGATATGCCCCTGACCCCACAGGAGCCACCTGCACCATCAACTGGAGAAACAATGACGCGTGAGTGAAGACACCTGTTTTTTATCAGTTTTACCACTCTGTAAAGCTTTTTTCTTCAGATTGTGATCTTAAAAGTGGAGAGGGGATTACAAGTGGAACTAATCCTGTTTGATTTTAGATCTTTTGTGTCCTACACAATGACTGTAATCATTGTCAACTTCATCATTCCACTGTCAGTCATGTTCTACTGCTACTACAACGTCTCGGTTACTGTGAAGAGGTTCAAAGTTAGTAACTGTTTAGACAGCATCGACATGGATTGGTCTGACCAGATGGATGTCACTAAGGCAAGCATTTTTTTGCCATAAAATCCCATTCACATAGGGTGAATGTAACAATATTTTATTTAAAATAAGTTTTATTTCATTTTATTTACATTTATAATTTATTTATTTGATTTTGGGGTGACATATGTTGCAGTAAAATACTTTACAGCACTGTTCTTATCATTAAACTATTAAAAATCTGTTTAATAAATTGAAATAAAGCTAAAATAAAATAAAACATAAATAATAGATGAACATTTTTAACTTAAAAATGAAAATAGTGAAAAAAAATAGTGAAAATAGTGAAAAATAAATATAAATTAAAGCTAAATAGAAATATTTTATGAAAACATAATATAATTACTAAACTTGAACTGAAATTAACATGAGACAGTTTTCAACTAAAAACTGAAAACTTTTTATGCATTTTGGCCGTTCATTTATACGACAACAGCATTTTGGGAGCCTAAAAAAAGGGAAACTTTTGAAAATTGATAATAAAGTGTAAATTTTTGAAAATGATACTGTTATCATCTCTGTGTAAACTTATGGAGCCCTAGACATGAAATGCATGAAAAAAATAGTAGGCTAAATCGTGTACACGATTTATTAATTTGGTCCCCTCGATGTACTAAAACGTTCGCACGATTTACTATTTCGTTCCCTTGATTTATAGATCATGCACATGAAATAGTAAATCGTGTGCACGTTTTAGTAAATTGTGCGCACTATTTAGTAAATTGAGGGAACGAATTAGTAAATTGTGTGCACGATTAGATTTTTTTTCTTGCATGTCATGTGCGGGGCTCCTTATAAACTATAAAAACATGAATTTGTGAAAACAGTGAAGTCATGCATATTATGTGTTTAGTGTATAGGCGCATGTTTGTTTTTTTACAAAGTGACATCGCCATCTACTGACCTGGCATAAATAATACAGCGTTTTTAGTTGTTTTCGTGGGTCTGTGCGAACAATGAGGATCGTACAGCATTGTCATTTTTTTTTTTTTTTTTTTTTACATCGTTGTCGTGTAAACGTACCGTGAAAATAAATTCTTAGGGTACGTTTACATGACAACGATGTACTAAAACGGAAAAGTTTTTGCGTACAGACAACAAAGTTGTCAAAATGATCCCATGTACATGGATCTGCGTAATGACTAAAAAGGATGTATTATGCTGCCAGGCCAGTAGTTGGCAATGTCACTTTGTAAAGAAAAACTACACATGGCTTCAAATTTGCATTCTTGTAGTTTACACAAAAACGATAACTGCATTGTTTTCAAACACTTGCTCTTTGTAACCCATTTTCAAAAGGTTGCATGTTCAGGCACCCAAAAATGAACGGCCAAAACGTATACAAAGTTTTCAGTTTCTAGTGTAAAGAAACCGTCTTGTGTAAACAATGTTTTCATTTTAATTTCAGTTCAAGTTTAGTAATTTGTTTTTTTTTTTAAATAATTCTATTTAGCTTTAATTTATATTTAATTTTTAGTTTCTACATTTCTAATTTTCATGTGTAAACAGTCCCTGAATCAAAATATAAATAGAATAAATAATGCTAATATACACTGATTGACTGTTTTTTTTGTGCTCACTGGTTTCATTTAACTTGAATCCTCAATTGTTTTTATAGATGTCCATTATAATGATAGTGATGTTCCTGGCTGCCTGGTCTCCATATTCAATTGTGTGTTTGTGGGCATCGTTTGGTGACCCCAAAAAGATTCCAGCACCGATGGCCATAATTGCCCCACTATTTGCCAAGTCCTCCACCTTTTACAATCCTTGCATCTATGTCATCGCCAACAAAAAGTAAGGCCTCCTTATCCCATCTTTCTTGTCACTTTCTTTCCTTTTCTTTTCTTACTAATAAGTGGTATTTGTTAACTGCAGGTTCAGGAGAGCCATCACTGGAATGTTACGATGTCAAACACGACAGAGAATGAATATAAGCAACCAGCTTCCAATGACAGCGTCTTCTGTGCCACTCAACCCTTAAATGAAGAGCAAATCAGATATTTAAACATTCATAAAACATCAGCGCTGGACGCTTTCTGTCTGCTCCACTGTTTTAACACCACTAGGGCATGATTACTTTATGGATGTAAAGTGTTCTTGAACAACTGGCATTGACTTCTTTTAACCTTGCAATTCAGTATCTAATCTGATGCTTGTTACATTGTTATGTCTACTGCAAATCTTGTGAAATTGTTGCTCTTGATACTGTATGTACTCAAAATGTTTTAATTTGAATAAAAACAATTACACAATGACTTGTTTTAAAGATTTCTGAATTTATAAGCATCCTTTATGACATTTATTTCACATTACAAATAATTAATTTGATGTATATTGAGAAACATTAAATAAAGAAACAATGTACAGTGCCTAAGGATTTGTAATGCCTAAGAAAATATGTTTTAAAACTGTCATGGCAACAGAATCCAAGATTATTTTGTCATGAGAGTGTTTTTAATTATGGCTCTTAGCTAAAGTTTCATTTTCAAGCTGCCCTGAGCAATTCATTGACAAATTTAGTGGGATGTGGGAAAAACTGTTCAGATGCTGGAGTCTTCGATCACATTGTTCTCCAGCCAGACCCGGATCTCCTCCTGGTTCCGTCGCATCCATTCAATATTGTTCTTCACAGTCTCTATTGCCTGCTTCCTGGGCATCTCACCTGCTCCTGCATTCGGGTTCAGAGCAAAAAAGTGCTGCATCTAGAAAAAAAACAATTTGTGACAGTCAAACGTTGAGACATTTTACACAAAACTGCATTAAAAATTAAAAATTCAGTAAGTAGTAGTAAGCTATTATTCCAAACACAGTCTTTGTGTCTCACCTTCCACAGCTGCAGCTCGGTGTTGTATGTACTGGTAATTCTGGAGGGCAGGCGGCCCAAGTTCCTGTCATTGATAGTATATCTAGAACAGACATGAGATCATATATAACAACAGAAGAACACTGATTTTCCCTATTCTTTTCAACTGTTGGATGAACCAACCTGTTCACTAGGTAATCCCAGTTGAGCGTCATCCAGTCCCAGGCCATGGTTTTGCCATATGCGTTGCGTGACACATACTGCACTAAAGTAAATACATCTTGACTCCTTATAATGCTTTCATTTTTAGCGGCTTCAAGCAACCTGATAGGAAAGAAAAACATTTGAACAAATGAATTATTAAGTGCTGGTTTACTATGTCAAAGGCCCTGTTTACATCTGGTATTAAGATGCGTTTTGGTCGATCAGATCACAAGGAGACACATTCCCGTTTACACCTGGTATTTTAATCTGTCTCTTTTGTCCACTTTCAACCACTTCTGTCCTGATTTCTTTGAGCAGAGAGTCTATGGGTAAATGTAATGGCTTTTTCAGATCTTTTGATCTAATGGATGAAATAAGCTTGCGCAATTTACATATGAAGATGATGAAAAACATACAGAGAGCATCAGCTTTCATTTCTGCGCCGAGAAAATCAGGAATGGTGAGATAACATTGTGCTTGGTATGTTTTTCATCTTCTAATCATACTTGAATCTTCAGACGACAAAGTTTAAATCCCGTTTGGCTAGCACACTTCCCATAAAGTTTACATGTTAGGTCAGTAGGTGGTCTTTTGTGGCACATTCGACCACATGAGCGTTTCCACAACAAAAGCAATCCGGTCAAATGTGTTTTTGACTACCTCTGGAAGTGGTTGAAAGTGGACAAGCTCAAAACGTTTTACACCTGTTAAAACCTGTATTTAGCATCAGCCGAAATGCATCTTAATACAGGGCAAAGTCCCTTTAAGACAATTCACTTCACTCAGCGGCCATTTTTGAAATAGTGCAGCTCATATCTTGATTGGGTAAACATCAAATTCTCTAAAGCTGTTTGCCAAGCTTTCCATGAAATTTCCTAATTTGAAATCACTAATGAAAACTGACAACAACAGTCTCATAAATTTTGTTTCTAAACTCTTGAGTCATGACAAAAAAACTGTATTTTTCAGGCTGGATCAAGCAAATGTGGGCAATACGCATGCGTCCCTATAGGAAGCGCGCGTTTCACTGTTTCTATAGGAACTGGAGCTGCTAACGGCAGCTGCAGTGATGTGATGACTTTACCAATCGGCGATTGGCTCTTATTTAGAAGGCGGGACTTATTCCGCCATGTTGCGTTACACTTTCTCCCATTTATAATAATAAGAGTGCACCGTCTTTCTATATAAATTCTCTGAACAGGGCCAAAGAGATCAAAGCATGTGGACATTTTGTTCATCTAATAAATAGTGGTAGCATACTAAAATGCGGAAGAGGATTAGGGCCAAGCAATAGCCTAATAAAAAAATAAAACCATCTCGAGATTAAAGTTGTTAAATTTTGAGAAAAAAGTTGAGATAAAATGTTGAGAATAAAGTCATTAAATTATATAATTTATGTTATAAATATTATGTTGTATATAATTAATTATGTAATTTAACGAATTTGTTTTCGTAATTTAACGACTTTTTTCTCATAATTTAATGAGTTTATTCTCAACATTTTATCTTGATTTTCTCGAAATTTAACGACATTTTTCTCATAATTTAACAAATTTGATCTCGTAATTTAACAACTTTTTCTCATAATTTAATGACTTTATTCTCAACATTTTATCTCGACTTTTTTCTCGAAATTTAATGAGTTTTTTTCTCGTAATTTAACGAGTTTATTCTCAACATTTTATTTCGACTTTTTTCTTGTAATTTAATGAGTTTATTCTCAACATTTTATATCGACTTTTTTCTCGAAATTTAACAAGTTTTTTCTCAACATTTTATCTCGAATTTCTCGAAATTTAACGTTTTTTTTTCTTGTAATTTAACGAGTTTTTTCTCAACATTTTATCTCAACTTTTTTCTTGAAATTTAACGGGTTTTTTTTCTTGTAATTTAACAAGTTTATTCTCAACATTTTATCTCAACTTTTTTCTCGAAATGTAATGGGTTTTTTTTCTTGTAATTTAACAAGTTTATTCTCAACATTTTATCTCGACTTTTTTCTCGAAATTTAATGTTTTTTTTTCTTATAATTTAACAAGTTTATTCTCAACATTTTATCTAGACTTTTTTCTTGAAATTTAACAACTTTAATCTCAAGATGATTTTATTTTTTTATTATTGCTTGGCCCTAATCATCTTCCGTAAAAATCTCATCTGAGAAGCAAGAGGAGAATGATTGTTTTGTGTGTGTGTGCAATTTAGCTATGACTTAGTCAAGTGTTCCTGTAGGTGAAAGGATCTGAAGCACTATCAGTATTTTCACTTTACATTAGTTAAGTTGTAATGAAATTGAAGTAGTGACAGATCTTTTCTACTATATTATGTACATCTAAAAATAATGGGTTATCAAAAAAGAAAAATGTATTGGTTCCATGCATCATTGTTGATTGAATTCTGAGATATGGGCGTTGCACTCCAGCATACGTCACCAGAGATAAGTCTGTCATTTTCACAGGATGACAGAGTTATGACATTATCATTAAAAAATAAAACATATTTTTAAAAGAATCACTCACAGTAAAACCTATATCATGCATTTCAGCTTTAATATTGAACTAGGAAGAGGGAGATTACCTATGAAGGAGATTGACATTTTCTACTGAAGCCAGGCCATAGAGCAGCTTGTCTTTCTCCTGGGCAAGAGTGGCAGAGAGATACCTCTGGAACATGATTTCCCAGCTCCGACTTTCCAAGTCTGATTTTGAGCTCTTCATTCCGTATCGGTACACCAGCAACCGCAAGTTGACAGCCACACTGCTGCTCCCCAATCAGAGAAAGATCCTCTTTGATACACTGACTCTGAGTGGACCACTATATACAGTACAGTCCAAAAGTTTGGAACCACTAAGATTTTTTATGTTTTTAAAAGAAGTTTCGTCTGCTCACCAAGGCTACATTTATTTAATTAAAAATACAGTAAAAAACAGTAAAATATGTGAAATATTATTACAATTTAAAATAACTGTGTACTATTTATATATATATTTGACAAAGTCATTTATTCCTGTGATGCAAAGCTGAATATTCAGCATCATTACTCCAGTCTTCAGTGTCACATGATCCTTCAGAAATCATTCTAATATGCTGATCTGCTGCTCAAGAAACATTTATGATTATTTTCAATGTTGAAAACAGTTGTGTACTTTTTTTTTTCAGGATTCCTTGATGAATAGAAAGTTCAAAAGAACAGCATTTATCTGAAATACAAAGCTTCTGTAACATTATACACTACCGTTCAAAAGTTTGGGGTCAGTAAGAATTTTTATTTTTATTTTTTTGAAAAGAAATTAAAGAAATGAAAACTTTTATTCAGCAAGGATGCATTAAATCAATCAAAAGTGGCAGTAAAGACATTTATAATGTTACAAAAGATTAGATTTCAGATAAACACTGTTCTTTTGAACTTTCTATTCATCAAATAATCCTGAAAAAAAATATTGTACACAAATATTTTGTACAATTGTACACATTAAATGTTTCTTGAGCAGCAAATCAGCATATTAGAATGATTTCTGAAGGATCATGTGACACTGAAGACTGGAGTAATGATGCTGAAAATTCAGCTTTGATCACAGGAATAAATTACTTTGTGAAATATATTCAAATAGAAAACAGTTATTTTAAATTGTAATAATATTTCACAATATTACTGTTTTTTACTGTATTTTTAATTAAATAAATGTAGCCTTGGTGAGCAGACGAAACTTCTTTTAAAAACATTAAAAATCTTAGTGGCTCCAAACTTTTGGACTGTACTGTACCTTGTGAGGAATTTATGTATGAATGTGATTACCTGATTGTTCCATCAATCCATTTATTGAAAATGTCAGAGGCTTGGTCAAGAGCTACCTGGTCATTCATCTGACATGCAATGCCTAAAACGGTCTCTCTCAGAAGTCTGTACAGGAAAAAAAAAAAAAAGAAGAAGAAGAAGAAATTCAGGGGCTGTTTAAACACAGTTTTTAAACTAAAAATGGGGGAAAAAAAGAACTTTTAATTTTTGGAAAAATTATTTTTTTTTAAACTTTTGGACGCCACTGTATATGGGCGTACATACACACATGCAAACTATTCATGCATGTGTG
The DNA here is from genome assembly GCF_024489055.1 of Chanodichthys erythropterus. Taxonomy (NCBI): domain Eukaryota; kingdom Metazoa; phylum Chordata; class Actinopteri; order Cypriniformes; family Xenocyprididae; genus Chanodichthys; species Chanodichthys erythropterus. Next base: position 5,443,283 of record NC_090225.1, read on the forward strand.
TGTTTATACAGTATATGCAACATTTAACTGAGGTTTACAAGACTAAAATATAGCTGCGAGCAGCGATGGCGGGCCCAAGCCGGTGGCACCGCCACCCCGGTGGCTTCAGGGCAACTGTGCACAGCGGGCAATAGGCACTTAAAACGGTTAAACATCAAAGGACTATGTCAAATTCACTCCACATTTACTGCACTACAAGGTGCCGCTATAGAGCCCCTCCTCCCTGCCCATTTTCAAAGGATTACATGTGCCAAGTTTTAACATTATTCTGATGAATTTTGAAGCAAATCAGGTAAAAATAAGAGGGTGATCTCAATGTATGCTGAAAGTGACACATTTTCTGCTTCCAGTTGGTGGCGCTATGACTTTGAATCACAATAGTCAAATCCATGTGATCAGCCTTGTACAACGAAGACTAAGCCAAAGTTTCATCAAAATCAATTAAAGTATGCAGAAGTTATAACACTTTGTTTCCCTTTTCTTGCCATAAATTCGTTGCCTCGCCACGGCCAAACCGTTTGAGATATCCAAAATCCGTTTGCAATTAAACAACTTCAATGTGTTCGCAACAAGTTAAAAAAAGCTTGGTGTAAATTGGATAAACCCTGTAGGAGTAGTAGTATAAAATTCATAGCCTGTTTTTTCAAAAAATTAACATTCAAACCAAAATAGCTGACTTCCTGTTGGTCGGAGCTAATGAATGTAAATTAGAAAATTGTCCGGCTTGATGAGAATAATATGTGTACCGAGTTTGGTGACTGTAGGAAAAACTAACCCCCCCACTTTTGTCAAAAGGTGGCGCTACTGAGCCCCTCCACCACACCCATTTCTATGGCTTTGTCCATGTCTACTGGTTGACAATATTGATGTGTGTGTCGAGTTTCATGCAATTTGAAGCATGTTAAGAGCCTCAAAAACACTCAAGAATATTATTACAGTTTGACCTGTTGCCATGGCAACAATATTTCAAATATCAAAAATCCTGTCATAGGTCTACATCTGCTGTGTATTGACATTACACTGATGAAGTTTGAAGCAAATCAGGAAAAAATAAGAGGGTGATCTCAAAACATTTCAAAAAGTGATACACTTCCTGCTGCCAGTTGGTGTCGCTATAACTTTGACTCACAATAGTCACATCCATGTGATCAGACTCCTATAACGAACACACTCGTGAAGTTTCATAAAGATCAATATATGTATTAAGACGTTATAACACATTTCCTGTTTCCTTTTTCTCGCCATAAATTCGTTGCCTCGCCACGGCCAAACCGTTCGAGATATCAAAAATCCCCTGGCAATTTTTAATCATCAGTGTCTTGACTTCATGCTGACCGAGTTTGGTGGCGATCGGATTAATCGTCTAGGAGGAGTATATCAAATTCCAGAGCATGCGTTTTTCAAACAACCCTTAATAGCTGACTTCCTGTTGGCGTGGCGATTAACTTAGAGCGCGAAAGTTGTTCGGCCCGATGAGGTCTATATGTGTACCGAGTTTCATACTAATACGTGCAAGCATGTTTAATATATGGACCAAATTTTCAGACTTTTTTCAAGGGGGCGCTGTCGAGCCCCCCTGCCACGCCCGGGTACCAGCCTCTCCGGCGTCCTAATGGCCGCGGATTCCAATGTGTGTGCCAATTTTCAAGAGTTTTTGAGCATGTTAAGGCCCCCAAAAAGCCCCGGAAGACGGAAAAAAAAAAAAAAAAAAAAAAAAAAAATAATAATAATAATCCTTAGAAGAACAAGAGGGCCCTGCGCGCTTAATTCGCTTGGGCCCTAATAATCCAAGAATGTGTCCTTGGCCTGACGTACAAGAGAGTTTTTTAGTTAGTTCTGCCAAAACATTCTCACCGCTGTGTTTGGGTCCCCTCATCAATCCATCCAAGCTCACTGGATATCTTCTGCACATGGTCACGGAAGAGTTTCTAAACATGATTTGAAACAGAGCATATGAAAAACAGAAGATGTGAAATAGTAACTTCTTTCAACTTCTTTCATAAATCTCCTGCTTGGAATAACATATAACATGTTTTTTTCATAAAGACTGTTGTCATGCTCTGGAAGGCAGTGAAGACTTTGGACCCAACCTGGAATTTGGGGTACAGCGTTCGGTCATCAGCCAGCATGTCTCTGACATAGGAGATAGAGGTAGCTACTCGATCCCACACAATATACGCCGTTTCATTGGCCAGATATCTTGTTAAGTTGAATGAATTTCCATAATCGACAATATCTGCCCTGTTAATGCAAAACAAATGGCAGCACTTTTAAGCATGACTTCATCATCCTTACTTTCTGACCTCCACTATAACCATAAAAAGCTGTGCTATGTAAAATCATCTCAAATTCATTTTTTGTTTTAACTGTCAACAAATCGAGATTGAAAACATAAGCTTTCTGCAGTTGGAAAATGTTTGTACTAACTCACCGTCCAAATGCAAATACATCATCAATATAGCTGCTTCGATCAGTTGCATCATACACCTAAAACAGATAAACATCATGTGAATTAATCAAGCAATAAGCCCCACGAAGCCGTGGTTAACAGCTAAGGGGCGTTGCATGAAAACCCCCTTAGCTGTTATAAATTCACTGTAAACCACGGCTTCACAGGGATTATTGCTTTTATAAAACAGTTACCACACAATACAAATATTAAAGCCAAAATATATGTATCGATGCAACTTTCATGAAGTAAAATCATCAAAAGGCATTTTTACAGTGTCAGACTCTCTAGGCTTATTGTTTTGTACATTATAGCGGACTACTTTTTTCTTAGGGGAAGCTTTATACAGGCAGTGTTGTTAAAGCGGGAAAAGTGATTAATTAAACAATGATTCAACAGCGCTTTCAACCGAAACAATAAACAATACTCTGGAAAACCCTATGGAAACAGCCCAGCATACAGGCATGAATATAAAATAATTTAAATTAAATTAATACTTATTACTTTTCTCTCTGTTAGCTACAGTTCTGTTAATTAGTTCTGAAATATCAATGATAATACCGTATGATCTGTGAAAAGTTGCTCGGCAATAGCGCTCCACACACTGTCGTGGTGATTTACTCGATAAAAGCCCATGTGGTCTTTGTTGACTTTGATAAGACCATCGGTAGCAGGAGAGTATCCAAAAATGACTGTCTCTAATTAAACACAGGCCAATGACAGAAATTAATTACACAGCAGAATACCTCAATTAAAACAACTTATTCCTCCGATAAGAAAAAAAAAGTCTAAGCATATAATCTTGTTAACCTGTTTGTCCTTTGTCAAATAAGAAAGAGTTGTTTTTGGAGTCGAGTGTTCTCCATTTCACAGGAATGGTCCATTTGTATCTGTGGGACAAGAGATCATTGTAAACTAATGACATTTTCTGTGTGCCAAAAGAGAAAAGAAGAATCAGAGGTGAGTTCAGTGTATTATCTGTGTTCCTGTGAAGAATAATGAGGAAAATTTATTGGGGACAGATGAGATAAGGAGCTAAAGAATACTGCTTTTCAGTTCATGGGTTGTGACCGTAAAATGAGTTGTAGGTTTGTTCTGATTGTGAACAGTAAGAATAAACCAATAATTGTGCAGAATTTTAAAAGGGAGGACAAAAACACTTTCCATGTTTTTTGTTGCTGACGTCAAATGCTGTGCATTTGTTTAAACAGTATTTTGGTGCAAATTCATGTCACTTGGCAGTATTGCTGCTAACACAATATTTGGCCTAGTGGTAATATTATTGAATTCCAGTGTTTGATTCCACAGACATCATCATTTTGGTGTGGGAATAGATCTATTTGGTCATCAGGCTCACCCTAGGGGAGTGGTGGGTTGGCTGGGGTCAGCATTGGGGTCCAGGAGGAACCTTTTCTGGGTGAGTTTAGCTTCAGTGTCTGTGTTGGTCAGCTGCAGAAGAGGATAACCCATCTGCTTGGTCCATGTGTCCATAATGTCTGCCACAGGTAAGCCACTTTCCTAAAGTATGACCCAAGATATAATATGTATATATCTATATAGTGTGCAGACTTAAAGAAACATACATATTTATAAATATATAACAACATATTCCAATTTTACAACTTGATCATTATATATATATATATATATATATATATATATATATATAGTACTGTAGTACTGTATTTACAGTATTTTCACACACACAAAATGGTTTTAAGCCAGTTATTTATATATTTTGATGTAGTTTGTCAGTAGAAAATATCAGTTTATATTTCCAAACATTCCTTTTGCACACAAAAATCTCACTGGATTATTACAATTAATGGCAAAAGGAAGGTTTGAAAATGAAAAATTATAGTTCTGATATAGTTTATATCACTTTATTCACGACGGTCCACTTTAGACATTCTACTGACTATAAGTAACTTTGCAAGTATGTGTCAACTTATTCAACTAACCCTAACCTAACAAGTCTACTAATACTTTAATGAGAGATAGTAGACATGTATTTGAAAAGTTACTTATAGATAGTGGACTATCGAAATAAAGCGTAACCTATATTTTGCCCTAAATTTGTCACAACATATGTAGCATTAAAGGTGCCCTAGAATCAAAAATCAGGGAGCGCGAGATTTAAAGGGGCCGCAGCCTGAACCGGTGCATAGTTAATGATGCCTCAAAATAAAAATTAATTTAAAAAAATCTATGGGGTATTTTGAGCTGAAAATTCACAGACACATTCAGGGGACACCTTAGACTTATATTACATCTTGTGAAAGAACGTTCTAGGGCACCTTAGACTATATATATATATATATATATATATATAAAAAATTGTTAACATGGCAAGGTATGACCAATAAAAGCTATTTACATCAGCCAAGGCTTTCCAAAAATCTGCAGTCTTGGCATTCTGGAAGGGGTAGGCTTTCAGATATCGCTGTGGTAAAAAAGAAAGAGGTTTTATTTAAGATATAAGTGTGGAGGCATTGGAAAATGTATGTAAAAAGTGAGGTGCCTTACTCGACATCCATCCCTAAATTTGTCACGGCCAAGCAATTCCTCCAGCATACGTAAAATAGAAGCGCCCTAAAGCAGAATGAGATTAGAGCAATCAATACATAGCAAAAAGAGATACAAGATTAGTTCACTTCAGAATACAAATTTCCTGATAATTTGCTCACCCCCATGTCATCCAAGATGTTTATGTCTTTATTTCTTCAGTTGAAAAGAAATTAAGGTTCCAGGATTTTTCTCCATATAGAGGACTTCACTGGGGTACAACAGGTTGAAGATCCAAATTGCAGCTTCAAAGGGCTCAACACAATTCCAGACGAGAAATAAGGGTCTTGTCTAGTGAAACGATCGGTCATGTTCTAAAAAAAAGAATTTATATACTTTTTAACCACAAATGCTCGTCTTGCACTGCTCTGCGATGAGCCACGCATTACGTAATCACGTTGGAAAAGGTCACGCGTGACGTAGGTGGAAGTACCACGGCAGGGCGAAGAAACTCCATCTCATTTTCTCCTCCAACTTCAAAATCATCCGACATCATTGTTTTACCTTTTAATTGTAAAGGCCGTTTGACTTAATCTTTGCACGTTCGCTTTGTAGACACTGGATCTGTACTTTCGCCTACGTCACGTGTGACCTTTCCATCGTGGCACATCGTAGAGTAGTGCAAGATGAGCATTTGTGGTTAAAAAGTATATACATTTTTTTTTTTTTTTTTAGAAAATGACCAATCGTTTCGCTAGATAAGACCCTTATTCCTCGTCTGGGATCGTGTAGAGCCCTTTAAAGCTGCAATTTGGACCTTCAACCCGTTGGTAGCCAATGAAGTCCAAAAATCCTGGAATGTTTTCCTCAAAAATAGTAATGTTTTTTCGACTGAAGAAAGAAAGACATCTTGGATGACATGGGGGTGAGTAAATGATCAGGAAACTTTAATTCTGAAGTGAACTAATCCTTTAATAGATCAACATCACTAGGTCAGGCATCACTGACTTTACCTTGTTATATGAGATGGCATCAAACACAGATGTGATCTCAGCAGGGCTGGACACATCCACAATAATAGGATGGGAGGAGAGAAGAGCATCATCAACCATGACAGGAAATACATCATTGATAAGTATGATGTCACGCTGTTGAATTGAATACAGAGATTGAATTGGGCATAAACATGACAGTGGGATGCTTTCAGAGAGATATTGCCTATTAAGGAATATATTTAAAAGATTCAGGCATGTGCTCACCATTCCCCAGTCAGACTCGGCTTGTTCCACTCCCACATACTCAAAAAAGCTGGCAAAGCCCTCGTTCAGCCACAAGTCGTCCCACCAGTCCATAGTCACAATATTTCCAAACCACTGCAGATTAAAGACAAAACAGCTCCTTAAACGGTAGACCCCAAATACCTCATGCTTATTCAGCCCTGTATTGTTCCTGTAACAGTGCCTTTAATAAAATGTTTATTCAAAGTGAAAAAAAATGTGGCAAAGACATATTTCAAGAATTCAATACGCGAACTATGCAACCAAAGTCATCAGCATCAGCAGTCAGCATGATGAAGGCTCTGCTTTGAGTGAATGACTTTGTAAGGAAATAAGTTACCAATCTAAATTACATTATGATTTTAGAACATCTATAAAAGGTTTCTACAGTATTATAATATGATGTTTTTAGCCCTTTTGCAACTTCGGGTTGTTTTTTTTTTTTGGTTTCAGACTGCCTTCAACAACCTTGGACCTGACCATAAAAAGATAATCTTATCAGTAAGCAGTGTGACTGCTATCATTATCCTAAAAAACATCACTGCGATGGATGCCCCTGAGAGGGTGTAATATGTAACTGTGTGATAGGAATCTTTATGGTAATCTCCGTCAGACTTGTTACTGTAAATGTGCCTGATAAATTCAGCCTTTTTGATTGAAAATGCAGTTACAGGAAACAGTAAAATGAGATGCATGTTCAGCACAGAGTGTTCTGCCAAGGCCCATTCTGACGTGTGACTGATGATGTGTACGCAATTGTCCTCGATCTGCGCAGTGTCCTGGACAGAGCACCTGTAGTGTGCTTTCAAACACTGCTTCCTATAAATGATATAAAGCTGGACATGATGCTAAGGTTATCCATTATACCATCAGATATGTGATAGGGTTAGTAACCTGGTGAACAAGCTCATGCGCAATGACACTGGCCACTCGCTGTTTGTTGATTGAAGAGGACTCCTTGTCATCGAACAGCAGGTTGGTTTCTCTGTAAGTAATCAACCCCCAGTTCTCCATCGCTCCTGTCCCAAAGTCTGGGATCGCTATCTTATCTGCAGCAGAGACAGAATACAGACTTTTGTCACAATAATTATTGCATAGATGGACATGATATGAATCAGTTGATAAGATAAAATACGTTATGAACCAGTGCCTTTTGATTAGATCAGTTTGTACAGCTATTTCAAATTGTAAAAGGGTAAATGACAAATAAGAGTGTTTAAAGATTTTTTTTAAATGTGCTCTTTGTACACTCTAAAAAATGCTGGGTTAAAAACAACCCAAGTTGGGTTGAAAATGGACAAACCCAGCGATTGGGTTGTTTTAACCCAGCGTTTGGGTTAAATGTTTGCCCAACCTGCTGGGTAGTTTTATTTAAACAAATTATTGTTTAAAAATTGCTATATGGCTAGCTTAAAATGAACCCAAAATAGTTGGGAAATTAAAAACCAGATGCAATTAGAGACAACAATAATAGACAAAAGGTGAATGTTTATTAATAAGCTTTAATATTTTATTAATATGAATTTAATAGTTTAATAGTTTATTAATATACATTTATTAATAAGCAATTTAATAAATGTTTATTGTTTAATAATTATTCATTGAACATTAATAAATGTTCATTTCCAACATACTTGGTTAATTTTAATTAAGCAATACAGTAATTTTTAAACAATAATTGAGTTAAATAAAACTACCCAGCAGGTTGGGCAAACATTTAACCCTACCGCTGGGTTAAAACAACCCAATTGCTGGGTTTGTCCATTTTCAACCCAACTTGGGTTGTTTTTAACCCAGCATTTTTTAGAGTGTATCAATTTTGGTTACATATGATGATTTTTTTTTTTTTTTTTTTTTTAACAAATATCATTAATGATTAGTTCATAAACATAACATTTTGGGGGAGTTACATTTTTGACATTTTGTGGTATTTGCCTTTTTTTTGTTTTGTTTTTTTGCTTGTTGGTCATGCCACATGACAAGTCTTTCAAAAAATAAAAAGCAATAAATCTGTTAAAATATTTTTTTTTCTAAGACATCAACACAAAAAAGTATGTCCACTTACAGTAATTAATTAACAAGAGTTTCTTTTAAGATTTTTTTTTCTTCATTATGATATTGAGAGAGCTTAAAATGAATATCTCAATAAATTTTAATTTAAAAATTAAAAAATCATGTTAGAGTTGTGTTGAAGTTACTATATATATGATTTTTTTTAAAATAAATTAATAGATCCAGAAAAAATGAGCATCATGCAACATAATTATAAGTAATAATTAATAAATGATGATCATACCCCTAATATGATAAACAGTTAAAAATTGTGAAAATGTATGATTTACCGAGTTTCTCTATAGAATATTCCATGTCAAAATACTCCTCAAAGTAATCGAATATTATCTTAGTGACATTTGCAGCATATTCAGCGGTGGAGATCTGCAAAGGCTGAGCATAGATCCGCAACTGTCAGGAGGAGAGAAAGAGATGAATAATGAAAATCCAGAGGTTTCAGTGTTCTGACTGTTAGGAAATATTCAGTAAATCCTGGATTCAGTAAAACAAACACTGAGAGAAATTGCTTACTGGTATTCCTCTGTTCGAGGTTTGCTCCACATAAGTGAACTGGTGCACCGCAAAACATACCAGATAGGTGCTCATGATTACTGATTTTTTAAAGGAGGTTTTTGTCTTTCCATTTGACACTGTCTCTTTGTTCTGTAAAAGAAAGCCAAAAGATGCATTTAAAGGGTTAGTTCACCCAAAAATGAAAATTATCCTATGATTTACTCACCCTCAAGCTCTAGGTGTATATGACTATCTTCTTTCAGAAGAACACAACCGAAGTTATATTAAAAAATATCCTGGCTCTCCCAAACCTTATAATGGGGGCGTGAGATTTTAAAGCCCAAAAAAGTGCATCCATCCATCATAGAAGTAATCCATACAGCTCCAGGGTGTTAATATAGGCCTTTCTTAAAGCGAAGTGATGGGTTTTTGTAAGAAAAATATCCATAACTATAACTTTGTAAATTTTAATAACTAGCTTCTGGTAAACGGCTGTGAATGACGTAGATGTAGGAGTATCATAAGCTTAGACGCCTCTCTCTTTAAACATTCTCATTTTAGACTTCAAATTTGTGACCGCCGTTTTATTTTGCTCTATTCTTTGCACTTTCGTGTTCGTCATTGCGTCATGCGTTGGGTCAGAGGTTACTCTTCCACCGTAAATCGATGCATACGGTCATCAGCCAGAAGCTAGTTATTATTGCTTATAAAGTTTTAAATATGGATATTTTTTCTTACAAAAACCCATCGCTTCCCTTCAGAAGGCCTTTATTAACCCCCTGGAGCCGTATGGATTACCTTTATGATGGATGGATGTGCTTTTTTGCACTTCAAAATCTCACTCCCATTATAAATATTCTTTAATATAACTCCGATTGTGTTCGCCTGAAAGACGATAGTCATATACGCTACTGTTCAAAAGTTTGGGGTCGGTAACATTTTTAATGTTTTATAAAGAAGTTTCATCTGCTCACCAAGATTGCATTTATTTAATTAAAAATACAGTAAAAACAGTAATATTGTGAAATATTATTACAATTTAAAATGACTGTTTTCTATTTGAAAATATTTGAAAATGTAATTTATTCCTGTGATGCAAAGCTGAATTTTCAGCATCATTACTGCAGTCTTCAGTGTCACATGATCCTTCAGAAATCATTCCAATATGCTGATTTGCTGCTCAATAAACATTTATTGTGCACAGATGTACAAAATATTTGTGTACAATACTTTTTTTACAGGATTATTTGATGAATAGAAAGTTCAAACGAACAGTGTTTATTTGAAATAAAATCTGTTGTTACATTTTAAATGTCTTTACTGCCACTTTTGATTGATTTAATGCATCCTTGCTGAATAAAAGTATTCATTTCTTTAATTTCTTTAAAAAAAAATAAAAATAAAAATTCTTACTGACCCCAAACTTTTGAACGGTAGTGTATAATGCTACAGAAGCTTTGTATTTCAGATAAATGCTGTTCTTTTGAACTTTCTATTCATCAAGGAATCCTGAAATTGTTTTCAACATTGATAATAATAACAAATATTTCTTGAGGAACTAATCATCATATTAGAATGATTTCTGAAGGATCATGTGACACTGAAGACTGGAGTAATGATGCTGAAAATTCAGCTTTTCCAACACAGAAATAAATTAATAAAAAAAAAAAAATTGTAACGATATTTCACAATATTACTGTTTTTACTGTATTTTAATTAAATAAATGCAATCTTGGTGAGCAGACGAATCTTCTTTCAAAAATATTAAAAAATCTTACCGATCCCAAACTTTTGAACGGTGGTGTACACCTTTGAGGGTGAGTACATTTTTTGGTGAACCATCCCTTTAAGAGTAATACTAACCAAAACCATACAACCACACACTCGCACATAACACATTAGCAAACTGATGGTTCTATTCTTGGTTTAAACATTGGTTTAAACTCCACAAACTGTTTTGAAGACTTAAGCAGCAGGGGCAGCATACCTCCACAGGCATGTTGGACAGCGCTTCATATCCACTGTCATGGGTGATGGAGATTGTGTAGGTGGCCTTTTTGTTGGGCTCATCAAAACAGGGAAAAGATTTACGAGCGTCTGTGGGTTCATGGTCTGTTGCAGCAATTTTCCTGTAAAAGATCAGAGTGGGGTTTATGAAGCTCAACTAGTGGTTTACGTTTACCCCAGCAACAACGCGGGGAAAGTCCAACCACATTTTCATTAACATCTAATCAAGTTTGATTACGGCCAAAATTAAACTCACTGCCGGTTCTATGTGTGTGCAACAAAATAGATTTTGGTGGCCTCTGAAGTTTTGCCCATGCAAATGCTTTAAAACAAAAATAAAAAGTGATTTGATAAACGTGATTCATAGTTCTTAAGACATCATAGATAATAAAGAGTTGTTTGATGATCATATATGATAAGATATGAAATTATATAAGATCATGATGTATGACTTGGTATTTCATAATATATTACAAATGGCATACTCTACTATTTTCTATAGCTTGTTTAACTGTTAGTTTTTCTCAGATATGAAACTAGTGCAGTAATAGTGCTAAAAGCCATACTACTTCATGAATAAAAAAGCTTTAGCAGATGTAGTTCTCTCATTCTTGGCACCTTTCTGCTTTTGTTCCAAGAAATGAGGGTCCAGGTCAGTTCAGTGCAGTTGTTAAAATTGCACACAATTCCCAAATCGGATAACACACTGTGACTCTACTTACAAGTTGGCAGTACTCACCAAGCACTGAAAATAAATGGCACGTGTAGCATTGGTAAATACTTAAAGGTCGGGTAAGCAAATTGTTTTATAAACACTTTTTGTTATACTGGTTGAAACTCTCTTCACATCCTGATAGCGATCATTAACAAGTGGTCTGAATATTAAAACGTACATAAATCTTCTGTGGAAGTCTCAGGAGCAAAACAATGTTTGTCCAATCATTGCATTCAGTCCAAAGATTTATATGCCCAATCATTGTATTCGGACTGTTTTTATGTCAACTATCAACGGCGAAATGAATCTGCAGCAATCAGGTGGTACAAGTAAGAGCTGGAAGTTGAATATGTTCATTATTATTGCTTTGGACGTGAGGTAGTTTAACGCAGTCTCTCGTCGCATGTCTTTGGAGATGCTCTGAAGGGAGAGTGGGATGCTTTCAAAGCTTTCTTGCTATTCCTAGCAATCGCCTACCCTACTGTTAACATTGTAATCTCATTGGTATTTTCCACCATTTTTGATATCTCTCTCAGAGACTATAATTCAATTCTCTTTGTAGCAGAGCTCTCAGACCTTCTTATCCAAACCATGAGCTAAATTCAGACAATCAGAAAATTGGAGACTGTCTATCTGTTCCCTGTCACAAATCAGAGGAGCTGAGATGTAATTGTGAGAAAATTGAGATAAATAAGCTGGCAAGACATTTCTGGGACATGTTGTAATTTGGTAAAAGGTCATTTGCATTAGTGAGATATATCACTGTTGGAGCCAAGCAGTAAATGATACATTTAAAAAATATCTGAAATAAATGCAACAATAATAGGTCATCTAGAGTACAGAGACATAACCTAGGGTTTACTAACCAAGCCATGTCACCTAAAGTTTAGGGTAACAAAGTTTTGTAGTACAAGAGTGACAATGACGATACTGATAAAAGGTTTACCATTTGGTGTTGTCTCATGGCCCTGAAATGATGAACTGTAACATCCTTATCTGCGCACCTGGTTACTATAGTAACTATTACAGACATATAAAAAAATAATCCTTAACTAAATTGCATCACGTCATCTATTAACCTCTGTACAGAGTTGCAAAATACTTGAATAACTGTATTTCATCACAATACGCAATTATTATTTTGTGGAACTTACTCAACTGAAACTGAATAATTTACACTCCTTATAATTTCATTTAGACCTCCAAAATGCAAAGTAAATTTTTGCAGGTCATCACAAAGTAAATCTATCCTCGTTTTGTCCTGAGCTTACAATTCAATCAAATTATGCAAGAAACTGATCATTTATAGCTAAAGATATCCATTTCAGTGTAAACTGTATTTGGAAATAACGTTGGTCATTCAGCCTTGAGAAGAAACACTATAGCACTATATCATACTATAGCACAGTATTATATCTAAAGCAATGTGGATGAAAAAATAACTACTGTTGAAAAATTGTGGTCAAAGAAATTATTGTCACTTTTGATCAAATTAATGCATCCATGCTGAATAACAGTATTAAACATTCATATTGTTACACTTTCTAATAAATGCTGTTCTTTTGAACTTCCTATTCATCAAAGAATTCTGAAAAAAAAAATATCCACAAAAATATGAAGCAGCACAACTGTTTTCAAAATTAATAATAATAAGAAATGTTTCTTGAGCAGCAAATCAGCATATCAGAATGATTTCTGAAGGATCATGTGACACTGAAGACTGGAGTAATGATGCTGAAAATGGTCAGTATTTAATAGAAAACAGTTGTTTTATTCCAATAATATTTCACAATAATACTATTTTTACTGTATTTTTGAATGCAACCTTAGTGAGCATAAAAGTTTTCTTTCAAAAACAATAAAAAAAGTACCAAACTTTTGAACAGTAGGGAATATTTAAACGTTTTTCACTTTCAGTGACGTATACATGTTTTATAATTCATTAAATTGTGACAGTACACACTTTCAAGTATGATTTTCCAATACTTTTCATACCCCGGACCTGTGCATACTGACTAATTACACCACAAAAAATACATTTCTACAATATAGATGTTTTAATGCTTACTTGGTAACTCCATTCTCCTGATACGTGGTCCTGTAGAAACCAACAAGAGAGCCATTGAGCCAGCCCTGGAAGTGAAGAGTGAGGATGTAGTGCTCTCCTGTCCCAGTGACACTCAGCTGCTCGGTCGCCTCCACCACCACATACTCCTGCGGCGTGTACTTAAAGCATTCCTTCACCCTGACAGAAGTCACTCCGGACGGGCCACTGCGCTGTAAAGTGGGCACCTCGGTGACAAATGTCTCTCGGATGTGGAGCCACAGGTGCTGACTGGGCTGCGTCAGGGTCAGATGGATGGACACGCTCCCGGTGTAGATGTCCGTATTGAGGTCGGGCTCCAGATGCAGATCGTAATGGAACGGTACCATGAAGTCAGGTAAGCGGAAATTGTTCCATCCGCCGTTTGTGTTGTCGGATGTTTTGCAGGGACCCCGGTCATCTGGCGGTGTTGTGGGTGATGGTGTTGGAGTTGGTTTGGTTTCGTCTTCGGATGAGGAGGTCTTCTGGCTTAAGCCAACTCCGAGCCCCACGGCAACACCTGTCACTATGACAACAGCGCAGATGATAGCAGCATGCTTCCAACGGATTAAGTACCTCTTTTCCTTCTTTTCAAACTCCAAACTTTCCATCGCAAGCCGTCAAACGCACACACAGAGTCAGAATGTGTACAAACACTCAAAGTTCACAAAGTCAGAACACTCACTCCCTGTGAACCCCCTCACACACACTATCCTTACACTTCCTTTTGCCTCCTAAGAGAGAAAACAGCTGTGTCTGATTCCCAAATGTGTGGACATATGCAGTCCCACACTCACTCATGCAGGGCAGCCTGTGGGAGGCTCAGGAGGTTAAAGAAGGAGTTAAGTTTCACCGCCCTCCAAAAAACTGCTCTGATGTCTGTAAGGTCACAGCCACGCGGTTGTCAATACGTTCACACAGGGAAGTGATCTTAAGCATTAGTGTGGCAAGTCCTCCTACACTAAATCTCAAGCTGATAACAGTGATACACAGGGGACAGGGGCTGAATTTGTACCGCCCTTCAGTTAAACATAAATCAAAATATGTTAATCAGCAGTCAAAGAGGAATGATCACAAACAAGCATCAGAGAGAGAAACGTGGGGGAGGGAGGCATAGGAAAACGGAGTAATGTGAAAAGAGTTATTATGAGGAGAGGAAGGGGCTTAAGGGAAAGAACTGGGGAATGTTACGAAGCTGACGTGGTTTTAAGTGACTGAACATTATATCCAGGATTCAAAATTTTCAGACATTAAAGTCTCCTGCAGGTATATGGAGTGTTACTTTTACAAGTAATGCATTACAACTGCGTTACTCCCTGAAAACGTAACTAATTGTGCTACTTTTTATGGAAAGTAATGCATTACGTTACTTTTTCGCATCTGAGCTGGGCTTGCTTGTTTGTTTTTTAATAACAAGCCAGTTATTCTGTTTTTGGCAAATGTAAAGGCCCTTTCACACCATAATTAAAATGAATAAGCCTCAGGCTGAAGGAAATGCAAAGTTCAGAAAGTTCAGCACTCTCAACAACAAAAAAAGAAACACAAATGTGATGTTTATCTAAAGTCATTTTTTGCTTATTAGTATAGTTGAATTGGATTGTTGAAGGTCAGCAGTAAAGACATAGGTTAATAAAGTGAGATTAAATACATAAAGTATATTTGTGTTATTTAACATTTAATTAGTGCAGGTTTGCATAATATTCTGAGTTTGCATGTCACAGTTTTAATCCATTTTGAGGAATACTGAATGTTTTTGTGCAAGCGAAATTAGTAAATTTACATATATGCATTCACATTTAGTCTAGAACTACAATAACCATCATGTTCACACAGCGCACACAACACCTCTGTATTTACTTACGATTCCTCTCAACATGTGGACAGGAGAGCTGTCAGTTAACAAATGGGAAAACAAAGTAACTTGTGTTACTTATTTGATAAAGTAACTCAGATATTTTCCTGTGAATTTAAAAGTAATCCGTTACTTTACTAATTACTTGGAAAAAGTAATCTGATTACATAACTCGCATTACTTGTAATGCGTTACCCCCAACACTGGGTATATGTGGTTCTTTATTCATGACACCATTCGATCAGAAAGGACAAATGTTGTGATCGGAGACCTTGAATAGGGAGATCTAAATACAGTCACTTAATGTTAGTGACTATACGCAAAAACCCCCTTTGCAAAGTTTTCTTCCTAAATGTAGTTTTATTTATTCTTATTTGAAGACAATTGATTATAATATATGTTTGGTTTTAAAAACTCAGGTTAACTTTCATACACGTATAGCAAAAAAAGTGTTTGGGCCCAAACTTTTTACAATGATGAGCCAATAAATAAGACTTGATTGATGGCTGTGGGCCAAAAGTAAATGATGCATTATGTCCCAACAGTATTAAATTCAAATTTACATTTCTAAAAATCAAATTCACTTATATTCTCTCTATTTTAATGCAGAATGATCCATGAAACTTAAAATCTGGGCAAACGCTAAAGTTATAGAAAACTTCAATGCAGTCTTCAACGTGTTCAGTGGCACAGCAGTAGCGAGTAATGCTTGCAGACCTGGCTTTTAATATGATCGATGTGGATCTGAATCCACCTTTTGCAGAGTTCACATTTATTTTTAATAAAAATTAAAATAATGGTCTAAAAGTGGAAATAAACTGCAAACAAGTGTTTAATAATATTAAAAATGTTTATTTTGTAGGGTTAGGGGAAGGTGTAGGGAGGGTTTTTATTCTCCCAATAAGGCAGCATCCATTTAATAATTCTAATAAATATATATAATCATTTACACTCTAAGATATTATTGGATCCTTATAATGTACAAAAATACTGAGGTGCAAATAGAATCTGTCAATATAAAGTATAGAGAGCATCTAATTACTATTTACTCTTATTGCAAAGAACTGATACTTTTACATGGAGTAAATAGAATCTGTCGCTATTTTCACCTAAATAGCCTATTGCTAAGAAAATGCTGCTATTGTTACTAAGTGTAAATTGAATGTATTGCTATTTTTACTTAGTGTAAATAGCATCTATCGCTATGAAAATATGCTATTTTCACTTCTCACTTCCATCTAAGGGTATGTTTACACAACAACAATGTTACTAAAAATGGAAAAGTTTTTTGCATACAGATGATCCGTGAAAACACTTAAAAACACTGTATTGTGCATGCCAGGCCAGTAGTTGGCGATGACACGCCAAAGAAAGATTGCGCGCCTATAGACTGAACACGTAATATGCATGATGTCACAGTTTTCACAAATTTGCATTTTTGTAGTTAACACAGAGACAGTACTGGCATCGTTTCCAAAAATGTGCATTTTGAAACCCGTTTTCAAAAGTTGGCATTTTCAGGCCTTTAAAGCTCCATTGTCATGTACAGCCAAAACGCATAAAATGTTTTCTGTTTGTAGTTAAAAACGGTGTTGTGTAAAACAGCCCCAATCTGGAATGACTTTTACAGCATGTCTTCATTGGATCCGCTTCAATATAACATTCAAAAAGTAAACATTTCATTAATTGTGCTTTAGTTATATGAGCCAGATGTTATCAGTGATGACAATCAGGTGTGAGTTTGTACTAAACCATCACAAAAACTAACTATTGTAATCTTGGTGTTGTAGTGCTCAGGTAAAACTCTTTAAAAAAAAAATCCACTTTCTCATCATGAATATGGTGTATTTTTTTACAGGAGTGAGTGATGAAATCAGATCTTGAACATTTATAGGAGGCAATGATATGAAAGTCTTTGTTCATTGACATATCATAATCATATAATCATAAAATCATTTGTTATCAGTCTGTGAGATGACTTGACGGTAAATATAAAATAAGACAGAAACAATAATGCTGTAACATCTTTATCTGGGAGTATTAATGAACTAAGAAAGACAGGAAGCTTTTACAGCTATTAAGACGAATAATCGCACTGAATTTTATCACTCTTATTTGACCCAATATAGAGGCCATTGTAACCCGAACACTGTTTAACACAGATTATGGCTCAATTTGTTAATCAACAGCTACTAAGTTCACACAGATCTATAGAGCCATATATTGTAAAAGAGGTTGATGTACCGCATAATACACCAGTAATACTATACACCAGATAAATTCTTTACAATAAGAATGACTTTTATTAGGCTACTGATATGACTAGAGGTTCATGTGAGGGAACATCATTTAAACATACTTTTCAAAAGTACTTTTTTTTTTTTTTTTTTTATAAACAAATGGCTTTTGTCATGAAGAGTCTTTAGCTCCAAGCTGCCATCTGCTGGTCATGGCTGTGTAATACATGAAAGCAACCTTCCATTGAGGAAATATACAAGGTTATGGTCATTCATATGAAAAAAGAAACTTCCTGAAATTACACATTTGAATGTGTCAGGTGTGAATTGACATGGAGACATGAGGTGTTTGTCTTTTGTGGAGTGGATTTTCAGAAGCAATCAAAAAGTGTCTCTGTGGCAGGTTCTGTACAGCTATCCTGTCCCTTTTCATTTTGTCTCTGCTGGCTTTGGGGATTTTCATGACTCTCTTTGGAAGGGAGGGCTGTCCAGTCATGTTTCGAGGCAACAAAGAAGGTATAGCCTTGGACTGGAGCCTCTGGTTGGGTTTCCTCTGCGAAAAGTCTGATTTTGCAACCGTTTGCTGTTGATCAGAGTTTTTGGAGTTTGCATATTCCGCCATTAACCCGACCACATTCAGACTGACAATGGCCTCTGATATCCCTGCCATGTTTTGTGCTCTGCATCGGTACTCCCCTGCATCTCTGTAGGATATTCCATTAAGACTGACTGCCGACCAACGGATTCCCACACGTGTAGACTCTTGTACATCTGCAAAAAAAAGTGAAGCGTTCATGTGATCAGACATTAAATCAAGTGAATCTTACATGATTTACTAGCTTATAAACTGGTAAAACATTTGCCCCAATCTGCTTTGTAGGGTAACATTTAAGCAAAGTTTTACAAAACCAAGTGCACTACAGCTCAACAGTTAATAATTTTAAAGCTGCAGTAAGCGATTTCTGAGAAACACTGTTGATATTTGAAATCAACCCAAACAAACACACACCAATGTTAACGTGGGTCCTACAGCTTTCGCCTGATCATAACTCTTCTTTTTCTATCGAGATTCCTCTGACCTTTTCTCTTTTGTAATGTCTCTCAGACATCTCTCTTTCTACAGTCTTTCATCTCCCTCTTGCTAACTCTCTCTCTCCTCCCCCATCATGAGTAGACACGCCCCCTACTGCTGATTGGCTACAAGTGTGTTGTGCTGCTCCAATTCATTTCTCAGAAATTGCTTACTGCACCTTTAAGTGTGACAAAGTTCTAAAGGTTACTTACAGCCAGAAAGTTTTCTGGGCAATCTTTCGATGTCAATGCTGCTTTGCATCTGCTTACAACAATCTTAAAATTAAGGAGAACATAGTTCAAAACTCTGGGATCACCAGTGAAATAACAGTAATTCACTTCTTTAACATTACAAATTTTACAATAAGGTCTCATTTGTTAAAGGATTAGTTCACGTCAGAATTCAAATTACGAAAAGGAAATAAAGGTTTTTGAGGAAAATTTTTCTCCATATAGTGGACTTCACTGGCGTACAACGGGTTAAAGGTCCAAACTGATGTTTCAATGCAGCTTCAAAGAGCTCTACAGGATCCCAGCCGAGGAATAAGGGTCTTATCTAGTGAAACAATCAGTCATTTTCTAAAAAAAAATAAAAATGTATATACTTTTTAATCACAAATAATTACGTAATTACATTGGAAAGGTCAAGTGTGACATAGGCGGAAGTACCGCAGTAGGATGAAAAACCACAATCTCATTTCCTCCATTTCGACATCGTTGTTTTACCTTTTTTTTGTAAAGGGCTTTTGACTTAGTTTTTGCACATTCGCTTTGTAGACACTGGATCTGTACTTCCGCATACGTCACGCGTGACCTTTCCAACGTGATTATGCAATGTGTAGCGCATCGCAGAGCAGTGCAAGATGAGCATTTGTGGTTAAAAAGTATATACAATTTTTTTTTTTTTTTTAGAAAATGACCGATCGTTTCGCTAGATAAGACCCTTATTCCTCAGCTGGGATCATATAAAGCCAGTTGAAGCTGCACTGAAACATCAATTTGGACCTTCAGCCTGTTGAAGTTTCTTTTTCGTTGTACACCAGTAAAATTTATTTTTCGACTGAAGAAAGAAAGACAAACATCTTGGATAACATGGGAGTGAGTAAATTATCAGGAAATTCTGAAGTGAACGAATCCTTTAACATTAGTTAATGCATGAACTAACATGAACTAGCAACAGCATCTATTAACCTTTGTTATTGATAGTTAAAAATTTTCATGTTAACTTTGATCTTAAAGATGTATTAGTAAATGCTGAGATTAACTAAGATCAATAAATGCTGTAGAAGTATTGTTCATTTCATTTTAACTATGGTTAACTAATCAAACCTTACTGTAATGTTTTACCAATTCTTTTATTAGATTAATATTTAATCAGCATAACAATGTACAAGAAGATACCTTGGTTATAAAGGTTGGATCTGGCCGATTTTATCCACATAATTGTTGGAGTCGGGTGTCCTGTTGCATCACAGCGAAGTAGGACATTGCTACCCAGTAAAGCTGTGATCTTTGTGGCAGAGGTCACCACGTAGGGCCTGCGGCAGCGAGTGAGCTCCACACTCTGAAAGGGAACTCCGGCGAGATCTGGCGGTTCACTACAGGTCAGGAACCGATCCAACAGGACCAGAGAGGATTCTGGGGCTTTACTAATGTCAAGCAAGGTGGAAAGCCTACAGTCACACACCCAGGGGTTGTCCTGAAGACCTGCGAGAGGAATGAAATGGGCGAGAGAGGGTGACGTGATGACACATTGAGTCTTCAGACAGAGGTGTGCACTGATTACATAAACTGTTTTCTCCAGGCTAATCAGAGTACACGGCTTTGGTTTCCACTGGATGAACGCAGTGAGCCATCAAAAGGCTGAAAACTCTCAGATCGCACTTAGATATCACATATGTGTTTGTGTACACCAGTCAGGTTGGCTAAATATTTCATTAACATAAGACATTAATGACTTGATTTGGTTTCACTGACTCTGGTGGTGTCCGTGTGTGTGGAACAGTTTGTCTAGTATAGTTTTATGTGGGCCAATCAGGGTGTGACTGGATTTTGATGTGCTAAAAATGTTTAGGCTCACTGAATACAGTAGGTTCCAAACGACAGAGACATACTTGAAACTTGATCAATTTGGAAACCTTTTTCTGTGCCTCATATTGTCGCCAATATTGTTGTCAGTACCATATGCAGATTACTGATGCAGGTTATTTAGTTAACAGCAGTGTTGGGGAAAGATCCTTTTAAAAGTAATGCATTACAATATTGCGTTACTAAAAGCATAACTAATTGCGTTACTTAGTTAATTTTTAAGAAAAGTAATGTGTTACATTGCTTTTGCATTACTTTTTCTCACCTGGACTGGGCTTGCTTGTTTGTTTTTTAATAACAACAAAAAAGTTGTATTTTTGACAAATGTAAAGGAACTTTCACACCAAAAGTGAAATAAATAAGCCTCAGGCTGAAGGAAATGCATATTTACTCCTGTACAGTAGAGGGCGCAGCTCAAACAAACCTTTCAGCTGTACTGCCATTCTGGATTAAAGAAGAATACAGGAGAAGGAAGTTCAACACTCCTATTTTGAATTTGAATTTTCTAAATCTAATCTAATGTCATTTTTGCTAATTAGTAAAGTAAGAAATTAGTTGAATTGGATCATTGAAGGTCAGTAGCAAAGACGTTGTTTAATAAAGTGAGATTAAATACATAAAGTATATTTGTCTATTTTAATATAGTTAATTATTACAGGTTTGCATAAAATTCTGAGATTGCATTTCTCTCTGTTTTTTAAGGAAGAGGATTAGGACCAAGCAATAATAAAAAAATAAAACCATCTCGAGACTAAAGTTGCTAAATTTTGAGAAAAAACTTGTTAAATTTCAAGAAAAAAGACGAAATAAAATGTTGAGAATAAAGTCCTTAAATTACGAATTTGTTCTCATAATTTAACGACTTTTTTCTTGTAATTTCATTACTTTTTTCTCAACATTTTATCTCGACTTTTTTCTCGAAATATAATGAATTTTTTCGCATAATTTAATGAATTTGTTCTCGTAATTTAACTACTTTTTTCTCGTAATTTAATGACTTTATTCTCAACATTTTATCTCGACTTTTTTCTCAAAATTTAAAGACATTTTTCTCATAATTTAACGAATTTGTTCTCAACATTTTACTTTGAGTTTTTTCTCGAAATTTAACGAGTTTTTTCTCGAAATTTAACAACTTTAATCTCGAGATGGTTTTATTTTTTTATTATTGCTTGGCCCTAATCCTCTTCCGTAGTTTTTATTCATTTTGAGAAATGCTGAATGTTTTCGTTCAAGTCAGAGTGTAAATACATGCTCACATTTAGTCTAGAACTACAATAACCATCATGTTTACTCACACAATTTCTCTGCACTTTATTTCTCTCAACATGTGGACAGGAGAGCGGTCAGTCAATAAATGTGAAAAAGTAACTTGTGATACTTATTTGATAACTTGATATTTTGTTGTAAATTGAAAAAGTAACGTGTTACTTTACTAGTTACTTGAAAAAGTAATCTGATTACTCAAGTTACTTGTAATGCATTACCCCCAACACTGGTTGTCAGCAACTTAAAAATGCATTCTTCATTTTAGTTATGATCCTACAGCTTAACAAATGATCTATAGTGTAGTGTCTCCTCTTTATGTTTCACCTAGAACCACTGAGCGCTGGCTTTGAGTGCTGTCACTGAACGGCCAGAGAGCAGACAGATCATTAGGCAGGGTGCTCAGCTTGTTGCTCGAGAGGTCCAGATAAGTCACATTGCCAAGGTAACGCGCAGCCAGGGGTGGGATTCGTGCCAGGCGGTTATTGTGCAGTCCAAGTGTTCGGAGGCGGGGCACATCCTTGAGTCCCTCCCAGGGGAAAGTGGAGAGGAGGTTCCCGTCCAATCGTAACTCATGAAGGGAAGACAGGTTTGTGAAACTCCTTGGATGTAGAACTGTGATGGAGTTATATGTCAGCCACAAATAAAGCAGATCTGGCATGGCAGAGAAAGCGCCTCTAAAGATCCTGGAAACAGAGGTGCGCTCTAGACGAAACTTGACAGTATCACTTGGCAAATCAATTGGAATGGCAGTCAAGGCTGGGTTCTTACAGAGCACAGTTCTAGGAAAAACAGAATATATAAACAGATGAATTATATAAATTAACATTACAGTTAAGATACACAGTATGTACAGTATGTGTGGTTTCCAACGTTGTGGGGATGAAAAGTCCCCATGAGGATAGTAAAACCTGAAACTGCAGCAACAGCCTGTTCATACTTAGCATCCAGACTCAAAAATTTGCAAAAGCAGTATAATGTTGTGGTTACAGCATTAGCCAGGCCAATTTATCTTATATATTTATAAGATAAATTGATAAGACAAGATAAATTGGCCTTTTATACACTCTAAAAAAGTCTGTAAAAATAGGGGCCAATGTACCACGTTATTGATTTTTCAAAGGTGTTTTATCAGTATATTGATTTTAGTTGTATTTTAGGGTTGAAGGAAATGTCTGTAACCTTAACAGGAAATGTACTGTTAATTTTCTGCCAAGACAGTATCCATTTCTCTACGCTTTTTTTTCTGACAGTGTATACTACACATATTCTCTAAACATATACAAAGTTATGAAACTCTAAATGGCACAGGCTAATAGGTCCTTAACTTAATTTGCTTGTAATCACATCATTATCTATAGGGCATAGCTGATTAATTTCCTGCTGTATCAGTAGCCAATGAGCTTGCGTGCTCAATCTTCAAATACATGGGTAGCATTTGCACTTTCAGAAACCCTCCACCTTCCCCAGCTCCACCTGTTTAGATCTGCTACGGGTAATTCATGTACGCAATATATTATACAGCAGCAGCATGTCTTACTTGCTCTCAGCAGCGTGTTGTGTATGTAGCGTAGCAAATCTATTCCGCCAAGACCAAATATATCAGCATTGTCATATCTATTACCATGCCAAACACTCAGAGAGTTGCCATGACAGAAATATGAATACGTCTGTCTCCCCTAGATTTCATTACGGGCACATTGCAAGAAACAAGACAACAACAGGGTGAAGGAGAAAGTGTGAAGATGGAAGAATCCAGGATCAAAGACTTGACCGGGCAAGAAAGATTACAGAAAAACCTATTTGACTGTACCTGAGTCCTTTGGAATCGCTGCGATCATGGAGCACACAGGTGCACAGGGACGGGCATGATGGACTCTGAGCACAGACCACCAACACCAAGCACAAAGTGAGGTCTGCATATAGAGCTGGATGCATCGCTCTAAGTATCTCATACACTACTGTCTCAGGAAAGAAGTGCCACTCTCTGTCTGAGCAGGAGTGTGACATTCCCAAACACTGTCGTAGATTAAGACAAAGACTAAAAGGATTAGTTCAGATTACTTTGGAGCAGATCAACACCTATAGTCAGTGTAGTAAAGTGAAACATTCCCGGATACTGATGCTTTAAAATAATAAATCAAATGGAAGATGAATTCAATTAAACTGAAATAATGTGTTTTCTAATCTACTTGCCAATATCTATTGTGCAGGGTGACTGATATAATGCTTGCTAGCAAACTGAATATAGCATATATAATGCTCCAATAGAGTTTCTAAAAGATACGAAATTCACAATGCAAAGTTTATAAATCTATCACTTTGACTGAAATTTGATCAATAACTGTTCCATCTTTAATTACAGTGTTTTCTATCACAAATGAAAGTGGAGTGGACGCTCTCAAGCACCCTTTTCATGGACTTAACTGAAGTGTGCCATTTGGGACAGGGGCAGGGCCAATGCTTCATAAAGCCTCGAAACATTTGCAGATCTTTTGTTTTGAATCATTGGTTCGGAGCTTGTTTCAAGTCACATAATTTCACAAAACACTGAAATTTTGGCCACCAAAAATTAAAGGTGCAGTAAGTGGAAACACTGTTGAAAGTGGATTGGACCAAGTACCAAAACATGTAGCCAATCAGTGGTAAGGGACGTGAGGGGGGGGGGGGGGGGGGGTGTTTTGGTGATTTCAAATATCAACAGAATTTCTCAGAAATCGCTTAATTCACCTTTAATGGCATTTTTGTTTTTTGGCCAAAAGAGAACAAAGCCGCCCCACCCAGGGTTGCCAGGTTTTCACAACAAAACCTACTCAGTTGCTACTCAAAACTAGTTTCAGGGGGGTCCCCAGGTATAAAAATCTGCGTTTTTGGCAGGGCTCCCCTGGTAAAATTTGCATTCCAGGGGATAAATATCATGTTATAACTTTGCAAGTGGCTCGGCTTCCGAAGATGCACAACTTCGAAGCGACTGCTCAATGTTCCGCTCCTTGTGTGCATTTTATTTAAATTTAATTAAAAAGTCTAACAATAATACAATTATACAAAAAACAAATTTAAAATAAGAAATTAATAATTCTTAAAAAAAGCCATTTTCTAGCATCCCTAGTTTCGAAACATTTCAAAATTCCATTGGTTCACCACTAGAGAGTGTTGGTTTGTTGAACCAGTGTATTACCAAAAAAGAGAATATTGCCTAATAACACAAAACAAGCACTGCACATTAATTTTTACATAACTATGATATTTAATGGTGTTCAAATATTTGTTAAAAAAAATCATTTAATAGATTGTACTTTATGAAAACATTTGCGTAAAAGGTGGCATTATACATGACCAATTATTATATAGGCCTATGACGTCATTACGTTTTTGTTGCATGTACACCATTTTGACCAGCAGATGCTGCTAGTCTTATATGGTGTTTCAAACAATTCAAAACAGTAAATTATTTTGCTAAACTATTGGTTCAGTTAAAGGGTAGTTCACCCAAAAATGAAAATAATGTCATTTATTACTCATGTCGTTCTACATCCGTAAAACCTTCGTTCATCTTCAGAACACAAATCCGGCTCAGTGAGGCCTTTAAGCCATTCAAACTCTCAAGATCCGTAAAGGAACTAAAAGCATATTTAAATCAGTTCATGTGAGTTCAGTGGTTCTATGTTAATATTATAAAGCGACAAGAATACTTTTTGTGCACCAAAAAACAAAACAAAATAACGACTTTTTAACAATATCTAGTGATGGGCCGATTTCAAAACATTGCTTCATGAAGCTGCTGAGCTTTATGAATCTTTTTTTTCGAATCAGTGATTCGGATCTTCTATCAAACAGCTAAACTGCTGAAATCACGTGACTTTTGATCCACTGATTCGATTCGTGAAGCTCCAAAGCATTGAATCTGCCACCACTAGATATTGTTGAAAAGTCATTATTTTGTTTTTTTGGCACACAAAAACTATTCTTGTCGCTTTATAATATTAAGATAGAACCACTGAACTCACATGAAATGTTTCAAATATTTTTTTAGTACCTTTATGGATCTTGAGAGATTGAATGGCTTTGCTTTCAATGCAGGCGTCAGTGAGCCATCGGATTTCATCAAAAATATCTTAATTTGTGTTCTGAAGATGAACAAAGGTCTTACGGGTGTAGAACGACATGAGGGTGAGTAATAAATGACATTATTTTCATTTTGGGTGAACTAACCCTTTAATTATTTGTTTCACTCATACTTTAGCTAGCAGGTTTTTTTTTTTTTTTTTTAATGTTTTAAAGGATTAGTTCACTTTCAAATTAAAATTTCCTGATAATTTACTCACTCCCATGTCATCCAAGATGTTCATGTCCTTCTTTCTTCAGTCGAAAAGAAATTAAGGTTTTTGATGAAAACATTCCAGGATTTTTCTCCATATAGTGGACTTCAATGGAGCCCAAACGGTCAAAATTACAGTTTACAGCGATCCCAGATGAGGAATAAGGGTCTTATCTAGAGAAACCATTGCTCATTTTCTAAAAAAAAAAGAAGCTTTTTATACATTTTAACCATAAATGCTCATCTTGAATTAGCTCTCTTCTTCTCTATTAGAATTCCGCCAGTGTAGACACTGCTAAGTGTATTACTGCCCTCCACAGGTCAAAGGTAGAACTAAATTGTCATATAAAATATGCTAGTGCAAGTATATAACAATTAGTTCAAACTTTAACCTGTGGAGGGCAGTAATACACTTAGCAGCGTCTACACTGCCGGAATTCAAATAGAGAAGAAGAAGAGAGCTAGTTCAAGATGAGCATTATGGTTAAAAAGTATAATTTAAAAAAATTTTTAAGAAAATGAGCGATGTTTCTTCCTTATTCCTCGTCTGGGATCGTGTAGAACTACGGGGCGTGATTACAGAGCTGGGTCTCTCTGTTGCTCCGCTCCACTCATATACAGAACTCCAGTCCGGTATTCGTTCTACCTTGCTTGGTGATTCCTGTAGTGTTTTTGTTTCTCGTGGAACTTTTTTAGTTTTGGGAGAAGAAATAAAATAACTAACTTTCCAGTGATGTCTAGTCAATAATTGTGGCTGCGATAAGGTCAAATAAATAGATAAATAAATACTCCATTTTGCAATGATGCACAAGGTGGTGTGTATCGGAGTCCCTCCCTCTGATCTCAGATGACTGCAGCGGTAGTCAGCAGCAGCTCTCTCTCTCTCTGACCGACAGCAGCAGAAGCATGGCGGCGGTGGAGACACGGGAGTGCGAGACGGAAGGCTGCTGCAGCGAAGCTAAGCTCCAGTGTCCCACCTGCATCAAACTCGGAATTCAAGGCTCATACTTTTGCTCTCAGGTGAAGCTCTGACACTTTGGTTTAAGAAACAAGCGAAGCTCTCGGGTTTTGTAGCGTATGTCACGCTGCCGGCCTACGGGACTGTGCTCAGCATTAGCTAGCTAGCTGTCTTACACCACAAACAGGCACTTTAACCCTTGCTTTGAGCTTTGACGTTTGCATGAAAGTTTTGTGCATGGTGATTTTCAGGATGACACATTTGTTTGAGATGCTAAACCCTAACAGGAATGAAAATGTAAATTTGCGAGCTGTTTCTCTGCTAATGACTTCAGCTCAACGTGGCCCGCTTGCTGCCCAGTTGCTAAATCAATTCACCAACCCTTTAGCTATTGCATTTCTAATCTCTGAAGTCCATTGACAACATGATGCATGAATCTGTGCAAAGGGTGTGTAGATTTAACCCTGACTCTCTTCATTCTCGTGTGATTTGCTGGACACTCCTTGCATAGGCTTTGATTAAAATCCTAGTGAGCTGCTACATGGCCATGATGGTCAAAAATGCTGTCTAGGTTGATTTTTCTTTTTCTTTTTTTTGAGGCAAATCAAAGTGAGATGTCTATTTAAACAGCATTTTGGACATAATATGTTTGTTTTAAGGCATGTGCTCAAAAAATGCTGTATAGGTGGACAGCTCATTACATTTTGAGTCATATTTTTTGACTCTAGCACCTGTTGGAGAGCAGATCTGCTATCTTGCTTATGGTGTTGAGAGGCTGATATTATGACAGGGTGTTGCCAAGCCCAATATATCTGATTTGACATTTCCACTGATTGCATCTGATTCAAACATTCACGTCTGCAGTGCTATAATTCACCCTTATGTCATTCTAAGACCGTATGTACACACTTGTTTGTTTTTTCTTAATGCACTCAGTTGGGTTTAATGTTGTTTGTTTTCAGAATATCCTCTTTCATGTTCCACTGAATAAAGAAAGTGATACTGGTTTGGAACAACGTGAGGATGAGTTAGTGATGACAGAATTTTCATTTTTGTAACGCTCTCCCTCCCTGTAGAGCTTTGTCATGTATTATATAGGAGTCTTTCATCAGTTTTTCTTTCTAATTGTGCTAAAGTGCATGATTCAACTTGCCTGTAACCATAGTATGTTAGGAGCTGAGCTGTACATAATGTAACCGTACAGTTAGATTCATGTTTTGTTCTATTGATTTGATTTAAAGACCTTGAAATTACTTGATGAGCACAGTTTACTGTTGATGTACTTCATATTCAAACAGGAAGCTGGACATATTATAAAAAGCCTTTACGTTAAAACAAGGACTATGATTTAATTATTGCAAGCTTAATTTTTGAACAAAAATGTGGATATTCATGTTGCATTTATTGCAAGATCATCACTCATCATAATATTTTATCTGTTTCTTGGGAGAGAATGTTACATTTTAAATGTTATAAAACCATTCAAAAGTTTGGGAGCAGTAAGATTTTTCTTATGCTCACCAGGGCTGCATTTAATTAATCAGAAATATAGTAATATTTCAAAATATTACAATTTAAATGAAACAATTAAATTTTGTTTATTATAGTTGTATTAAAATGTAGCCTATTCTTATAGTAATGTATTCCAATAGGGCTGTATGCGATTAATCGTTTGACAAAATAAAAGTTTGATTTTGCCTAATATATGTGGGTGTACTGTGTGTAATCATTATGTTTATATAAATACACACAAATTTATGTATATATTTAAGAGAAATGTTTTTTATGTACAAAATATTTTTATTTATATATAATATAAATTATATAAAAATATAAATACATATACTTGTAAATATTTCTCAAATATATACATGAATGTGTTTGTATTTATATATACATAATTACACACAGTACACCCACATATATTAGGCAAACTCAAACTTTTATTTTGTATGCGATTAATCGTTTGACAGCCCTATATTCCAGTCTTCATTGTCACGCCCCTTCAGAAATCATTCTAATATGCCGAATTGGCGCTCAAGAAACATTTCTTATCAATGTTGAAAACAATTGTGCTGCTTATTATTTTTGTGGAAACTGTGATGATAATTTTTTGTTTAGGATTATTTGATAAAAAGAAAATTCAAAAGGGAAGTATTTATTATAAGTGAAATAACTTGTGTTCTTGTATGTTTTCAGGAATGTTTCAAAGGCAGCTGGGCCACCCACAAACTGCTCCACAAAAAAGCAAGTATGTGTGTTTTATTCTCTCAATGTTGAGTGATGTTCAATTCTGCATTTGTATGCTCTATACAAATCATGTCTTACATAATGCCATCATTAATATCTGACATTTTATTTGTAGAAGAGGACAAAGTTAAAGATGAGGGAAAGAACTGTGTGGAGAAAGAAATCAACACAGACCCGTGGCCTGGGTACAGATACACTGGTAAACTGCGACCCCACTATCCACTGGTAAGGACGCAGCACACTAGAGATGGACAGACAGCATCAAATTACACAATACATTACTATAGAACAATTTTTCTTTGTTGTTTTCAGACTCCCATGCGGCTTGTTCCTAGCAACATCCAGAGACCAGACTATGCAGATCATCCTTTGGGTAAGATTGCAAAACCCTTCACACATAAATTGGACCTCATTTAGTAAATTATGCACCACAATACTCAAATTGACTACTCTCACCTGGACTAGCTTTCTTGCCCCAAGCCCTTTATCTGAGTCATTGCACTACTCTGACAGGCTGCCCTGTTTGAGTACGCCTGTATGAAGTTTAAACTTTTAACCTTTGCAATGGGGCACTGATATACAAGCTTTTAAACTAATGGTCTCCATTCTCATCAGCTGAAGTGTTTGATTTTTAAAGTGTTTGCTGCAATAGTGCATCTCTGCTGACCACATTAAATCACTGTTTATTGTATATACACATCTAGATGTGCAGGAATAACCTGTTTACTGGAAACTCTAACTGTGTTTTTTGTTTGGTATTTCATTACGATGAGTCTAATGAACTCCGAGTCGTATATTTGTGATCAGGAAAGGAGACGATGAGCCCAAATGCAGTTATATTGTGAAATTTGTTGTTATTGACTTGTTTTCTATTCTAATGTTTTGTATTTCCAAATAATTTAAAATGTAATTTATTCCTGTGATGGCGGATGAGAATTTTAGCTTTGCCATCGCCCCCACTCTTCAGTGTCACATGATCCTAATATGATGGTTTGTTGCTCAAGAAATATTTCTTCTTTTTATCATTTGTGAATACTGATGTATGTTTTTCATGATTCTTTGTTGAACAAAGTTAAAAAGAACAGCATTTATTTGAGATAATCTTTTGTAACATAAATAGTTACTTATGATCAATTTAATGCATTCACAAACTTTTGAACGGTAGTGTATAATGGTAGGGGTGTGACGAGATTGAATTCACGAGGACGAGACGAGATGAGATTTTTTACACAGTATTTTTAAGAAATCATCAATGAAGAAATACATGACTAGAAAAATAGTCTGCAGGCGCATTTGAAATGTTTTAACTAATCATCTTGTAATAATTGTCAATTCAGTTCTATTTTCAAAGTATGAATCATCATGTAAAAGACAACAATAATCAAGCACTGTAAAAGGTTTTGCCACAAACTCAACTGACTCTCCTGTATGAATTTATATGAATTCATATGAAAGACCTTATAATTGTACATGATTTATGAGCTTCTACAACTTTTGGCCTCCTAACTGAACTCCTTTCCACAAATTGATCATGGAAATAAAAACAGTATAAATAAAAAATGAACACTGTTTTCTCTTAGTCTTAAGTGCAAACAGTAAGTGCAACCATAATCAAAGCACTCTCTCAATATTCAATGTGCAAATAGAGACCAAATTTTTCTTTAAGCATGATATAGAGCTAAGAGATGGTTACTATTACGCAGCCCAGCCTAAGATAGCTTTCATATTGGGAGATATTTGCATGCATCAGAGAGCTGCGGGTTAATGAAAACACGTTTGAATGAGCACGTGATCATGCACACTGTGTATAGGAAGCGGTGGTGCTGAGCACGCATTCTACAAGATAAGACATTTGTCAGACGCTTAGGCTCTGTTGTGCAACGAATCCTCTGCCATGGTCTTGTCAGTCACGGATCGGATCGTTTTTCGGATCAGCACAAAAAAATGGGGGGGGGGTAACTTTGCATTAATTCTTAGCCTACTCCGATACCACAGCAGAAACTACTAGCCTAACTAATACATTATTAACGGCAAGTGAACAGATTGTAAAAAGAACAAATACTGTACACCAATTACAAGCACAGATAAATACAACATAAAGTTACAAATAAAGTATAAGGTCTAACTGTAGTATTAAAGGGTTAGTTCACCCAAATTTGAAAATTCCGTCATTTATTACTCACCCTCATGCCGTTCCACACCCGTAAGACCTTCATTAATCTTCGGAACACAAATGAAGATATTTTAGTTGAAATCCGATGGCTCAGTGAGGCCTCCATAGGGAGCAATGACATTTCCTCTCTTAAGATCCATAAAGGTACTAAAAACATATTTAAATCAGTTCATTTGAGTAGAGTAGTTCAATATTAATATTATAAAGCGACGAGAATATTTTTGGTGCGCCAAAAAAACCAAAATAATGATTTATTTAGTGATGGCCGATTTCAAAACACTGCTTCAGGAAGCATCGGAGCATAAATGAATCAGTGTATCGAATCATGATTCGGATCACGTGTCAAACTGCCAACGGCTGAAATCACGTGACTTTGGAGCTCTGAACAGCAGATTCGACACAACTGATTCACTGTGCTCCGAATCTTCATGAATCAGTGTTTTGAAATCGGCCATCACTAAATAAGTCGTTATTTTGGGTTTTTTTTGGCGCTCCAAAAATATTCTCGTCGCTTTATAATATTAATATTGAACCACTGTAGCTACTCACATGAACTGATTTAAATATGTTTTTAGTACCTTTATGGATCTTAAGAGAGGAAATGTCATTGCTCCCTATGGAGGCCTCACGGAGCCATCAGATTTCAACAAAAATACCTTAATTTGTGTTTTGAAGATTAATGAAGGTCTTACGGGTGTGGAACGGCATGAGCGTGAGTAATAAATGACAGAATTTTCATTTTTGGGTGAACTAACCCTTTAATTTTTGTGTACAGAAATGTAATAATCAAATGTGAAATGACACTGTTCGCTGTATAAATTTAATATAGATTAATCTTTATTAAAGCTGTGTTTTGTTGTTTGATTTACATGACACACAACAGCAGGTATTTATAGGTTGCTGTCACTTTAAGAGTAAGACCCCATGCACGCACACATCCGAATTCTCACCTCGTTCAATTAAGACATAACCGAATGCGTTTACGAGAATACTTGCTGAGAGGGGTATTTTGACTGACATAATGCATGTATGTGTCCATCCAAGTGCATTGAGGATGCGAAAGAGAAATCAGTTTGGAGTTCGTAAGCTATCTGAAACGTGCCTCTCTCTCTGTGTGTGTGCGAGCCTTGTATGTGCGCACCGATAACAGCGTGGGGTGCGATACCGAATTATTAAATCCTCTTTTGCCTCTTCTTGCACTGGAATGGTTTTATATCTATTTAATGTGTAAACTAGCAAGACAACACATGCAAATGATAACCTTTCACTCTATTGCGGTTAAACTTGCAGTTGATCCACGAATCACATGCGTCCTAAACCGTGGGGCTTGGTCCGTACGGATTAGGGGTCAACGACGATCCGTTTAACCACTAGTGATCAGTGAACTCTGATTCCTGCTGACCTATGTACAGTGCTGTAGCTTGTGTTGGATGAGCTGGATGGGATTGAAGTGACAGTTATCCAACTGAATTAAATGTTTTTTATTTCTATAAAATGCAAATCAACAGTGGAGGCGTAATGTAAATCACAAGACAGCTTTTCATCTCAACGAAAAATCGTCACATTTTTAATCCTGCGATATCTCATGGCACGAGATCTCGTCACACCCCTAATAAATTGCATGGGTTTTTAAAAAAAAGAGTAACCTTCTAGTTACTATTCTAGTGTCTGAGAACTGAAGTTGAAACATGAAATTCTTAGAAAAGGTGTTGTTTTATTTATTTGCAGACCCCACTTTGATATTTTTATTAAATGCAGTGAAACTCAGACGTGTCCTTCAAACAATGATAGACAGTACACGTCTTTAAGTACGAATTATGATCACGCACATTTTTTTTCTTCTAGTATAGATGCTTCTCTCATGAATCACTGTGTATTGTGAATAAATGCTCATTTGTCCCTCATTAACGGATGCTGCAGACTCTTCCTGTAAGTAACCATTATGGTGGTGATTAGTTGGTATTAGGCTCCTCTAGTTACAGCCTCTCATTCCTCTGTTATTAGCTCATCCTTCAGTCTCCAGCCCCCGGCTTTCAAACAGTAGAATAGTGATGTATTGAAAACACCTGAATGTCTTCAAAAGCATCCCATGGTTAGGTCAGGAGTGTGTGCACATTTGCAAATGTACATTCAATAGCACTTCTTTGTGAGAGAGTGTGTGATGGTCCTGAAGTCACTCTATACACGTTACCATTTATTTCCATGTGTGTGTGTTTGGGGGTGGGCTGCTGCAGTGTGTGTCTGAAGCTCTTCTCTTGCTCTCTGCAGCTGCAGAGGTTGGGTTGTTGGCAGGTACGAAGCCCCGCCGCTTCCCATGTGTGTCCAGCCAGTGCTGTCTTCTTGTTTTAATAGTATTACAGGGAGCAGTTTGCTCCGCAGTGGGTGTGTGAGTGTATTTTTGTGAGAGAAAGTGTCTGTTTAGTAGCATGGCTCTGTTTGTTTCTGCATGGCTGATATCGTTACTCAGCTGGGACTAGAGGTGGGCGATATGACCAGATGTATTGTTTTTGATGAGAATTCAATGAAAAATGGTACATCTAGCCTACTTGTTTTGCGTTGCATCCCTTGATACTTGTGTTAGACACATCCTGCTCTCTCTTTTCACATTACTTTTCACATTAATACTACTTAAGGGCTTATCACGCTTGAACCTTGAGTCATTGTAAACCCCGGTAAAGGAATCCTGGGCTTTCACGCTTCACGTTTCACACTGTTCATAATTTTCCCAGGGTTAACAATTAATCCTGGGTATTCATTAGGGCTGCCCCTGACTAAAGATTTTTCTAGTCGACTAGTTAGTAGTTCATTTAAAGGGTTAGTTGACCCAAAAATGAAAATTGTCTTTAATTACTCACCCTCATGTCATTCTAAACCCGTAAGACCTTTGTTCATCTTCAGAACAAAAATTAAGATATTTTTGATAAAATCTGAGAGCTCGCTGACCTCCGATAGACTGAAACATTATCACTTTCAAGGCCCAGAAAGGTAGTAAAGACATTGTTAAAACAGTCCATGTGACTATAGTGGTTCAGCCTTAATGCTATGAAGCGACGAGAATACTGTTTGTGCGCAAACAAAAACAAAAATAATGACTTTATTCAACAATTTCTTCTCTTCCCTGTCAGTCTCCTGAGAAGTTCACATTGCAAACACTTCTGGGTTCTACATCAGAACGCCGGCACTTTTGAATGATGTATTACTTTTATCTATATGACCAAAAATAATGTAGGATTTTAATTTTGTTTCCATTGTTATCAGGAAAAAATACAAGTGATCGCAATGGCGTCTCCATGTTTTGCACGCTTCAGCTTCCACACTCCACACAAACACTTAGATATGCACCTAATAATAGTGAACATTTATGTAGGTTAACTTTAAAGCGAGCAGCCATGTAAAGTTGCTACTATTTACATGTTTCAAATAAGTCATATTTGAGGTCGATGGATGTCTGGTGACATACTGTAATTACCACAAGGACCTGCCATTAACGATCTGTCCCTCACCGACTGTCTGACTTTGCCTCAAGGTTTTTTTTTATTATTATTCCTGCAACTAATAAAATGTTTGGTTGACTAAGCCTCTTCTAGTCGACTAACGATAGTAGACTTTTCAGACCATAAAGGTGTGAATGAAATGCTCTCTTCAATCCAGATGTCACCATTTGACATTATTCCCCCCAAATGCTGAAACATACTGTTTAACTATAGTGTTTATATAACTATAGTGTTTTTGTGACTGTCCAAAGCACATGAATATGAGGCATGTGTTTAGCGGTCAGCCGATTAATCGGGCCAATTTTGGGCATTTTTTAAATTAAAAAATCTGATGATGAAAGTCCTTGTCTTCTTCGTCCAATTGTGCTGCAAATTAGGCAGATTAACAGGCAGGCGCATCTGCGAGCAGCTAAGCATTGTTGTGGCACAAGTGACGCTGCCTCTTGTGGTGAGCAGATTGCCATTCAACCGGCATAAAGGCCCAGATATACTTCATTTTACATGTTCCGCTGCATCTTGCGCACAGTTGAGCATGCAAGCCTTTTAAAGTATACTCCTTTGGCCATGAGCACAGAAAGACGCAGCCAAACATATCGGCCAAAAAATCATCATATATCGGCTGCCCTGATTTCTAAATATTGCATCGGCCAGAGGAAAACCCATATCGGTCGACCTCTACATGCGATTGGCTGTCTTTTTTGCTAAGCATCTAGCCGTAACCACATCATTTCAATCATGTACATGTTTGGTACTGCAACGCTCAAGAGCAGGGTTTCATAAGCCCGGGTAAAACGCAGTGCTAACCCCACTTCAAAGCGTTTGTGAAATGTTCCTCTACCCGGGGATAAAAGCAGTTCTTAGAATGACAATAACCTGAGATTAAGCGCAGTGTGAAAAGCCCTATAGAGTTTCTTCGTCTCTCTCTATACACACGGAATACAAAATCTCTATATCTACCCCCACACGATATTGTCATACCGCCCAGCCCCAGCAGGAACTGTCTGTGATTGCATCATTGCCAAACTGTCATGTCCTAGACCTCACTGGATCAGCGACCATATGTGTGTGTGCGTGTGTGTTTGTCTCTAAGAAGTGGTTATGTTGTCTTCATTAGCTCACTGGAGACTGTGCTGTTGAGATTCTGTTGTGGTGAAGGTCAGTAGGCAGAGCTAGTCAATATATTTGAGTGATAGTAAGATGCTTTTGTGGCTAGATGGGTATCAGTGTATTTTACTGCTCACCAATTCACAAATTCATCACGTCTTGCAGGCATGTCAGAATCAGAGCAGACCATGAAAGGGACGTCTCAGATTAAGATCCTCAACGCTGAAGAGATTGAGGGCATGAGAGTTGTCTGCAAGGTAAATCAACATCATAACTGCACAAATGATAACTTTGCATGCAGAATAATAACTGTGAAATGTAACAGTTGAAGATTTGGGTGGTGTTGTGAGAGTCAGGCATAAAGTACAAATAATAGAGAACAGGCATCCATATAGTTAATGAACTAGATTTAGATTTGTGTTATACTTGAATGAATAGAATTACATTGTTTATGTGTGTGTAACATTATCCAGAATACAATTTGAGAAATTTGGTCCTAGATTAGAATTTTTAGTCTGTGAGTGGCATCCCATAAGCTGACGAATATGTGATTCGTCATGCGTTTCAAATCAATTGCCTGTCTTGTAATGCAATGAATCAGTTTTAGTAAATCTATTTGAAGCATACAGAAATAAAAACAGGAATACTGATAGAACAAAAACAAATGTCTTCAATTTAATTAGGATGCATGGAGTGAAAAGATTTTCTGCCTCTGTTTTAATCACTAATTGCTCTGCTGCTGTTCGTTCTGCCTCAATTTCTTATTCAATTAGTCACTTAAAGGGATAGTTCACCCAAAAATTAAAATTCTGTCATCATTTACTCAGCCTCAAGTTGTTCTAAACCTGTATTAGATTCTATCTTCTGTCAAACACAAAAGAAGATATTTTGAAGAGTATCCAAATAGTTTCTGGTCCCCATTGATTTCCATAGTATTTTTTTCTATACTGTGGAAGTCAGTGGGGACCAATAGCTGTTTGGTTACCAAATATCTATCTTTTGTGTTGAACAGAATAAACTCATACAGGTTTAGAACAACTGGAGGGTGTGTAAATGATTACAGAATTATCATTTTTAGGTGAACTATCCCTTTAAGTGAGAACTCCAGAGGAACACTTGGTTCCACAAGATAAATTCACACATTTTATGCAAATCAGCTGAAAAATCGGCTAGTGTCAGTCTATCAAGTACAAAGAAGCCAGAAGCACAAAGAAGAGGTTTGGATTGCTGTCTATAAAGACTGTGTTTGTTTCCTCCTTCAGCTGGCTCGAGAAGTACTTGACATTGCTGCCATGATGGTGAAACCTGGAGTGACAACGGAGGAGATCGACCATGCGGTGCATTTGGTAGTACTTCACAATCTTTTCTCTCTTTCTATCTCTTATAATATTACAAAGTAGTAAGTTTAAATACAGGTTATCTAAGGGAAATGTGAAATTGCTGATGCATTCATGTGGAAAATTGTCTCTTTTACTAGCTCTAAAGCAGTGGTTCTTAACCTTTTTGACTCCAAGATCTACTTTGTCCAAGATCACATTCAAAGGCCCTCTTATCTAAGCTGATATGCACGCCTGGTGCTTTTGTTGTAATAAAAATTAATAAACTCAAAAAAAAAGATGTCAATATTGTACATCTATGTTTTAGTGGGGTTTTTTTTAGCATTAACTATAATTAGTATAATCTAACTATAATTAGAGTTAATATAAATAAATATAAATAAGACGTTTTGGGATCCCCCTGAATTTTCGCGAGGCCCCCTAGTGGGCCCCGGAGAGCTGACTGAGAGCCCCTGCTCTAAATGTCATGGTTCGTTTCCTTCTAAAAAAAAAAAAAAAAAGCATAATTTTGACATTATGCTTAATGAATGCATGGATTTTTTTTTTTTTTAATTATAAACTCTACTTCAAAACTCTCTTTTGTTTTGGTTTGAGTAGTACAGCCTGTATGTCCATCTTGAGTGTTGATGCTAATGTGGTTTCTCCATGTTTACTGGTTAAGGCGTGTACAGCAAGGAACTGCTACCCCTCACCTCTGAACTACTACAACTTCCCCAAGTCCTGCTGCACCTCGGTCAATGAAGTCATCTGTCATGGGATACCTGACCGCCGTCTCCTTCAAGAGGGGGATATACTGAACAGTATGTATCAGCATGCATCTTACTTGCAAGATTTCATGGCGGGAGATCTTATTTTTGTCTTCAAGAATGCTGTTTTTTAAATTATATTTCAGTTAGTCCAGATCTCAGCTACACATTTACTAGGCATTAGAGATCTGTGTGTGACTCTTTTTTTTCCTCCACATTTTCACCTTTCTGTGAATGCATTGGCAGTGTCCAGACGGATGTTTTTTCCTGCTGCTTACTTTAGGTCCTGTACATAATAGAAAGTAAAAGAATGAAATAACCACTAGGATTGTGACTATGAGAATATTTTCCCACTGGTTAATTGATGTGTGACAACACCGGTAATACCGGCATCTCGCTTTAAAATCGATAATT
Organism: Chanodichthys erythropterus; assembly: GCF_024489055.1. Lineage (NCBI taxonomy): Eukaryota > Metazoa > Chordata > Actinopteri > Cypriniformes > Xenocyprididae > Chanodichthys > Chanodichthys erythropterus. The sequence continues at coordinate 5,482,192 of NC_090225.1, forward strand.
TGAAAGTGAAAGTACGATGCACACATGGCCACAGTCCTATGGAAGTTGAGCTTCCACAGGGATGAACTGAAAACGCGAATTAGTGCCAATTTGGGGGCGACAATGCTTGAATGGTGGGTTCATTAGTATTATTAATGAAAAACACAACTAATCCTATTAGCACTGGGTTTAAATCCAAAATATTGCCAAATAGGTGCTTTTACATTTCGCTACATTTTTGATTGTCTTGTCAGTCAGCTCCTCACTCTTGTAATGAATGAAATCTGTCTCCTGCTGCTGATCTGTGCTGCGACTCGTTTGGTTCACGCTGCATTAAGCAGATGCCTTAAGTTTTTAATTGTAGTGACTGTTTTCTAACTGAACTAATGATTTTTATTACTATAAGTAATAAAAAGTGTGGGCAAGTGCGGCTCAACACTGGTAACCACCGATTGATATCGCAGCAAGCCTAATAACCACTAACTTCTTTATTGCAGGCTGCATGCTTTGTTTTTGAACACCTTAATATAAATATAACAGGCTACAGTTCTGAGAACTGCTTCTGTTTACATTCAATGGCAATTTTACACTGAACAGACCTTATACTGAAGGCAAGATCCTGACAGAATCTGCAGCCTCTTTTTGGATTTTTTTTTTTTTTTTTGCACAGATCATGAAAAAAATTATGTGGAAAATGGATTCCTCTATCAATTTGAGTACTACAATCATAGTCGTAGCGTAGCTGAATGCATAATCAAATAATTTTGTCAGTTTGTGTATTTTTCTGCAGAGTTCATGCGGAAAAATATTCAGACTTAAGTTGAATTGCACTTCATGTTACATGCTCACTTGGCCAATCATATATTATTTTTTCCCCTACAGTCGATATAACGGTTTACCACAATGGTTACCATGGAGATCTGAATGAAACCTTTTTTGTGGGTGAAGTAGATGAGGGAGCCAAGAAATTGGTTCAGACCACTTATGAATGTCTTATGCAAGCCATCGACTCTGGTAAGGATGAAACTACATGCAAACAAGCACTAAACAATTCAACAGGCCACATGTTATGTGAATTTGACATTTTATTCAGACTAGGTGATGTCGGATGTTTGTCTGATGTGATGTACACTAATGACCTTCAGAGGGCACACTTGCACAGCGGGATATCTGTGTTGTGATCTGAGGTGGTTTGTTGCTGTCTTGTGTCTAGTAAAGCCTGGTATCCGGTATCGTGAGCTGGGGAACATCATCCAGAAACATGCGCAGGCAAATGGTTTCTCTGTGGTACGGAGCTACTGTGGTCACGGCATTCACAAACTGTTCCACACGGCACCAAACGTACCGCACTATGCCAGTGAGTAACATCTCATGTTGATGCAGTCTGAATGATACAAGCATTGCACACTGTGATGTAATCAAACCTGCAGAGACACTCAAAGCTTCTATGTATTTCTACAGAGAATAAAGCAGTTGGAGTGATGAAGCCTGGACATGTGTTTACTATTGAGCCCATGATCTGCGAAGGTAATTTATTTATTTTTTTTTTTTTTTAAGTAAGGCGTGCAATTAATGAAATATGCTGAACATAGTTCTTTTTTTAATTTGGTTGGTTAATTTACACTATTTTTCAAAAGTTTTGTGGTCAGTAAGGGTTTTTTGTAATGCATTAATATTTTTATTTAGCAAAGATACATTAAATTGATCAAAAATGACAGTAAAGACTGTTATGTTACAAAAGATTTCCATTTTAAATGCTGTTCTTTTGAGCTCATCACTAAAACCGGAAAAAAAACAATATTAAGTAGCACAACTGTTTTCAACATTGATGATAATAATAATAATAATAATAAGAAGAAGAAGAAGAAGAAGAAATGTTTCTTGAGCACCAAATCAGCATATTAGAATGATTTCTAATGGATCATGTGACACAGTGGTTGCTGAAAATTCAGCTTTATCATCACAGGAATGAATTAATATATAAAATATATTAAAATAGTTATGACATTTCACAATATTACTGTTTTTAATGCATTTTGTTCAAATAAATGCAGCCTCGGTGAGCATAAGGGTAGATTACATGGTAGATTATAACATAACTCTTAATATTCTTCTGTATCATGCAAGCAAATTGCTGAACCCGACAACTAAACAAGTTTTCTTTCCTTCAACATATTAACTATAAAAATAATGAGACTAAATTAGGGCTGCAAGATAATGGTTAAACTGATGATCACGATTATTTTGCTCAAAATTATAATCACTATTATTCTTTCAAAAAGGGTAATGTAGTAATGTCCCTTATGCACGTTATTTACCAACCTACACTTTACCCAGAAGGCCTGTAGGTGGCACATCGACTTCATTTAACCAACTATGATAACTTCGTTAGATAGTAAATCAATACAAAACACATGGTTTTGGTGAGCGCTTTGTAATCTGTATTCACATTAGATTTTAAAGCACAATTCACAATTAAAACACAATTCGTTTGCAAATTAGACAAACCACAGATTACCCTGCAATTTTGTAAAGCAAAGAACTATGCTCTTTGATATAAAAAAAAAACTGTCCCTGGCTAGGGACATTCTAAAATGCTTAATGCTTACTAAGACAGTGATATTAAAAGAGCGAACTCCGTAAACATCATACTAATAAACCATAATATGTACAGCAAAGCAGATGAGCCCAGAATATGAACGCAATGCGTTTAATTACACGTTGTGTTTTCCTCCCATTGAAACCGTTATAAAGAAAAAGCTTAACGTCGCTTCCTAGCCTACTAAGTGATATTAAAAGATCAAATTCTGCAGAAACCAATTTTTTCTGTATAGTATGCTTTATTACTGTTTACTAAGTTTGGTCTTTTATTGTCACAGTACATTAAGCCATGTTAAGTGTTTTCTTTATGGGAGGAAAATGCTTCATTAAATGTTGTTCATATTCTGCGCTCATCTGCTTTTCTGTACATAGTGTGCTTTCTTAGTATGGTGTTTACTAAGTTTGGTTTGTTAATAACACTGTCTTAGTAAATTAAGCCACTGTAAGCTTTTTCACGTTAAGCGTTTTAGAACGTCCCAGTGGCTATATAATTTTCAACTGATTTACATTATGAAAACTGGTAAAACCTTTAGGAACTTCAAAAGAGAAAACTCCTAATATTATTTCCAATAATTCCAAATTATGTTCATTTTCCCAATTGAATTGTCACATGGGTTGCAAAAGTGCATTTATTCTGCAAACGGTAAGGTGGAGATCCATGTTGCATTTGTTGAAATTTGTCACTGAAGGTTTGATCATGGCAGATTTTGTCACACAAATAGTACAAGTGGCTTGTGAAGAAACAAAAAACTGGCTGTACAACGCTTTCATTGAAGCAGAATTTCGCTGTGGAGATCCAGCGCACATGTATGTTTTCAGATCATCAGCACCGCTTCCGCATTTAGAGGGAGTGCGTGCACAGACTTGCCAGGTTGCACAGATTAAATAAAACACCGGGAAGACTATATCTTTTTAAGGGAAAACCTCTATTTGGGGGATTTAAGCTCTGTGTGTCTGGCAACCACAAGCATGACTGCTAGTGGAGGCTTGTTACCAATGCAAGATAATGCAAATCCCAAAGAAAAAACATGTTTTCAGGATAGATAACGAACGGTTATTTGTAATCAATCGAGAGAAGCAGATATCGTTATCGCGATTAAAATACAATTAATCGTGCAGCCCTAGACTAAATGTGAATAAATATTGTAATCGATGGATTATTAAAGAGTCTTTGCTCTGTGCAGGTGGATGGCAAGATGAGACGTGGCCAGATGGTTGGACGGCAGTCACTCGTGACGGCAAACGCTCGGCCCAGTTCGAGCACACGCTCCTTGTGACAGACACCGGCTGTGAGATCCTCACACGTCGCCTCGAGGATAATGGCCGCGCTCACTTCCTGTCCCAAATGTAGGATGGTGGGGTTATATCAGCCCTGTTCTGCAGTGGAGGATACAGCGGCTCCGCCCCATATCACCGATCAGCCAATCACATTGTGGTTCTCTGTTGGGCAGGAGATGATTGGCCATGTGGCCGTGTCAGTGGATTTGGGCAGGAGATGGAGATTTTATAACTTGTGAATGTGTCACCTGACAGTCACATTTAATCAGCTTGGATCTGAGAAAATTCAAAGGCACTGGCCTTTAACTTGGTTTCAGTGCCACCACACTCTGTCTTCAAGGCAGAGGCATCCGTGTGAGTGGTTTTGCGTGTACGCACCTGTGTGTTTTATGAGAGCGCGTCGGCTGTGTGAGGTTTGCTGTCTCAGTCTGCTTCAGTGTGTTTTGTATGCCTTGGCTCGTTGCAGTGTACCGGGTCTCTTTTGTAAGCCATTGTTGAGGTTTGAGATGCAGTGAGTGTATGTGATAAAACCCAGTGGAGTCTCTCCAAACCTTATCAAATCATGACTGATGTATGACAACTCTTTACAGCTAAAAGAGTGCCGCGTAACGTTATTGAACATTGTACAAATATTTTTCATGAACTTCTACCAGCGTTCATAAGGTTCAATTAAATCGATCCATTTTGAGTGAGAATGTGTCTGTGAACACCTAGAGGAAACATTAGGTCAAGTACAATGGTGTAATTATGTTCTGTGATGGGGAGAGGATGGCCTTTCTGAATGTCCTCTCAGTGCAGTCATCTTTAGTCAGCGACGAGATGATTTTTGTTTGTCTTTGGTTGTTTAATGCCACTTAAATAGCAAAAGTCTGAAAAGCAGTTGCAGGCCTCTGTCAGTTTGATGCATCTCATGGAATCAGTTTCAGTGTTTCAGTATTCAAGCTGAATTAAAGTATATTTTCTCCTTTATTTGGACTTGTTAGTTTTTTTTTAATGTACAACAAATGCCAAACTTTTAACAATCATCTCAATGGAATGCAATTTCAACAATGATTTATGAAAGCAGGTGAAAAGATCATCCAAAAAGTTCCTCTGTATTGAATTGTTGTTGCTTTTGGTGAAACAATTAAATTTCTTGCCATGCAGAACTGGAGTACCAGATTCAATCCATCATTTTACCTTTTAGAAATAGAAACAGTACATTAAACTAGCATTGATTGTGTCTGCTGTAAGTCTGAGCAGTCTATTCCCATCTGTCTCAAACTGTGGCGTAGAAGTTGAGTGAAGATAATTTGCTTCTCATTTGGATATATTCAGTATGCATCGAATGCTGTAAGATGGGAAACAAATGTTAGAACTTTCTGACAGGATTAACTTGAAATACAGTCAAAAGTAAGAAATATACCATTTTCCAGTTTTCATGAGGTCGATGGCATCATTGATCTCCTCCAGATTCATTTTGTGTGTTATAAACTCATCAAGGTTTATTTTGCCGGTCATGTAGTCTTGAACCAGATTTGGAAGGTCCTTGACCTTGTAACCTTATTCACATAAACAGAAATTAATGCATACACAATCATCTACTCTGAAAGCCATAGACAGCATTAACTGACAGTTGGTTTACCTCCTACTAGAGTTCCCTTCCAGGATTTTCCATATATGAGCTGAATTGGTCGTGCAGAAAAATCTGCATCGGTATAGCCAACCAGAACACTCACACCCCAACCTTTAACACACGACTCCAGCGCGCTCCTCTGAGGTCAAAGACGCATTAATTCACACACAGAGAGAGTGCAAGTACTGAAAGCTTTTAAATGAGTAAGTAAACAAATGCACCTTTTCACATACTGTAGTAGAGTACGTGTCAGGGAGGTCTTACCATTACTTCAGTGTTGCCCACACACTCAATTGAGAAGTCCACTCCTCCATTGGTCATTTCTGCCAGCACTTCAGAGATTGGTTTATCATATGCTTTTGGATTCAGAAAATCAGTGGCTCCAAGCACCTTTGCCTTCTCAAACTTCTGTTCATTAATATCCACAGCAAAGATGCGAGAGGCTCCGGCGTTTTTACAGCCCATGACTGCAGCCAGACCAGTCCAAACACTGCACACAGTGAGCCTGGTGTCACCTTCACACAAACACAGACAAATCACTATTGCAATGTACCTTAACATTTACCTCACTGTTCAAGGAAAAAAAAAAAATACAAATAAAATTATTAGGACACTTAAGTCAGATTTAAAAATGCATTCATTTATTTTGATAAAGTGCCATTGATGAGTTTATTTTATTTTTTAAATGTAAATGTATGTATATGTATGTACATTTTTAATTCTAGTGGAAATGCATGAGAAAAAATATTCTAGCTAACAATTAGCATGCAGTGCCAATATCTGTCATTATTTACTCACCCTCATGTCACCCACCATACATGTCACAGTTTTAAAAGTAGCCTACACTATGTAACTTTTTTTTTTTTTTTTTTTTTTAAAAGATCAATACATCAACCTTCCTCAAACTTGTTATTGTCTTACCCTGGCTGGATTCACTATTGTAAACCAGTCTTGTATGAAAGCTCATTTCCGCCACAGAATAAAACAATTTAAAACATTATTGTGACTTTTTGTCTCACAATTGCGAGTTTATGTCTTGCAATTCTGACTTTTGTTTAAGTCTTGCGAATCGCGACCTAGGGTTTGCAAAGAACAGTAAGAAACTGTGAACAGGAAAAAAACTGAGCAAACCCTGGGCCGCGACTCGCAAGACTTAAAAGGGGATAAAGTTATCCGACAAGATTGTTAAATTAAAACAGCCATTAAAAATATCATTTGATTTCCAGGGGTTTAGTTTTATATAGGCGCAAATAGCAGCATAAACAACAGAGCATAAGGATTCACGCACATCCTGCAGCACTTAATAAAATTACATACAGTGGGTACGGAAAGTATTCAGACCCCCTTAAATTTTGCACTCTTTGTTATATTGCAGCCATTTGCTAAAATCATTTAAGTTCATTTTTTTTTCCTCATTAATGTACACACAGCACTCCATATTGACAGAAAAACACAGAATTGTTGACATTTTTGCAGATTTATTAAAAAAGAAAAACCACATGGTCCTAAGTATTCAGACCCTTTGCTGTGACACTCATATATTTAACTCAGGTGCTGTCCATTTCTTCTGATCATCCTTGAGATGGTTCTACACCTTCATTTGAGTCCAGCTGTGTTTGATTATACTGATTGAACTTGATTAGGAAAGCCACACACCTGTCTATATAAGACCTTACAGCTCACAGTGCATGTCAGAGCAAATGAGAATCATGAGGTCAAAGGAACTGCCTGAAGAGCTCAGAGACGGAATTGTGGCAAGGCACAGATCAGGCCAAGGTTACAAAAAAAAAAAAAATTCTGCTGCACTTAAGGTTCCTAAGAGCACAGCGGCCTCCATAATCCTTAAATGGAAGACGTTTGGGATGACCAGAACCCTTCCTAGAGCTGGCCGTCCGGCCAAACTGAGCTATCGGGGGAGAAGAGCCTTGGTGAGAGAGGTAAAGAAGAACCCAAAGATCACTGTGGCTGAGCTCCAGAGATGCAGTCGGGAGATGGGAGAAAGTTGTAGAAAGTCAACCATCACTGCAGCCCTCCACCAGTCGGGGCTTTATGGCAGAGTGGCCCGACAGAAGCCTCTCCTCAGTGCAAGACACATGAAAGCCCGCATGGAGTTTGCCAAGATGGTGAGAAATAAGATTCTCTGGTCTGATGAGACCAAGATAAAACTTTTTGGCCTTAATTCTAAGCGGTATGTGTGGAGAAAACCAGGCTCTGCTCATCACCTGTCCAATACAGTCCCAACAGTGAAGCATGGTGGTGGCAGCATCATGCTGTGGGGGTGTTTTTCAGCTGCAGGGACAGGACGACTGGTTGCAATCGAGGGAAAGATGAATGCGGCCAAGTACAGGGATATCCCAGACGAAAGCCTTGTCCAGAGTGCTCAGGACCTCAGACTGGGCCGAAGGTTTACCTTCCAACAAGACAATGACCCTAAGCACACAGCTAAAATAACGAAGGAGTGACTTCACAACAACTCCGTGACTGTTCTTGAATGGCCCAGCCAGAGTCCTGACTTAAACCCAATTGAGCATCTCTGGAGAGACCTAAAAATGGCTGTCCACCAACGTTTACCATCCAACCTGACAGAACTGGAGAGGATCTGCAAGGAGGAATGGCAGAGGATCCCCAAATCCAGGTGTGAAAAACTTGTTGCATCTTTCCCAAAAAGACTCATGGCTGTATTAGATCAAAAGGGTGCTTCTACTAAATACTGAGCAAAGGGTCTGAATACTTAGGACCATGTGATATTTCAGTTTTTCTTTTTTAATAAATCTGCAAAAATGTCAACAATTCTGTGTTTTTCTGTCAATATGGGGTGCTGCGTGTACATTGAGGAAAAAAATGAACTTAAATGATTTTAGCAAATGGCTGCAATATAACAAAGAGTGAAAAATTTAAGGGGGTCTGAATACTTTCCGTACCCACTGTATATAAAAGGAATAAATACACAAAATATGGCACTTAAATAATTAACAAAATGAAAGAAAAAAATGTGCGGCATGGAGTAGGCTTATAGGCTGCATTTCAGTTAATTTTGTGACACCCTCACAAGTTCAAGGAAACCAAGACGGCAGAAAGCGGCATTCTTTACTTTACAAAAGCACAATGTTTTGTTTATATTGTGTGTGTACACAAATAAAAGTAAACCCTTTTTCAGTATCGAATGATTGCTTGTATGATGACCAGTATGACCATAAATGGAGCATTTAAAGTTATTTCCACTGTTATAAGGAAACAATTCAAGTGATCGCACAGGCACCTCACGTGCATAAACAATATAAGAGCAAAAATGGTATGTGCAAATGCTTCTTGAGTCTCTACTCTCTATACTCACTCCAGCTGTGTTGATAGCAGCTCCGTAGCCAGTAGCGACACCGCAGCCGAGCAGACACACACGGTCGAGTGGAGCATCATCGTGAATCTTTGCCACAGAAATCTGGTTCATGACGATGTACTCAGAGAAGGTACCGGTGCTTGTGAACTGCAAGATGGGCTGACCACGACAAGTAAAACGTGTTGTTGGATATGACATAGTGTCAAGATGTTTATTTATCCTGCCAGAAAACAGAAAGAAAAAAACGTTATATAAAAAAAACAAAATAAGGATGAAATATGTGAAAAGTTGTTCTGTTGTTTGTTTCTTACCAGTTGCGGTCGCACAGGTTTGTTTTTGGACTCTTGCAGAATCTACATTCGCCACACTGAGCGATCGGGAGTGGAATGACCTTATCACCTGTTCACCACAATACACAGATGTATTATTAGTTTACAGCAGTGGTTCCCAAACTTTTTAGAGTGGAGTACGCCCTGAGGCATAGGCTATATCATCCTTCTGTGTACCCCTTCTCTTCCACTTAGACTACACTTTTCTCATTAAGGGACAATATTTGCCCCCTAAATTGACTTTCTAGTGATTTTTTTTTTCTTTATGAACACCTTTAAAACAATAATGTTTTAAATTAAAAAAAAAAAAATGTTCAATAGAGAAATATGCAATGATGCTAAAAACATGAAAAATTCTTTAAATACTAAAATCGCCAGCAGTTGGTGGTAAGTCACTAGTTGCGTCCCAAATGACGCACTATACACTATGTAGTTGTGCACTATGCACTCATCCATGTAGTGCGTGAATTGTATAAGGTTATTTTGTCATTTAATAACGGAGTCCGATCCTCCCTTCCCCTCCTCTACGTAATTAAAGCTGCGACAGTTGAGTGCACGAAGTGTCCAACATTCCCCACTTGTTTTTTTCCGTTAATGTAGTGCATCATCCGGGTATTTAAAGTGCACTTTTTCTTTTTGGAATTTTCAGTGTGAACGCACTACTCGTACTATTTATACTTAAAAACGTCATAGAATAGTGCATAAGTACGCGAATTGGGACGCACCTTCCTTACAAGTCTGAATGCATGAGTCATCGAGACATTAATTCATTCAATAACGAAGCAAGTGGCTGTATTTATGAATGAATCATTGAATACAAACATTCATAAACAATTATTTTTAAAGCCGCAGATTTGTCCCCGAAACACCGCTGTGTGTTGCTTTCATTGGAACTATTATTTTGTTGCAAAATAGAGCAAATACTAACAATACTGTGAAGAACATCACTTACTTACCCTTTTGTTTGTTGAACTGCTGTATAAAATCAATGTCACATTTGCAGTAGTGTGGATATTTGGATTTACATTCTTGTATAATATTATTATCATTAAAAACAAGAACTCACAAAAGGTAAGTTTTGTATAAGAGTTTGAATCTTAAATTGATTTCTATGCACCTTGTGTGCCAGGCAATTATGGCAAGCCGTTTTAGCATTTAAACCTTTGTTCAGACTATCTATAAATATATTTAAAGATAATAACAATTGTGTTTTGATGAGTGATAATTATAATTCAACTAATCAGAATGACAATTAGAGATATCTGCAATTATAATTGCACTAGTAAGAAATCCGATTTGAGATATCTGTAATATATATTTTGACTAGTCAAAACTCCATTTAAGATATCTGTAATGATGTCATAGATATCTTTAAAAGACGTGTCATTTATCCACAAAGGTAATTAGAGATATCTCTAATTTAATCACCACTAGTGCAAATTATAATTTGAGATATCTCTAACTACGTTTTGTCAAGTCATAATCAAATTGGAGATATAATTAATTACAATTTCAACTAGTCAAAACTCATTTGTAGATATCTGAAAATATTTTCCAATTGAAGTCAAAGGAAGAATATGACTAGTCAAAAGCATTGTAAATATCTTCAATGCATATTATGACTAGTCACAATCACATTGTAGATATCTTAATCGCAATTACGAGTCACAATTGCAGAAGAGATGTCTGGAACTGGAATTATGACTAGTCAAAACTGATTTATGACTATTTAATGCTAAAACGGCTTGCCATAGGCTCCCTCGTTTGAAAGCCTATGCATTTTTCCCATAGACTTTTGGAAAATCACAAAAAATAAGCTCTGTGTTTAACAAATGGTTATGACACTTACACGTACACCTGCTCACTTCTGAATTACACGAGTTTAAGTATACTTTCCCTCGCTAGGCCCGCCTTGCAAATTAGCACTGCAAAAGCCTAAAGTCTGTGAATGGCTGATAAATCGAAACTAAACTTTGCTCAAGTGCGAGCAATAACACCAATAAAGTCTGCAAACGCGGCTGTTATTCTAATAAAGTTGTCTGGCTATCACCAGACCAAGCTCAATATAAAATTGAACATTGGTCTGGGGAGTCTGTATGTATTTTCTACTGTACAAGAGGCGTGATCAACGAGCATTATTCACGCAATTGGATAGTCCTTCAACCAATCAGGTCAACGATCCGGGTGACATACTTTGCAGAGCGACGCAAAAAACTTCCAGAAGGCCGAGCCAATCAAATTGCCAGGGCGGGCTTTAATCGATGATGGACAGGCTATCTGCGGGCGAAATCAAATCGCCGGCCGATCAGGCTGGGTTTACCCAGTCTACTAAACAAGTGCAATTAAAATACAATTATAGTCAAATACAATTAAAATGTAATTATATTTATATCTGACGACTAAATAAAGTCCCTTTTAGCAATTTGTTGCGGTTTTAAAGACACAATAAAGGTTTAAAAAAAAAATCACAAGCAGGTTATAACTGGTGTGTTTTATGTCATAGATCAAAACGTGAAAGTATTTAGAGGCTTTGTTAACCACAGACCTTATTTCAGGCGATTTAGCAAAAACCCATTTAAAAAACCCACTGACTTCGGGACGATGGAACCGGAAGTCCTAAAATGCTAACTCACGTCTGGGTTTTGCCTACAAAAATGCGTCATCCCTGAGGTACTATATAGATGCTGCCTTCATGTGCTATCAGATAATTGATAATTCCCACTTCTGAACTCGTGATTACGAGCTCATTTTATCAGTTTTAATGTTATTTTAAGGTGGAGAATAATTAAATGAACGGCAAAGCATTTTGTTCGCGTATCCCCTCTGTCACCTCACATACTTGCAGGGGTACGCGTAGACCTACCCCAGTTTGGGAACCACTGGTTTACAGCAACAAATTTACACTCACAGTTAAATAGAATTATAGGATTAAAAAATCCAAAGTCCAAACCCGGTCCTGGAGGGCCACTGACCTGCAGAGTTTAGCTCCAACTTGGCCCAACACACCTGCCTGAAAGTTTCTAATATGCCTAGTAAGACCTTGATTAGCTGGTTCAGGTGTTTTTAATTGGGGTTGGAGCTGAACTCTGCAGGACAGTGGCCCTCCAGGAGCAGGAATGGACACCCCTGCCTTAGAGTGTCTAGTTTAAGAAACAGATGTCCCAAAGGTCCTCAACTGACAGCTTTGCTAAATTATAGGCCTACCAGCCAAATGCCAGTGTCAACATCAACCAATAAAAGATTAAGATTTCTTCTTTTACAAAGAGCACAGACACTGGACAGAGGAAGACTGGAAAAATTTGTTGTGGACCAATGAGTCCAAGTTTGAGGTGTTCGTGTCAAACAGAAGAACATTTTTGAGACTCAGAACAAAGGAATGTATGCAAGAGAGGAGTGCTTAACGCCAACTGACAAGCATGGTAGAGGTAGTGTGTTGATCTAGGGGTGCTTTGGTGGTGAAAAAAATGGGACATTTGTACAGGGTAAAAGTGCCAACACCATGCCATACCCTGTGGACAGCACTTTATCGGGGCCTAATTCATCCGATAACACACAACCAAACTATGCCAGAACTATTTAGGGAAGAAGCAGTCAGCTGGAATTCTGCCAGTAATTGAGTGGCCAGCACAGTCTCTGGATCTGAACCCATACCGAGCTGTTCTGGAAGCAGCTAGATTGTATGGTATGGAGGAAGTGTCCATAAAGCCAATCCATCTTGTGGGAGATGATCCAGAAAGCAAGGCTGTGATTGCTGCACAAGGTGTCTTTTTTGATGAAAAAGTTTGAAGAACACTATCATTATTTTAATTAAAAGTTATTTCAATGACTGCATTTCTTATTTATTTGCTATATTTCCTATATTTTCATGTATGTTTTCATAGAAAGTAAGGAAATTTCCAAGTGATCCCAAACTTTTGAACAGCAGTGTTTCAAAATTTCAAATATTTTGAAGCTTTAGAAAAACATGCGGTGGGTCAGATTAGTTAAGTGTTTAGCCATCTGGAACTAGATCAACTGATTCAATGAAAAGATTTTTGTGACTCAAAAAATGCTTTTCAAAGACTGGACACCACTTTCTTTCATAAATTAACCACAAAAAGTTAAAAGGATTAGTTCACCTTCAAATAAAAATTACCCCAAGCTTTACTCACCCTCAAGGCATTGTATCGCTCATTGCCATTATAAAGCTCGGATGTGTTAGGATATTTCTAAATACTATTGTGTTCATCAGAAAGAAGAAAGTCATATACACCTAAGATGGCTTGAGGGTGAGAAAAGCTTGGGGTAATTTTCATTTGAAAGTGAACTTATCTTTTAAGGAAGATGTCAAGCAAGGACGGTTTCTTCTTCATTAGAGCAATAGGGCGACACAAAACCAAAGTGTGAAAGGGATGGATATTTTCAATCTCATTTAACCACAGTGTTACGCTAGCTGCCACTGCTCTGTTTGCTCTGTCTCTGGATATATAGTCCAATCAGTATCAGGTCATGTTCTGTGGAGTACCACCTCTTTTTGGGCGAGTTCACTGACTCATAGACTTCCATTCAAATTTTTTTTTTTTTTTCCTCGAACTGCAGGCAATGCAATCTCTATGGGTTCCGGGAGGACTAGCACTAACGTCAAGTTAAGTCATCTTCATTTATATAGCGTGCTTTCGTCATCATACGTAACCTTAACTTGTGCAGCGATTGGTGGGAACAAACATATCTCTATTATGCTGAAGTGACATCCAACAATTTCATCAGTGAATAACTTACATTTCACAGGCATATTCTCCATCTGTAAATGTTAGAAAATTGTTTTAGCACAAGCCGCCACTGATGTAAAGAGTTACATCCACTGACTCAATGATCTGGTCACAGCAGCCACAGGATCATGGAGGCAAAGATTATTAGTGAATAGTGAAAGCTGTCAAATTACTTCAGAAGACATTATTATCCTTTGTTTTGGTCCTCAGTTCCTGTAACTATATGGAAAAAAAGTAGTACATAATTCAAAAATTCTCCTATTGTCTCCACTGAAGAAAGAAAGTCACACAGGTTTGGAATGACATGAGAGTGAACTTTCATTTATGGCTGAACTATGCCTAGAAATTACATTTTATTTTGTTACCTGGTTTGAAATCAGTGACTCCAGGTCCAACACTTTCCACCACGCCAGCGGCCTCATGCCCCAAGATAGTGGGAAAACCCCGCTTGTCTTTTGCCTCAAACAGGTGGAAAATCTCGGTGTGACACAGACTTGAAACTACAATCTATGTGACAAGGAAAACCCTTGTTTATTGGTATAAATGAACAGTATTGCATGTTTTATCAATTTTTTTTTCAAATTAGTTAATTGGGTTTGTGACATCTTTCTTGGAGGTTTCCCACCTTGATGCGCATTTCTCCTTCCTGAGGTGGGGCGACTTCTATTTCCTCTATTACCAGAGGAGCATTGGGCTCCCAGGCAACGGCAGCCCTACATTTGATAACCTTTGGCACAAATAAGAGATTGGTTCATCATATTTTATGTTTTTAATGGTTAACTTTACTGTATATAACTTGATCGGGTACATGATCTCTGCTAACTGTAGTTGGAGGTTGTCCAGCCAATGGAAGCATTGAAGCAACCAATAGAGCCACAACTGTGATTTCACTATCACTAAAGATAAATATTAACTCAATGGCACTGCAACAGTAATACACAGTTTTAGTGTGGTTAAATAGTATCCATTCGATTGAAAACTGGGAGAATTACAAAAAAAAAAAAAAACGACACACAGAACATATTTTAAAGTATTTTAGAAGAATTACAGTATGTACTATTGTGATCTCGCATTTTTATATGTGGCATTTAATTGATGTAATCTTGTTATATAGTTTTTATGAACAGTAAGTCTTCAAATTGCAATAATTGCATTTGCATTATAGTTAGTAAAGCAGTCTTGCTTTAACATCTTGCTTTTTTTCATTACTTTAACAAGTTTTTGCTTATGGTAGCTATACTGGATAGCTCAAACATGATCGAGTCCGTCCGTTAGTTTACGTCACACTGCCCGCTCACTTTTGCTCAGGCCCGACCACAAATAAAATTCTGCCTACGCCACTGGCTCAAAGCGTCCATAACCATCTTATGAGTCTTCTTACTCTTATTATTATTATTGCATTAAATCGATCAAATCTATATGGATTAAACTTAGATGTCCTTTATTTGTAATTATTTTCCTATGCGATTAATAGAAATTATCTTAAAATGTATAAAGAGACTAAAGTCTTATTAAAAATGCACGAACTGCTCTGCAGCACAAATGAAAAGAGACCAAAAGAATTTACAAACTTTTCCTGCAGTGGCCATTTCCCAAAGTAGTCGTTGTTGAGATGAATGCAAAGAGAGAAAGACCTTCTCTGGCGCTAGCTTTTATACTCTGGTTGTATATGGATAAAGCAATGAACTTTTATATCTACTTTCGCTTTCTACTAATTTCCTCCAGTCTCCGAAGAGTTAAGTTTAGGGTTGCCAGGTTTTCACAACAATACCCGCCCAATTGCTCCTCAAAACTAGCCAAATCTCAATTCAAGTGACCCGCATATAAGGGGATAAATATCATGTTATTTTGGGTCGATGTAACCCGCGGACATGAAAAACAACCCGCGGAAACAGTGTAAATGTAGCCCAATTTCGCGGGAAAACCGCGGACTTGGCAACACTGTTTGTTCCCCTATTCCCCCTTTTAGCGCGCATGCGCAACATCAGTGACACAGTGCGGAGCTTACATGAATATTCATGAGTTTCCTGTGTCGTGGTGAAGTGTTAGTTCACTAAAAATAAATAAATAATAATAATTCTGTAATTAATTACTCACCTTCATGTTCATTGGCGGCTGAACATAATAAGATGGAAAATAATCAATTTTCAACCCAACTTGGGTTGTTTTTAACCCAGCATTTTGTAATAATAGTTGTAGCTAACTTTAACTCTTAAATGTGCATTGAAACTTTCCAGCTGATAAAACCTATGATCCAGAGACCATATTCATATAACATCTAAGGCTAAATGTACATATTAACTGGCTGAGTTAGATGGTGATTGACACTAAACAGTAGAAAATCAGTCCAGAGTCTAGCTGTTATCATTGGCTGTTAAATTCTTGTGTTGATTATAATAAAATGACATGTTGATAACACACATAAGCAGTCTTTCAGGGGGGGGTGGATCACATATACTCACTACAAAAAACTAGACTACACCACTGTCTAAAACATACTACTACCATATAAACATCGTTTAGTAAACATTGTCATAATTCATCAACATTAGCTTATAAGCAATCGCATGGCATAAATGTGCGCTATTCAAGTAGCCAGATATCTTCCCAAATCGTCTCTCTTTCATTTTCGTCTCGTTTTTATTCGTTGACGAAAATTAGAGTAGATTTTAGTCATAGTTTTAGTCACGCATTTTTATTTAGTCTTCGTCTCGTTTTCGTCCGTGAAAAATGTCGTTGACGAAAATTATGACGAAGATTTTTCGTCAACGAAATTAACACTGGTTCACAGAGATCTGTCCAAGCACATTAATAGAGAGGCGA
Source organism: Chanodichthys erythropterus (assembly GCF_024489055.1). NCBI lineage: Eukaryota > Metazoa > Chordata > Actinopteri > Cypriniformes > Xenocyprididae > Chanodichthys > Chanodichthys erythropterus. Next base: position 5,498,899 of record NC_090225.1, read on the forward strand.
AGGGAAGGAAAAGATGTGGTTCCCCTATACCCATAGGGGAAACTGCGAAAACGCGAGAAAAACAAACGATTACCGTGCGTTCACACCGCCGCCGGCGAGAGCGTCAACAATCGCCTTGGCCGCCCTGCCAACAACGCTGTACTGTTCGTTCAAACCACCGCCGACGGGAGGGTCAAAGTAAATGACAAGTCGCGTCAACCAATAAGAAGCCTCTCAAGCGAGGACCTCTACATTCCAATTGGTTGCCTCCGAACAACGTCATAGCTCATTACCATAAAGTTAACCTGATTTCAACTCTCCTCGCTGCTCTCGCCGGAGCTCGCCGCCGGCTCTCATTGAAAATGAATGACTAGCGTCACTTTGACGCTCTCGCCGCCGGCGGTGTGAACACACAGTTACACTAAAGGCTGGACTCAAAAGTGTTCCTTACAACTTGTCAAGTAAACCTTATCCATGGATATTGACATGCAGCCAGGAGTCGTGTTTCCTGACATTTACATTTGACACATTATTTTACATGTATAAGGGTTATTAAACCTAAAACCAAAGAAATTATTCATTACTTACTTGAAATAAACGTTAACTGAAATAAAAAATAAATATATTTAAAATGTAAACTTATTTTATCTAGTTTCTAAGCTTTAGCTTAACCTTAAGCTGAGGTATGAAAATAACAAACAGAAATAAAAACTTAATAGACATTAAAAGCAAAAACTAAAAGACATAAACACAAAAAAAATTCTAAAACTTTGAACTAAAATTACAATGAAAGCAGAAAAACTAAAAATCAAGTCTAATAAACATTTCAAAAGAAAACTATAATAGTACCTCAATGATAAGTGTGTCAATCCCTGAAGAGTACTGAATTTTGCTCTTTCGTGTCTTTTTGCACTTGAACAGTCAAAAACTGTTTGGGCAAAGTACGGTTGGGTGAACATAAACAGTTTGGGGAATATCAGATGTACCTATATCAGTATAGGATCTGTGTATCGTTAGAGAAATTATTACTTAATGCATTACAATTTAACTAAATTAGATTTTAGTTGACTAAATCTACTGTAGATTTAGTCGACTAAAACTAGACTAAAACTAAAACAATTTCCGATCACTAAAATATGACTAAAACTAAATGGCATTTTAGTCAAAAGCCTATAACTAAAACTAAATCAAAATTTGCTGTCAAAATTAACACTGCTGTGAACAGCCAGCCTCTTTTGCAATGACCTTTTGTATCTTGCCCTCCTTGTGCAAGGTGTCAATGGTCGTCTTTTGGACAACTGTCAAGTCAGCAGTCTTCCCCATGATTGTGTAGCCTACAGAACTAGACTGAGAGACCATTTAAAGACCTTTGCAGGTGTTTTGAGTTAATTAGCTGACTAGAGTGTGGCACCAGGTGTTTTCAAAATTGAACCTTTTCACATTATTCTAATTTTCTGAGATACTGAATTTGGGATTTTCCTTAGTTGTCAGTTATAATCATCAAAATTAAAAGAAATAAACATTTGAAATATATCAGTCTGTGTGTAATGAATGGATATAATTTACAAGTTTCACTTTTCCAACGGAATTAGTGAAATAAATCAACTTTTTGATGATATTCTAATTATATGGCCAGCACCTGTACTCTACAGTATTTGTCTGATGTCATTGTACACTAATGACCTTTAGAGGGCACACTTGCACAGCGGGATATCTGTGTTGTGATGTGTGTGTTTGTTGCTGTCTTGTGTCTAGTGAAGCCTGGTATCATGAGCTGGGGAACATCATCCAGAAACATGTGCAGGCTAATGGTTTCTCTGTGGCACGGAGCTACTGAGGTCACGGCATTCACAAACTGTGAGTAACATCCTTTCATAAAGACACATTCTGAATGATACAAGCATTGCACAATGTGATGTAATAAGACCTGCAGAGATTGCAAACACTCACAAAACTGGTACTGTCCATGTTTTATTAATCTAGAAATGTCTTTATGTGGTGAAAAAGGGGTGACATGAGGACTGTGAGGTGTGGCAATACCAAAGCAAGTGTCTGTGATACAGTTCTTGTGGATTTGTGTCCTGACATACTCATTCATGTCCATGATGAATAAGTGAAAACGGTTGCATTTGCTCAGAGGGACCACAAATTAATCACTTTACTGTTTTTAAAGTATCAAACTGTCTGAGGTTTGCTGTCTTAGTCTGCTTCGGTGTGTTTGTATGCCTGCCGCAACACTGTGTTTGTTTGGTACAAATTCTCTAAATCTTATCATAACTTATATATGAAAACTCTTCAAAGCTGAAAGAGAGCCTTGTAACGTTATTGAACATTGAACAAATGTTTTTCATGAACTTCTTACATGCGTTTATAAGGTCCAATTAAATTGATCTTTGAGTGAGAATGTGTCTGTGAACACCTAGAGGCAACATTAGGTTGAGTACAAATGGTTTAATTATTTTCTGATCATTGCCGCTTAAAGAGCAAGGTAAAAGCCTGAAAAGCAGTTTGTAGACTTGATGGTTTGATGCAGCTCATTTCAGTGTTTCAGTCTGCAAGCTGAATTATAGTACATTTCCTATTTTACTTTAGCCTATTTTAACGATTTAAAATGAAGGCTGAATCTCCGGCAGTCGTCACAAAGAAATTGAAATGGGTCATAAAATGTGAGATAAAATTCAGCCCATAGACTGTAAAAAAATATGGATGACACAACTCCACTCTCTTCCACTGTAGAAAAGTGAAGGCCCTGTATAGGACAAATTGCCTATATATTTATAATATTATATAAATTGCATATATAATTGCATATTGCATATACAATCATTTATATAATTATGTGTTAAATTAAGTGTTAAATGTCCAAATATTTAAAGGTGCCCTAGAACTTTTTTTAAAAAGAGGTAATATAAGTCTAAGGTGTCCCCTGAATGTGTCTGTGAAGTTTCAGCTCAAAATACCCCACAGGTTTTTTTTAATTAATTTTTTTAACTGCCTATTTTGGGGCATCATTATAAATGAGCCGATTCAGGGCTACTGGCCCTTTAATTCTCGTGCTCCATGCCCCTGGAGCTCGCGCTTAACTTGAACAGTGCATAAACAAAGTTTGCACAGCTAATATAACCCTCAAATGGATCTTTACAAAGTGTTCGCCATGCATGTGGCATGCATGCGTTGGATTATGTGAGTTTTGTATACTGTTATATTGTTTACATTTGATTCTGAATGAGTTTGAGGCTGTGCTCCGTGGCTAACGGCTAATGCTACACTGTTGGAGAGATTTATAAAGAATGAAGTTGTGTTTATGAATTATACAGACTGCAAGTGTTTAAAAATGAAAATAGCGACGGCTCTTGTCTCCGTGAATCCGATGGTAACTTTAACCACATTTAACAGTACATTAGCAACATGTTAACGAAACATTTAGAAAGACAATTTACAAAGATCACTAAAAATATCATGATATCATGGATCATGTCAGTTATTATTGCTCCATCTGCCATTTTTCGCTATTGTTCTTGCTTGCTTACCTAGTCTGTTGATTCACCTGTGCAGATCCAGACGTTACTGGCTGCCATAATGTTGGGAACATGGGCTGGCATATGCAAATATTGGGGCGTACACCCCGACTGTTACGTAACAGTCGGTGTTATGTTGAGATTCGCCTGTTCTTCGGAGGTCTTTTTAAACAAATGAGATTTATATAAGAAGGAGGAAACAATGGAGTTTGAGACTCGCTGTATGTCATTTCCATGTACTAAACTCTTGTTGTTTGACTATGCTATAAGACTATAAGTTATACAAAAAAAAAAATTAATTATGTTCAATTATTCACTTAATAGGCTAATTATTATTATGCTATTTATTAATTAACAGTTAATTCAAATGTAAGAAATTAAGTTCAGTTTGTTATGCATTAATGTGTTTTCGAACGCATTATACAGTAAGCTATGCATATTTTAAATTTATATTATTCGTATATACATAGGATAATCATTAACTGGCAGTTTGGGGAGACCTGATTTCGAGGGAGGACCCGATTTGTCATGACACTGCCATTTTCCCAATATGGCACTGACATCTTGTGCTGCTTTGTGACCTAAGTCTGCGCAGTTGTAAGCATGAAGTGGAGTCGCGCACAATCAAGGCCTCACCCACACTCCCGCAGAACAGTTTAGTACAGTTTACTACAGAACAACTAATAAACAATTATGGAAACGCAAAAGTTAAAGATAAAGCTCCAATCTCCACTCGAAAATCCCAAAAAAAGTCAGTTGGTGCCTCGGTGACTACTTCACTCAGAGAAGCTGTCAATCATGACGTCACACCCCCATTTTTATAGCATCAACTAACTAAAGCTAAAACACTTGAACTTACATCAACTTACATCTTTGTGAAAAAAAATATTTGAAGTGTAATTTAATTGTTTAGTTTGTCTCACGTCCCATTACATTACATGGAGACGGTGGGGTTTGCATAATGTCTGAGCAATCTATTTCCAACAGTTTGTCTTGAACTTTTAGTAGAATAGTCTGGAAAAATGGTTTCTACAAGTTGAGACTGAATTGACCACCCTAGACAGACACATCTGAAGAAATTGTTTGAGAAAGACATGCTGTAAAGTATTTATCATGTTTATCAGTGTTTGGATCAGTTTGGCAGGTTATGACTTCATGTTCCAGCTGCAAATTTTTTGGTGCTTCCCAGCTTTCCCATGATGGTTATGTAAGCAAGACAAATGCTGGAGAGTCTGGCTCAGAGTAGAGAAATAAACTATATTGACAGCATCATAAATTGGTTATACAAAATCACTTGAATGATTTATATGCTTGTCTCTTTTTTTTTATTTGCCACAGATAACATTTTCTTACAAAACTTCTCAGCACTATTTTGCCTTGCAGATGAATATAACAGTTTTTGATGCTAAACATTAACGTTTACATGCACTTGTGTCTCACTTCATAAAGTAGAGGGCTGGAATATGCTATTAAAGAGAATCCTTGAAGCTGGTTACCCAGCTGTAACAAAGTGGGAGAAGAGAATAAAAGGAATATAACCGTGGCCTAGAATATAATGTTGAAGATGACTGGCTTCTCATTTGGATATATTCAGGATGGATCGAATGCTGTAAGATGGGAAACAAATGTTAGTACTTTCGTCTTTCCAATATAACCTCAGACAGAAAGATGAGAGTGAAAAATGTACCATTCTCCAGTCTTCATGAGGTTGATGGCATCGTTGACCTGCTCCAGACTCATTTTGTGTGTTATAAACTCGTCAAGCTTTATTTTGCCGGACATGTAGTCACGAACCAGTTTTGGAACAGAGTCCTTGCTCTTAAAACCTTTACATAAATAAAAATGAATGTGCAAGATGCACTCAGGCAGGTACTCAAGTTCCTTCTCTGAAAGCCAAAAAAGCATTAACTGACAGCTTGCTTACCACCAAACAGAGATCCTTTCCAAGTTTTTCCAGATATGAGCTGAATTGGTCGTGCAGAAAAGTCCTTCATATCAGTCCATCCAACCAGAACACTCACACCCCAACCTTTAACACACGACTCCAGCGCGCTCCTCTGAGGTCAAAGACGCATTAATTCACACACAGAGAGAGTGCAAGTACTGAAAGCTTTTAAATGAGTAAGTAAACAAATGCACCTTTTCACATACTGTAGTAGAGTACGTGTCAGGGAGGTCTTACCATTACTTCAGTGTTGCCCACACACTCGAGTGAGAAGTCCACTCCTCCATTGGTCATTTCTGCCAGCACTTCAGAGATTGGTTTATTATATGCTTTTGGATTCAGAAAATCAGTGGCACCAAACACCTTTGCCTTCTCAAACTTCTGTTCATTAATATCCACAGCAAAGATGCGAGAGGCTCCGGCGTTTTTACAGCCCATGACTGCAGCCAGACCTACTGCACCCAGTCCAAACACTGCACACACTGAGCCTGGTGTCACCTTCACACAAACACAGACTATTATTGCACCTTAACATTCATCTTATTATTCAAGCCACAAAATTCGCCCTTAAAAGTGTTAACATGACAATATACAACATGATATCTAGCTATGGTATTTATAGTGTTGTCTAGCAGATAAAGTGTTCACAGGCTTTGCTTTATGTAATTCTCCGGCATCTAAATCAGACGCATATAAATGTCAGGAAACTCAATGTCACGTCAATATTCATGGACCACTGGTTCTTTGGTAAGTTTAAGGAGCACTGTTGAGTCCAATTGTCTTTAATTTAAGAAGATGATAATTTGTTTTACTCCCGTTTTTACAGTTTCCCCTTCTAAATTCAGTGATGTTGTAGGACATTTTGCCACTCAGTCTGGCTGAGGGGGCGTATTCCATCAGGAAAGTGATGTCAATGCATATCCTCTATATAACAGTTCCGGTCATCAAAATCTAATTGGTAGAGCAGCAGCTGTACTGTGTAACTATTTGTCTTTGTAAAGTGTAATTAGTGTAATTTCCTTCTTATTTTAGAATGTAATCGTTTCTTTTGTGAAATGAGACGGCTTCGATGAAGTATGCAGCTGAAAAATTCAGACTCTGGAGGGCGCAGCCTTGGAAATGAGCCATTTATGAATGAGCCATTGAATTATTCACTTAACCAATTGCTTGAACACACTGATTCATTCTGTAACACACTGAGATTAGCGAGCGCATGGAGGTTTGTGAGTTAATGAAATGCTAATAATTTATTAAATCATAAAAATGAAAATTATAATAAATAGATTTAAAATAAAAACAATCAAAATAAAACACTTCCCTTAAAATACAAAAATAAAATATTATATCTGTTTAACTGCATGTCATCTGACCATTAACAGACATCAGAGAACCTTGAATATGCTCTTGAATATGTTGTTAAATTATTGAAATATTAATTTAAACACAATATAGAAATATTTACTTTAGATTTAAAAAAAAAATGTAAGTTACTCAATATTAACTTTATCAACACAGCTGACATTAACTTTTAATTTTTGTCTTTTAAAATAGTTTTTCTTGAAGGATGTTTGTGCTCTCTTTCTTTAAAGTGAATGACCCTTGAATTCAGCATTTTGTTATATAAAGCAAAGACATTCAGTCAAGTGTGACTTAAGTGTCCAAATACTTCTTGAATACACATAACATCTATACTCACCCCAGCTGTGTTGACAGCAGCTCCATAACCAGTAGCGATGCCACAGCCGAGCAGACACACACGGTCGAGTGGAGCATCATCGTGAATCTTTGCCACAGCAATCTGGTTCATGACAGTGTACTCAGAGAAGGTACTGGTGCCCATGAACTGCAAGATGGGCTGACCACGACAAGTAAAACGTGTTGTGGGATCAGACATAATGTCGTAATTATTACTTGTCCTGCCAGAGAAAAAATGGTATGTTTCCAAAAAGCAAGAAATGAAATATAATGTGAAAAGTTGTTTTGTGTTTGATTCTCACCAGCTGCGATCACACTGGTTTGTTTTTGGACACTTGCAGAATCTGCATTCTCCACACTGAGAGATGAAGAGTGGAATGACCTTATCACCTGTTCACCACAATACACAGATGTATGTAATTATTTATTTTACTTGCATAAAAGGTGCATCTCAATTTTTGGTTCCCAAAATGTTATTTTTTAAAGGTTTGTTTTTGGTTGGCCAGTTGAACATTCATTTTTGGTTTGTAGAATGTTATTCTAACATTCCCATAATGTTATTCCCAGAACGTTCTTTTTATAAGGTTTGTTTTTGTTTGGCTAGTTTTCTTAACGGAATAGAGCATTAGTTTTTGGTTTGTAGAATGTTATTCTAATGGTCCCATAATGTTATACTAACGTTCCCAGAACATTCTTTTTTTTTTAGGTTTGTTTTTGGTTAGTTTTCTTAACGGAATAGAACATTAGTTTTTGGTTTGTAGAACGTTATTCTAATGTTCCAATAACGTTATTCTAACATTCCCAGAATGTTTTTTTTTTTTTTTTTTAAGGTTTGTTTTTAGTTAGCCAGGAAAGTTCTCTTAACGGAAATAGAAAGTTAGTTTTTGGTTTGTAGAACATTATTCTAATGTTCTATTAACATTATTCTAAAGTTCCCAGAACGTTCTTTTTTTAAAGGTTTGTTTTTGGTTAGCCAGGAAAGTTTTCTTAACGGAAATAGAACATTAGTTTTTGGTTTGTGGAACGTTATTCTAACGTTCCAATAACGTTATTCTAACATTCCCAGAACGTTCATTTTTTAAGGTTTGTTTTTAGTTAGGAAAGTTCTCTTAACGGAAATAGAAAGTTAGTTTTTGGTTTGTTGAGCATTATTCTAATGCTCTATTAACATTATTCTAAAGTTCCCAGAACGTTCTTTTTTAAGGTTTGTTTTTGGTTAGCCAGGAAAGTTTTCTTAATGGAAAAGAATGTTATTCTAACATTCTCAGAACGTTCCCCTAAACACTTTACTCGATATCTACCCCGCTGTACCTCAGTATTCAGCCATCACACCTGTGACCCATTAGCGGTATGGAAGATGGATGTATGGATGAAATCGATAAACGAATGCTAGTCGTTTGCTGTCAGTTGTGGAGGATATTTAGTGCCTACCTCCACTGAGGGAGGGGGGTTTGACGTTTATGATGTTTATGAGTGCACATGTATGTAAAAAAAAATAAAAATAAAGGTGTGCACACTGCACAGATAAATGATTTATAATAAATACTGCAACATTCTGTAAAAAAAAAATTTTTTTTTTTTGATTTCATGGTGATTTTAAAGAATAAATAAATACACGGAAAAGTATTGTTAAAATGTAGTTGTAGTTTGTGACCTGGTTTGAAATCAGTGACTCCAGGTCCAACACTCTCCACCACACCAGCGCCCTCATGTCCCAGTACTGTGGGAAAACCACGCTTGTCCTTCCCTTCAAACAGGTGGTAAAGGTCAGTGTGACACACACCTGTAGCTACAACCTTCAAGACAGGAAAAAAAACTTAACCAATACCACAATAAGTTACCAGTATCACAGTATTTAACTGATTTTACTTCTTTCATAGAATATTTCCCACCTTGATGCGTATTTCTCCTTCTTGAGGTGGGGCGACTTCTATTTCCTCCATCATCAAAGGAGCATTGGGCTCCCAGGCAACGGCAGCCCGACATTTAATCACCTTTGGCACAAAGAAGAGATTGGTTAAGCATGTTTTATAGATATTTAATGGTTGACTACTGATGTTTATATAACTGCTGCACTTGTTGGAGTTTGTCCAGCTGTTTGGCTTAAGCCAATGGAAACATAAAACATCAGTTTTTAGAGCCACAAATATCTGGGATTTCACAATCACAGATAAATATTAACTCAATGAAATTGCCAGAGCACTTTTTTTGTAGTTTTAACGTGGTTTACTAGTTTCCACTTGATAGAAAACTGGCAGAATGACCAATAAAAACCATGAGAAAAAAAAGTTGAATTCATTTTGAAAAACATACAAATCTTTTTTTTTTTTTTTTTTTTTTTTACATTTGTCACCTCAGTTTTACATGTGACATCTGAACCTCTTCATATATATATATATATATATATATATATATATATATATATATATATATATATATATATATATATATATATATATATATATATATATATATATATATATATATATATATATATTATATATATAATGTGTGTATATATACAGCACAAATAAAAAGAGACCAAAAGACAAGTTTACGAACCTTTCCTGCAGTGGCCATTTCCCAATGTAGTCGTATTGCTGAGATGAATGCAAAGAGAGATAGAGATTCTTTGGCACTGGTTTTTATACTCTGGATGAAGCAATTTCTCTCTCCCTCTCTTTCTCTCTCTCTTACTGAACTAAAATTAACTAACATATACAGTTAACTCCAGAATTATTGACACCCTTGGTAAATATTAGCAAAGGCAGCTGTAAAAATAAATCGACATTGTTTATCCTTTTGATCTTTCATTAAAAAAAAAAAAATTCTAACCTTTCATTTGAAGTAAAACAATTGAAAGGTTAGAATTTTGAAATAAATGTTTTTTTCCAATGCATGTTGGCCACAATTATTGGCACCCCTAGAAATTCTTATGAGTAAAATATAGTACAGGTGCATCTCAATAAATTTGAATGTCACGGAAAAGTTCATTTATTTCAGTAGTTCAACTCAAATTGTAGAACTTGTGTGTTTAACACCTTGAGTGTAAGAAAGGCGCAATACAAATAATATGTATTATTATTATTATTATTATTAAATAAATTCAATGCACACAGACTAAAGTACTTTAAGTCTTTGGTTCTTTTAATTGTGATGATTTTGGCACACATTTAACAAAAACCCACCAATTCAATAAATTAGAATACTTAAAGGGATAGTTCACCCAAAAATGAAAATGTGATGTTTATCTGCTTACCCCCAGGGCATCCAAGATGTAGATGACTTTTTTTTCTTCAGTCGAACGCAAATTATGATTTTTACCTGCAACCGCTGCCGTCTGTCAGTCAAATAATAGCAGTGATTGGGAACTTGAACAATAAGAGTCCAAAAAACTTCCATAGACAAATCCAAATTAAACCCTGCGGCTCGTGACGGCACATTATGTCCTAATACACGAAACGATCGGTTTGTGCGAGAAACCGAACAGTATTTATATAATTTTTTACCTCTAATACACCACTATGTCTAACTCCGTTCAAAAAGCGTGGACAAGACAGTCACTCTTTGTAAACTGTAAACTGTTAACTGCGAGTGCCGTCTGCTCTAATGTCCAGTCATTTACGCCGTCATCACCCGGGTGTTGATACAGGTGAGACCAGAAAAGCACACGTTGCTGTCTGTGTTTAAACTAACTCATTTAAGCCTTGCTGATTTAAACCTTCAAGAACAAGACGCGAAAGAGAGCTCGCGCGCTGTGAGAAGATTTGTGTGCGCTCATCCGAAGCTTATTTCAGTCAGCGCGCAAATACTGAGTTCTCTTTCAAGTCTTGCGCTTCAGCGGACATATTCATACAAAAATTATGTCAACATGCCCGTCTTAGCGAGTATCCTAGCAAACATAGTCGGTTATGTCTTAAGTGAACGTATATTAGTCGAGAAAGACAGCGCATGTTTAACAGTAACGTTATGTACTGGATCGTCTTATAGTCTAGTAGGGGAATATAGTCTTATAGGGGAAATGACTATTCCTGCTGCCTGTTTTTAATGTTAAATCAAACAAAATTAACATAGAAATCACTCACTGCTCTTGAATGAATAGTTTTTATAACTTCAATAATGATTAATCTTTATTTATTTTATACAGTAAAGATAATATTCAGTGATATTTTATATTTGATTACTTTATCCGTACGTGAAAAGCACTGTTCCTGGATCTTTATTCTTTTTTTATGTATTATAGAAGTATCGGATCGGGACTCGGTATCGGTAGATACTCAAAATCAAATGACTCGGACTCGAGGGCAAAAAAACGTGATCGGGACATTGTAGCCCATTTCCTGAAGATGTCTGTGTGTGGTGGCTCTTGATGCACTGGTTCCAGCTTAAGTCCACTCCTTTTGAAGCTCTCCTAAGTTCTTAAATCGGCTTCGCCTGACAATCTTCTCAAGCCTGCGGTCATTCCTTTCATTATACAACTTTTCCTACCACCCTTTTTCCTTCCAGTCAACTATCCATGAATATGCTTTGGCACAGCACTCTGCGAACAGCCAGCTCTTTCAGCAATGCCCCTCTGTGGCTTACCCTCATTGTAGAGGGTCTTGATGATCGTCTTCTGCACAGCTGTCAAGTCAGCAGACTTCCCCATGACCGCTGTTGGGATTACTGACCTAAACCCAGTATTTATACCCAGAGAATGGTCATTTAATAGAACTTGAAATTAAATATTCTAATAATTTGAGTTTTTTTTTTTATTTTATTTTGATGAGCAGCAAGCTGTAATCATCAAAATAAAAACAAAAAAGTCTGAAAATATTTTACTTTGTCTAATCTAGAGTATATTTAAGTTTTACTTTTTGAATTTTGAACAGAAAAAAAAAAACTTTTTCATGATATTCAAATTTATTGAGATGCACCTGTAAATTCCCATTCAGATTTGTTTTTTTAAGCACACCAGGGTGTCTAGGAGCATGAAATTGTCTAGCCATGACTTCCTGTTCCACAGGAGTATAAATATGAGGAAACACAAAGGCCAAATTCCCTTAATCATCTATCACAATGAGAAAAACCAAAGAATATAGTTTAAGATTGTTGAGCTCTAAAATAGAAAGTGGCTGTAAGAAAATACAGTAGCTAAAGCATTAAAAATCCCCATTTCAAATATCATGGCAATAATTAAGAAGTTCAAATCAACTAAAGATGTTACAAATCTGCCTGGAAGAGGAAGTGTGTTTAAATCAACCTAATTCATGGTGACGAGGAGAGCTTGAGTGGCCAAAGACTTGCCAAGGATCACAGGTGGAGAACTGCAGAGATTAGTTGAGTCTTGGGGTCAGAAAGCCTAAAAAAAGAGATCAAATAGCACCTACATCACAAGTTGTTTGGGAGGGTTTCAAGAAAAATCCTCCTCACTCTTCCAAAAACAAACTCCAGCATATTCAGTTGTCAGACATGACTGGATGGGACTGGCTTCTATGGTCAGATGAAACTAAAAAAAGAGCTTTTTGGCAGCAAACCCACCAGATGGGTTTGGTGCACACACGGATAAAAAGTACCCCATGTCCACGGTTAAATATACTGCTGGATCTTTAATGTTGTAGGCCTATTTTTCTGCTGGAGGTCCTGGACATCTTGTTCAGATACATGGTATCATGGATTCTATCAAATACCAACAGATAAATAATCAAAACCTGACCGCTTCAGCTAGAAATCTTATAATGGGCTGTGGTTGGATCTTCCATCAGGACAATGATCCAAATCAAACATCAAAATCAACATGAAAATGGGTCACTGAGGACAAAATGAGGCTTCTGCCATGGCCGTCCCAGTTGCCTGACCTGAACCCTAAAGAAAATTAGTTGGGTGCTTTTCAATTCATTCTAAAGATTTGTAATAAATATATCGGTAACAAATTCAGGGCATCCCAAAAGCAATGTACTATCCTTTTGGGAAACATAGCCCTGTTGGATTTGGTGGATTTCATTGGGGAAAAAGCAATAATAACAAAAAAGTATTTTAAACCATGATAATTTTTATTATGATAACCCAGTTTTAATGTTCCCTTACATTGCAGAAAGATGTGAAATATAAAAAGCAATTCTTTACAAATAAATTAATCAAAGTATTCCTCACAGCCCACCACCATCCCAAAAATACAGCATTGTGGGATACAGTAAATGATATGTAGGTGAAATATGGCACAGAAGATGCAGATTAACACTGAACAGAATCAGATACATAAGAGCAAAGTTTTGGCATTGTATCGGCAATTATGAATTGTAATATTTCATACATAAGAGTACCAAAAATAATCATATTCAAACAAGATTTTCAAGAGTATGAAGTGATGTCATCTTGCAAAGATATTCACAGTTACATAAAGAGCAGCTTAGCTTTGCTTAAAAAGTTAGTTCATTCAATAATCTTCAAATGTAAGAAAAAAAAAAACATGTGCAATAAAAACAGGCCTTTTCATACTTCTCATCCTGAATATGGGTCATACAAAACATTCTGTTGTAGCAAAACTTGCATACTAAATATTTTATCTTTTGATTTCATTGATACAGATATTGTAACATTGATTTTTGAAATGAATGAGCAGATTAAAGTAAAATCAACTAATAATAATATCAAATAGGGATATATGGTGCATAACGTACTATAGGTCTTTTCTCACAAGAGGTTTGGTTTTAATACAGTCTTCCTCTGCTCAGACTTTTGGAGCATTTGATTTAATTCATCCTGTCAGAGGAAACCCAAAAATATCCCAGCAGCCCCAGAACATTCACATGCAGTAGTATTAACACATTCAAGTGAACACAGAAGGATTACTATTCCCTGGTATATTTCCAAAAGGGGAAAATGAGTAAGGTTGCCCTCTAGTGCAATTGTGGAGAATGCAGGACTGACACCTGGGCAAATAAGAGTAATACATTCAACAAAAGTACCATAGTCATTTTAATGACCATATATCTGGCATGTACAACTGTCGTTAAAATCCGGTTATATTTATGCTCTTTATCCTGTACTTTACTTTAAAACTTATTATAGTCAACATATCAATATGCACCCATTTTGTCTATGCAAATATTGAAGGGAAGCATGCTTTTCACAAATACCTTTCATAGATAATGCACAGTTCTGGAGGAATCATCATTCCAGTAGTTAAATCAAATCCTCTGATTATCTTTAATAACTCACTGTCTTGAACATACCCACATTAAAAGAAGGCATATACGGTAGTATACGGTTCGAGTAATACGTTCAAGTGGCATTCACGTTTTGTAGAAAGAAGTCTCTTCTCTCTTTCACTGGCACAGGCTGTTAGTGGCAAATGCACCTTCATCTGTCGGTCCGTCAATTAACATCTGCTATTTCTGGATGTAAATGATAACGATGCATAGAGTTCCCACGAGGCCGAGGGCTTGGATACCAAGGAACCAGAGCAGCAACCAAAACACCAGCACGACCACAGGCTCCACAATCTTCTCTCCGAAGTAAAGCTGGGTGAAACCAAGACCCCTCAGACACTTATTGAGCTCCCCGAACAGAGTGCCCATCTTCTCACAGTCGTCCACCAAAGGAGCCTCTGCTGCAGGTCCTTCTGCAGCCTGTGGCTCTGCTGTGGAGCCATCGTGTGGTCCTTCTCTTCCCCTGAGGTCATTCTGAGAGCAAAGACAGAGTTTGAATTAATTATACAATGTTTTTTAACTTCGTTTAGGAGTCACAATTGCCTTCTTTACAGTCAAAAGTGACCGAAGCCTTGAAAAGTAACTTTTTTTGTTTTTCAGGAAAACCATTGTAAAATATTTTTGTTCAATAATATTTTGATTATTATATAAAATTGAGGGTATTTTATGATACTATGCAATATTTACAATTTTTATTAGCTATTTTTCCCCATTGAAAATAATACCAATTTTTTTTCTAACATATTTTTAATTTATTTTTCAATTAAAGCAGTAGTCCATGTTAAATAGAGATAAGGCATTTAAAATCCTTTTTTTTTAAGGTAGATTAGTGCCATTTGGTGAGTAAAAAAAAAGAAAAATGTATGCAATGCCATGTTGTAACCACTAGATTCCTATAGAGCTCTATATAAAGTGGCTTATAAATTCTCCAGTGGTTTTTGGACACAAAACACTTATTTTTAGGATTTGGATTTATACTTAGACATTCTCAAAGACAACTTTTTGTCAAGGTTTAGATTTTTTGTTTTGTTTTAAATGTTGATTTGAAGTGTCGGTTTTTGCATTAATTTTACTATAGTCAAACCTGAACATAGAGGAGGACATTTTTTTTCACACATAACATCAAAAGTCAATAAAAATGAAACAAAAATGAACGTGTATTTTATAGCAGCTTAATAAATCTGGGTCTGATCTGATTTCAACCCCCTTAAATTTTTCACTCTTTGTTATATTGCAGCCATTTGCTAAAATCATTTAAGTTCATTTTTTCCCTCATTAATGTACAGACAGCACCCCATATTGACAGAAAAAAACACAGAATTATTGACATGTTTGCAGATTTATTAAAAAAAGAAAAACTGAAATATCACATGGTCCTAAGTATTCAGACCCTTTGCTGTGACACTCATATATTTAACTCAGGTGCTGTCCACTTCTTCTGATCATCCTTGAGATCCTTCTACACCTTCATTTGAGTCCAGCTGTGTTTGATTATACTGATTGAACTTGATTAGGAAAGCCACACACCTGTCTATATAAGACCTTACAGCTCACAGTGCATGTCAGAGCAAATGAGAATCATGAGGTCAAAGGAACTGCCTGAAGAGCTCAGAGACAGAATTGTGGCAAGGCACAGATCTGGCCAAGGTTACAAAAAAAAAAAAAAAATTCTGCTGCACTTAAGGTTCCTAAGAGCACAGTGGCCTCCATAATCCTTAAATGGAAGACGTTTGGGATGACCAGAACCCTTCCTAGAGCTGGCCGTCCGGCCAAACTGAGCTATCGGGGGAGAAGAACCCAAAGATCACTGTGGCTGAGCTCCAGAGATGCAGTCGGGAAATGGGAGAAAGTTGTAGAAAGTCAACCATCACTGCAGCCCTCCACCAGTCGGGGCTTTATGGCAGAGTGGCCCGACAGAAGCCTCTCCTCAGTGCAAGACACACGAAAGCCCGCATGGAGTTTGCTAAAAACCACCTGAAGGACACCAAGATGGTGAGAAATAAGATTCTCTGGTCTGATGAGACCAAGATAGAGAACATTTTGGCCTTAATTCTAAGCGGTATGTGTGGAGAAAACCAGGAACTGCTCATCACCTGTCCAATACAGTCCCAACAGTGAAGCATGGTGGTGGCAGCATCATGCTGTGGGGGTGTTTTTCAGCTGCAGGGACAAGACGACTGGTTGCAATCGAGGGAAAGATGAATGCGGCCAAGTATAGGGATATCCCAGACGAAAGCCTTCTCCAGAGTGCTCAGGACCTCAGACTGGGCCGAAGGTTTACCTTTCAACAAGAGAATGACCCTAAGCACACAGCTAAAATAACGAAGGAGTGGCTTCACAACAACTCTGTGACTGTTCTTGAATGGCCCAGCCAGAGCCCTGACTTAAACCCAATTGAGCATCTCTGGAGAGACCTAAAAATGGCTGTCCACCAACGTTTACCATCCAACCTGACAGAACTGGAGAGGATCTGCAAGGAGGAATGGCAGAGGATCCCCAAATCCAGGTGTGAAAAACTTGTTGCATCTTTCCCAAAAAGACTCATGGCTGTATTAGATCAAAAGGGTGCTTCTACTAAATACTGAGCAAAGGGTCTGAATACTTAGGACCATGTGATTATTTCAGTTTTTCTTTTTTAATAAATCTGCAAAAATGTCAACAATTCTATGTTTTTCTGTCAATATGGGGTGCTGCGTGTACATTGAGGAAAAAAATGAACTTTGCTGCAATATAACAAAGAGTGAAAAATTTAAGGGGGTCTGAATACTTTCCGTACCCTGTGTGTGTGTGCGTGTGTCTATTTTGCACTCTTGGCATTTTAGAGTGTCACCCCTTCAGTGTTGTGCACTTTTTTTCTGCAAAGTGTCTGATTTGTAGTTTATACCAAAAAAAGATTCACTGAGTTTTCGTATTTCCCATTCATTTCCTATGTCGGACATTTTTGACTGAAAAGAAGGTAAGTGTGACTATTTTTAACACAAAGCAGAAAGTGGAAAATACTGTACAAGATGACACCACATAACCGTGCATGAGAGTCTGTGGGAGTGTGTTTATATGTTTGTATGCACTCAAGCTATATATAGGCAGACAGTAAACAAGTTGGTACACTTAGGTTAAAGCTAAGGTAAGCTAAAAAGAGACTGGTGAGGCTCAACAGATTAGAATGAATGCCTTATGTTATACCTAATGAATGTGGCAAAACAGCTATTCATAGAGCAGGCTGTGGAAAGCTGTTGATAAAGAAAGGGAGAGGCAGGGCAGTGAAGTTACAGATATTCCGCGATTTCCCAGTATAAAGTGAAAGAAAGGAAGTTAAATACACTCATGCTTCTCTAAACAAAAATGAAATATAATGTTTAAATGCAAAATGAAAGCGAAAAGAAAAGAAGACAGCTAAATGTTTGCTCGAGCTCTATGAGATCTGACAGTCTTACCTGTTCGCGTGAGGGTCTGACAGCACGCTCGCGCTGGCAATGACAGCTTCGTTCTCGCGTCCCGCATAAGACATCACGATGACGTACCGCCGCATCATGTACAATCTGATTAGTAACGTTACTTGACATATTCCTAAAAACAGAATGATTAATGCTGACCTGAGATAGGGCCGAAGGGCTGAGAACCAGATGGCTGGCTACTGGCGATACTTCCGGTATCGGCTGTCAACAGAAGGTACATCCTGACGTCATGCGTCACGGCGCGGTCATAAAAAAAGATTTATCATCCATAATATCGAGAATTATTGTATTATGTTTTTTATAACCTTTATAATGAGAAAAAAAGAAAGCATTAGACATTATGTAGATGTAATAGCCCTAAACAAAAACGTTTTCTTTCTTTAAAAAAAAAAAAAAATGTCTAGCCTGTTTCATAGTATAACTATTTATTAATAAATCCGCACTAGGAATATATACTGTTATTGAAGTGCACAGCAATGTGTCTAAAACAAGCCAACTACGTAGACAAAATTTGGGGGCGTCATTTCCGACCAGTCGGTTCTTTCGAACGGTTCATTTCAACGAACCGATTCAGCTGCCCTTTTACGTCACACAAGTGATCATATTTCGGTCTGTCATGTTCAAATCTCTCCAGTAAATTCATATATCGTTACATATTTCTGTTTAGTAATGTTTCAGTTTTATAAACAGTTATGTTTATTGCAATTTCATTCAGTTTACTTCATAGCAGCCCCGATTCAGCTCATAAAAACAAGTCAACAAGAAGCTAAATATAATTTGCATTTACACTAAACACTTCTAAAATAGCCTACTAATATATATATTTTATATATATATATATATATATATATATATATATATATATATATATATATATATATATATATATATATACTTGACATAAGTTTGGAAACATTACTATTTTTAATGTTTTAAACAAAGTATCTAATGCACATTTATTTAATAATAAATACATAAAAAATGGTAATATTGTGAAATATTATTGCAATTAAATTATGGTTTTATATTTTAATATGCTTTTAAATATAATTTATTTCTGTGATTCTGAATTTCCAGCATCATTACTCCAGTCTTCAGTGTCACATGATCTTTCAGAAATAATTGTAATATGCTGATTTATTATCAATGTTGGAAAGTTGGAAACAGTTGTGCTTCTTAATATTATTTTATAACGTGGTATATTTTTTGGGATTCTTTGATGAATAAAAAGTTTAAAAATATCAGCATTTATTTAGAATAGAAATCTTTTGTAAAAATATACACTACAATTCAAAAGTTTGGGGTCTTTTTCTTTAAAAAAAAGTTTTGTTTTTTTTAAAAAAAAAGAAATTAATACTTTTATTCAGTACAGATGTGTTAAATTGATAAAAAGTGATAGTAAAGATTTATATTGTTAGAAAATATTTATATTTTGAATAAATTCTGTTCTTTTTAACCTTAACCTGGGTGACAGCACAACTGTTTCCAACTTTGATAATAACTGAGTATCAAATCCTCATATTAGAATGATTTCTGAAGGATCATGTGACACTGAAGACTGAAGTAATGATGCTGGAAATTCAGAATCAAAGAAATAAAGTATATTAAAATGGAAAACTGCAATTCGCGAACGTTTGTGAACTCAAATGAATGATTCATTATCGCATCAGATAGCCGTGTTCGAATCCTTTTTGAGACACCGCCTGTGATTCGCTCCCAGCACTGTGTCAGCCAATCAGAGCGAAGCACTGAAGTGAAGCGTGAACGTCCCTTATGAGGCCTGTGAACGACTCACGTAAAATGGCGACGGCGGAGCCGGTGAGTCAATAAACTTCTCAAAGACTGTTTTATACTTTCCTGCCGTTTCACGCCAAGCTTCAAAACGCCATTCCATTACAAATAGGTTTATACTTAGTTTTAGGCTAAAGTGGCTTTTATATTTCATCCTCTCTAAACTTTTAAAAAGTTTTTCGACATGTTTGAATGGTATGGCTCAACAAGTTTGGCTGAAAGTTGACAAGGCTTGTTCTAGTCGCGTAAGGCACTTAATTACTTTTCCAGATGTCTGTTCGTCACTACTACCCTTTATGCATTTAGCCACGATTTTCATCTTGTTTAAAAGACAATTCTGGAAGAAAGCATGCCAGTCACAGCACAGCTGTCAAAAACTAAAGGAATGTGAAGTGAATTGTAGTGAAACGACACCATGCTGGATCAAACCGAAAGCTGTGTGAAACCACAGATGTTAAAAACTGCTGTATTTCTAAACTGCTCACTTGAAAGACCCTCATGCTCACAGTAATGAATGATTGTAAACACGTAAAGCTCTCACACACAGCTCATGCTAGATTAAATTCAAGTTAAGAAAAACTAACAGCAGATATAACACAATCACATTAAACTACCAGGTATTGCATTGGTCCCAGGTGTTGAGTCAGTTTTGTTCTCTATGCTTGTGTTAATTTAAATAAATGAAGAAAATAAAGGGACGTTGTTTAGAATAAGTCTTTCAGTGGTGTGTGTGTGTCGTCAACCTAATTATATTAGGTCAAAACTAATCTTTAAAATTTTCCTGCCCAGGAAATAAACTCAAATTCTTGTAAGAGTGAAGAGGAGAACTCAGAAGAGACCAATCTGGAGATTGTCAGCCCTGAGAGCTACATCAAACACCCCCTACAGAACAGGCCAGTCAATGAATGAATGAATAATGAATAACGTATATTGTTATTTCCAATAAAACTCTAGTTTCTATATCTTTAGATTTTAATGCATACAAATCACATATTTCATTTTATTTCATTTTATTGCATACCGTTATACACCCGTAAGACCTTCGTTCATCTTTGGATCGCAAATTAAGATATTTTTGTTGAAATCCGATGGCTCCGTGAGGCTTGCATAGCCAGCAATGACACTTCCTCTCTCAAGATCCATAAAGGTACTAAAAACATTAAAATCAGTTCACGTGAGTAGAGTGGTTCAATATTAATATTATAAAGCGATGAGAATATTTTTGGTGCGCTAAAAAAACTAGCGACTTATATAGTGATGGCCGATTTCAAAACACTGCTTCAGGAAGCTTCGGAGCATAATGAATCAGCATATCGAATCAGCGGTTCGGAGCACCAAAGTCACGTGATTTCAGCAGTTTGCCGGTTTGACACGTGATCCGAATCATGATTCGACACAAAAGATGCATAACGCTCTGATGCTTCCTGAAGCAGTGTTTTGAAATCGGCTATCACTAAATAAGTCGTTATTTTGTTTTTTTTTGGCGCACCAAAAATATTCTCGTCACTTTATAATATTAATATTGAACCACTGTACTCACATTAACCGATTTAAATAAATTTTTAGGACCTTTATGGATCTTGAGAGAGGAAGTGTGTCATTGCTGGCTATACAGGCCTCACTGAGCCATCGGATTTCAACAAAAATATCTTAATTTGTGTTCCGAAGATTAATGAAGGTCTTAAGGGTGTGGAACGGCATGAGGGTGAGTAATAAATGACAGAATTTTCATTTTTGGGTGAACTAACCCTTTAAGAGTGTTTTTTAGATTTCAAGATTTTGTGAAACTGTAGATGTTATTTTTTGTTTTTCCCCTAAAGATGGTCTTTATGGTTCTTCAAAAATGACAAGAGCAAAACATGGCAGGCCAACCTCAGGCTGATCTCCAAATTTGACACCGTAGAGGATTTTTGGGCGTAAGACATTTTTTTTTTTTTAAGCATACATTTCACTTTTTTCCCACCCCAAATTACTTGACCAGTTTAATTGAGTTTATGAATCTCTTCTTTATAGGCTTTACAACCACATTCAGCTCTCCAGTAATTTGATGTCGGGATGTGACTACTCTCTTTTCAAGGTATGATTCCCTCATAACTGCTGTGTAATTTAAGGGATAATTCACCCAAAAATGAACATTTTATTATCATCATCAGCTTTAAATGAAAGCTCTGAAATTTTACCCAATATTATTCACACATTATCATGACTTCAGGAACTAACTGACCTTTTGCTAAGCCGCATAAAAATATTACTGACCAGTCATACTGGGCATCTGCTGTCATCTGCCATATTATCTGATGAGCTGTTGTTTTTGATATAGCTTAAGTCAACTGGAGATGTGTGTTTGGATTGACTTTACAAAAGCGATCCAAAAATATATTAGTGAAATCGAAATCTAAAAAAAACTGTTCATGCTGTGCAAGTTGATGTTGCTTATTAATTAAATTTACATAGACATGCTTTGACATACACTCACATACATCGTCAGGTTTTACCTTTTATGAGCACATGTGCATTGTTCTATTTATGGAGATCTCCAGTGGAATGTAACCAAGGAGGGTGGAGTTTAAGGGTCAGTTGCCGAAAGCATAGTGTTTGCAAAATTCGTATTGTTATTCTTTTTCTGTAAGTAGATTGTTGCTCGCTGCTTTCTAGAGGTAGTGTACGAGATGCTCCAGATTACTGTGGACTTTGGTATGTGCTTGGGTTGCAGGATGGTATTGAGCCCATGTGGGAGGATGAGAGGAATAAAAGAGGAGGCCGCTGGCTCATCACTCTCAACAAGCAGCAGAGGAAGTATGACCTGGACCGCTTTTGGTTGGAAACTGTAAGAGTTCTGAGTTAGTCACTGAACGCCCCCTCAACATGCATGCAAGTAATTCATGTGCCTCTGTAGCCCTGACTTTTAAAAATTTACCTGTGTCATTCCTACAGCTGCTGTGCCTCATCGGTGAGGCCTTTGACGACTACAGCGACGATGTGTGCGGGGCTGTGGTCAATATTCGAACGAAAGGAGATAAAATCGCCGTCTGGACAACTGATTATGAGAACAGAGATGCTGTAACGCACATAGGGTGAGACTCTCATGAATTCACACTACATGTAAATCAGGGGTGCCCAAACCTGTTCCTGGAGATCTGCCTACCTGTAGATTTCAGATTCAGCACACCTGTCTGTAATGATCAAGTGCCCCTGAAGATCTTAAAGGGTTAGTTCACCCAAAAATGAAAATGATGTCATTAATGACTCACCCTCATGTCGTTCCAAACCCGTAAGACCTCCGTTCATCTTCGGAACACAGTTTAAGATATTTTAGATTTAGTCCGAGAGCTTTCTGTCCCTCCATTGAAAATGTATGTACGGTAGACTGTCCATGTCCAGAAAGCTAATAAAAACATCATCAAAGTAGTCCATGTGACATCAGTGGGTTAGTTAGAATTTGTTGAAGCATCGAAAATACATTTTGGTCCATAAATAACTAAAACTAAGACTTTATTCAGCATTGTCTTCTCTTCCGGGTCTGTTGTCAATCCACGTTCACGACTCCGCAGTGACGCTGCTTGTGACAGCAGTTGCTGCTGTGTAGGAGCTTCTTCCATCGCTCTTAGTTCTTCATCCGTGTATTCGGGTTCAAATAAATATGTCTGAGCAAAAAAATGCAAGTCTTCCCTGTTTGTGAAGGTTGTTTTGTTTACAGCGTGCGTCTCCCTCAAGCCCTTTCCACTGCACACGAAATTCGCATCCGATTGTCGCATTTCGCCCCCTAGTGGCGGTCGCATGGAACTTTGAAATTGGTAGTGAAGCAACTGTTACCCTTGATTGGCTTATTCACCATGGTAAACTGAAGGATTTTAATGAATGTAACGTTAATGCATGTATGAATATATCCATACAAAGCAAATGACCCTCAATATATCTAAAATAAAAACATAGTAGATTTTATAGAGCTAATCAACGTAAATTTATTTAATAATCATAAAATATCTATTTTTTTAACATAATTATTAATAACCACCATTTTACAGAAATAGTGTTTACAGAATAACATTAAAGTGTTAAAATGTTGGTAATTCTAACTTCACGCTTTTAGTTTTTATTAGAATACAACATATCCGGTCGGCCGGTCGCATACGGTCTAGCCACAGAAATTCAAATATTTAAACGCACCCGAAGCTCAAATCAGATCCGAAATTTCCGCATTCGCATATGATCGGAACTCCACGCAGCCCCCGTACTACTCTCCATTGGAATGACTTCCAGTCCAACGGCTGTCGTTTGTCGTGTGCAGTGGAAAGGCGGCTTCAGACTGTAAACGAAGCTCGGGCGCACCAGATAACATGTCAGCAGCGTCACTGCGGAGTCGTGAACGCGGATTGACAACAGACGCGGAAGAGAAGACAGTGCTGAATTAAGTTGTCGTTTTTGTTATTTTTGGACCAAAATGTATTTTTGATGCTTCAACAAATTCTAACTAACCCACTGATGTCACATGGACTACTTTGATGATGTTTTTATTACCTTTCTGGACATGGACAGTCTACCGTACATACATGTTCAATGGAGGGACAGAAAGCTTTCGGATTAAATCTAAAATATCTTAAACTGTGTTCCGAAGATGAACGAATGTCTTACGGGTTTAGAACGACATGAGGGTGAGTCATTAATGACATAATTTTCATTTTTGGGTGAACTAACCCTTTAATTAGCTGGTTCAGTTGTTTGATCAGGGTTAGAGTTGAACTTAACAAGAAGGTAGATCTGCAGGAACAGGATTGGGCACCCCTGAAATAAAAAGACGTTTTTTTCACTGCCGGGCCAGTGCGAGCCAGGGCTAACAGCATGCCGAGCGGGACCAATAGCCTCGGATCTCAAGCACCAAGGCCAAAATCAAGTTGCATTTCCACTGTCGGATCATTAGCCCCACAGCTCTACCCTAAAACCCGCCCTTAACAAGGCTCCATAGAACGTCACACAACTCTACCGTTTCACTAGCTAGATTGCAAAATGAGCAAGACAGATGTGAATGTTTGGCCTTTACTTGAAGACTTAAGATTCCAGTATCAATATTTGACCAATGTTTTACAATAAAAAATGTAACGGTCACAGTAATTTATTAATTTGTTTCAGGAGTTCACATCAATCATGCTGAATCAATCATTTTAATTCTGAGTTGAACTAATTTAAGGCTTTTAAGTCCAAAGGCTCACGCATTTAGAATAATAGTGATAAAATATCATATGTTTACATCACATTTGAGCATTTCTATTAATTTTTCCACAAAATTATGCAATGATTGCGATCTGAGGAGGTTTGAGCGATCTCTCCTGTCTCATTATACTCATTATCCTTTCAGTCAGAGCAACAGAAGGTGTTCACAGACAGAAAACAGGAGTTATTAGTTATACGAGTTAACCGGAGTGTGTGACATATATGCGGATGGATTAGTCTAGTATCAACAAAGGCACAGGGAGGGAAGAGACAGATAAAATGCAAAACCAAATAAATCGTATGTGATTTGTACGTTCTTCGAGCAGTCTGTTATTTTCCAAAAATGTGTGTATAATTGTAATGATTAGCATAAGTAGCCTTTAGCATCGCATATAAATATATTTCTGCCTCATACAGTGATCAGAATCCCCATTGGATCACAAGGCAGTTATTTCAAACACTTGCTGCTGTCTGAAAGTGAGGTTTAAGCTGAAAATTTAAAGTTAGCTGGTAATCTGGTATGATAACATGGGAAATGAGCTGCGGTGTTAACCTTCTCCTGACTCTGATAAACTCTGTCTTTGTTTATGACCACTCCCTCAAACCCAAGTTGGCTCGCTTTGGACCAAGGTATTCGGTGGGCCAAAACCCCTGGCCATTAGCCCCAATGAAGCCCGATCCAGCCCCGGAAGTGACAGTGGAAATGCGACTGGCCCTGGCAGGCACTAGCACACTCGCCTTTGGCCCGACAGTAGAAACACGGCTAATGCAATGTGTAATTGTGTTTGTTTGGCAGGAGGGTGTACAAGGAACGGTTAGGCATCCCTATGAATATGACCATTGGCTACCAGTCTCATGCTGACACGGCCACTAAGAGTGGCTCCACTACTAAGAACAAGTTTGTGGTCTGAATATCTTCAAGGGCCTGAATCTCTTTCTCTCTCTCTCTCTCTCTCTCTCTCTCTCTCTCTCTCTCTCTCTCTCTCTCTCTCTCTCTCACTCTCTCTCTCTCTCTTTCTCTTTCTCTTTCTCTCTCTCTTTCTCTGCCTCATAAAACCAAAGCAACAAAAACATACTGGACTCAAACTGCCATGAAACCCCTGCAAGTACAGTATTTTTTTTTTTCTTTTTTCCAAAAGCCCTTCACAAACACACTCCTGGACTTCTGCTTGTAAAAATGATGAAGATTGCAGCACAGGCAAAGTTTGAAAATAACAGTGTTGCTTGTTACATTCACACACATTTAATAAGTATTATTTCTGTATCATGCTACACTACACGTCCCCACCAAACATTACCACATCACTACACAATTTCCCTAAGAAAAAATGAGTACGCAAGTCACATTCAATGTTTACCCCTGGCAAGTCTTGTTCAGAGTTATTTAAGTATTTAATATTTTTTTTAAAGAAATTGTCAATTTATTTAATGGCAGAGGAAAAGGAAATGTCTGTGTTCTTTTATCTAGCAGCTTTGCTGCTTCAGTGCCTAATGAACATAAACATTTTAATTTATTCAGATTAATCCTCTACAGTTCATTGAGATGGTATTTGGCCATTGAGTGTATGTAATCAAGCTAATCTACATAGATCTGCCGCCTTTAAGCATTAACATGATTAAATTTGGGGGTTTGCAATTCAAGATAAGTGTTTTTTATATTGTGAATTTTCGATGCAATCATAAGTTTACATTCCTTGTTAGAACAGTAAACTGTGGGACTTTTTTGCAATGCTGTAACAGAATTGTGCTTGTCTGGATGTCATTGGCTTGATTTGGCTCTTCAAAATGATAGCAGCATGATCAAATAGGCCCTGAAAATAAAATAGATTCATGTCGATTCAATTTATTTCACTGAAGAGGGGGAAAGGCGTCTTGGTATTCATCACCACAGTGAAGCAGGATGTTAATGGGCAATTAATTATTTATTTGAACATCAAATCTCACCAAAATAGATAACAGAGGTTGAGAAATCTTGACTAATCTTGCCTGTCTGTCTGTCCTTAAGTGTAACTTGCATGTTTAACATTCAGATTTGAAATCTATAAGCTAATCATTTTTTTTTAAGAGACACAAACCTTGTTTGCAGTCTTTGTCTGGAGGTTTGCAGTACACTGTATTCCTCAACCCATCACCACTCAGTCTAGTATCAATGCAAAGCTTGATTGTGCTCAGTCACATTATTTTCTGGATCCAAAATTAGTATCTGTCTGTCTAACTGAATTCATAGAGCTCAGAATACGTTCAAGGTATCATGCAGTAGACTTTGAACAGTGCTGAATGATATAGCACCAGAATGTCACCTGATACTGGATGCTAGACCAAGGACGAAGGATTACCGCAGACGCATAGAAAGAGAATAAATAATTATTTATTAGCAAGGACTTTGTTCAGAATCAAACCGGTGTTCAAACTGAGATTTTCTATTTATCTCAAGGACAGTTGATCAATACTAGCATTTATGTGATTCTGTGTTTTTTTTCCCCCTCTAAGATCTTTTTAATGTTTGAAAGAATTCAAACCAAGGATGTTTACCAAGGACGAATTTATTTGATCAACACAGAAAAAAAGCATAATATATGTTAAAGGAACACTCCACTTTTTTTGAAAATAGGCTCATTTTCCAACTCCCCTAGAGTTAAACAGTTGAGTTTTACCGTTTTCGAATCCATTCAGCCGATCTCCGGGTCTGGCGGTACCACTTTTAGCATAGCTTAGCATAGTTAATTGGATCTGATTAGACCGTTAGCATCGCGCTTAAAAATGACCAAAGAGTTTTGATATTTTTCCTATTTAAAACTTGACTCTTCTGTAGTTAAATTGTGTACTAAGACCGGCGGAAAATAAAAAGTTGTGATTTTCTAGGCTGATATGGCTTGGAACTATACTCTCATTCAGGCGTAATAATCAAGGAACTTTGCTGCCGTTCCATGGCTGCAGCAGTGCAATGATATTACGCAGCGTCTCTCACAAACGTCTCCATGGTTGCAAGGCACGTTCCCTGTGCAAGCAGGGGCTCACGGGCGCTGCGTAATATCATCATATCATATCAGCCTAGAAAATCACAACTTTTTATTTTCCGTCGGTCTTAGTACACGATTTAACTACAGAAGAGTCAAGTTTTAAATAGGAAAAATATCAAAATTGGTCATTTTTAAGCGCGATGCTAACGGTCTAATCAGATTCAATGAACTATGCTAAGCTATGCTAAAAGTGGTACCGACAGAACCGGAGATGGATGGATTTGAAAACGGTAAAACTCAACTGTTTAACTCTAGGGGAGTTGGAAAATGAGCCTATTTTCAAAAAAAAGTGGAGTGTTCCTTTAAAATAGCTGTTTTTAACTTCAATATATTTGTTTTTAACTTTAATTATATTTAATATATTCCTGTGATCAAAGCTGAATTTTCAGCATCATTACTCCAGTCTTCAGTGTCACATGATCCTTCAGAAATCATTCTAATATGCTGATTTGCTGCTCAAGAAACATTCTTGTTATCAATGCTGAAAACAGATGGGCTGCTTAATATTTTTGTGGCATTTGTTTGAAGTAGAAATATTGTGAATGTCTTTACTGTCACTTTTGATCGTTAATGCATTTATTTATTTCTTAAAATCTTAACTGATCCCAAACATTTGAATGGTATGAAGTTTTGTTAGCCAAACTCCAATTTTACTACAACATTACAATTGCATTTTTATTCATTCTGTCAAGGATAATCTTGCCAGGAGCTGTTACTGATGTCTTAAATGGCAAACATTTAAGCTCAACTCCTGAGTCTTGAGCATATAGACAATGTAAACATACTGCCAAGACATTATCTTTTTCATCGATGGTTTATTGATCTGTCTACTTAATCTAGTACATTTTTTTGTCAAGCTATGTGAGCATGTTTACAATTGTAAAGCTTTGGTGTGAGGAGGAGTATGTGTCCTGTTGATGCATTTCCCCCCTGTTTCACAGACAAGGCTTAAACTAGTCCCAGACTAAAATGTATGTTTGAGCAGTTTTAACTGAAAGCATCTTCTTACTGACATCTATGTCAGTGCCATTGTTTTGTCTCAAGATGCACACCGGTAATGTTTTTTTCTTCTAGCATACGTTTATAAAAGGTACTTAAATATCCTAATTGAACTGGTTTAGGCTAAGCCCTGTCTGTGAAACCAGGCCTTACGTCTTGACTTATAATTTAATGTTTTGTTTGGTAACACTTTACAATGAGGTCTCGTTTGTAAACTACATTAGCTAACATTAACTTTTAACAGCATTAATTCATCCATGTTATGCAAGTTCATAAAAATAGTTTTTCGTTGTTCATGTTGGTTATCAGTGTATTAAGGGGCTGTTTACACGACACAGTTTTCAACTAAAAACTGACATTTGGGCGTTTTGGGGGCCTGAAAACGCAAACTTAAAAACGGGATTTAAAGTGCAACTTTTGAAAATGATACCATTATCATCTCCGTGTAAATAACAAAAACGTTGATCTGTGAAAACGGTGACAGCTAACACGTGCGTATTGTGTTCAGTCTATGTGTGTTTGGCACGAGTATGTGCACAGGTGCATAGTCTTTCTTTACAAAGTAGCATCGACAACTACTGACCTAGCATGCATAATACAGCGTTTTTAGTCGTTTTAGTGGATCCATGTGATCGTTTTGACAACGTTGTCATCTATTTATTTTTATTTTTTTACATCGCTGTCGTGTAAACGTACCCTAAAAATGTGTTAATGTTGAAATCACCATTATGATTCATAAATGCTGTAGAAATATTTCTCATCGTTCATGATTACAAACTAAACCTTATTTTAAAGTGTTACCTTTTACTTTGATGGCATGTTCTGTTGTGTATCTTTACTGTGGCTTAGTGGTTTTATGCAGTTTCAACATCTGATCAACGGACGGAGAGATGCTTTAATAGTCGAACAAAGAACGTGGGAGGGTCCCAGACAAAATCAAACTTGACAACTACAAAACTCATTTTGTGATGGCCCTAAAAGACTATTCTGGTTTATTTAATGGCTGCGATCCAGGGTCACTAATAACGATACGAGATGTCAATAGTTTTTAGTATCATTTTGATGTCTTCTGGATGTTTATATGGTACTGGCCAGCAGCAGGATAATGAGATGCCAGTCTGATGTGCTGTTTGAGCTTCCTCACTTCACACCTCTAGCATCTCTAATGAGAGACCCTTGAATCAGTCTTAGTGACCCTCACAAAACTAATGAGGAGCACGCAGTTTGTTCACCAATTACCGGTCTCAAGCAGATGGAGTTATGCAGTGTTGAAATCTTAATTTAGATGTCTGTTTTTCATGTAGTCTGAATACTTGTTATGTGTGCATATACATACTCTTGAGATGAAAGCCAGGTCTTTGAAAATGGAGGACTCTTCTGAAGAAAAAGCTAATGACAATCAGACCTCTGAACTGAGATGAGACGAAGATGGGCAGTGAGGGTATTATACAACTGCCCTATAAAAGAAAAGAGCTACCAGGCATATCTTTGACATTAAACCCCATCCAACCTCTGAATACCATAGTATAAATGGTTATTCACTAGGCAGAATGCTCTTAGGCTAAGTCATGTCTTATTACTTTATATGTTTGTTCTTCCCTCTAGCTACCAGAGAGCATGAAAGCATTTTCATTGTTACAGCAATTCTGGCATGTGGCTTGGGGTTTTTGCCAAACATTTTCAGTATTTCAACAGTGCATGGCTGTGATATAAGTATACAATATGCATGTAAGGAGAGATTTTTTTAAATATATAATATATATATATATATATATATATATATATATAATTTATATATATTTTTATATATATATATAATTTATATATATTTATATATATATAATTTATATATATTTATATATATATTTATATATATATATATATATAAATATATATATATATATATATATATAAATTATATATATATATATATATATATAATTTATATATATATATATATTTATATATATATATATATATAATTTATATATTTTTATATATATATATATATATATATATATATATATATATATATATAAATTATATATATATATAAAAATATATATAAATTATATATATATATATATAATTTATATATATTTTTATATATATATATATATTTTTATATATATATATATATATAATTTATATATTTTTATATATATTTTTATATATATATATTTATATTTTTATATATATATATATATATATATATATATATATATATATAAATTATATATATATATATATATATATAATTTATATATATATATATATATATATTTATATATATATATATATTTTTATATATATATATATATAATTTATATATTTTTATATATATATATATATATATATAATTTATATATATTTTTATATATATATATATATATATATATAATTTATATATAATTTATATATATTTTTATATATTTATATATATATATTTATTATATATAAATTTTATATCAACATCAAACTTTACAATGTATATAATATTATATTACGCATTTCAATATATTTAATGTATATATTAAATATACTGGAGTGTATCTTTGATATTGTAATTTGTCACCTTTTTGTGCTTTTGGCCTTTACTAAATTGCCCTGCAGTGTCAAATTCATTTTTAGAAGCATAAATATTTCATGTCTCTCAATTAATATGACTTTATAAAAGATGCAAGCAAAGTAATTATTTTTTTTTTTTTTAAAAAGGCAAGATACCTTGCCTTTTACAATAGTTTTAGATTGATATACATATATTTCCAGTGAAATATGTGTGTGCATATACACCTCACCATTACACCAACAGGGACTATATGACATTACATTTTAAATAAATAGATATTATTATTATGTAGTTGGTCCCCCCTTTTCAGCTATAGCTTCCACTCTGTCCACAAGATTTTTGAGCGCTTCTGGGATTTTTTGCCCATTGATCCATAGAGGATTTGTGCGGTCAGATGTTGGATGAGAAGGCCTGCCTCGCAATCTCCGTTCCAGTTCTTTATGGACCTTGCTTTGTGCACTGGGCACAGTCATGCTGGAATAGAAAAGGGCCTTCCCCAAACTCTTCCCACAAAGTTGGAAGCATATTGTCCCAAATGTCTTGCTGAAGCATTAAGATTAAGATCCCTCCTCGACCAAACATAGTTGGCACAATTCAGTTTGGTAGGTAACATTCTCACAGCATCCGCCAAACCCAGACTTGCCCATCAGACTGCCAAACAGAGAAGCGTGGTCTGTCACTCCACAGAAAACAGTTCCCTTCTCCAGAGTCCAATGATGTGAGGCTTGCATGCAGCTGCTCGGCCACGGAAACCCATTCCATAAAGCTCCCGCCACACATTTTTTTTGTGCTGATATTAATGCCATAGGAAGTTTGGAATTCTTGGAATCAGCAGAGCGTTGGTGACTTTACATGGTCAATAATTAATAGGTATGTCCCAATACTTTAGTCCATATATATAATAAATATATATATATATATTTAGTATACATGGATCTATGAATATGCTAATTAGCCCCGCCTCCACTCACACCAGCTCAGAGATCCACTCAGTCAACTTACTGAGGTAAAATCACTCTTCAGAAACATAACAGTAATTAATTAGTAAGTAATGATTAGCCTTTTGCTTGACTATGTTATCAAACAGCCAATAATGTGTTGCTAATATTACACAAATCATGTTCCCGTTCACCATGTCAGAGTCAGACAGCTGCCTTCTAACTATCAGTATCCTTACAAACGCTATAAACAACTCAGAACGTCATTGAAGAAAGGCATATAGTTCATCATAACATCGTAATATACATCATACAAACACACATATATATATATATATATATATATAATATATTAAAAAGTAATGAATGCAATGATGCATTCAATTGATTAAAAGTGACAGTAATATTTACATTGTTTAAAAATCTAATAAATCCTGTTGTTTTGAACTTTTCCAGAATTTGGAAAAAAATCAGACTAAACAAAAATATTAAGCAGCACAACTAATAATTAAGGTTCATTGTTTACAAGAAATAACATTTTAAAGTCCCCCTTCGGTGAAAATCAAGTTTTTAATGTTTATATGTCTGTGTTGTTTTCAATATGCTTTAAGACAAACCATGTGCAAATTCATAAGTCAAAACCATTGCTGAGTATTTTCTCTTTAAACCTGCAGCGAAAAAAAAAAAAAAAAAAACGTGTTTTGAAATCGCTGGTGTTTGTATGATGTATATTACGATGTTATGATGAACTATATGCCTTTCTTCAATGACGTTCTGAGTTGTTTATAGCGTTTGTAAGGATACTGATAGTTAGAAGGCAGCTGTCTGACTCTGACATGGTGAACGGGAACATGATTTGTGTAATATTAGCAACACATTACTGGCTGTTTGATAACATAGTCAAGCAAAAGGCTAATCATTACTTACTAATTAATTACCGTTATGTTTCTGAAGAGTGATTTTACCTCAGTAAGTTGACTGAGTGGATCTCTGAGCTGGTGTGAGTGGAGGCGGAGCTAATTAGCATATTCATAGATCCATGTATACTAAATGAGGAAAGGGTGTAGAGTTACATTCAAGCTATTTTAAGGCATGAAGACATTTTTTCACAGGAAAACATTTAAATGTCATTTTGGTGATGATCAAAGACAAATTTTAAGGGATATAATTAGGGGGGACTTTAAAACATGTTGAAATAGTAAACAGTTATTTTAAAATGTAATAATATTTCACAATATTACCGTTTAATGTATTTTTGACCAAATACATGCAGCCATGGTTGGCATAACAGACTTCTTTCAAAATCATTGAAAAATCTTACTGACCCTAAATTTTGACCTGTATAACACACTAACTTTCAGTCAGACTTTTATACTTGTAATTAGAAAAAAAAAAAAAATCATGCAAAATTAAATTGTTTAAGTTTAGATGTAGTGGTATCCTCAGTTACATGCTTAGATAATTGGCCCTTATGCAATATGCACTTTCCTGTGCAGGAGTTTTATCTGCCAATAACCTAAATGTGAAAGTAATGTACTTGAGCATTTGTGGGATACAGATCTGTGAATATTATGATTAATGGCCACAAGATGGAGACTCAACCTTCACTTTGTCTCTGACAATTAGTCACCCCCTCACTGACTTGAAGAGCTTGTGCCACTGCTCTCAAGTTCAGATGACTTTCCTGTTTGTTTGACAAATCGTATGTTTGTATTTACGTGTCTGTTGAAATTTAATCACGCATTTGCTTGGGGTAAAATGAATGCTAAACGGTTATGCATACATATTTTTAAAATAATACTTCCTGAATTCACTGTGTCATGTTCAGGTATGAATGCTCGCTGTTTTCAAATCTATATAAATCACAGTCCGGGTCTTACTGAAGGGTGATTCATGTACAGATTTGTATCTATTTGCCTTGTTCTTTAGATCTATATTTGTGCTGCCCAATAATTATTCCATTTTCTAAAATGTCTCGCTCAATATCCGAGCACAGCATGACCCCTAAATGCTTTCCTGGCTCTTATTAGACCTCTGACAGTTGAGTTTCTATTTCTTTTATGAGGCAAGGGGTGAGAAACCGAATTGTCCACATCTCGGAAACGGCACTCTGTCACACACGCTGTTAAGTGTGTTTCAGTGGATAGGATTGCTCGTGGCAGGAGTCCCTCGAGGGCTCGTTTTGATGTGCTCTGATGGTTACCCATAGCAACCGACTGGCCAGTGAACGGCTACATATGGAGTGTGTGTGAGAGTTGAGGAAGTGTGTTCTATTCACACTTAAACTCTGACACACAGCGCTGCACGATTCTCACTATAGGTGCTTCTTTTTACACGGCAGACGCGCGAAGAGACGTTTATGAAAGCATTTCACTCCAGGCTCCTTTATTTCGTGTCAAATTGCGCCGTCACATCTTTTGATGCTTTCAAACAATGATGCCTGAAATGATCAAACATGCAAGGAAACATCAAAGCGTCTCCTGCATAATTAAATTGGTTGTTTTTACATTTGTTTACCTTGGAATGTTTCATTTTTTATTCATAAAGAAGAAGTAAAACAATTGTCTCTTCAAATGTTGTCAGTTCAGTGCATAAAGTCAGTCATTCATTCATTTCTGCACATGCAGGCTGACAGTGATTCACAACCTTAAAGGGTTAGTTCACCCAAAAAGAATATTATCCCATAATATTTAATATTAAAATTAACCCTCAAGCCATCCTAGCTGTATATGACTTTCTTCTTTCAGACGAACACAATCAGAGTTATATTAAAAAATATCCTGGCTTTTCCAAGCTTTATAATGGGAGTGAATAGTATCCAAGATTTTGAAGCCCAAAAAAGCACATCCATCATAAAAGTAATCCATACGGCTCCAGTGGGTTAATAAAGGCCTTCTGAAGTGAAGCGATGCATATTTCTAAGAAAAATATCCATGTTTATAACTTTATAGACTAGAATCACCAGCTTCCGTAAGTGAGTCGATTCCGGTGGAGGAGTTAACATTAACCTGATGCATGACGTATTGATGAACGCGGAAGCTCAGAGGATGGAGCAAAACAAAATACCGGTCACGAATTAGAAGTCTAAAATGAGAATGTTTAAAGAGAAATGTTGGAGGAGCTTGAGTTTGTTGTTGTTTGAACCGCAAGAGGCATCTACTCTCACCTAAGCTTACGCTACTCCTACATCTTACATCTTACGTCATACACCAGAACTCGACTCTCTCGTGAACGCGCGGACAGACATTACTGGAAGCTAGTGGTGCCGTATGGATTACTTTCATGATGGATGGATGTGCTTTTTGAGGCTTCAAAATCTTGGTAACTATTCACTCCCATTATAAAGCTTGGAAGACCCAGGATATTTTTGAATATAACTCTGATTGTGTTTGACTGAAAGAAGAAAGTCATATACACCTAGAATGGGATCATTTTCATCTTTTGGTTGAACCAACCCTTTAACCATGTAATTTCTGTGCCACTTTTATTGAAAAAATAATTTTTGTATTTGTTTTTCAGACGGGTTTCCAAAACATTGCCTCTGTAAATGTTCTAGCAGCTAGAACTACCTTAACCTTGCACTATTAGTTCATCAGAAGGCTCTCCTTTTTCATATAAGGGAAAAAGCAATTTACAAAGTTTTAGGAGTTACATGTTTAAAGTGTTTAAATGCAGGAGAAAAGGCCTGTTCACACTAAGAATGATAGCTTAAAGGTGCGGAAAGTAGATTTTGAACAACGCTGTTGGACATTGTAGATATTTGAAATCAACCCAAACAAACCCACCTCTCTCTTCATTGCTCTGCCTCCAAAACTCGCACTCCAATCCTAACCACCCTGGCCTGCTCCGAGTCGGTCTCAAACCCCAGTCCGATCGCTGCTGGCATGGGAGGTGAATGCATAAGTTTAAGTTGCACTGGTTTAAATGCAAAACTCTTAGTATCTGTTCACTGTTACACGCAATCCGAGTCTGTTTATCGCAGCTGACGCGCAACAAAATGCTTCACAAAAATAAAGCGAACGACAAGGAAGCACAAAAATGAACATAGAGTACACAAGCGCAAATATAAAGTGTTCATTGTTAGTCGCAAACAGAACAGCAGCTCCAGACAATCAAAACCGTGTTACTCAAAGCAGCCTCTGCGTCTGTTTTCAGGCCTTCCCTCTTAGCTCTCTCCAGCGCCGGAAAGCTTTCCTAATATAAACGTGGGTCCTAAAGCGCTTGCCCAGTCATAAACCTCCATTCCAGTGATATTCTTTTGTATTGTCCCATCTCTCGTTCTGCAGTTTTTTTTTTCTTCTTATTTTCAAATCTCTCACTTGCTCGTTCTCTCTTCTCGTATGCTGATTGGTTTGTTGTTGGTGTCGACCCGACTAACTTCCAAACTGTGTATTTGAAATAACACCTTTAACAGTCTATATTAGCATCCACACCAAAACACGTTAATGTTCTGTTTATTATAAGTGGCTCTCAGTGTTTTTATTGTTCATCAGCTGTTTTCCAAGTGATTTCAGCAGTTTTGTTCCTCTGTGTCATTATCGTTGTAGTTGTGGTGTGGAACTCCTATTCTCAGAGAATTAAAATGATTATTAAAACTGTTTAGTTATCATTATAGTTATCATCCTTGGTTTGAACAAGCCTTAAATCCCTTAAATTTTTAATCCTAGTGTGAACGGACTACAGGAGTCACTCCCGAAACATCTTATTGATGTTAACAATAAACACGGGTGATTTTTTGGCGATTTTTGACCCAAAGTAATATTAGCAACCAGAGGTATCTATTCATCTCAAAAGTTTTTCATTTCATTCAGCTACTCTTTTTAAACAGCTTGCTGTCTTTGGACAGTAATGGACCGCCCTTAGACCACAGAGCTGGCAGAGAGAGACAGGTGTGGATGTCAAAATGAGTCAAGACACGTACCTCAGTCTGTAATTTGCCAGCACTCCTCACAGTGAAAGAAGACCCTCATCGACAGGCTGTCAGTTTCCAAAAGAGAGAGAAGCATTACTGCATTAACAACTAGTTGTTCAGTTCTGTTCTGTACAAACATTTTTTTTTTTTAGGTTTGATATAAATTTGGTTACCATTACCTGTAATTTAGCTGTAGGATGCAGCTGTCCCTCTCATAAATGACCAAATTCACTGTGTACAGAACAAGATTGAGCAGTCAAAAGAGGAGTGACTCTGTATAAAGGCACGTTAACACCAAGAACGATAACTATATTTGCATCCACACCAATGAACGATAACGGTCTGTTTATTCCAAGCTCACACGCTGTGGTTTCAAAGTGTGTACAACATGTTTTTGCTGTTCGTGTTGCATTTACACTGCTTTAACCAGCAGATGTCCTCAGCATGCTATGTTTGGAGTGAATAGCTAGTGTAATCGATCTAATCTAACAGTAAATTTAACTGATGAAGTCAATATAGTGGAATAAAAACAACGCCTAGTCTTTTTCACTGTAACTTTAAAGCAAGACAATGTTGTTGAAACTAGCACTGGATACCTGAGGAAATTTATTTGACACTGTTTGCTAGCCTGGCATAATGATCTTAATGTTAATACTTCTCACCATTTATTCAGAGGGTACGACTGAATGTTTTCCATATTTCCATTTTCTTTAAAGTATCCTTGAAAAGGGGGTTTGACTTGTTAAACAGCGGTGGCTTTTTCTGGACCTCTGCGATTAACTTCTCCGCAATGTTGTCTGCCATTTTAATGCGCAAACTCTTAAATTAAAACAGATTCTGATTGGCTGCCAGTGTTTTATCATTCAACAGCTAGAAAAAAACTTTCTGAAAGTGATCTCAACAAAATGGTTTCTCTACATCGTAATCGTTATAGCTGTGGTGTGCACTATATCTTAATCGTTTTCTTTATAGTTATCATTCTTGGTGTGAACGTGCCTTTAAGCTCCATTGTGCTCCAACGGCGATTCAACATTTCGTATCGGCTGAAAAAAGGCCGATGAGGACCAACTTCAGCCGACGGTGCGGAACACACTGAGAAAACTTAGTCGGCCGACGAAGAAAAACTGCCCGACGGCCGACCGTCGGCTTGGTGTGTTCCTGCCTTTACAGACACATTAAAGTAATAGAGTTTGCACTTTTCTTCTCACCGAACCGAACGTACTAGTAAGAGTCAAAGACAATTGCATTCAGTTCGGTGAGAAGAAAAGTGCAAACTCTATTACTTTTATGTGTCTGTAAGTATGTTCACTTCTAACGTGAGTAATAATAAAGAAGCATTACATTCACACTGGAGCTTAAAGGCACGTAATGTAGTAAAAAGTCCGGCTTTCCCAATCTTCACTGTAATTGTCTCTGGGTGTATCCGGCTTTGCATGTGTGGGATTCCTGCTCCTGGAATGTGCAATCACAGTAAGCTTTCATCTCTTTGATATCAGATCAGCATGACAGAATCAGATGATAGAGCTCTACAATTACAGCTGCACCTTTGAAAACACATTTGGCATTCGACAGAGCACATGCTGCATACATTGACGCCCCAGATACCGTTGAGTAACTCGTTACTATCACATCATATACATCAAGCTTTCATCTGTATGGCCGACAACCTCTTCAGTCAATTACTTTCTTGTTAGCGAAGCTTAAACCTGATGGGGAGTGGCTTAATTATAACCCCCACTACATTGTGCACAATTACAGGCTGTAGAGTCCTTTGTTTAGTATGTAGAATAAAGAGCCTGTCATACTCCCAATGGCAGATTGCCATCTACACCATGTTAATGGGAATTAGACATGGCATTTCATGTTACCTAAAGTACCATAAGGGATTCTGCCCTCACTTTGTCCACTCCGCAGGGTTTCGAATTAAAGCTCGCATTGCTGGACAAGGCGAGTGCTTTGTAATCTTAGAAAAGGCGGCGAGTTTAAGGCATTTGGCTGTAGCTATTTTAATCTGAAGGCTGGAGCTTTAAGTCAGACACACGATAGAGTGGTAGAAGGGCCTCCCTGAGGGCTAGCCGGTTACACGAGTAAAGCTCAAGAGGAGCAAGCGAGAATATGTGCATGCAAATCAGCGCCAGTGCCTTTTCAGCTAGTTAGTTCTTTTCTTTTATGCGAAACCGAATCAAAAGTGGCATGCGGTTGTGTCGTATGCCTCTATCTCATGTCATTCACCCTACATTCCCTTCACGGGCGAATATCTCCATGACGACCCCATCCTCTGTCTCTCCATCTCCGGTCCTTTCGCCCTCTCTCTCCCTCTCTTTCTAGTGTGCGTCATGAAGATGAAAAGTGCCTAATCCCCTTGTGGAACTCAGTCTAACAGACACACATGCAGAATCCTTGCTTTTGGGAAGACGTCACACACAAGCGCGTCACTCTCTCTGAGTGAGCGCGGCTTTACAGCGGGAAGCGGCGGATGGGAAAGGAAGAAGAGAGATAGAGAGAGAGAGGGAGAGGGAGGGTGGCGATAAACGCTTATTGTTCTTGAGGAGCCTGAACTGGAGGTGTGGCATCTGCCGGGCGTTGTCGTGGAGACAGAGTGCTGGCTGTTCCCTCTTCCCCTTAGCTGATCACTCAGACGCTGATCACAGGGACACTGATCCTTATGGCATCTAGAACAGCAGCCACAGGTAACCAGCCGCACGCGTTGAGCACATAAGCCGCCGTACCTATGCTGTGAGGTGAGGTGTGTGTTTGTGATAGAGTTAGGACTGTTTAAACTGTCAGTGCATGGAGGTAAAGGTAAAAGAAAACGATTAAAAGTGCGTGTTTGCTTGAGACACCCTGCGTGTGGCAGGTGGGAACGGATCAGAGGTGTGTATGTGTGTGCTTTGTGACTCATAAAGGGAAAGTGGTGATGTATTCTGCCAGGGGTTTCAGCGAGCGCTGTTGCAAATTTCCACAGTCCTCTCCTGCTGCGCTTTAGTAGAGAGGTGGGAAAAAAGAGAGGCACAGGAGCGAGGGAGACATCACTGCGATATTTCATCAGCGCGGTGCACGTAAGTGTGTCACTAGTTCACTTTGTCTGTGA
Organism: Chanodichthys erythropterus; assembly: GCF_024489055.1. NCBI lineage: Eukaryota > Metazoa > Chordata > Actinopteri > Cypriniformes > Xenocyprididae > Chanodichthys > Chanodichthys erythropterus. The sequence continues at coordinate 5,539,209 of NC_090225.1, forward strand.
CGGTCAGGTGTCGTTAATGCGCACGGTCTTAGTTAGCGGAGCTCCTTTCGACAGACGGCAGCCACGGCGATTCTCCCTCCAATGGCTTTCAATGCTTCCGATCTCACACGCTGATAGACTAGAAGGGCTCCGGACAGTGATGGATGCTGTTCCTAGGTAAAGAGCAAAAAGTGTGGATTTCAAGGGGTGGAGAAGGCTGTCAGACATAATAAAGAAGACCTGCCTTCAAGAAAGACACGCAGAGCTTTGACCGACTGAATAAGTAAGTAACTTGTCAGGGTGTGATTCACCCATTTGCATTTTCATCTTATCAAAGTGTGTCGTCACAAGTGGCGAGAGCACGATTATTTGCTTTAAATCCGGTTAAGACAAAATCTAAACTCAGCAGATCTCCAGGATATGCAATTGCGTTTTCACATCCATTAGGGGCTGACGGAAGGGGCTAAAACGGAGATTGAGTAAATGGACCCGGCAAGTTGATACAAGGCTATTTAGGTGTATAGCGAAGAGAGCGTCTGTTGTATTGTAGGGGAGATATAGAGAACATCGGATAATCTGATTTATTTTTGAATGAACGTTTGTGTGTGTGACTTTTTGAACTTGGTGTGCATATTGTTTTTGAGAGTGTGAATGGATGTGATTTGAGAAAGTTTGTAACAGCTTTAACCAATAGACTCATGAATTAAATGAAATGAGTTTGTTTCACTCAAATAATAAGGAAAGTTCATTGTACTTAATAGAAAAAAGTTGCGTGAATTTAAAATTTCTGAATTTAATATGAGTGAGTTGCATCAGATTTCTAATTCCTAGAATGATTTACGGCAGACTGTATGAATAAATGTAGAAATTAAGCATTATTTTGTGTGTTTTTGCACCAGATTAACATTGGAAGACATAAATTAGGTTAACATAACAAGAGGTTCTGTTATGTTAGTTTTGTAGGGTTTTGTGAAGAAGGGAGCCTGTGGTTAGGTTGAGGATGGGCCACAAGTCTTTTAAGACCATATATACTGTAAGTTGTTTGATTATACATGACAGTCTCTTTGATAGTTATAATAGCATGTGTTATTTGCTATTTAACATTTAACCGAGATCTGAATGTGATGTTTATGTAAATGAACTGTATATAATTAACATTAAGATGAGTTGGGCGAGGCTGAGACTGTGGGAGCGAAGGGATGCCGTTGACGTGATTGTTAATGAGAGACGCCTGTGCACCACACTGGCCTTGCTCCGCTTCCATAGCTCTTGGCCCCGTCCCACTTAAGCTCTACTAACTTAAAAAAAATTAGTTAATTAAATGTTTTGAGGTGATAAGTTTTTTCAAATGTTTTCAGTATTCTGAACTTATTGAGTTTTACAGTGTATCAGGAAGTCAAGTGTAATTAACCCTAAGATCATTCTAAAATGTTGCTGTCTACACCCTAATGCGTAGTTCAGACTACACGATTTTAGCCCGATTTTGCCATGATCTGCTTAACGCAGGGTGTCGTGGGGATTCATAAAGGAAAATGGGCGTCGGGACACAAGATTCAACCGTTTCAGCTTGTTTAGTGCGTCATAGTGTAAAGCTGCTTTGAAAAATATGTATCGTGAAAAGTGCTATACAAATAAATGTGAATTGAATCATAGTGGACAACAACCGAAGCCGCATCTCCGATGCTTCACGACGTCACGACAAAGACTAGCATGTTTATTTTATTTTTTTCGGTTGTCCATGACGAGTTCCGTCACATGTTTGACACTGGCCAATAGGAGCACAGAAGCACCTTCATACATGCTTTCAAACACAACAAAACGAAAGAGAGACAACGGTAACGTTCCTGCTAGGTGGAATTTTAAAATGGATGAAATGTTTGAGTAGCTATGGCAACTATACTCCTGCGTTAATGATGTTTCCTCGAGGGACTATCGCGGACTATCAGAGTGAAAAAAAGTAAATAAAGCATATGCTATCTCAGTTCTCTTTGGAGGAAATCCAAATATCCACGTAATCCAGATCCACTTTTGGGCTTTTCTGAGAAAAGACAGAGCAAAACACGCTGCAAGCTATTGTTTGTTTACGCCAAAGGCACCTTCTGACAGTTGATAGTCCCTCCATCTTGATGAGAGCATGCACGTGGTTAAGCGTTGAATGGTCAGGTAGCAACGTGTAGTCTGACATGTTTCTTTTCCATGACAAAACAAGATTTTAGGAGTCAAAATCATATAATCTGACACAGTGACTATCGTAACCAACAAAAATATTGTGTAGTCTGAACCCGGCATTACTCCTTCTGGTGTATAATCCTTTGTGTCCAACCAGAATAAATCACAGAATCATGTGTATTATATATTATCACCTCGCAGAGAAGCGGCAATTCTTTACATGCAGTTTTTTTCTTTTTTTTCCACCTTTATACATTTTAGCTCCTAATTAGGCTCTAAGGAAATGCTCTGTAATGTGGTATTTCACATGGTAATTACCATGTAATTATTATGTAACAAACATAGCACAAATTTCACAGTGTTTAATAGGATTAATCTCTGCTTTACTCTCACTGTAAGCTGCACCAACAGGTCTGTCTGTATTGACAATACTTTTTTTGCTGACACCTTGTACCAACTGAACCATAAAATAAAATGTGTCTCTCTTTTTTTATTTAGCAAAGCAAAATGGTTTACCTAGATTAGTCCAGACTACTTTCACAGAATTTCACAAGTGCTGCACGAACTGAATGGTATTTTAAATGATTTCTCAGTGAATTAAATCAACTTGTTTTAAATGTAAATGCAAACACTGGAGACAAGCATTCTGCTACTGTTTTAAAATGCTTTCAGAGGCATGCCGAAATGCATTGGCATTAACATAAATACATTTTTCTTGTATACTTTTTGTACACCTTGTCTTACACTGCCAAAGTGACTTATTAAAATGTGCATATATTCTATTGTTAAAATTAGACTTCAGCAGGAATGAATCAGGAATAAAGCCAGAGTGGCAATTTAGAAAGTGGCAACAAGAAAGTGCCACTGAAAATATAGTGCTGTCTGAAGAAAAGAGTTTCATCCAAGTTTACTTAGTAGGTGTGGTTAATAATGAGTGCATTTATTTTCCTTGCTCTTTCTTATTTTATTTATTACATGTTTTAAATAGCTTTTTGTTAAAGTTTACATGGGCTAACTGTGGGATGTTTCACTATTTTAACTAAATCTTAAATTTTCCTATAGCCTTAGCAGATTCAGGCAGGGCAAGATTGTGTTTGTTGTTGTGAAACGGTTAAAACGAGTAAATAGCCGTCTACAGTATAGCAACAAGCAGCCAACTAAGAGTAGAGACGTTTCTAGATGCAGAATGGTGGGCAACTCTCTCTGTAGTGAAATGCAGCTCAGCCTCAGCAAACTAGCACAGATGTACTATGATATGGAAGTAATTGAGAACTAGTGGCAAGTGATGTAAACCCTACTTCCCCTGGGGATTTGTAAATCACAAGTGTGTTTCTCCAGAGCCAAGCCTAATAAGTCTGACAGTTTAGCTGGCTTCATTAAGGATCTTTGAGGGATGCCAACAGGGTTACAAATTAGACACACTAGTGCTAACAATCTGCAGTGTATACTAGGGGCATATGCAGGACATGTCAAGAACAAGAAGATGGGATCAGAGCAGTATATGATTTTACCGGAAGCGTTTTTATTTATTTATTTATTTCGAAGTCACAAAGACTGTGTTCTTTCTCACTTCTCAAGATCAGTTCAGTACAATAATGCAATTGCATGTCAGCAAGAATTCATCACATACAGTGTTAAGCAGTCAGCATAAAAAAAAATGGTTAAATATAATTGGAAAAACTATGATTAAAAATATAAACATTTAATTAAAATGATTGATTTTGAAAATAAAAGAAAAACATGACAATTTTCAATTATGGAAATAAAATAAGTGGTAAAATTACTCTTGTTTATCAGATGTTTTGGTGCTCTTTTTGACCGAAAAGTTGTAGTTTTTTTTATTTTATTTTTTTACTTTGTCGGAATGGTATGAAACTTGATAAAGGTTTTGGCACTTGCTATGTGAACACACACACACAAAAAAAAATCAAACTAAAATATAGTACATTCATTTCATAGAAATAAAAAAGGTCAATTTTGACCGACACGCAAAGAGTACCAGAGGGTTAAATGGTAATTGCACATGCTCATTCCTAGTGCCTTTGCCCTAGTGGGGATTTTCTCACCTGTAAACGATCATGGGAAAATGGGAAAACCTGGAATGTAGTTGGATTGGAACAATTATAATATTCTTGAAGCAGTAAGGGATTAGATATTAAGCTGAAAGATTTATTTTATGTTAGGCTGATTTGAAATTCTTCTGTCAAATATTACAGCTCAGGGCCCACTGACCTAAATATTAGCACCGGAGATATTTTAACTGCCTATTTTGCTATGACAATAGTTTTATGAAAGAAGTCAGAACAGCTCATATATACTTTCTAAGCCAACTAATATTCACAATTAAACAGATTCTTTATACTGTCAGAAGTATGACATGAAGAAAAAAGTTCCTGCTCTGAATCCTGTCTGACTAAGCAAGTGTTTTTGCTTTTTAATTAGGCTTCCTTTCAAAGTGCCGATTGCTCTGCTTCAACTCCACTGGCCCTGATGGCCTCCAGGAGCTTCCTGAGCGTCCTCTAGGGAGAACGCACACTAGCAGATTTTTTTTTTTAATTTATTCCCCCCGTTAATGCTATGAGTCATCTTTGAATAACTAGTTTTTGAATAGCTCCATTCTTCAATATTTCTAAAGGAAAGGATTTTTTTTTGTCCATATTCAGGCCAGTTCCATTGTACTTGTTCCTGATTGAACTGTAAAAAGGGTTTCTGTGGTTCAACCTTACATCTGCATGCATGCAGTTCACACCCTCAGTGCCACCAACCACTGGGTTTGTTCTCGCTGTTTTTGTTAATATATTTGTTTCTCTGATTGTTGTTACTTAACGCAGTGCTGCACGGGAGAATGAGGTCATATATTTGTTCCTCCAGCTCACTTGTTAGCTTGTTTGGGGACAAACAGTTCTCAAAGAGCTGAAGCCCGATAACTATCTCAGTAATCTGCATTATGTGCATGAATTAGCATATATCAGGCAACAAACTAAATATGCATGTGGATGGATGTGTGGCTGTGTCAGTCATGTCTGTATGTGAGATTTTGTGAGCTTTTTGGCAGTTCCATCAAGTTGCTGTGAAACTTATGCAGCTATTGCCAAAGTAATTTCACTTAGTGTTTCACTTTACTTTTTTTAAATTAAAATGCTTGACCAGTGCCTACACTCTCAGAAAAAAGGGACAAAAGTTGTCACTGGGGCGGTACCCTTTAAAAAAGTTACACCTGAAGAGTGCATATTAGCACATATTGTTAATGCTGGGTTAAAAACAACCTTTCGGGTTGAAAATGGACAAACCTAGCGATTAGGTTGTCTTAACCCAGCGGTTGGGTTAAATGTTTGCCCAGCATGCTGGGCAGTTTGATTTAACCCAACTATTGTTTAAAAATGACTATATGGCTGGTTTAAAATCAACCCAAAATAGGTTTGAAATTAAAAATTACGCATAATTATTGGAGGCAACAATAATAATCAAAAGGTTAACATTTATTAGTAAGCAATAAATAAAGCAATTAATAAATACATGTAAATAATAAAGCAATTAATATCAATTAATAAATGGTTTAATTATTATTCATTAAACTTATTACTAAATGTTCATTTATTAAACATATTAATTCATGTTAATTTCCAACATATTTTGGGTTAATTTTAAGCAAGAAATACAGAAATTTCCAAACAATAGTTCAGTTAAATAAAACTACCCAGCAGGTTGGGCAAACATTTAAAACAACCCAATCACTGGGTTTGTCCATTTTCAAACCAACTTGGGTTGTTTTTAACCCAGCATTTTTAGAGTGTACCAAAACTAGTGTACATATATGTACCTAAATGGTACACATTAGAACCTTTTTTAAAGGATACAATCCCAGTGACTGACAGCTTTTGTAGCATTTTTTCAGTAAGTGTACTATTAAGTACGCTACAATTATTTAGAAATATTACAAGGACGATGCAATGATATTTTAGGTGAAAATGTGTCGGTCTAATCCACTTGTCTGCAAATCAGTATATGTTTTTTTGTTGGTGGCACTGGTTGTTGCGGTATTATCCGTCCAAGTGCCAGAATTTCATGCCAGAGCTGGTTTGGACTCATAATGGTAATGTACTCTAAGCAATCAGAAACAGACTGTTCTCAAGAGCTTCTTAGAGCAGCTGATTCAATTCCCTGGAAATGCCAAGCAAGGATATGTTCTGACTCACCACCAAGAGGAAAGTGTCCTCATGAGGGTGACCACCAAAATCCTAAGAAAAGGTAGCTGCCATGACCCAAAGATGTTACCAAATGACCCATTGCAAAGACACGCCCCCTTAGTAACTGTTGCTTTATCCTATTTATGCTCTCATGCCACACATCAGTGAAAAAGTGAAAAATACATCACGGAGCAAAAAGGACACTGACAATGCGCCAACAGAGCTACTTTTGGTACAAAACAAAGTCTCAGCTTTCAAATTTTGTCATTTAAAAAAAAGAAATTCAAACAAAAAATACCGTTTTGTGGCTCTTTAATGTATTGTGACAGATCGCTGTAGCATCTCAAGAGGCACGTGAACCGATCATCTCTTCCTAGTAATAAACATGAATTAACATTAAAGGTACTGTTGTTTCGACCACAGAAAGACATCAATACACACCATTTGAAGTTTAAGTCCACCGACGTTAATCTATTAAAGGTACAATATGTAAAATTTTTGCAGTAAAATATCCAAAAACCACTAGGCTAGTGTTATATATTTTGTCCAGCTGATAACTAACATTATCTCTAATGCTTTCAACTACTTGTAAATCATGAGAAAATCCCCATTCTAAACAGTGACACGGGGCAGTGCAGTCGACTGTCAATGACGTCAGTTACCTTTGTTACCGCCTTTACTGACGTAGAAACCACATGACAACAGTGCCGTGGACAAATGCGGAAGTAGTGTCTAGCGTCCAGCAAACCACTAGCTTGCTTCAAGCAGTTCCTTATTTACTTCTTGCACGTTTTATGGTGTATTGTGTTACTTATTTATGGAACATAATTACTGTTTACCATCTGCTGCTGGTTCTGTCGACAAGGACAGCTCCCGTAAACTCATGACCGGAAAAGCAGAAGCGGCGCCGGCGACTGTGTCATAATAAAAGTCCCGCTGCTCGTGAGGCGTGTGTTGATCAATCGCTCCAGCTCTTCATTCAGCTCCCACAACACTCGGTCCTGCTCTGCTTCATACTACAGTAACGTTAATAATCGCATCCACGAACATGAGTTCTTCCAGACTCCAATCCCTATTCGTTTGCACCGTCCATTGAGATGGAGACCACATGTCCCAAGTTTCCGCTCTAAAACTTGGCGTCATCAAACTACGCCTTTGTTTTGAATAGGCTTCTAGCGAACTCTAGCGGAAAAAAATATCACAAATTGTACCTTTAACTCTCCTGTCTGGTTTGTTTGTCGAACAAAATGACGGATTCAGCATCATGATTGGTCAGATCGCCTGTCAATCAAACTCCCAGCAAAGGGTGAATTGGTAGTTCCTGAATTAGATTTAAATTGGAATTGCATAGGATTAGAACACTGCATTAGAACTGAATGAAGTAGAATTATAAAGAACTGAAATAGAAAGAAAATATACCTCCAAGTGTATATATAAAATAAAGTTTGTCAAAACAAATCTGAGTCACCTATAGAAATCTGTACTTAATTTATATATACTTATTCATATTGCCAATTTTTGGACCATAAAACATGAATGAATTGTAATTCATTAAATTTCCTGTATACTTCTAGTTCAAATTTCAATTCGTCTTCCCATGGGGTGTGGCCCATTCATTTCAAAATTCACAATTTTGTACAACCACTCTTTCTAAATCACTTCTTCTCACTAACTCCTGTTCTTTGAATTTTATTCTGTTGTATCTTCAACTATTTTCTTTTCCCTTACATAACATTTGTAAGGGTGTTTTGAGTTTCCCTCTTTAAGATTTACATTGCATTTTCTGATAATTCTTTAAAGCAGAGTGAAAATGAATTGAAATTCTGAGAAAATATAACCCCAATAAGTATACTTTTTTTTACCAAAAAGGAAAGTATATCAGTACAAAACTTGGCTTGACAGCATTGTTTAAAATCTGTACTTAATTTACATATACATATTTATTTATATTACCTTTTTTTTTTTTTTTTTTGACCAAGATAGACCAAGAAAAAAACTTGTTGATTATCATGAAATTCCAGTTCAAATTCTAATTCAACTTCCTGTGGGGTGTGGCTAATTCAAATCAAATTTACAAAAATGCACAAAGCTGTTTTTTATACCTGGCTAACTCCTAAAATATTAAACATTTATTTGTGCTATGGATAAGAATAATAGCCTACCGCATATTGTGCGACTTCTAGTGGAGAGGTGTGCTGTAAATTAACAAGATTTATGATTTTTGTGAACAATCCCATAAACAAACACCATAAATTAGGAACCCGAGCCATATTTAGAATATCACAGTGATTTTTGCATGGGAAAGCACCACACATTTTCTGCATGAAGTGTAAATTCATGCTTGAAAATAATTATCAAGCTTAATTATTAAGTGATTAGATCACCTTTATTTTGAAGGAGAATTATAAAAGTAAATAAATGCAAAAGGAAATAATTCGGCAGCAGCTAAGTAAACTTTCATACACGGTTAGCACTGAGGTCCTGTGTGTGTGGGAGGGTGTTTGTTAATGGTGCTAAGGGTTAGTGTCTTGGTGGTGGATTTTGCCTGCAGGGTTAATTAGCATTGCAGAAGCAATGTCTGGAGGCAGTCGGCTCATCAAATCTCGCCTTTCTCCGTCTCTCGCATCCCTTTCCTTTTCATGTGTGTGTGATTGTGTACATGCAGAATATTGTGTATGCAGAGAAGAAATCAACAAGAAAGCATAAATGATGCTCCTAGTACACAGTATGCCGTTGATGAGCGCACACACAGACAAATGCCAAAGGGAGGAGGAAACCTGTTGGCCAAATAAACGTGACTGCACACACATTAATGTTATTACCCAGGCGCGCAGGTGGAAAGATGAATCAGTATGCCTGATTTCTTTGACTCGTTGTTTTTCTCCCATGCATTGCAACATGTTCCTCTTTCCAAATTATCTCTTCTCACCAGCTCCTGTTCTTATATCTTTGGATTCTTTTTTTTTTCTTTCAACTGTATCTTCAACTATTTTGTCTTCCCTTACATATTATCTGTTCTCTCTGAATGCATTTTGAGTTTCTCTCTTCAAGATTTAAATTGTATTTTTATTTTCTGATAGTTTAGAGATTGCAAGCAGTTAAAGAATTGCAAAGAATTGAAAATTGGATTGAATATTTGTGCCATAGATTCCTATAGTTGGAAACAAGCCTTTATGATGAAGATGTATTTCGCCGTTTGACATGATGTATCATAGCAGTTTGATGCTGTGGACCATCTAAACCTTTTTAAAAATAATTTTTAAATTCTTGTTTGATATTAATTGCAAGATGACATGCTACATTTGTACTTTTTAAGATTTATTTGTTGACCAGGATTTTAGAAATATCTTGAAAGCAGGCTGACCAATAGCCATATAATGTTAATACAGGATATAATGTGGTAATACAATATATTTAATATAATAGTTAATAATCATTTAATTAGATGTAATAATGTCATAATTATTTAAATTATATTATTTTAAATGATTATTATATGGTGTATAGCGCTGTCAAATTGATTAATCACATCTAACATAAAAGTTTGTGTTTACATAATGTGTGTGTATGTTTGTATGTATGTATGTATATATATAATATATGATGTATAATTTAATAATAATAAAAACATTATTTAATACATTAATACATTTAATAATAATAAAAATATAAATATATATATATTATATATATAATGTATATATGTAGATTTTTATTATTATTAAGGCCTTTGGACAAAAAAATGACCCGTCACATCATATATATGTGTGTGTGTGTGTGTGTGTGTATATATATATATATATATATATATATAATGTTGGTGTGTGTGTGTGGATATATAACACACACATTGTTAAAATATTTATTATATATATGTGTGTGTATGTATATGTATATATATATGTATATATATATATATATATATATATATATATATATATATATATATACACACACACATATATATATATATGATGTGACGGGTCATTTTTTTGTCCAAAGGCCTTAATAATAATAAAAAAACAGAGATATGACATCCAAAGTATGTAAGGCAGTATAACTAGATCTCTTTTATTGAATCCAGAAGGTTTTAATTATATTTTGCTACATATAAATGTATTTTAAAGATTTGGAAGTGTCAAAAGGTCATTTCGTTTAACCGTCCAAAGGCCAATACAGCCATTTCATTTATGATTAAAATATCTTAATAAATAATATATATTAAATATATATTTTTATTCTGGCATGATTTTATAACATTAGCATAGTGCAAAATGGTATTAAAATTATGTGTAGAAGTCATTGCTTTGTTATGAGAAAGAATGTCTGGAAAAATGAATTTCATTAACGTCATTTGGAGTAACCAATATAAAGGGACCATTTTGGATCAAGTCATGCGGTCAGTATCATGTGACAGGATGTGACATCATTCAGACACCTGCAGAGGACCACATGGCCATGAAGAAAAGCAACTAACTCTCTTTAAACTATTTGAAAAATTCATGTTTTCACTTGCTCATACGCATGTCCCGAAACATCAGGTCATTCGGTACAGCCGCTATAAAACATGTAAAATGTTGTAATATTTTAAAAACTTGTACTAAATATAAAATGTTTGATTGTCATTTTTTTAGCTAGCTAGATATCAGCCTGTTAGCATTGTTTGAAAATATCATCATTCGGTAAAACTAAAATTTTGGTTAAACAAATGACTTTTTGGTGACAAATTTTGTCCATCTTGTAAAAAATGACAAAAGCGGTGTTAACTGATTATAAAACCCACATAATTTCATTGTAAACACTTAATAAAACTTCAAAATTAACTAAATCTCCATTATGCTTTTTTACACTTTTAAAAACCTTATGCTAATGACCCATATACAGTATAATATATATATATATTTCACACACACACATATTATGTAAACAAACTTTTATGTTAGATGCTATTAATCGCGATTAATGGATTTGACCGCACTAGTAATATATATATGATTGCATATACACTCTTGGGCAAAAAAACAAAACAAAACAAAAAATTGGACCAGCCCAAAGTGGCAAAATATTTAGTGGTCTTTTGATAGTCTTAACCATTTTAATTACAAATCACTGTTCAGGAAATTAGCAAGAATTGCAGAAATACTGTAGATAAAGTAACTTAGCATGAATAGCTTTCGCCTTTGTTTACTTTAAATGTTTAAAGCTGTGTTGGTAAACTTGCAGACAGCTTTTTACAGGAAGAAGAGTCAGTGTTGTTCCTCTCAATGTTAAGGGCTTCAACCCATTCATGAGTAGTTGAAAAATGTCTCCCAGTTAGTTTGAGTTTAATGTGAGGCCAAGTATTCACAATAGGGTTGAAGTCTGGACTCTGACCAGGCCAAAAAATTCACAAAATTCAGGCAGGAGCATTGTCTTGTTGAAGAATAACATCATTCCTCTTTAGATAACAACTTTTCATTTGTGGGCAGCAAGCCATTCTGCAATATTCTCCTGTCCACCAAAGCTTTAAATGACTTTTCCCAGCTAAAAAGATTCCCCACACAATGACACCTCTTCCTCCATGCTTCACTGTGGTAGAGATGCATTTATTAATATATTTCTCACCAGATTTCTGAAGACACCACTCTGGAGCATCACCATGCAACTCGTGTTTCATTGTGATTCACTCCACACAACTCTGCTGAATCAAAAACTGCCAAAAACTTCAATCTGTCTTTGATGTTTTTCTGAGACAGCAATGGTGTTTTAAGTAGAGCATCTGCTTAAATTTAGCTAATTTCCTGACCAATGATTTGTGGTTAAGACAATCAAAAGCTTAGCGTTTAGTCATTTTGGGCTGCCCAGAAGTGTGTGTGTGTGTGTCTGTCTGTGTGTTATTATATATAAGTAACACTTCTTCTAATCGACCAACTATCCAGGGCCATTTTTCTCAAAACAACGAATACGGAGTAAATATAGAGCTATGAATGAGCTTTGTGTGTATAAACATTTGCGAGCTTGCACTTCAACCTTATTAATATCTTAAAAGTCCTGTCATTTGAAGAACAAGCTGACAGGCTTGACAAATGCACCATAAATTAAGGCATCAGCAGCTGAGCCCAGACACCCTACTGATTGTGTACTGAATGTCCGTTAAACAAAAACACACTGCATCAGCCCTGACAGCGAGATAGCCTCACAAACACGAGCGCACACATAAACATACACATTTATACCAATAAGGATAGCTGACAGCATGCAAACATGCAGGAAATACTGTATTCCCCCCACTTCCTTCTTGTAGGGGAAACAGCCATCCTAATGGCACAGAAACTCAGTGAAGCTACACACTCCGGCAAAATCATTTGGGTATTATTAAAGTATTCAGTGGATTCTCACCTGAGCTCCAGGGATATGAAACATTCAAAGATAAGGACTTGATTGACAGCTCGGTTGCCATGGGTGCGGAGCTACACGGGGTTTCAGTCTTGTGCAATGTGAGAGACGTTTGAAGAAGCGAATGTGTAATAACGCAGAGATCAATAGCTGGAGTCAATAGAGCTCCACTGGGCTGGATCAGAGCATCGCAGAGATACTACAGCACGCTGTCTGAAAGTGACACGCGGCGAACGCACACAGCCCGTGGCACCTACATTTAGACACCTCTGTATGAAATGATCACCAAATGTAGTTCAAGCTCGTGCTGTAGTGCTGAATTAAACATGAGATCCAAAGACCCCGAAGGATCAAGGTCAGCACGCACACGCTCTCCACCACACGTTCCCGCGTATACATGCTGATGTACATATGTATGCTTTCGATGCTTCACAAACATACTCTCCAACAAACTTTCCCTTTTTCCCTTCAGTCTCAGTCAACTCAGACACATACGCGCATGTGGGAGATGGGACACTGCGCTCTCAGTGGCTGTGGTGGTTTCACTCAATGAAAAATGGATGAGACTAAAATTAGATAAACTAAAATTAGACCAAGTTAATCTGCAGAATGTCCTCAAAGTAAGAGAAACCACAGGCTTCACAATCTCGGTCTCTGAAAGCGAGACAGACATTGATGTAGAGCAATGAGGAGACACGGCCGGATTGTTTTCCACAGCTCACCTGCAACGTTTGAGGAAACGCTCTGATCTTTACTTTGGTACACTGGAAGAGGACGCAGAAGGTTTTTGATACCCGCATGCTCACAGCAAAAATCAAGGAGTTTTACTAGTGATGTCTGTTTGTTGTCTGTATGGATGGTAAGCAGCTGTTAAACTGAACGTTCTGGTATCTTTGATTCAAAAAAAGAAAAAAGAAAATATATATTTTGTCAGTTTGTCAATACTTTCCTTTTAGGTTTCAGTTCAGTCAACACATTTTATCTGCATTGCATTGAGCAAGTTTACTGGCAAAAACAAACTTTTAACCTTGTGGACCCATAGCAGACACGGTATATTCTCTAGCCCAAAATATATTGGATCTAGTAAACATTTACATTAAGTTGACACTATATTTTTTCTATGCATCATTAGAGTACATTTACACGACAACGACGTAAAAGAAAGAAAAAAAAAACTTTTTTTCTTTGTATAGATGACCAGTGTTGGGGGTAACGCATTAGAAGTAACTTGAGTTACGTAATCAGATTACTTTTTCAAGTAACTAGTAAAGTAACACATTACTTTTCAACAAAATGTTACTTTTTCACATTTACTGACTGACAGCTCTCCTGTCATGTTGACAGAAATAAAGCACAGAGGTGTTGTGTGCTCTGTTTGAACATGAAGGTTATTGTAGTTCTAGACTAAATGTGAGCATGCATTTACTCATCTCACTTATGAAAACATTCAGTACTCCTCAAAATGAATAAAAAAAGTGAAATGCAATTCCAGAATTTTATGCAAACCTAATTAACTATATTAAATTACACAAATATACTTTTATGTATTTAATCTCACTTTATTAACCAATGTCTTTGCTGCTGGCCTTCAGTGATCTAATTCAACCATAATAATAAGCAAAAATGACTTATAAGAGTGTAGGGTATACAAGAGTAAATATACATTTCCCTCAGCCTGAGGCTTATTCATTTCACTTTTGGTGTGAATTGGCCTTAACATTTGCCAAAAATAGAACTTTTTTGTTGTTATTAAAAAAACAAATAAGCAAGCCCAGCCCAGGTGAGAAAAAGTAACGCAAAAGTAATGTAACATTACTTTTCATGAAAGTAAATAAGTAATGCAATTAGTTACTTTTTTTAGGGAGTAATGCAATATTGCAATGCATTACTTTTAGGGGGCGTTCACACTTGTCATGTTTGGTTCGATTAAAACGAACCCTGGTACGATTGCTCTGTTAGTGCGGTTCATTTGAACATATGTGAACGCTGCCATCCGAACCCTGGTGCGCACCAAACAAGTGGACTGAGACCGCTGAAAAGATGGGTCTCGGTCCGCTTCCAAACGAACTCTGGTGCAGTTCAAATGATATATGATCTATGGTCTATGGACCAAAGACATGTAACAGAACCAAAAACAGCAAGACATGACCCTAAAAAGGACAGAATTCTCACGCATGTCGGTTTTTCTCATCATAGTCGTGAGTTTGCCCATCACAGGCATTAGACACGTGTCTCCACGCAGCAGATCGTTTGCGTGTGTGACGGATGGATTCCCGCCAGTGTTTTGACTACTTTACACATTTTATAAGCTCTTCACAAGTTCCCAGCTGGCCAAAATACCATCACATGCAGGCTATGCACACACACAACGAGTGCATTTATCTCAGCACACAGCATTGTTTTGGATGTTCGGTAAGTTCCTTCTCAAAATAGGCAATACGTCATAAAATCCGACCAATCACGTTGTGAATGTATCCCTGTGCCTTTAGGTTCGGTATCTTTTGGTTCGGTGATAAAATTGCCAATCCGAACGCTAACCGGACCAGGACTAAATGTTTTTTTTTCTTCTTTGGATTGGACCAAATGAACCAAACAACCCGAACTACAAGTGTGAACGCACCCTTAAAATCAATTTTCCCCAATACTGCAGATGACAACGCTGTCAAAACGATCCCCCTTTACACGGATCCGTGAAAACGACTAAAAACGCTGTATTATGCATGCCAGGTCAGTTGGCAATGTCACTTTGTAAAGAAAGACTACTTGTCTGCGCATATACGCATTCTTTTACAGAGCACTCAAACCAAACGTGCATATACTAAACACGTAATACGCATGCTGCAGTCACCGTTTTCACAGATCCATGTTTTTGTAGTTTACACAGAGATGATAACGGTATCGTTTTCAAAAACTTGGACTTTGAAGTTTTTGAAAACAACAAGACGCTGTTGTCGTGTAAATGGACGGCCAAAGTGAATAAAAAGTGTTCCCTTTTTAGTTGAAAATGGTGATGTGTAAACAACCCCTTTGATGTATAAACCTGAAGAGAAGCATAATGGCGGCCAATACAATAAAAAAGAACTGTTGTGAATATCATGGTTTCCATCCAGTTTTCAGAAAGCTGAAGGAGACAGTATTTATGTATTATCTTCATTGAGCATTATATAATTTTTTATTGATATAGGTTACTATTATTAATGCATTCCTTCTTTATTGTTCTTTTTTATACACTACCACCACTTTCTGTTTTATTGAATGGTTTAAAAGGGTGCTGTTTTAGTTTTAAAATCGCCAGCAGATTTCAGGGTTCCCTCACCTTTAAAAATCCCCATTCGAGCACTATGTGCAAGTGAGGTTCATTCAGCGTATTTCTGAGTGGTAAATCTGTGCTCCTGTATGTGTGTGGCAGAGAGAGAGCGACAGATTGTGACTGTGAGATAAAGATTTTGTAAAAGACTGAGAAGAGTATTTGTTCTACCAAAAGCTGCTCCCCACTGTGTGACAACATATACTCTCATATAATGGCTTATCTCTATTCCCAAAAAGATTACTTTGTAATGATTTACTGATACACTTTGCCTTAGAAATGCGTTTCTAATCCAGACACCTTTAGCAAGAATTACATCACGCTCATGCTCTCCCCTGCTGCTGATACTGTCATCAGATCGGCTGGGATGAATTGAATTATTAACTCATTAAAACTTAATAAACTTCTCCTGTCAGCGAGCTGCTCCCCATAACGAACCACAGGCTTAGCGCTGCCCCCTGATGTTCCACCCAGACGTGTCCTCTGTCTTCATTCTGACACTCACGCTGGCAGGCGAACGTTTGACGTGTTGCGTCGCGACAAACCTGATGGAGTTGTGAATGAAACTGAGCGCCGTCAAGGTTGAGAAATGCTGCTCTTGTACAAGCAAGGACATTTGCAGCCACATGCTTTTAAAGGCAGTGCGAATGCGGCAGACTTCGTGGCATGTATTGATATTGATTTGAAAGGAAAGCCTAGTCTTGCTCTTGCTAATCATATGAGTGCTTGAATGAGATGACCTGTGCTCGTTTGAATCATTTAGGCCAGTGCGAGGTGAAATAGATTTTTAAGGAATTTGCACCTCGAACTCTGTCTTGGTGATTTCAACAAATTATTGTATGCTATCTATAAGCATTTGGTACATTTTTTAAAAAATGTGATTTGCATTAGGCTTATACAAATAATATAAAAAGAAAAATGCTGTAAATTATGATCAGTGTTGGGAACATTACTTTGGAAATGTACCTAATAGGTTACAGATTACAAGTTACCCTATTTAAAATGTAATAAGTAGTGTAACTTCAATTATTTTATTAAAGTAATGTCACTGATTACATTTCATTCTAAATTTCTAATGAATGTTTTCAACTGTTAATCTTTTTCAAACATTTAAAACATGCAGGGTTAACCTTACAGTAGTACTCAACACTGATTAGCCTATATTGATTTTGAATTAAGATATATATATATATATATATATATATATATATATATATATATATATATATATAATTTAATTTTAAAGCACAGCCACCACAAAATCAGACTTTAGCACCTCTTTTTACTTGATCGTTCTGAGTTTAAAGGATTAGTTCACTTCAGAATTCAAATTTCTTGATAATTTACTCACCCCTATATTATTCAAGATTTTCATGTCTTTCTTTCTTTAGTCAAAAAGAAATTAAGGTTTTTGAGGAAAACATTCCAGGATTTTTCTCCATATAGTGGACTTCACTGGGGATCAATGGGCTGAAGGTCAAAATTGCAATTTCAATGCAGCTTCAAAGAGCTCTACATGATCCCAGACAAGGAATAAGGGTCTTATCTAGTGAAACAATGTCATTTTCTAAAAAAAATAAGAACTATATACTTTTTAACCACAAATGCTCATCTTACACTGCTATGCAATGCGCCACACATTACATAATCATGTTGGAAAGGTCACACGTGATGTAGGCCGAAATCCAGTGTCTACAAAGCGAACGTGCAAAGACTAAGTCAAATGGCCTTTACAAAAAAGAAAAAAGGTGAAACAACGATGTCGGACCATTCTGAAGTTGTAGGAGAAAATGTGACCTTTCCAACATTATTACGTAATGCGTGGCGCATCGCATCGCAGTGCAAGATGAGCATTTGCGGTTAAAAAGTATATAAATTTTCATTTATTTTTTAGTAAATGACAGATTGTTTCTCTAGATAAGACCCTTATTCCTCGTCTGGGATTGTGTAGAACCTTTTAAAGCTGCACTGAAACTGACATTTGGACCTTCAACCCGTTGATCCCCACTGAAGTCCACTATATGGAGAAAAATCCTGGAATGTTTTCTTCAAAAACCATGATTTCTTTTCGACAAGAAAGAAAGACATAAACATCTTGGATGACATGGGGGTGAGTAAATTATCAGGAAATTTGAATTCCGAAGTGAACTCATCCTTTAAATACAGATTTCTGGATGAAATTATTATTTTTTTTTATTTCCAGCAACGCATTTTTATCACTCGCCATGGTGGCAACTCTCAACGGGTTGTAACGTAAAGCTTTCAGGGCCGATGTGGATTGATGTAATTGGCAGATGTAGTGCTCTGCAAATTCAAACAAGAGAGCCAATTAACAGTATCAGAATAGCATCGCTTTACTAATTGGCCTTTAAATGGCAGGAGGCATCGTGCACATCAAAAACAGGCAAAGAAACAAATTAATATTTTTTGCTAACATACACTCGTCTAAAGGGTTATTAGGAACACCTGTTCAATTTCTCATTAATGCAATTATCTAATCAACCAATCACATGGCAGTTGCTTCAATGCATTTAGGGGTGTGGTCCTGGTCAAGACAATCTCCTGAACTCCAAACTGAATGTCAGAATGGGAAATAAAGGTGATTTAAGCAATTTTGAGCGTGGCATGGTTGTTGGTGCCAGACGGGCCGGTCTGAGTATTTCACAATCTGCTCAGTTACTGGGATTTTCACACATAACCATTTCTAGGGTTTACAAAGAATGGTGTGAAAAGGGAAAAGCATCCAGTATGCGGCAGTCCTGTGGGCGAAAATGCCTTGTTGATGCTAGAGGTCAGAGGAGAATGGGCCGACTGATTCAAGCTGATAGAAGAGCAACTTTGACTGAAATAACCACTCGTTACAACCGAGGTGTGCAGCAAAGCATTTGTGAAGCCACAACCCGCACAACCTTGAGGCGGATGGGCTACAACAGCAGAAGACCCCACCGGGTACCACTCATCTCCACTACAAATAGGAAAAAGAGGCTACAATTTGCACGAGCTCACCAAAATTGGACAGTTGAAGACTGGAAAAATGTTGCCTGGTCTGATGAGTCTCGATTTCTGTTGAGACATTCAGATGGTAGAGTCAGAGTTTGGCGTAAACAGAATGAGAACATGGATCCATCATGCCTTGTTACCACTGTGCAGGCTGGTGGTGGTGGTGTAATGTTTTCTTGGCACACTTTAGGCCCCTTAGTGCCAATTGGGCATCGTTGAAATGCCACGGCCTACCTGAGCATTGTTTCTGACCATGTCCATCCCTTTAAGACCACCATGTACCCATCCTCTGATGGCTACTTCCAGCAGGATAATGCACCATGTCACAAAGCTCGAATCATTTCAAATTGGTTTCTTGAACATGACAATGAGTTCACTGTACTAAAATGGCCCCCACAGTCATCAGATCTCAACCCAATAGAGCATCTTTGGGATGTGGTGGAACGGGAGCTTCGTGCCCTGGATGTGCATCCACAAATCTCCATCAACTGCAAGATGCTATCAATATGGGCCAACATTTCTAAAGAATGCTTTCAGCACCTTGTTGAATCAATGCCACATAGAATTAAGGAAGCTCTGAAGGCGAAAAGGGGTCAAACACAGTATTAGTATGGTGTTCCTAATAATCCTTTAGGTGAGTGTATTCTAGCTTTTTAGAGAAAATATTCAGATGTAACCTCCTTTGTAATCGGATTACAGTTACATTTATTTTGTAATTCAATTAAGTAATGCCGTTACTCCCCAACACTGATTATCACTGACATAGTGAAGCCACATGTCTAAATTAGGGCTATTCAGTACATTAGAGGGAGATAGACACCATTATTCAGTGCATGCAGGTCAATCTGTAGCTATATTGGTTATGAGAGTGCTCCGCGGTGGCTTACCAGTTCACTGAAAATTGTCTGCCCCATTTTCCAGCCCAAAATTATGACCATTTCTCTTTAGGGCCATTTTGGAGCAATAAAGGGAAAAAGATTCCTTTATGATTTTATACTATTACTAATTAATTGAGAGTATGTGCACGTAACCTTTCCCCAAACAATGCTCTTTGATAGTTATATTTTCAGAGCAATTACTACTCTCATGTCTTCACAAGAAACACATGATCTTGTGGTATGAAACAGTGTGCATCATGTCTAAGGAGACATTTAAAAGATTGAAAAACAGCCTAAAAGCGAGAAGCATATATAATCAGAGCTTCTGGGACGGTCAGAGGATGTTGTAAGATGTAATTATCCAAAGCTTTGGATTCTTCGATGGAAATCATTAATTTTTAATTACAATACTAAATGGTTGTAGTTTAGATGCAGGTTTAAATGATGCATTTTCATGCAGATAGATACCTCATAACATGTAAAAGCTCCCTTGCTGGTGATCCTTATGTGAGAGGCTTTAACTGTTCATTTGATTTTTATATTGTTTGAAATAAGGGGTGTATTTCAACCCATTTCATGTTAGTAGGGAAAGTAGGTCAATGAATTAGTATAAAAAAGCAGTTAAATTGTCATTATATAAAAACATACAATTAAAATATCTCCTTTTTGTCTGCCTTTATCTGATTTTATATTGTTATGGCTATTTTATTGTCTTTGTCTCACAGCTCCAATCTGCTCTAATTATTTGGTGATTTTTACATAAAACATTTAAACAGATATAAAGTCAGTCTATATATCTGATTTAAATTACACATTTGTGATCCAAATCTAACAGACCTGTGGAATGCCTGCCTTTTGCTTTCCTACATTATTGATTTCGATTGGCAAAGCAAGACTTGTGCCAAGGGAGCATGGGGTTTCCATGGTTATGGCATGTTTGGAGATGTCTTTCTGAAAGCAGGTTTTGTGTGTGTGTGAGTGTGAGTGTGCGTATGAGAGACAGCGAAAGAGGCGATCGATGCACCACAGGGTTCCTATCAGCTAGAATCAGGAGAGGTCTTGCACAGAGGAGGTGTTGGGAAATTGGGATGAAACAAAGAACCTGAACTGCATGTATGTGCATTATAGGGGTCATTCTACAAAATGCAGGCTTATTTGTGTCCCTCATACTGTATATATACTGCATGTACAAAAGTTACAATAAATAGCTGATGCCAACTTATCTAAAAAAAAAAAAAAAAAGAACTATATACTTTTAACCACAAATGCTTGTCTTGCACTGCTATGCGATGCGCCACACATTACGTAATCATGTTGGAAAGGTCACACGTGACGTAGGCAAAAGTACCGATCCAGTGAGCAAACATGCAAAGACTAAGTCAAATGGCCTTTACAAAAAAAAGAAAAAAAGAAAAAAAAAGAAAAAAGGTGAATCTAGTTACTTGTAGTTTATGTTTTTCTTCTCCTTGTTACATTGGTAAATATGCAGAGAATTTTGCTTTAATTCTGTCTCTACATTTTTTATTTTAGGTTTTCATATAATTAAAAGATTGTGTCACTAGGTTTAAACAAAAAGTTTAAAAATAAGAAGCTTTATCATGCAGAAATACAGGTAATATCATAGCCTTTACGGGGGGTGGGTATTTTGTTGGACAACAGGGGGATGTCAATAAATTATTCCTTTACTATTCCTTATATCCCAACATATTCCAATAAATATGAAATTTAGCTTGAGATAGGGCCGTAACCACCGTAGACATTGAGGGGGACAAGTCCCCCCCCCCCCGAATAGTTTGAAATGGTCAAATTGTCCCCACCAATATTTAATATTCTTGATGCTGTTCTGCTGCACTTCATTACACACACTCTATTTATTGTTAGAATGACATGTTTCAAAAGTTAAATTCTTAGGCTTGTTTGTCTCAGCAGTCTAACTGTGTTTGTCAATGTCGAAATGGTGGCCAATCAGATCAAAGAAGGTGGGGCTTACCATTCACTGAAGACGAGTGGGATTTCCAATACGGCGTTTTAGGTTTTAAAGTGTAAGAGTGCATAGTAAGATATATGTAGCTAAACATTTAATATTTGACAACTATTTTACGATAGATATGGTCAACAACCCACAGTAAAATACAGTGATGCAAATTAGGCCTAATTGTTTTTTTCTCCCTCAAATTTCTCCATTTTGAATTGAAAATATTCTATAATTTACATGATCCATGTCATTCATAACTGAATGTAAGAGAACAATTTCATTTTGCATTTTTGACAAATTAGACATGCAAATAAGAGCAAATGTGTGCATATTTTGAAATAAAATATTATGTGCAACAAGTTTAAATGGATTACTTAAGGGTGACATTTTTGGTAAATTTTGAGATTTTGCACTTTTTGGCTTTTCATAAAGTGTTTTTTCAGACTGGTGGAAAGAAAACATCCAAAATACACTTTTAAGTGTTTATTTTATAGCACTTTATCTATTTGTGTCTATAGATTCCAATTATAGTAAATATCTTTAAAGGCCGTTTTCTCAAAATGAGTTTTTTGAAATTTTTTGAAGTCAGAAATTCACTTCACTTCAGCAGAACTTATATACACCAAACTTTACAGTTTTATTCCTATCTATATTCTGAAGGTTTGTACAGAGGGATTTGTTGATATATAATTTGCCTGATTTTATACAACATTTTATTCCTAAAAAAATGGTGAAAATATTTTTTTTTCTGGCTGTTGATTTTCTGATTTATGGAGTGATTAAAAGTTATATCCAAAATTCCCTCTGTAAAAATGTAACATGTCCAAAAAATTAAGTGAGAATTTTGAACCTAACGTCATCCAATATTCAGATTTTTGTTCTTGAAATGTATGCAAATTAGCGCATATTTAATTAGATAATGCCTCATTTGCATATTTAAACATAACATTTTAGAAAACTTGTAATACAAAAAATGTTTGCAATTTTTAATGTAATCAATCACATGGGGTAGTATGGTGATATCTATTAGTTAATTTTTTACCCTATTCACCTGGGGTGTCTCGCCTTAATATAGGCTACAATTAGACTTACAGAACTTCATATCTTTCTAATTTATTTTTACTTTATTCCCTTAAAAAATTATGTTCAATACATGATTACAGTCTTGGCTTGAGATACTAAAATGTAATTTGCTTCAGAATGTCAAACAATTTACATTTTTTTCTTGTAGAATAACCCAATTGGTAGAATGACCCATAGTCTCATAGAATATATATATGTGGATGTTTAAATTACCCTGAGTGACTAAACATGCAGCCATATCTTTTACTGATATAATTTTTTCTATCTCTGTTTTCTCTCTGTAGGTGGCCATGCTGTTCTCTCCGTTCTTGTGTGCTCTGGGGCTCTCCCTCCTGCCACTCCTCCTGTTTCAGTGCCCCGCCCACGCCTGCCCTGCCCGCTGCGAGTGCTCTGTGCCCACGCGTTCTGTGTCATGCCATCGCAGGAAGTTAGCGCAGGTGCCTGAGGGCATCCCTATAGAGACGAGGGCATTGGACCTCAGTAAAAACCGGCTGCGCATTGTGACTCCACAGAACTTCTCCTCACTGCTATTGCTGGAGGAGCTGGATCTCAGCAACAACCTGCTGTCATCTGTGGAACCCGGCAGCTTTCGCGCCCAGCCGCGGCTACGCTCCCTCCGGCTGCGCAGCAATCAGCTGACTCTCCTGCCGCGCGGGGCGCTGGCTGGCCTCAGCGAGCTCACTCTGCTGGATGTCAGCCAAAACCGTCTTGTTATTCTGCTGGACTACGGCTTTGAGGAGCAGCGGAGGCTGCGGGTACTAGAGCTGAGTGATAATGAGCTAGTGTTTATTGCCCCACGGGCGTTCAGTGGCCTGGCGTCCCTGCGCTCTCTGACGCTGCAGCGCTGCAACCTGAGCACAGTGCCCACACATGCTCTCACACATCTGCACGGCCTCACCAGCCTGCGGTTGCGGGACCTGGGCATCGCGGAGCTTCAACCACACGCCTTTAAGGGTCTGCCGCGACTAAAACACCTGGAAGTGGACCGCTGGCCTTTGTTAGAGGGGTTTCCGACCTCCACGTTGCAGGGGCTGAACCTCAGCACACTGTCCATTACCCACACCAACTTGACGTCCGTGCCGGTTGTGACGCATCTGTTGTATCTAACACATCTCAACCTGTCTTACAGCCGTATACGGGTCCTGCCAGCAGGGTGGTTGCGGGGAATGGACCGACTGGAAGTTGTGCGTGTGCGACAGGCTAACCTGCTCAGTGTGGAACCTCAAGCCTTTCAAGGAGCCTCCTCGCTGCGTATTCTTGACCTTTGTTACAACCGTCTCTCCACGCTCGAGAGGAGCGTTTTCCCTGCTTCCGAGGCCCTGCAGAATCTTCTGATTGGCCAGAACCCATTAGTGTGCGACTGTCGTCTACGCTGGCTCCTGGAGAGGACTCCACCTTTGCTGTACGGGGATGTTCAACCTGAATGTAGTGCTCCTGCCCCCTTGGCTGGGAAGCCTCTTAGGGACCTGGCAGAAAATCAAAATCAAATCTCTCGCTATGTTATCTGCACCAAACCCAGGGTCATCTCCATGGCAACTTACCCGGCACAGGCAGAAGAAGGCCAGAGAGCTTGGCTATATTGCAGTGCGGATGGGGCTCCACCGCCCTCTGTGTCATGGCTGACACCGCACAGGCGGCACATTACCACAAAGAGTACGGGAAGAGTGGTGGTCCACACCAATGGATCACTGGAGTTCCGCATGGCAGAGCCACAAGATAGCGGCATGTATGTGTGTGTGGCATCGAACCCAGCGGGCAACGCTACTCTGTCTGTAACGCTCGCTGTTAAAAGCTCGGGAATCAGGGACAGAGCCCTTTACGCCAACCGCAGCTTTCTTTTTGACCCCGACTACAACAGCTCCTTGATTAATGGCACAGAGGAATACACCATCAGGGTAGTGTTGGACTTCACCACCATCCTGGTCTCCACAGCAATGGGCTGCCTCAGCTTCCTAGGCGTCGTTTTGTTCTGCTTCTTGTTGTTGTTTGCATGGAGCCGCGGCAAAGGGAAGCACAGAGGAAGCGTGGACATTCAATATGTCCCACGAAAGAGGAAAGGCGCAAACTCAGAACTTACAGAAACAAGCGGGCCCAGACGAGTCAACATGAAGATGATCTGAACTTCTTAACTAGCCGAGGATTTCACGGGTTGCATGGTTTTGTGTGCGTGTCTGTTGGACTTTGTGAGTCTTTGGGTATATGTGCTGCAAAAGATGCAAAGGATGTATTAAATCATGAGAGTTTTCATGTGGTATCCCAATGAAAAGAAAGCAAAAGAAAAACACCAAACCATATAATGCGCGTCTTCTGCGATGCTTTGTCTGTGGAAAGCATTATTTGGACAGTGCAGACGTGATTTAGTTCAAGTTGTTGTATATATTTCATATTTGTGGGAAAGAATGGTATATTTCTATATATATATGAATATATCTATTTACAGATACATTACAATTACCTTTCAAAACGCTGCAAAAACTCAAGTTGTCTTCCCCAATAAGCAAAGTATCTACTGGAAAAAGCCTCGGCAGTGCTGTGTTGTGAAGTGTTTGGTTTTGCTCAGAATTCCTGTTCTCCTGGGACATCCTCTTCTTAGCAGAACCTCCGGGGGAACCGGAGAGTTTTCTGCCATTTTGTTGTAAAGATGTTAAAATGCAAGAAGCCGCTTGACATGGTGGGTTCCAGGGGCTGTATTTGTGACTCAGTGGAAGTCTGTGGAACTGTGTGAAAATGTTCTTTTCTTTTCTTATGTTCTGTCAAATGCTGCTCAAATGTTTTTACATTCTAAATATCTTGTTATATTTTCCAAAGAAAATAAATATAAATCGTACAGCTTGAAAAGTGTTACTGTCATCTAAGCTCTTATTCTGTCTCAAGTGTTCCCTGTAGCACAACAACTGCCAAACAGATATGAACCTACTCCTTGTTGAGCTTATTGCTTTTGGTGCTTCTTGTGTTTATTCCTTTTATTTTTTTTGCACAGCTATAACTTCACCTCAATTTTGCATGAAGGTTATTTTTTTATTTTGCTAAATTTTGCAATATTCTCAATTATGGGATAGATTTAAACTGTGCTTGCTTAGCAACAGGCATATAAAAAATGTAAAATATTAAAGCTCAATGCTGTTAGTCAATTTGAGATATGAACTTGAAATTTCACATATCCAGCTTCTCATAAAATTTAGTCTCCATAATGTTTGTGTTTTTAAACATACTAAAACTCTTCTCATCAAGTGGTTTATCAATGTGCTTGAAATCTGGCGGGAACGCTCTTTAACCTGTGAACAGTTCATGTAAACATATAAATCACAAATATTCTATTATATATTAGTCAACATTTGAAGAGGATCAAAAGCTTTCATCAAAGATGTCCTAAAAACCTTCTTCTTAGTACAACTTTGATTAACGTTTTTGATCCACTTCAAATGTTGACAACTGTAGTCTATTAGTGTTTGCAGTGACTTTTTTTAGGGCTCTTAAAAGCATGAAATGGACTTATGTTTGTCCCTGTCTGCTGCATCTGACGTCACAGCTCAGGATAGTCACTAGTGAAGGGTGAATCAGTGTTTTTGTGATGTCATTTTCCTACTTCTCCAGAGTAAAAAAAAAAACTAAGTTCCCATGAGCAAGGATGGCAGACTTGAAATTGCATACTTCCAGGTGGTCACATGCCAAGCAAGCAACTGCCGTTGAAATGAATGGGAATGCCATCTGATAGTTTTCTCCTGGTATTATTGACCTCCTTGATTCAGGTATGCAAACAGCAAAGCCTGCTAAAGCTCTATTGATTTTTACTTAATACAGTTAATCTAAATTGGTCAGGCAGGAGTATTTCGAATTTTCACACGTCCTGATTTTGCCGTGTTCGACACGTTCCTGGTTCAACATATTTTGTTGATCCTGGAATAACATTTCCTGTCTGAAAATTAAATTCTAACCATATCCCTACCCTTAACCTTAGGCTATCCATAAGTTATCTTTAAAATCAGAGGGAAATGATAGGTTAATAACACTGATGTAGCCTAACCCTGCTGTAAGCCTAAACTTGACATAAACTGTAAACTTGTCCCTCAAATCTGAGTAGTTGATTGGAATGTTGTTCCAGGATCAGCCAGGATCATGTTGAATTTTGTGAAATCAGTTTTTGCTCCTCTGAGTGAGTTCATGTCCATCAATATCATAGTGAAACAAATTAAGGGTGAAACTGACACTCATCTGTCTGTAATGAACTGTAGTGCATTATTTTCCTTTCAATATACTGAATACAAAGGACTCATTTCCTCTTTTCTTGCTAAGGTTTTTTTTTTAAATGTTTTTAATTTGTAAAGGCCTAGGCTGTATTTGTGCGATTTTCTGTACACTGTCAAGTTCTACAATGTCTTTAGTAGTGTCATCTTTAAAATCCTCATTCCAAATCTTAACGTCAGTTTTGTTATGTCTAAGCATTTAATTACCTACTTATTGCTGTTCAAGTTGGACTGAAGCTATATTTAATCTATATTCCTTCCTGACTCTATCTTAACTCAATTTCAAAAAGGAAAGACGGATGGCTAAAAATTGTATTTGATATAAGTACTGCACTGAATTAAATTTAGCCTATCCAAACAGATTATTATTTTAAAGTCTTTCCTCCACTTAAACTGCTTTAGATTGATCGTGTTACACAAAAGTCCAAGGACAGAGTTTTTCATCAAGACAATGTGCCTCAGGTTACTTCTTTTTTTATTTGGTGTCAAAACTGGTCCAGCTGTATTAAAGAAACTGCAGGGTGAAACATTAACCTCTATGTGCTTCACTTCCAGTACCTTAAAGTACCCTGAAGGTATGTTGGTCCTTAGGTGAGCTT
This sequence comes from Chanodichthys erythropterus, assembly GCF_024489055.1. Classification (NCBI taxonomy): domain Eukaryota; kingdom Metazoa; phylum Chordata; class Actinopteri; order Cypriniformes; family Xenocyprididae; genus Chanodichthys; species Chanodichthys erythropterus. The sequence continues at coordinate 5,567,005 of NC_090225.1, forward strand.
GTTACACAATCAAAAGCATCTAAATATACCTGAACTAATCATTTCCACGTCTATGACTCATAAATTGAAACAAAAGAAGTTATTTTTATATGAGTGTGTCAGTGTGTGCATCATCATCATATGACTAGTGTTCTGTGGTGAGTGCCTGACCTTGCAGTGTTCTGTCAGGACACGTCTGAGGTGAAAATATGAGCGGGGCCACTTTTCTATGTGAATGAGCCTTCCTCAGAGACACATTAAAGGATCAGGAACTGATGCATAAATTCTTGCTTTAAGATGGACCTTGGGAACCGCCTGCGACCCAAAAGAAAATGCAACAGAGGGAGACAAACATATTAGAAGGACATCAGTAAAGAAGAGAATTATTCATGAAATCAAATGTTACTACCAACACTTTACCTACAACACTAATGCTACCAACACCAGTTATTGCTGAATTATTTTGCCAAAAAAAAAAAAAAAAAAATCCTGTCAATAACCCTGTAGACCAGTGGTGTTCAAAGTGTGGGTCACAGAACGGAAATAAAAGGGTCAAAGCAAGTCTGATAATGATGGTTTGTCCATACAATGTCAGAAATATGAATAATATAATTACTCAAATTCAAATTTGAATTGGGCATAATTTTCCACAAAGCACCAAAAGCTTGCTGGACAGCATAGCAGCGTTTCTTAAGTCGTGTTTGTGTCCAAGTCTCTACTCTGTTATAACTGAGAATACTATCTCAATAGGCATTTATGAACACTATTTATGTATAGCACACAAGGGTGTAACGGTACATTTATTCGTCCCGAGCTGTCACGGTTCAGTGCATACACTCAGATGACGAATACAGTCAGGCACAGGTGATTCACACGCCAATCCAGAAGGGGGCGCATGTGGAAATGCAATGCTGTTTGCTAACTGCCACAACAGGAAAAGGTGCAGAAGAAGAAGAACAGACAATCTATGCGTAGATATGCTTGCGTGTAATCTCTCAACCAGTGTTTCAACCGTGGAAAGACATCAGTAAAACAGCTTGAGAATGATATCTCACGTATCGTTAAATTTACCTCAGGCAAGTCATTTAGTGTCCACAGCATGTTCATTCACTAGAGAAATGAACTCTAGAGAGGAGCATTTCACTAAATATAAGCATTATATTAGCTTATATATTCATTATATTTACTTTACCTGCTAGTAATGTCTTAATTATTTAATTTATGTTTAAATAAATTTGTCATGAAAACAAGTTATGACTGTGTAAATGATCATATTTCAAAAAGGAATTAGAGTAGGAAAATAATTAATGCAAAACCAGCTTTATGTGCAATTTACGTGTTTGTTTTTTTTTTGGTTTTTTTTTTGTGTTAATCTAAAAATAAATAGCAACTGAATTTAATAGTTTGGGCTCTGTTGTTAATTGTACAACAGCCGGACACCTTTATTTTAATGATAAATGTTAAAGATAAATCACTGTCTGGCCAACAGGGATTTTGCTATGGAGATAAAGGTTAGAGCATTAGGAGGATTAATAATTTAATATTTTAGTAGTACTATTTTTGAGATCTAACAGAGCATTTGGACCTGGAAATTTTCAATTTCAATTTCAATCAAAGTTCAATGCAAAGGGAGATATTTTCTTTTAAAGAATTCTCTGTTTAAGGACTACAAACTGCTGGTAGGGACTACAACAAGCTTCTTCCTGGGTTAGTGACATCACTGACCCTAAAATTTACATAAACCCCACCCCCGAGAACATGCAACAAAGGGGGCGAGGCCATGTTGGGCTGCTTTAGAGAAGATGAAGAGTTGTTGTAGTAGAGTGTTGTTGCCAAGTTGCAATTTTACACCAGACTGCTTCACAAACGAGAGTCAATTCAACACTGGATTTGCACAAAAGATTAACATGTTGGGAACATGCTAGTCGATGAGTTGAATCAACTCCACACCAACTACATAAATTTATCTACTAACCATTCAGAAACGTCCAGTTGCGTTCTAAAAGTTGTACAATGTTTGAACAATGTAAGGCTGAACACTGTTACTGACAATCCTCATTTTGTCTGCGTGAGATTCTCCAGCTTTGTTGTTGATGAGCAATCAAAGCGTGAGCTGTTAAAGCTCCGCCCTCTTCTGGAAAGGGGGCAGGGAGCAGCAGCTCATTTGCATTTAAAGGGACACACACAAAAATGCCATGTTTTTGCTCACACCCAAATAGGGGCAAATTTGACAAGCTATAATAAATGATCTGTGGGGTATTTTGATCTGAAACTTCACAGACACATTCTGTGGACACCAGAGACTTATATTACATCAAATTTCTACAGGCACAGCAACATTGTTTGAAATGCTGTGGGCTTATATATTAAAAATATGAATCTCACTGACAGAAGGCTGCTTTCAAATTTAAATTCCCGTGTGCGCTTTGTGAAGAACGGCTGTGTGCGTCTTCGTTTAAGTGCTTAAATGTACTTGCACCTCAAAATGCTTTTATGATGCGAAAATAATGTAAACAGTCAGTTAAGTCTTAAAGAATTAAACAGACAGGACAAAAACATCTTATATTTCAAAAGAGATCTGTACATTAGTGTAATGCAACTTATTAGATCTCCTGCTGTCTATGATGTCATCAGTATAGGCTAATTAACAACAATAAAGCTGAGAAAGAGAAAAATCACCCACAGCTCTTGAAAATGTTCACATATGCTAATACTGAAAGCACTCTTTGTTTATTGCTTGAAATGTTTTGTTGTTCCTCTTTATTATTTACAAGGCTACTTGCTTGTATGTTTCGAAGCGGTTTATATAATTAAAAATCTTAAGACAATTGTATTAATTATTTTTTGTTAACTTGTTATAATTTAAAAAGTACATATAATTACATATGTAAAATAATTTAAGAAACTAAATAATGAATTAAAAAAGTAGATCAAGTATCGTTTTTGAATTGGATCGTGACTCCTGAGGCGCCTAGATTCCCACCCCTATTTAATGGGATTTTCATCCGACCGTATGACATGGGGAAAAAAATGACAACAAAATGAAAGAACAAATGGGGTTTCCCCCTCATATTTCATTCTAAAACATTTTTAGTGGTTCTTGAGATATTATAACTCTCTCGTTGATAAATCTTAGCTTGAAAAGTTCGGGAACCCCTGCCGTGTGAACAGTCTCAGATCAGCAGTTATTTCAACAAGATTTTCTTTTACCTACTTCTGTTCCGAGACAAAGCTCCAGGGAGGCTGTACACTGCAGTTAGTGTACTGTAAATCACTTCAGATAAAAAGAATCTGCTAAATGACAAGTAATCAATATTTCCACAAGGTCCTGATTTTGAGGGGAAAAAAAGCTTCTCCCAAAACACTTTAAAATCTTTACCCTGTGGATTAGCGTCAGTGGAAAATGGATGTTGGCTAATGATTACCAAGATGGGGTTCATCTCCCCCACATATTTCACTCTGACTGATGGTGAAGGAGGATGAGTTTAGACTAAAGGTTTGCCGGTGCTGCCTATCTGCCTGCCAAATAAGCGAAATAAGAAACAAAGGGGAACAACATGTCAACCAGCTGAACCCTAGTCATAAATCTTTGAGCTTCTCTCATATTTTAAAGTGGCTTCAATTGCACCATCACACAATACAACCATCCCCGTGGGTTTGTTTGCCAGGTTTGTCCTTCTTTTCTGACTTTCTCCCGCCGAAGGCATGCTCGATTTGAGCCTTGGCATTCTGGCACGATATATTGCATATGAGATTTTTTCATACCCATGGCATTAGCAAAAAATAACCCATTACCCATCCACGCGGGCTGGGGCGAGCGGGAGCCTTGCATCTCCACTCTTCCACACCACAGAATGATGGGATGGAATGAGGAACGGGGTGGAGGGAAATCACTCTGGCAGATGTAATGACTCTGTAAAGAGCAGACATGACAACTGCTAATCAGCACAGCGAGCCCTAATCAGTGAAGAGAGCGTTTGAGCATGAAGGTTTCATATAGAAACACACATCATTAAGACTCGCTCATAATCAGTTTCTCATCGTGCTAATACCAAAGCCACACACTCATCCGTACTGAACTGCAAATAATCTGTTGCTATATTTCAAGCACATTATGTAGTCAAGCAAATCAAGCAGAAGGCAACAGCCCTAACAAAAGCCTGCACAAATGATTTCCTTCCCATGCCGTCTTGTAACCTGGCCTTTGGATGCATGGATACGGTTGCTAGGCGCTACCTAAAAGTGTCGCTAACGCTGCTTCGCACCATTGTTGCCATGGCAACCTGAAATGCCTCTGTCTCTCTCTCTCTGTCTCTCTCTCTCTCTGCCATCACAATAAGTCAACGAGGTTTGTGGCATTGTGATGGAAAACTGAGAGCACAATATATATCATCCAACAACAGTGGTCCAAGGTGGTGAGGGTCAAGTGGTGTATTTAACCACCAAATTGAGATCAGTGGAGCAGTTCAGCAAGGTTGGACGGTGTGTATTACATACCAAGAGGTAGAAGGATGAGGTGCCAATCAGAAGGCTTAGAGAGAGGACAATACTGCAGATGACTATCTGCGTCTGAAATCGAATACTTCCGTACTATAAAGTATGCAAAAAACAGTAGTATGTCTGAATTGGGCTACTTTTACACTGTTGCCGTGGGTTGTTTTTCATGTCCGCGGGTTGAAGCGACCACAAATAATGTGATATTTAGCCCTTAAATGCAAATTTTACCTGGGGAGCCCCGCCAAAAATGCAGATTTTAGCTCCCGGAATGCGTTTTTTACCGTGGGACCCCGCCCTGGAATGCGATTGGGCTAGTTTTGAGGAGCAATTGGGCGGGTTTTGTTGTGAAAACCTGGCAACCCTGTCCTGTGGGGACTCGATTTCTCACCACACCACAACTGATCTGGTAGGTCATGTGACCGTCACAACATGGCGGATGTAGTCCGAATATCATACTATCCACATTCATAAGTTCAAATACAAATTTCAGACACAGTGTAAGAGTGACCACAATGGACATTTCATCACTACTTTTGAGAAGTGAACTATTGTCTAGGCTACAGATTGTTTATTGTTTATTTGGAAAACTATACACAAAACTATACCTATACATAAAACTATACCTATACATCTTAGCAGTAGCAGCACATAAAAAATATAAATGATTTCCTTCCGTTCAATATTTGTTATCTGCATAACTGTTTTACAACCTAAAATTCACATTCTCTTTGACCCATGAAAAATAAATGGCTACATCTATCCCACTGTTATGGTTTTTAGCAATATTTTGCGTCAAATTAAACTTTTAAACACCTTCTGTGCTACCATTGATACTTTGACAGCCTGATTATGGCATGTAGGGGAGAGTGGGGTAAGATGAGCCATTTTTTTTACTTATGTGGTCCTCAAGATAAAGGAAAATGAGGCAGAAGTACAATTAAAGTATTTAAAGTAATTTCAGGATGTTTCCTATCATTTTAAATGATCAGAATACATCTATGACAAAGGGTTCTAAAAATATGGCTTCTTATAAAAAAAGTGTTCCTCTGACTCAATTTACCCTAGGTCAGGGGTAAGTTGAGCCGAGTTAGTTGGTGGGTGTAAACTGACCATCTAACTGAATCCGAATCAAACCGCTGTGAAATTTCAAAGATAATGTACCTATTTTAAAAACTAATTTAATAATCAAATTTCCTTTTACTAATATTCTTTGTAAAAATATTTTACAAATATTTATTTTTTAAAGCTAAATTAATCAACATAAAACCAACCAAATGAAGTTGAAATTTCAGTATAATTTAATTGTTTGCATTTCTGAAACAATATGTTGAACATCAAAGTTGTAACCTTTCCATAAACAGACTAAACAGATAGTATGTTGAGTAAAATTAAATAAAAACTAAATAAATGTCACTGAAACTAATAAACATTTTAATCAAAAGGTTCTTGACATGGTAGTTTTTCTGCAATGTCGACCAAGTTAGGCCATTAGAGACTACAGGTGGAAAGATACATATGATTAAACATCCTGTGGTTCGTATTAGAGAAGGATTTGGTGTACTTGTGCACTGTTCCTATCAAATAAACTCGAAAATAAGAATAAACTAAACCATATGAAATTGAAATGACACCAGTTTATACTTCAGATTTAACTTAAATTCATTGCCTTATGGTGAGGTAAGTTAAAAAGCTGGCTCGAATTACCCCACAGCATTGCTAAATCATCAATATGCATCATAAATAGTTTTAGATCTGGACAAATTTGCTTTGATGAAACAGCCATTACATCTGTTATTAAAATTTTACTTTGACAAGCCAAAAACAGTTTTTAAAGTAAATAAGCGACTTCCACTCCTCCCATGTGCTTCTCCTTTTCAGTCTGGCAGAAATTATGTGTCGTTCTAAAATATATGGTCACATGACAATAAAATGGTACGGTTGCCAAGATACAGGGGGTGGGTCAACTTACCCACTGGGTCATCTTACCCCACTCTCCTCTACCTGATACATCCAAAACAAACAAACAAATACTAATGTAGTTTAGTTTTCGTGTACTCATAGTTTTTTAACACCCTTTTGGTTGGGAAAATGATTTTACCTGCAGTGAGTCATTCACAAGCTGCTCGTGCAGGTGTTTAACCTAATAAAGTCGCTGGCAAACGATAGCATTTTCAGGTTTGTTTCAGAGGACTGTGGTAAAAATCCACTTAATCTGGCACTATTTTGTTCTCTTATAAAAATATATTGTTTCTTTTTCAGGGACTCAGGGAGAGAGAAACTGCTCCAAATGACTCAGTCCGTTGATGAACTCTTAGACTGACACAGACAAAGTGGCGAACCCTTTTGACTGATGCTGAATTCGGTTCCGATTTTAGCCTGATTCTTTGAAAAGAGCCGAAAGATTTATTTGCTAATTAGGTTGTTTTTTTCCTTCATTTTGTCTAATTGGGTTGGGTAGGTTGGTTCTGACCATAGGTTTTGATAGGGATGATGACAAATAGCCTAATCCTCAGGTCGTTAATTATACGTTAAAGGGTTAGTTCACCCAAAAATGAAAATTATGTAATTAATTACTCACCCTCATGTCGTTCCACACCCGTAAGACCTTCATTCGTCTTTGGAACACAAATTAAGATATTTTAGTTGAAATCCGATGGCTCCGTGAGGCCTTAATAGGGAGCAATGACACTTCCTCTCTCAAGATCCATAAAGGTACTAAAAACATATTTAAATCAGTTCATGTGAGTACAGTGGTTCAATATTAATATTATAAAGCGACGAGAATATTTTTGGTGCACCAAAAAAACCCAAAATAATGACTTATTTAGTGATGGCCGATTTCAAAACACTGCTTCAGGAAGCATCGGAGCACAGTGAATCAGTGTATCGAATCTGCTGTTCGGAGCGCCAAAGTCACGTGATTTCAGCCGTTTGCAGTTTGACACGCGATCTGAATCATGATTCGACACGCTGATTCATTTATGCTCCGAATCTTCCTGAAGCAGTGTTTTGAAATCGGCCATCACTAAATAGTCGTTATTTAGTTTTTTTTGGCGCTCCAAAAATATTCTCGTCGCTTTATAATATTAATATTGAACCACTGTACTCACATGAACTGATTTAAATATGTTTTTAGTACCTTTATGGATCTTGAGAGAGGAAGTGTCACCTTTATGGATCTTGAGAGAGGAAGTGTCATTGTTCCCTATTAAGGCCTCACGGAGCCATCGGATTTCAACTAAAATATCTTAATTTGTGTTCCGAAGATGAATGAAGGTCTTACGGGTGTGGAACGGCATGAGGGTGAGTAATTAATGACATTATTTTCATTTTTGGGTGAACTAACCCTTGAATCTTCCTCGTAAGTGGAACAATTAACCCTCAGAAAAGTCCCCTCTGTGTACAAAAAATATACATTTTTAAAAATACAAATTATATATCATTTTTTACGTTTACTTCTCATCTGTACGTTTATGCTGTTTTTTTGGGGATATGAAGTACTTTTTTTTACCTAATTACTGCAAAATTCCTCAACTACACCATTAGCATGCACATGAAATATTAAATTTTTATGAATAAAAAACCACACTAATTATGATATAAATTAAATATGTGTTGTTTCTGGATATTGGTGTTAGAGGCAGAATTCTGCCATCTGTTGGTTAGAAAAAAGCATGTAGGAATTACAGTTTTAGAAAAAAAAGTGGTAGAAAAAACACCTGTGTGTGTGTGTGTGTGTGTGTGTGTGTGTGTGTGTGTGTGTGTGTGTTTTCATTCCACATTGCCTTTGTGCTCTAGAACCAGGCTTTCGTTGTGGTATGAAAATATTTGGATTTATGTTGGATTTATCGATTTTATTTGACATTTTTTAAAAATCGTATTTTTCCAAATTTGTAAACATATATATATATATATATATATATATATATATATATATATATATATATATATATATTTTTTTTTTTTTTTTACATACCTTTAGAACAACCGAATCAAGCCCAGTTTTTGTGTGTGTACAGATAGATATTCATTATTCATTATTTTCCAGCTACACCCCTAGTATAGTGTATATATCAAATAACACTGAAATATAAAGCAATAAAACCCCTATTTAACTGTAGTGTCAGGGCATGGTAAACAAAAAAATCTATATAATATAGAACGTAGTTCGATACTATAATTTAATAGCGATATCTTTCTCAATACAGATCACAAGCCTAAAGTGATGGTTTGACAAAACAACTCACAAGGTAATTGAATTTCCCCCTGGTCTCGGGTAATCAAATTACTCCTTCACCCGCTAGAGGGCGCTGCTGTGCCCAGCGCTTCAGCAACGCGCTTCTTCGCAGCTCTCATGACAGCAGAGAACCAGGAAAGGGTTGACGAATGTGTTGTTGTTTTGAGCTAAAACAGGTAACGTTAAGATTTTGTATGTGTAACATACTGGCGACCAAAAAAAAAACACATGTATTTATTACAATTATTCAAGCTAAAGCAGATGAATTTTATAGATGAAAGTCGCGGTGTAGTGATTGACATTATTTTGACATACAGCTTGAGTCATAGGGAATGAAGCTATATGGCAGCTCTAACATATTTTGACACCTCTGACATATTCTGAGGTCGAAAAACAACAACAAAAAAGCACAAATGTGTCTAGGGTAGAAAGCAACAATGCAATTTTATAATGTTGGCCTGGTTTACACTGTTTTCACTTTCAAGTCCTCTGTATTTTCTCTTCCTCTCTCTCAAACAGATTGCATGAGTGCAGTGCAACAGCACAGGGATGTTGCAGTGTGTTTGTCACCACTGACTTCTACATTGTGAGACTGACAGTAGTGTGACTGTATAGGTCAGATCATGTCCGCAGCCTGTCCCCCGCAGTCTCCAGCTGTGGCTAAGACTGAAGTGCTGGTTGAGGACTGGTGTCCCGTGCTGGCTGCGACCTTCGCTTACTGGGACAACATCCTGGGACCTCGTGTACGCCACATCTGGGCGCCCAAAGGTCAGGGGTTGTCGCTGCTCAGTGATGGAGAGGTCACGTTTCTGGCCAATCACACGCTGAACGGCGAGATTTTGCGAAATGCGGAGAGCGGTGCAGTGGATGTGAAATTCTTCGTCTTGGCGGAAAAGGGAGTCATCATCGTCTCACTGATTTTTGATGGAGAACTCAAGGGTGATAAGAACACTTGCGCTCTGTCAATCATCCTGCCACAGTCAGAGCTCAGTTTCTACCTGCCACTGCACAGCGTGTGTGTGGAGCGACTCAAGCACATTATCCGCAAGGGACGCATCTGCATGCAGAAGGTCTTTGCTTCGGGTTGTGTACTTGAATCCAGCTGTTGTTTGTTTGTTTTTGTAATGCATATGTGTGTGTTTTATCTTGTAGGGTTACAACATAATCTCTATGTTGTCATCTGAGATTGTTCCCATAATGGAGCTTCTCACTTCCATGAAGAAACACAGTGTACCAGAGGAGGTGGATGTGAGTATTTTTGACATTTTTTGAGAGGATTTTTTTGTGCATTTTTTTTTGTTCACAGTGAGAATTTTGTGTAGACAGGAAGGGATGAGAAGAGAAGGAGATTGGGATGTGAGCTGAGCTCAAATCGCTTCACTCATATTTAAAAAAATGAAGAATAATGCAAATAAAATAATGTTAAAGGCACAATATGTAATATTTTTAGATTAAAATATCCAAAACCACTAGAACAATTTGGTTACACTTTATTTTAAAAGGTTAGTTCACCCAAAAATAATGTCATGTATTACTCACCCTCATGCCTCCATCTTCGGAACACAAATTAAGATATTGTTGATGAAATCCGATGGCTCCGTGAGGCCTTCATAGGGAGCAATGACATTTCCTCTCTCAAGATCCATAAAGGTACTAAAAACATATTTAAATCGGTTCATGTGAGTACAGTGGTTCAATATTAATATTATAAAGCGACGAGAATATTTTTGGTGCGCCAAAAAAAACAAAATAACGACTTATTTAGTGATGGCCGATTTAAAAACACTGCTTCATGAAGCTTTGGGGCGTTATGAATCAGCGTATCGAATCATTGGTTCGGAGCGCCAAAAAGTCATGTGATTTCAGCAGTTTGGCAGTTTGACACGCAATCCGAATCATGATTTGACACAAAAGATTCATAACGCTCCGATGCTTCATGAAGCAGTGTTTTGAAATCGGCCATCACTAAATAAGTCTTTATTTGTTTGTTTTTTTTGGCGCACAAAAAATATTCTCATCGCTTTATAATATTAATATTGAACCACTGTACTCACATGACCTGATTTAAATATGTTTTTAGCACCTTTATAGATTTTGAGAGTTTGAATGGCTTTGCTCTCAATGCAGGCCTCACTGAGCTATTGGATTTCAACAAAAATATCTTAATTTGTGTTCCGAAGATGAATGAAGGTCTTACGGGTGGGGAACGACATGAGGGTAAGTAATAAATGACATTATTTTCATTTTTGGGTGAACTAACCCTTTAAGGTGTCAGTGTTACAGTGTAATTATACATTTCAGTACTGAGTAATGGCAATTAACTACATATACTTACTTTAGGGTTAGGGTTAGGATGAGGGTTTGGTTTAGGGTTAATTGCATGTAATTATGCATAATTTCTAGTTATTACTACAGCAAATACATGTAACGTGTAACAATGACACTGTAAAATAAAGTGTAACCAAGAATCTTATATATTTTGTTGAATTGTGTACTTACATTGTCCCAAATGTTTCCAAGAATGTTTAAATCCAGAGAAATAAGCAAGTTTAACCAGGACACGGACCGTGTCTGTGCGTCGCCAATCAATGACATCATACCTGCGTTACCCTCGATTTAGTTTTTTTTTTGTAGAAACCACGGAAACACCAAAGACGCTTTAATATATCATGTGTTTTATTAGACATGAGCAACTGTTTGAATACATTCGTTTTTTTTTTTTTGATTTACCGCGAGTACCATGTTTTACCATGCCTAATATCAATCTAGCTTACTTGAGTGTGCAACAAGTGTCTCATAGCAGCCACCAAGAGTAGCATTAAAACAACTATCAACACACAAATTTATCTAAAATGATAAAACAGCGCTGCTTTACCCCACATATGCATGACCGGAAGAAGAAGCGGAAGCGCTCGCCTGCGTCTTCTCCGGCGGCCTCGTTCCGCTCTAACAGCTTTCAGCCTCACCGATTCATACTACAGTAATGTTAATAAATCTTTAATACGTTAGCTTATCAATGGTTATGATTTTTTTTGCCCGCGTCCCGTCGGATTCTTTTCCACCGGCTGTAGACGTGAAGACAACACCTCTCATGATTCAACAAATGTAAAGGTGTCATCAAGCTACACTTTTGTTTTGAATAAACAACCTCTAGTGGCGAAAATTAAATATTGTGCCTTTAATAAAAATTAGTTACTAATGCAATAAGAATTTAATAGTAATAATTAGGCTTTTTTTCTTCATTAAAATATCATGACAGTTGTATCACCCTGACATTTTTTACTTTGAACCTCCCCCCCAAAAAAATAACAGTGAATTTTAATTCAGAAAAAATAAAATCATGATACAAGAGTGTATTCAAGTCACTGAAGGTTTGACTTGTATTTTGAATACTAATATACAGTACAGTCCAAAAGTTTGGAATCACTAAGATTTTTAATGTTTTTAAAAGAAGTTTCGTCTGCTCACCAAGGCTACATTTATTTAATTAAAAATACAGTAAAAACAGTAATATTGTAAAATATTATTACAATTTAAAATAACTGTTTTCTATTTGAATATATTTCACAAAGTAATTTATTCCTGTGATCAAAGCTGAATTTTCAGCATCATTACTCCAGTCTTCAGTGTCACATGATCCTTCAGAAATCATTCTAATATGCTGATCTGCTGCTCAAGAAACATTTAATGTGTACAATTGTACAAAATATTTGCGTACAATATTTTTTTCAGGATTCTTTGATGAATAGAAAGTTCAAAAGAACAGTGTTTATCTGAAATCTAATCTTTTGTAACATTATAAATGTCTTTTGATTGATTTAATGCATCCTTGCTAATAAATGTAGCCTTGGTGAGCAGACGAAACTTCTTTTAAAAACATTAAAAATCTTAGTGGTTCCAAACTTTTGGACTGTACTGTAAATCCTGAACAAAAGAATTAGCGTCACATCATTAACCAATTAATGAACATTGTCAATAAATGCTTATAAATATATTTTGTTTATTATATATATATATGTATACTGTATCATTTATCATTTATAAATAATATTGAACAACAAACAAAAACACTGATTGGTTTCTAAGGGTGTACAATATGTATCTTGCTAGAAAGATGCACATGTACATTTGATCTTTTTCTGACCATTTTGAAAAATTGAATGTTTTTCTCTCTTTCACTGAACCATATAAAGAAATCATTTTCCTCCTTACAGCTAAAGGACACTGTGCTCAACGATGATGATATTGGAGACAGCTGTCATGAAGACTTTTTGCACAAGTAAGACATATCACATCTTTAGTAGAAGTCAATGATCTGAATTGAGTTTAGTAAAGTTTCGATGTTTGTCATCTTTCATAGGGCTATCAGCTCTCATCTTCAGACGTGTGGCTGCTCCATGGTGGTTGGCAGCAATCCTGAGAAAGTCAATAAGGTGCTCATTCCTGCATAGACATTCTCAACATTCACAGCTTAGCATGTAAGTCGAATAATGACGTTTCCTTTTGTAGATCGTGCTCACGCTGTGTCTCTTCCTCACTCCTGCGGAGAGAAAGTGCTCTCGACTCTGTCACCCCGATGGCTCGTTTAAATATGACACCGGTCTCTTTGTTCAGGGCCTCCTTAAGGTAAAATCCACAGCATCCCTCCATGGAAAACTCATAACTACTGCCCATTTGCAAAGAATGTTCAGTACTAATTTACTCGGGGCCCATAATCATTAAAAACACCTGGTGCTGGATGGTAGTGTTATAAATGTCTCTCTTTTCTCTTTCCCAGGACTCCACTGGCAGCTTTGTGTTACCCTACCGGCAGGTGCTCTACTCCCCGTACCCCACCACCCACATCGACGTGGACATTAACACAGTGAAGCAGATGCCACCCTGCCACGAGCACACGTATCATCAGCGGCGCTACATGCGCTCGGAGCTCAGTGCCCTTTGGAAGGCCGCCAGCGAGGATGACATCAGTTCAGACAACCTCATCAATGCCCAGGACTCCTTCACCCCAGACTTGTATGACTCCCTCATACCCTTTTAGTCTGGAAGCTGTATCATGATTGGCTGTTTCTTACTGTTAGGATAAAATTATCCTGCTTATTATTACCACTTCTTACGAAATTAATAAAGATATTAAGGAAAGAGATCAGAGAGACAGAAGATGCATCAAATAGCACATTGTTGGATGGTAGGGACAAAAGTCAATTACAGTTTACAAAAAGTATTTGACCTCAGAATGTTGCGACTGACCAATCAGAATCAGGTATTCCAGAGATCTGTTAAATAAATATTATTAAATCACAGAGGACCTGTTAAAATATTTGGTAACACTTTACAATAAAATTTCCAAATTAGTTAATGCATTAGGTATCATAAACTTACAATTTTTATAGCATTTATTAATCTAGGTTAATTTTAATTAATTTAATATTTATTTATTTATAAATGTACTATTCATGTTCATACACTACCATACAGAAGAGGATTAGGGCCAAGCAATAATAAAAAAATAAAACCATCTTGAGATTAAAGTTGTTAAATTTCGAGAAAAAAGTCGAAATAAAATTTTATGAATAAACTCATTAAATTACGAGAAAAAACTCGTTAAATTTAAAAAAAAAGTCGAGATAAAATGTTGAGAATAAACTCATTAAATTATGAGAAAAAGTAATTAAATTATGAGAACAAATTCGTAATTTAATGACTTTTTTCTTGAAATTTAATTAGTTTTTTCTCGTAATTTAATGAATAAAAATGGCAGTAAAGACATTTACAATGTTATAAAATATTTCTATTTCTTTTTATCAAAGAATCCAGAAAAAATGTATCACAATGTTGACAAATATATTAAGCAGCACAACTATTTTCAACTTTGATAATAAGAAGAAATCAGCATATTAGAATGATTTCTGAAGGATCATGTGACACTGAAAACTGTAGTAATGATGCTGAAAATTCAGCTTTGCATCACAGGAATAAATTACATTTTAAAATACATTAAATTTGAAAGCAGTTATTTTAAATTGTAATAACATTTGAGGGCACTCACCACAAAATTTGCTCAGTACGATGTAATCAACATCATATGTCAAGTACTCAGTTTCTGAAACTTTTTTTTAGAGAATTAAAAGCAGCTCTTGAAATTTCTTAAGCTATGAGAGGTTTCTTGAACCCTCTGAATCACTAACTAATCATTATGGCTTTTCTTAGGAATATATTTCAGGACGTGATGCACAAAGACACACTTGTGAAGTCCTTCATAGATGAGGTAAGCCTGCTGTGACTCCCTTTTCACTCCTTTTCTTCCTCCGCTTTGGCCTTGATAACGTGAGCGTGTGTGTGTCAATGCGTCTTTGTTGGTTTCTAGGTGTTTCTGTTGAAGCCAGGTCTGTCTCTGCGGAGTGTGTATTTATCCCACTTCCTTCTCCTGCTGCACAGGAAGGCCCTGACACTGCTCCGATATATTGAGGATGATACGTAAGTACAGCAGCTTTGAGCTCACAACATAACAAACCACTTTAGTCTCAGCCTCAGACGTTATGCCTATGTTGGCTGAACATTTGATGCATTTGGCACAAAATATGGGAAATGCTTCGGGAGTTTTGAAGTCGTTATCTAGTTGAATTCTCCAGGATTTCTGGGAGATGTGCATGTTGTGTTCTTTAATGGTCCGTCTGGAAACAAAGCTGTCGTGATGCCAAACCCCCTTATGGAAAAAGTAAGCCGTCCAGTTTACAACTGTGACAATGAACACTGGATTTTGAAGTATGTGAAGTTCACACTACCATTGTTGCAGTAAACATGCATAGTGTTCTTTAGTGAATTGCACACTGGCCTGTTATTGTAGGGCAGGGGTCATCAACTATATTTGTCCAAGGGCCAGAATTTTTCTCTCCAGACACTGTAATGGCCAGATACTCGTAATATAAAATAAAATTCGAATTGTATCCTAATATGTTATTATTTGATATACTAATTCTAATTCCAAATTTATGTTATTTTTTACATATTAGCTGTACTGTAGCAAGCCACCAGGGGGCGATAGCGATATTTTACTTCATATTTGTGAGGCTGTCAAGCTGTCCATCACTGTCACGCAATTGTGCGCAAATCACAGGCAAGGAAAATTTTGACATTTGTAAAAAAATGAGCACGTGAAACAATAAAAGATGTTCAATGAGAGAACGCGTTTATCGTCGTTCTTGACTGAAGGCAGGCTATGGCACAAGCTACTTTTCAGAAGGCTTTTTTTCCCCGTTAGATTTAAAAATAAATAATTATGGAATGGACCCGAATATTCGAATATTCGTTCGGTGGGTTGGTATTTGATTTGAAAATTTGACATTTGAATATTCTATATTTGCGCACCTGGGATCCCCCGCGAAACGGTTCTCATTCCCCCTTGAATAAGGCCGGCGACACACTGGCTGCGTGAGCGTCTCAGCTGCGTAGCATGTCAGTTTTTATTTCGGCTCCCATAATTAACAGGTTGGAGTTTGCACACTGAGACATGCGTCTCAGGCGCGCTCGAGCCACGCGGAAAACGCGTGCATGCTAGAAATAGAACCGACGCGTGTTCCAGCAACGGGAGTGTTCTCTGTCTAGAGCGCAGAACAGCGGAGTTTGTATGGACCGAAGTGCATGTCTGAGCTTGTGTTTTGTTGCTTTGACATTGTGGAAAATAGAATAATAGAAACAAAATGGATTAGCATTTTTACCCGTTATTATCAATCTAAATTAATCTCGTTTTTAATTTAACTTAATTTAGTTTTTCTTTAGGCCTATTTAAATTTCGTTTTTATTTATTTAAATTTAGTTTTTTCTTTATTTAAATTTTGTTTTTCTTTATTTAAATCTACCCTTACTGTGCCAATTTGTTAGTCAGAAAAATATTACCTTAAAAGTATTGCTTAATTTAACAGACCTGGCATGCAGCTGATTTGTTTTTTAATACGATGTTTTTATTTCATCCACTTTGTTTCTGTCTATTTTGACTAGATATTAAGTATCATGTGAGTACTGTAGATGGTTAATGCACTGATATCCACTGAATGACAACAATTTTCAGTAACATTAAGCACATATACACTACCATTCAAACGTTTTTGGTTGGCTGCATATATTTGATAAAAAATAAAGTAAAGAAATAGTATAAATAACGTAAATTTTAATATTGACTTTCTATTTGATTATGTTTTAAAATGTAATTTATTCCACTGATGACAAAGCTGAACTTTAAGTCATCAGTGTCACATGATCCTACAGAAATCATTCTATTATGCTGATTTGCTGCTAAAGAAACATTTCTTATTATTATCAGCGTTGAGAACAGTTGTGCTGCTTAATATTTTGTGAAAACTGATTTTTTTAATTTTTCTTTGATGAATAGATATTTCAGACCAACAGCATTTATTTGAAATAGAAATCTTATGTTATAAAAAGACATTATAAAAGTCTCTAATGTCACTTGTGATCAATTTAATGCTACTTGCTGAATAAAAGTTAATTTCTTTTTCAAATGAATCGTACTGTCCACAAATTGTTGAACGGTAGTGTAAGCAAAAATGTATAGCATAATTTAACATTTTGGGTCTGTTTTTATTTTAGCAGTCATGAATATTGAAATGAAATTTTATCAATAAGTAATAAAGAATTTAATATTTAGCTATTTTATCTGCTCTGTGTTGTATGGAAGCTTGTTTCCACCACGGAATAAAACAATTTAAAAGATAATTGCGACTTTTTATCTTGCAATTCTGTCTTTTTTTTTCCTTTTCTTTTTTTTCAATTCTGACTTATTTTCTCACAATTGCGAATTTAAATAAACTTGCAATCGCAAGTTAAAAAGTCCAATTCTGACGGGAAAAAGACTTACTTTTCAGAATTCTGAGAACAAAAGTTAGAATTGAGAGATAAAAAGTAGCAAATACCTTTTTTATTCAGTGGCAGAAACAAGCTTCCATAGTGTTGCTTATTTCAATTCAAATGAAAAAAAAACATTTTTTAGTTGATAATGATAAAATTCAAGATGCAAGCTTCCATCCATTACAATACAACTTAACAGGCATACCTAAAAGCTTTTTGGTGGCTGTATTTTAAATACAGTGTTGATTCAGGATTTTATAATAATTCACAAGATATGATTGTGTGTCCATGTTTGTATATAGAGTATGCACTGGTAAAAAAATTAGTTTGGCATCATTAGAAACAGTAACTAAAGGGAGCGGGGAGTGTAGGTCATGATTGTGTTGTTTACTGTATGTCCAGGTAGACTCATTGTGTCATATTGATTATTATTGATCATTACAGGCAGAAGGGGAAGAAACCTTTCAGATCTCTACGCAATCTGAAAACTGATTTAGACTTAACAATGGAGGGGGATTTGAATATCATCATGGCGATGGCAGAGAAGCTGCGGGCAGGCCTTCACTCCTTCGTTTTTGGGAAGTCTTTCCTTACCAGCGTGCAGGAGCGTGACCTGCTCATGAGCTTCTGACCTAACGATCACACCACAGGATGATTTGGGAACTGTTACGTCTTTGTGTTTATTGTGAATATATTTATATGTGCTTTTAGTTTACAGCATTCTGAACAATACACGCTGCTACTGAAATGTCAGTTGGTGCAATTTCCCTTTGAAGTAATGATAATTAGCTTAGTGATGCTGGTAAATTCATATTTGTGTGAAAAAACTGATTGATGGTACTATGAGACACTTCCTTCATAACACAAGAAATTGGTGATGTGTAACATGGCAAGAAACAAAATTGCAGTAATTTAATCGCACTCTATGTTCTATTGACATGACTTTCCTCTTGTTTAAATTAAAGAAAGTATGTTTTAATTAAACTAACATTTACTCTGTAATAACGTTACCTGGCCTTTTATCTGCGATTGTCTGAAGACTTTACAGAATTCACACATCTCTTATCTTGCAGAACTCCAGTTGTGGCTAGCAGACTTTTCTTTTTCTTAACTTGACTTTAAAAAAACTAAACTTACGGTTAATTAAATGTCTCATACTTTTGCATTTGGTTTGGGGCATTAATATAGGAAAGCTGGTGGGAATGTGGGAAAAGCAAAGTGCGACTTGACTCACTATATCCAAACAGTCAAATCTCTGGTGTACAATATGCAAGGAAGTCAGCAAATAACAGGAAGGGCCCCATAGACATCTTGCTTTCATTTTGAAGTGTTCTTCCTCAAAATATTACATTACTTCACTGCTATGTATGTTATCAAACAGACTCTGCATTAAAGGGTTAGTTCACCCAAAAATTAAAATTCTGTCATTTATTACTCACCCTCATGCCGTTCTACACCCATAAGACCTTTGTTAATCTTCGGAACACAAATTAAGATATTTTAGTTGAAATCCGATTGCTCAGTGAGGCCTGCATAGCCAACAATGACATTTCTCAAGATCCATAAAGGTACTAAAAACATATTTAAATCAGTTCATGTGAGTACAGTGGTTCAATATTAATATTATAAAGCGAAGAGAATATTTTTGGAGCGCCAAAAAAACCCCTAAATAACGACTTATTTAGTTATAGCCCATTTCAAAACACTGTTTCAGGAAGCGGAGCATAATGAATCAGCGTGTTGAATCATGATTCGATAGAGTGTCAAACTGCTGAAATCACATGACCCTGGCGCTCCGAACTGTTGATTCGACACGCTGATTCATTATGCTCCGAAGCTTCCTGAAGCAGTGTTTTGAAATCGGCCATCACTAAATAAGTCTGTTTTTTTTGCGCACCAAAAATATTCTCTTTGCTTTATAATATTAATATTGAACCACTGTACTCACATGAACTGATTTAAATATGTTTTTAGTACATTAATGGATCTTGAGAGAGGAAATGTCATTTCTCCCTATGGAGCCATCGGATTTCAACTAAAATATCTTAGTTTGTGTTCCGAAGATGAATGAAGGTCTTACGGGTGTGGAACGACATGACGGTGAGTAATTAATTACATTATTTTCATTTTGGGGTGAACTAACCCTTTAATGGTAGACAAATTGCAAATGTGTTGACAATAAATTGTGCCTTTTGTTTATGAAATTTGACTTATTTTATTATGCCTGTTAACATCCTTTCCTGAACTATTATTTTTCCATGATACATTTTAGGTTTATATTTGATGAGACAACAGCACACTTCATTAACTGTTTTATTATTATTATTTATTTAACGGAAATATATACACATTTAATATTCTGTAAAATATTTTACAGCACTGACATCCAACTATATTTATAGTATATTTAATGCATTAAACATAATATTTAATAATCCCATATTATTTCCACATCATCGTATTTTTTTTAAACAGATTATATTCAGTGACGACCACTTTAAGTAATTTAATTAGTTAAAATCGCAAATTACTGTATCGCTTTTTTCAGTGTTTTCTTTTCCCTCTCCCTGACAGTTCATTGATCTACTGACTGCGTTCAACCCGACACAATTATCTTGGTTCTTATTGGCTACGCTCCATGTCACTCACGCTTAGGATCCATGACCTCGCCCTCTGATTGGCTCCGTCATCCACAACAGATATCTGATTGGTTTAAACCTATCACATGACCACAAAACAGGAAGCACAAGCGATGTCCATGTAAATACTCCGGAAAAGAAATCGTTAGTTTGAGAAATGGGTGCTGTCGCCTGAGAGAAGAGCAGCTCTAAGGATCATGGCAACGTGAAATGTAATTCCACACTCTACAAGGCGAGGTAGGTACGCTGCGTATTCTCAAACAGGTTATTTTGTGTGTGTTTGATCACGAGCTGCGGCCTACGATACAGCAGAGATTGTCTGGATTTGATCCTAGATCACCTGCTGAGCTCGAGCGCTGCTGTCATACACATAACCATCTGTTCGGTGCATTAAATATGATCATAACCCGACTAATAAAGTTCACTGATATCTGGTGTTGATGTTTACAGTCATCAAAAGGTGAAATACGAGCGCATATTTAATAATTTCCCTCATAATCCTCGTGTCGGTTATTTTGTAAGGGTTATCCTGTTCTGATTTGTTTGGTGTTTTATCCACATCGAGTTTCATTACTCTACAGTTTGCTTTGGAAGTAGATATACAATGATCCAGTTGTCACACACAGAAATTATGAGCTCCGTTATTGTGTAACATGCCTCACCTTTTGCCAAAGTACCAAAATGTGTTGTATAAGATGTTGGTTATAATTTTTCGGTTATTAATTCATGTTTGATAGAGTATTACTAGTTTAATGCACTGATTAGACTCAGTTGACACTAGACTCTAGAGTTGCACAGGTGTTGACATCTTGTGTTTCAGTTTCATTTTGACTGTCACATAAATAGTTAATTTTCTGCCAATTATTTGAAATTGTTGACTTGGTACACCTGATCTTTGGTGTAAATAATAAATAGGGGTTTACAAATCTTTGCTCAGGCTTATTTGTCTCATCAAGCACATTTGTAGGGATAATTTACAGTGTTTATTTATTTATTTGTTGAGTGTATTTGTGTCAGGGTCCTGGGGACTGTACCATGATGGTAGTTGAACAAACTCAGGGTTATAGGATTAGTTTCGAGCAGAGGTGTAAAGAGTACCTGAAAACCATACTTGAGTAAAAGTACTGATACCTTACATTGAAATGACTCCATTACAAGTAACCAATTCCAGTTCAACTTGAGTAAAAGTCTTAAAGTATCTGATTTTACCAGTATTTAAGTATTTTACTCATGCTCAATGTAGGTTCAGAGATGCAACTACCTGCTAATGGACTCATATTCACGTAAAGTAGTCTTGTTGACAAGTTTTGGGTGTGTAAAGGCAAAATGCATGATATAGTACCTTCAATGCTCTAAGATGGCGTTATTGCTTCTTTATATCAGAAACAAACTGCTGCAGAAAAAGTTAGGTGTCATGAAAAAATGTAATTTATAATTGCATTACTCATCACAAATGTAGTGGAGTAAAAAGTACATTTACTTGCTCAAAAATGTAGTCAAGTAGAGAGTAAAAGTTGCCAATATCTTTGATACTCAGTACAACTACAAAGTAGCCAAAAAGATACTTAAGTACAGTAACTAATAACATTTACTCAAGTACTTTATATCTCTGGTTTCGAGTTACACAAAACCAAACCACTCTAATCTGGCTTTGTTGGTACCATGATGCTTATCGTCAACTTTCTTTGTCAACTCAGAGTTTGATTTATTTATTTATTTATTTTTAAATTAGACATTAAAGACATAACATACAGCATTTAAGGAAACGGGCTTACATCGCACAAAGAAAAACAAATAGAATAAATAAAGTAATAAATAAAATTATAAAAAAAATTATAAAAAGAAATGTACCAGTTCAATTTTCAAGTAACTTCAACTGTTTGGCGAATAAAAGTGTATCTCTACATTTTTGAGAGACTCAATATACAAATGAAAATCAGACCTTCCAACAGGGTTTAGAATTATTTCTTTTACTTTTATAAATATGAAATTTACCCAATAAAATCATAAAATTAACAGATGGATTTTTTGATTCAAAATATAAGATAACATCTTTGAATGTTAATTCACAATTATAACTAGACTTCTGTAGAATATGTATAGATAAATCTTCCCAGAATTTTTTGGAATGGTAACATTAAAAAAAAAAAAAAATTAGTATTCTTTCTGGCTGATCTGAACAAAATGAACATTTTTCATTAATATCCATAAATTTTGATAAAGTAATGTTACTAACATAAATATTATGAAGTACTTTTAGATGTATTTCCCAAAGTTTGTTTGATATAAAAAACCGAAAGGGAAGCAGCCAAGCTTTTCCAAATAGTGTCTGGAAAAAAACTGTTCCAGAAAAATTTCCCTCTAGGCTTAATAGATCTCTTTTTAAAAAATAGATTCCTAATAAATTTATTTGTGTATTTTTAACTTTTAATGTCCACCTCATTTAAATGAAGAGCGGGTTCAATTCTACAAGTGTTAAGGGACTTCATTCTGAATTTGTGGAGCGTGTGCACATGAATTTGTGACATCTGTGGTGAACAGCCAATCACATGCCTTGCAACAGAGAGAAACTATGATTAATTTCTTGTGAGAGAGCCAGCGCGATTCAGCTTAAAGGTTAAGAGATTGAAGAAAATGAAGTATTAAAACTCATTTACACTAATGAAAATACTTGTCCATGAAAGAGGACAAATAAAATAAATTATCTTGCTCTATCTGTGCAAGTGAAACTTGTGATTTCAGTTTATATAGTTTATAATATGTAGACAGAGACTCATATTAAAGTCATATTTGTATATTTGTAGTCATATTAAAGTTTATTTACAGCTTATTTATATTACATATGATCTGTATATATTAATAATCATTGAAACTAAATGCTTAATAATAACTGCTAAACTAAAATTGCTTGTGTGTATTGGATTAATAATAATACCATTAAAAAATTTTGGAAACATTACTATTTTTAATGTTTTTGAAAGAAGTACCTTCTACTCATCAAGCCTGCATTTATTTGATCAAAAATACAGAAAAAAACAGTAATATTGTAAAATATTATTACAATTTAAAATAATGGTTTTCTATTAAATTATATTTAAAAGTATATTATATGTCTGTGATCAATGCTGAATTGACTGAATCAGCATCATTACTCCAGTCTTCAGTGTCACATGATCCTTTATAAATTATTCTAATATGCTGATTTATTACAAATGATGTGCTGCTTAATATTTTTTTTTATGACGTGATATTTTTTTTCGGGATTCTTTGATGAATAAAAAGTGAAAAAAGCAGCATTTATTTAAATTAAATCTTTTGTGACAATATACACTACTGTTCAAAAGTTTGGGGTCAGTATTTTTATTTTTTTTTAAAGAAATTTAATACTTTTTTTCAGCAAGGATGTGTAAAATTGATAAAAAGTGACAGTGCAGATTTGTATTGTTAGAACATATTTCTATTTTGAATAAATGCTGTTCTTTTTGACTATTTACTCATCAATGAATCATGAAAAAATATCACAGTTTCCAAAAAATATTAAGCAACACAACTGTTTCCAACTTTGATAATAACTGAGTGTCAAATCATCATATTAGAATGATTTCTGAAGGATCATGTGACACTGAAGTCTGGAGTAATGATGCTGAAAATTCAGCTTTGCATCACAGAAAAAAAAATATTTTAAAGTATATTAAATTAGAAAACCATTATTTTAAATTGTAATAATATTTCACAATATTACAGTTTTTTTTTTTTTTTTTTTTGTATCTTTTGTATTTTTGATCAAATAAATGCAGGCTTGATGAGCATAAAAATAGTAATGTTTCCAAACTTTTGAATGGTAGTGTATATCATATAATAATTATATAAATCATAAAATAATTCTAAGTAATTATCATTAAAGCCAGACAATTTCATTGTTAAATATATTTTTTTACTATTTTTTTATTTGGAGGACGAGAAACTGGGAGAGTGACTTTATTGCGTTGGATGTTCAGTTCATTTAGCTCACATCTGATTGGCCCAATTTCGGTTTGAGATCTCTAAACCAGAACATAACCTGCCCTGGAGCAGGTTTGCCGTGGAGTGTAAGTTACTATGGTGATGAACACCGCTAAAAGCCAAGTCACTTTCATGGTACCTAAAACCCAGGATTGGCGCAAACTAATCGGAAATTTACTTTGCTAGCCAGCTAATCCGGCTTCATGGAACAGGCCCCTGGTCAGTTTATTTGGTGATAACGACCAGCTCACTGTTTATTTTACAGTTACATAATAAATGAAAAACATCGACATAAATATTGATTTGATCTGAAATTATTTTATGGACAGACAAACAGGAGTAGCAGCTATATGCTGTGACTGTCTTTGTAATAACTAGGGAAATACAAATGCAATACTTCTGAAGTGCTTAGCTTGGTATTAGTTCATAGCAGAACATGACATGTCATAACAGACCTGAGGAATTCTTCTGAACATGTGCACTATTTGTTTGTATGAGGAATTCACATCAAACTAAAAGAATGCAAGCTTGAGCTAATGCTATTACTAAAACATTAGTTTGATGGGGATAATTATAGACGTAAGCCATGACAAAGCTGCAGGTGAAAATGAGAGTAAAAAATGTAGAAAGTCCACCTGACCTTTCACTGGCTGTGTGTAGCACCCGTACTCTGCATATCCAGCTTATAAGGTTTGATTTTAATAAGGTCACTGATTCTTCCTAACAGACTGTGCGACACATTTCAGTGCGGATTGTTTTGTGAATCTGTTGCAGTAATGAAGTCTTTGTAAAAGGCTTTTTATTAAAGTTACAATATGTAAGAATTTTGCAGTGAAATATCCAAAAACTACTAGGCCGGTGTTATATATTTTGTTTACTTGAGTACTTACAATATCTCAAATGTTTTCACCTTTTATCCAAGGCTTCGGGACGTGTGAGGAGTCGCCTGTCGATTGCGTCATACCCGCGTTACCCTCGGTTTCCGGTTTTATTTTGTAGAAACCATGGAAAACCATGCTTTAATATTTAAATGTTTTAATAGGCAAGGGAACAACTGTTTGGTTACATTTATAGACAGAAAACTAATTATTGTTATATAGCTCAACACATTTAAGGCCTTTGCACACTGAGTCCGAAATGCGTTGCGTTTTTTCGTATTCGCAATCCTAAAAATTCGTCACGCACAGAGACCTTGCACACTGAGTCCGATGCGTATTAATGAATGTGTTGCGAAAAAAATCGCAAAACATATATAAAATGAAGTCTTCAAGCAACAGTGAGCACAATTAGTTGTCTCCTCTCTTCTTAAAAAGAGAAAAAGAAAGAGGAAATATTGGGTCCATTCAATCCCGAGATTGCATAGAGAGAAAGGAGAATTCACCTCATCAAGGAGTTGCGGGATTATCCGAGCGTTTCAAAGATTAGTTACTTCAGGATGTCAGTGGCTCTGTTTGATGCTTTACTACTGGCACAATATGTCTTTATATTCGGTCTCTTTGTATTCCTCACATTGTTTGTCATTCAGTGCTGCTGTTTTGTGCTGTAGACGACGTGGATCAACTTGTCAGATGGCATTCTGGATTTTTGCGTTCGCGTACGGTGGCTCTGAATTGTCAAAATGTCTCTCAAAATGCGTGCCACGGATGCGAAAAACGCAGAAAATCGAACCTGATCCGAATATTTTTTTGACGGACGAAAGTTTCGGAGGCAGTGTGCAAACACGATTGACATAACGTGAGGTCGAATTTATTTTTTAACGTGCGAAAGTTTCGCATGCGAATTTCGGACTCGGTGTGCAATGACCTTTAGTCTTATTGTTTAAATCTAATTTTCCTGATTTTTTTTTTTTTCTTTCATACTTTATCATGTCTCAGAGAAAAACACTATTTTGTGAAGTAGCTAACATAGCATAATCAGATGCAGCTTTATTTTTAGTAACAGTAATACAGAATTTTTCTCCATCATACAATACGTTTTAAAGTTAATTGCATTCCATTTATCAACACGAGCAATCCAGTATTTAATATGATATTCTAAAATCTTACTGCAGTGTGTCTCAAGCAAGTGTCTCACAGCAGCCACCGAGCAAACACACAGAGTAACGACACAACATCATTTTCAGCACTCTCAAATGTCTAATATGATAAACAGAGTTGCGTTACCTCATGCGCTTGACCGGAAAAGCGGAAGCAGCGCTGGTGACTGTGGCATAATAAAAGTTCCGCTGCTCCTGAGGCGTGCGTTGCACAATCGCTCCAGCGGCCTCGTTCAGCTCCCACAACACTCCCATGAACTACTAGTCTAACTTTAAGAAGAGAGTTTCCACAACTGTGTGGCACTGAAGTTCAGTGAACTCAAAACTGCTTAGCAGTTGGTAGTTGAGTAGTTCAAAGAACTTACTACTACCTACTTCCTTCCTACTTAAAATGTAAAAGTTGGTCATACTAAATTACGTAAAAGTTGACTTTTTAATATTTTCGAAGTCAGTAGTTCAGTCAGTCTTTCAAATAACATGTGACAAAATGGATGTTTTTTTTTTTTTCACAGTGCATGTAAAGAGGGTATTTACACAACAAACAGTATAAAACTAAATAATGACTCTTAGTTCAAAAGCTTTATATGTGGACCTCAGAAAGGAACATTTAATAATCAAAATGGCACCTTTAATGTTGATGAAGTTACATCAGTTCTTGCTCAAGTACTTGCTCAACTTTTCCTGAAGAGTTGAGGAAAGTAAAGTGGCCATTTCTGTTTCAGATTTGTACTCTTAACAATGGAAGACTGCTACTCTTGTTCAAAAGCAGACTTCTTCTAGATTTATATCACCCAGACTTTAACCAGAGGTTAGACTAGAGTCAACCTCAACACTAATTCAAACAGATTGTTCTCCTCTTGTGAAGAGTAGGCTGAGAGGAAAGATGTGTCTTGACTTGAAGACGCTTCATACATCATTGGCATACAGCAGACCCTGTGATACTCAGCTGGAGATTATATGCTTTTTACCATAGAATCACAGATAAATTGCTATAGAATCTCATTATCTTAACACGCCTGCTTCTGTCACATGATGAACTGACATCATTTGATCCTGTCTCGTTGTATCTTTTCATCTCTCATTCTGACACCTGTCTCGACAAACCTGTCATGCCAGAATCAAAAAGCATTATCAAAAGCAATATATTCTTTACAGATAGCGCAGCCTATGGTTTCACGCTCACACAAATGTGTTCGTGCCTAGAAGTGTTGCATACAAATAATATGGTGCAAGAATCATAAGCTGAGCGTTTGCCTGTAACTGCTTCCTTAGTTGCCTGGGTGAGCTGTTTTACATTCATGCGTTCTGGCAGACTGATTTTATGCAATATTTAGTGGTGTCGGACTTTTATGTTTCACATGATAAACTATCTAAACATTGTGGCGTGTTGGTCTGAACGTGTGCAAAAGTAAGAGTGTGTGAATAAATGTTTGCAGCTGAATGGAAACAGCTTGTATTGTTTAAGTACAGATGTCTTCCAGATTTAACATGAATTTGGGGTATTTTGGATTAAGGTGGATTACAAGTGGATTTGCTTCTCTTTTTTTCAAACATGCTACTATATTAGATAAAGGTGCAGTACACTGTCACTTTAATTAATCTGTGATTAGTAATAATGAATCAACCAGCATTTGCAGACAGTGGCACTTCTGTGTTTGTTGGCCCTCTCTAATGTAATTGTTTCTTCTTTATGAATTTCAAATACGTGTCCATGTCATTTCCCTTTGTTTTATTTCTGTTGTCCAACTAAAGATTTTCTCTCAGATTTCATAGAGAGCTAAATTCAAATTAAATATTTTAACAGTCATAATACTGTTTTATTTTACCACCACACATGTCAGCATGAAACAGAAGTTGCGATGGTCTTTTCTTCGCTATTGTGACGTATATCCAAGTGAAGCGGCTTCTCAAACAAGAAAAAAATTTAGAGCGGGACTTGATTTTTGTTAGTCGGGAATTGATTGGATAGTTGGATGGTTGTGGTTTGCTTTTGCTGTGATTTCATGTGATTGACAGTTTGTCCCACCATCAGGCCAGTAAACATGTTATCAGAGAATAAATAAGATGTTGTTGCAAGAGGGAAGGGAAATTATTTTGATTAAAGATTATGATGGATTTCGTGGTGACTAACTATAAAGATTTCCTCTGCAGCAAAAACATTGCACTTCATGAGGCTCAAATAAGCTCACATGACTGAGAACTTGGACAGATTACATTACTAAAAGTTTACTGAAAACTCTAAAATGTGCTGTAGACAACATGTGCTGCATCTAGGGTTGCAAAATTCAGTGAATTTTCAAAGCTAGAAACGTCCCATGGGAATTAACGGGAATTAATGGGAATAAACATGCAGGGAATTTGCAAAATTGCAGGTAAGCCTATAAGAGGGTAATTAAATGTAGTTGGAAAAAAAATCATCTTTTTCATTTTGGTTAAAAAAAACAGATTTAATGCAATTTCACTTTATTTTTTTACCCTGCACATTCCTCAATCACATTCACACAGCAAACTACTTACTGCAGGGCTATTGAGGACATACCCCCTGCATGCACTGTGCATTTCCCCAGTCCATAACATGCACATTTGATCAAAAATACAGAAAAAAAAAACACTAGTATTGTGTAATATTACTACAATTTAAAATAATGGTTTTCTATTTTAATATACATTAAAATATAATTTATTTCTGTGATGCAAAGCTGAATTTTCAGCATCATTACTCCAGTCTTCAGTGTCACATGATCTTTCAGAAATCATTCTAATATGATGATCTGATACTTAATTATTAATGTTGGAAACATTTGTGCTGCTTAATAACCTGTGGTACTTTTTTCAGGATTTTTGATGAATAAAAATTTAAAGAACAGCATTTATTTATAATAGAACTCTTTTGTAACAATATAGTACCGTTCAAAATTTTGGGGTCAGTAATTTTTTTCTTTCTTTTTTTTTTTTTTTTTTAAAGAAATTAATACTTTTATTCAGCAAGGATGTGTGAAATTGATAAAAAGTGATATTAAATGATATTGTTAGAAAATATTTCTATTTTGAATAAATTCTGTTCTTTTTAACTTTTTATTCATCAATGAATCATGAAAAAAGTATTACAGGTTCCAAAAAAAAAAAAAAAATTAAGCAGCACAACTGTTTCCAACATTGATAATAACTGAGTATCAAATCAGCATATTAGAATGATTTCTGAAGGATCATGTGACACTGAAATAACACACAACAATTGCTGCAATAAAAATGTATTTTACATATTTACAAAATTAGAATTAATTGAATGCGAAAAATAAATTATTAATTATGACCAAACAAAATGTTTATATTTATGTTTTTATATGATACATTTTATATAAATATTATAAATTTTCTCAAAATTTCAAATTAATTCCCATATATTCTCATAAATTCCCGTAAATACCTATAAATTCCTGTTAAGTTTCCAAATTGGAATATTTCCAAAATTCCCCAGGTTAAGCTCCCGTGGAAAGTTTACGGAATTTTACCAGAAACTTTCTGCCCCTTTGCAACCCTAGCTGTGTCCCAATTTGCCTACTTGTACTACTGAGTATGTACTGTTTTTGTGAAGAAAAAATGCATACTTTTGAGTGTGTAAGAAGAGTGTGCAAGCTTTGGGACATAATACTTCATCATAATTGCATATTTAATGGACAATCTGTTGCTTAGTTACGCAACCTGTAACCGTTTAAATTGCCCTGCCAATCATCTTGTCACAGTTAAAATCCTCCACATACAATTACTTTTAATTTCCTACCGTTTCGGAGATAAATGTAGTCAGACGTTGATCTGCCACTCATGGGTCTTTCATGCAGAGAACTCTCCTCATCTTTGCATAATGATGCATTTAAAAGTTGATGACCAAATGCATCGTTATAAAAGTTCACAATGCTGTTGCAGATGAAATATAATGTGGAAAACATTTAATAAATACTTTTTTGTCAGGTTTAGATACTGATTATTAATCATTTACACCCCTTTATCTTAACCGCTCTGCTTAACCGTCGGTCTTGCACATCTGTCATGTTTGTAGTTTTTAACACTTTTTATTCATGTTTGTAGTTCTAATCAAATCTTCGTCCACAGCGCAATGGGCCGTGGGCAATATTAGCCGATAAGAGTATGCACTTCTAATCAGAAAAAGTAGACCATCCGGGTATCTTTGGAATACTCATTTCAACATACTATGATTTGGGACATACTAATTCTATTTTTGAATACTATTTAGAAGGGATAGAATGCAAATTGTGATGCAGCGATGGAGTCCTAATTATGTGAATGTCTTCATAAATGGTGGATAACTTTGGGAGAGTTAAAGGGTTAGTTCACCCAAAAATGATTTTTTTCATTGATTACTCATCCTCTCACCTTACTCACTTTCGTTCATCTTCAGAACACAAATAAAGATTTTTTTGATGAAATCCAAGAGCTTTCTTTCCCTCCATTGGGAGCAATGAAACTACCACATTTAAGGTCCAGAATGGTAGTAAAGTCATCATTATAGTAATCCTTGTGACTCCAGTGGTTTAACCGCAGTTTTATGAGAAAAATCACAATTTACCACTTATATAAATATTGACGTGCAATCCAGTGTTGTGTTGACACAAGACCGGAAGTTGTTCCGTGAACACACTTTGAATAATATTATTTTGTGAATAAAGTGGTAAATTTAGTTTTTTTTTTTTTTTTGCGCAAACCAAGCATTCGTGTCGCTTCATAATATTGAAGTTAAACCACTGGAGTCACATGGAGTAATTTAACGATGTCTTTACTGTTGTTCTGTACCTTGAATCTCTATGGAGGGACAGAAAGCTTTCAGATTTCAATAAAAATATCTTAATTTGTGTTACGAAGATGAAATGAAGGTCTTACGGGTGTGGAATGACATGAGGGTGAGTAATTGATGATTTTTGGGTGAACTAACCCTTTAATTAACTAGTTCTGTCTTTAACCAAAGACCCTCCTTTTTTGCACACTGGGTTTGTGAATAGTCTGCCTCTTGCGCATTGGCAGTGTACTTGATAAGTCAGAGGTTGATGCAAACCCTGTGTAATTTGATAGTGATGGCTGTTCTTTTTATCTGCAGTGGGGTGTAACCATGGATAAAAACACCAGTTTCCCCAGTTTTGGTGAAATAGATGACTACCTTACCAGTCGCAACTCTAACTTTGTGTGGCTTCTTGTTGGTAAGTGGGGATCTGATGCGATTTATAAATTGTTTTTGGTCTACACATCATAATTAGCAAAGCGGTCTACACTGCAAGTGCCCAGTTAGAGATGTTCACTCAGTCTAGTGTTAAGCTTACAGTTGACTGATTTATTATATAGTGGATATTCTGCGATTACGCACAGTTTCAGCACTTTCAATGTAGACAGACTCAAGTTGACATGACACAATGTTCGGTGCAGACAAAGTATTGTATACACTACCGTTCAAAAGTTTGGGGTCATACATTTTATACTTTTAGTCAGCAAGGATGCATTAAATTGTGAATTGCATCAAAAGTGCCATTAAAGACATTTAAAATTCTACAAAAGATTTCTAATTTCTAGTTTCAAATAAATGTTGTTCTTTTGAATGGAAGTTTGTTTCACTGATTAAAAAATAAAGGTAATTGCGACTTTTTATCTTGCAATTTTGACATTTTTTCCCTCAGAATTGCGTGATATAAACTTGCACTTGTGAGATAAATAGTCGCAATTATCTTTTAAATTGTTTAATTCCATGGTGGAAGCAATTTTCCATACTTCTGAACTTTCTATTCATCAAAGAATCCTGAAAAAAATGTGTCATAGTTTCCACAAAAATATTAAGCAGCACAGCTGTTTTCAACATTGAAAATAATAAGAAATATTTCTTGAGCAGCAAATCAGCATATTAGAATGATTTCTGGAGGATCATGTGACACTGAAGATTGCAGTAATGATGCCGAAAATTCAGCTTTGCCATCATAGGAATAAATAGCATTTTAAAATATATTTAGAAGTTATTTTAAATTAAAATTTTACAATATTACTGTTTTACTGTGTTTTTTAAATCAAATTAATGCAGTCTTATTGAGCATAGGAGACTTCTTTAAAAAACATTTTAAAAATAGTACCGACCCTAAACTTAGACGGTAGTGTACGTCTCTTGCCACTCCAGACTAGTTTAGATCGTGTTTTTTTTGCTCAGTAAGGGTATAATTCAGTTATTGAGGGCAGGAGTTTAAACATATTTTATGTTTTCCATAGCCACTATTATGTCATGTGGATGGATCATATACCTGACATACTACAATTCCCGCAATATTGGACTCGTCCTCACCCTCATCATTAACCGACTCTATAAAAATGGATACATACACATCGGTGAGTTAGTCTTAATTTTGTTTTTATTTGTTCATTTTTCATGATTGATTTTTCTTTTCCTTCCATTTATTTATTTATTGGTTTTACAGGTTCATTTTCATTCTCTGTGCTGTCCGGCAAGGTCATGTTCCGAGATGTCTATTTCATCAATGAAGATATGTCTATCAGGTACACACACACAGTATAACCCTTTGTCCTTTTTTATTTCATTCCTATTTATGCTCCATTGACACTCTTCGTATTACTGTTGTCTGTGTGTTGACCATTATCACATTGTTTATGTGTGTTATCCCATCTTTATTTACTCTATTGTAAACTTATTTTTCAGAATTCAAGATGGGTTACTCATATTTCGATGGTGGCAGATGTACAACCCCAAACAGAAACAACATGGTCAGTTTAAATGCATAACAAACATCATTTGTTCATGTTTAATCATAACATTAATCCCACAATTTATCCTAAAATGTATTTATTTTTTAGTGTTGCTCTTTGATTGGGTTGATCTGTACTTATATTGATTTAATGATAATTCTCCACAAAATTGTGGGAGAAACACATGTATAATGAATTATTAATGATATTTTAATGGTTCTGCTGTTTCCAGACCCGAAGGCTGAGACACGGCTCTATGTCACTGTTAACGGCTTTGAGTTCCATGTGTATAATCGCACGGATCTGTACGCTCGGCTCCAGGAAACATTTGGCCTAGAGCCCACCCTTATCCCACCCAACCGGGATGAGGAGAAAGGGCGAGAGCAAAGGGATAAATCCTTGGAGAGGTAAACACTGCACTAATACAGCAAAAACTGCTAAGATTCTGGTACATAAGATCAAAGGTGAAGTAATTTTTGGAATGTTAATATACTTTTTTCCTGGCTCAGCTTTTATTATGCAGAAACAACAATAAAGTTCAAGTGCTTTAAGGCCTTTACACACATGCCTAAAAAGGTATTATGTTTTAATTAGCAAGCCTGTAAACATCTTGATCATAGATGGAAACTTCACAGCAAATACAGGCAGTTTACCATAGAAAATATATAGTTTTTAAAGCAAACAGTTATCGAGGTTGAGCCAAAAACGTAGAACCAGTTTGCCAAAGTTGGTTTTTGAAATAATCTCCAATATTTAATGAACGATTCGATGGACAGAAGCGGTCCTAGAGGCAAAGTTGCTCACAATGAAGAGTTCTTGCCATGTGGTGCGAATGTTGTGGGCGTGTGCGAAAAATCATGAAAACATGAAAACCGCGAAGTAGGTTTTTCAAAAAATACTAAATACTCAAAATTTTTCGCCAAGGAAAAAACGCTTGAGTCTACGCCGAACGGTTCAGGAGTTATGAGCCATTTCCTACTTTTTGCCACTGTAGCGCCCCATCAGGCTGATCGGGTCGAGCCTTTACACACTTGAACCCCTAATATATTATTTATAGGCTGATTTCTTCAGTCTGTAGACTGACCAGCCCAACAGAAAAACATTTGTTTGCTGAACAGTGGATGATGGAAAGTGTTTGGTGACGCCTGTTTGAAAAAGTCAGTTATTCTTCCTTTTGTTGACATTAATGGTTCAAATTTACCTTTAATGTAGCAAGTGAAGATGTCATTGTTACTTTGCTTGCAGTCAAATGGGTTTGTTTAATTTGCCAACATGAAGTGTTTTATGTTAATATTTAGCTTTACATTGTTTAGCGTTTCCGCATGCAGACTGTGTTTGTGATGGCTACAAATCATTTGAATTATTGTTCATTGAATTTTCTATCTAAATATTTGCTTGGGAGGCATTTGCATTATTTTTTAAGTTGCAGTACTTCATATCCAAAGGTGCTCTTGAATTAATGTTTTTTTTTGTTTTTGTTTAAGTGTTCACATCAAAACTGAGACTCCGGACCCGTCGTCTTCCTGGAGGTCTCTAATCCCTGTCATCAAAGTCAATATCAGTACAGTGAGTATTGCAGTCACAGTTTGCTCCCCTTTACCTAACATTAGCATGCCTTTACCTGCGTCATTCATAGCCTGTATTCAGAGCCGTACAGTCTTCTGAAACATCATGAGGAATTTAAATAAACACACTTAATATTGGCCATATTGCATAACTCTCACTGGTCTTGCCCTCAGGGTCGCGTAGCGTTTGGTAATCACCATCTTCCTCAAACCCTCTGTATGAATTTTGATGATGCCTTCCTGACATATGCCACCAAACCACCCAGCAGCCACTTGGATCAGTTCATGCACATTGTAAAGGGCTCTCTGGAGAACGTCCGCGTCATGCTGGTGCCCAGCCCGCGATACCTGGGCCTTCAGAATGATGAGTGAGTCTAATAATCTCTAATCAGATTACATTAGTTTAGATTCTGCTTTATTGTTATTGTGCAAGTAGAGAGCCAATGAAATAGCTATCATCTAACCTGATATATTATTTTAAGACCGCATAAATCACGTGATTAGCACAGATTTTGGTCCTGTGTTGACATATTAACTATTCAAACAGACAAGTCCATTGATGAATCCTTTGTAAATAGCCTTAAACTTACACTACCGTTCAAAAGTTTTGGGTGGGTAGGATTTTTTAATTTGAATACAGTATTTCTATTTGAAAAGGTAATTTATTCCCTTGATGGAAAAGCATGATTTTCAGCATCATTACTCCAGTCTTCAGTGTCATGCTGTTATGCTGCCTAATATTTTTGTGAATATTATTTTCAGGATTCTTAGAAAGTTCAAAAGAACAGCATTTATATAAAATGGAAATCTTTTCTAACATGTCTGTCCTATCACTTTTTCATCCTTGATGAAAGAAAGTATTAGGTTTTTTTTTTTTTTTTTTTTTTAAATCTGCCCCAATATTGTGTCACAGTGATGAACCATGACTTGTTTGCTAATGGCAAATTGTAATAAAAGGATGGGTATTATCATTCTATGCTTTTTTTTTTTTTTAGACAGAAATTTCTATATGTTTTTGAATGCAAGATGTGCCATTAATATCTTTGGTCATTTTCTGTTCTTATGCTCATTTTAACATTTTAAATGCATATATCTGCAAAAAGGTAATCTGTCAACTTTTAAAGGAACACTCCACTTTTTTTAACAATAGGCTAATTTTCCAACTCCCCTAGAGTTAAACAGTTGAGTTTTACCGATTTCGAATCCATTCAGCCGATCTCCGGTTCTGGCGGTACCACTTTTAGGATAGCATAGCATAGTTCAATGATATTACGCAGCGTCTCTCACAAACGTCTCCATGGTTGCAAGGCACGTTCCCTGTGCAAGCAGGGGCTCACGGGCGCTGCGTAATATCATTGCACTGCTGCAGCCATGGAACGGCAGCAAAGTTCCTTGATTATTACGCTGGAATGAGAGTATAGTTCCTAGCCATATCAGCCTAGAAAATCACAACTTTTCATTTTCCGCCGGTCTTAGTACACGATTTAACTACAGAAGAGTCAAGTTTTAAATAGGAAAAATATCAAAACTCTTTGGTCATTTTTAAGCGCGATGCTAACGGTCTAATCAGATTCAATGAACTATGCTAAGCTATGCTAAAAGTGGTACCGCCAGAACCAGAGATCGGCTGAATGGATTCGAAAACGGTAAAACTCAACTGTTTAACTCTAGGGGAGTTGGAAAATTAGCCTATTTTCAAAAAAAGTGGAGTGTTCCTTTAAGAGGAAACTGGAAATTATAGCACAAATGGACTTAATGCTACAAAGCTGATTTCATGTGGTATTTAAATAATATTATGCTGCAAATGCAGATGGTATGAAGTATAGATGGCTAGTGGTTGACCGATATTATTGTTTTTTTCTGGTGCCGATATCTTAGAGAGCAGGGTGGCTAATGGCATATATATATTTAAATCACAGAATCAAGAATATATATATATATATATATATATATATATATATATATATATATATATTTCTTGATTCTGTGATCCTATTACAGTATTTTTCACAAATAAAAAAAATAATTGTTAAAAAATATGAACCGACTGTCACACACAGAATACATTAATTTTTATGCAGGCTACAAATGCACACTTGACAAGATCCTACAGCTAGATTCAACAAAGTCTGTGAGGTTTGTGAAATTAAATGTTTATTAGATATTCAAAGATTTATTTAAATTATATAAATGCGTATTTGCTGAATGCTGACGGTAAATGAGAAAGTATTGTAGTGTTTGCCTTTCTATTACTAATTATATAAAAGCAAATGGCACAATGATTTTTTTGTTTTTGTATACCATTTACTTTCTTTAAACAAATAACGTATTAAATAGAACTGTTAAACAGAAATGGTAAACTAATGAAGGTGGAGAATGGGAGGGCTGATGCAATCAAATAAAAGTCCTGATTCCAACACATCGGCCAAACAGAAAAACTTATCAGCCTTGGCAATATATCGGTCGACCACTATGATAGCCAGTGACCATTTCAGTGCAAATGACATGTAGTATAAATAGAGAAGGTGCTTTGTATAAGTGATAATGAGGTGACCAGTGACCAAACCAGTGCATATGACATTGTGTATAAATAGAATATGGAAGAATATTGCAATATGACTGGATTGATGCAGGATAACAGGGCATAATAAATGACAAATTACCACTGCATTTCAAGTGACATTATATACAAATATAGATAAGTTAAGAAGAGAAGGAAGATTTCTTAATTACACCAGCAACACTTTTGTACAACTTTTTGTACATACAAAACAGTGTAGAATGGTCAAATATTGACAAAAAAATTTCATTTATACTTCAACAAAAGTTGAAGTATAAATGACAAGTGACCATTGCAGTGCAAAATCACATGGTTAGAGTAGAGCACTGAGTGACATGGGATAAAAATAATGCTTTAAATAATGAGTTCAGATATTGTTAAAATAGTGCAAGTCTGCAAAATGGCAGAAATACAGTACAGGATGTTCATCTACAGATCTATAGAAGTTAAAAATTTCTCTAGCTGATTCAGCCAGAGTGAGAGTACCATAGTCTTTCACTGCATTATGAAGCAAAGAATTTGCTCTGTGTGTCTATTGTTATTTAAATATAATTATCTAGGGTTAGTAATGTGCTGTTTTAAACTCAAGGTTTATTTAATTAATCAGATCTGTTCATTTGTTTAATTGATAACAATTATATGCACTGATCTGTGTAATTTAATTTAGATTGAAAAGAATATTAACATAATGACCTGAACATTAATTCCTTCTTGTATAGATCCGCTTTTTCCCAATGTCATTTATGGATTAGCTGAAAGTAAACGAGGGTTAATTTTCTGGTATGCTCGAAGATTAATCTTAGTTGTCAACTGCTTGATCAGTAATGATTAGTGATCTGTTAGAGTGATGTAGCAGTTGTCTAAAAAGTGATTTCTTGTCTCTAGACCTCCCAGGCTCATGGGGGAGGGCTTTGTTGTCATGCAGTCCAATGATGTGGACATCTACTACTACCAGGATGAACCAGGTAAATCTATGATTTGTATAAGTATAGTATAAGGCTGGGTTGTTGGTGGTATATTCACATAAACAGTGGGTATTTCGGTGTAGATAAGAGTGTCTTCATGTAAATGTTTCCTGTGTATGTGTGTTTTTTAGGTTTGGTCCCAGAGGAACTGGAGAATGGAGATACAGAAGCCTGTTCTGAAGATGCCAAACTACAGGACTTGCCTCCATGCTGGGGTTTGGACATTGTTTGTGGCAAAGGAACAGACTTTAACTATGGCCCATGGGCTGACAGACAGAGGTACCTGCGCACAATCACACTCATATGGTTGAAGTTGGGCGTGTTTGTGTTATTCAGATAATGGAAGGCTTATTAAAGTTACTAAATTTATGTGGAATTCTGTTTTTCTTGTCAGTGTTACTGTTTGATTATTATTATTACTAATCTAATAGACAGATCTGATATTTCGAAACACATTTTAGTAATTTACTTGGTACTGAAGTACTGGTACACTGCTGTTCAAAAGTTTGGGGTCGGTAAGATTTTTTTTGAACCGTTAATTAAATTAAATTAGTTTCTATGGAAGCTTGTTTCCGCCATGAAGTAAAAAATAAAAAAGGCAAGGCAAGACAAGGCAAGGCAATTTTATTTGTATAGCACATTTCATATACAATGGTAATTCAAAGTGCTTTACATAAAGAATAATAATAAAAATAGAACATAAGGAATAGAAATAACAGTAAAAACAGAGAATTTTGCTATCTGGATGGATGAGCTAGGAAGTTGTTGGTAAAAAAAAGGTAATCGCAACTTTTATCTCACAATTCTGACTATTTTTCTTTGAATTTCACGTTATAAAGTCAGAATTGGGAGATAAATACTCAAAATTGCATGATATAAAGTCAGAATTAAATTATATAAAATCAGAATTGCGTGATATAAAGTCAGAATTGTGAGATATAAACTTGCAATTACGTTATAATGTCCAATTGTGAGGGGAAAAAAGACTGACGTTTTTTCTCAGAATTGCAAGTAGATCTCGCTATTGACTTTATAAGACACAATTGTGAGATAATCTCACAGTTCTGAGAAAAAAGTCAGAATTGTGAGATAAAAAGTTGCAATTACCTTTTTTAATATTTTTATTTAGTGGCGGAAACAAGCTTTCATAAGTTTCTTATGATCACCAAGGCTGAATTTATTCGATCAAATACAGTAAAAAGAGTAATAATGTGAAATATTGTTAGTGTAGAATAACTATAGAATAATGTTCTATTTTAATGTATTTAAAAATTAAATGTATTCATGTGATGGCAAGACTGAATTTTCAGCAGCCATTACCCCAGTCTTCAATGTCACATGATCCTTCAGAAATCATTTTAATATGGTCATATTATGGTTCTGAAGAAACATTTTTTATTATTATATCTAGGGTTTAGGGTATATCTAGGGAAACCATGATAGATTGCAATAGAAATCATTTTTGTAATATTATAAATGTCTTTACTATCACTTTTGGTCAATTAAAATTCTTACCCCAAACATTTGAATGGTACTGTACTTTTATAATCCACTCTTTACATTGTGATTTGACCCCTACAGAGACAGCCTATGGAAGTTCTTCCTGCCTGCAGACTATCAGCCAATGAAAGTGAGCGATGTTGCCACACCAGGCAAACCCCGACAGATCCTCGCCTTTGAGCTGCGTATGAACATCATAGCTGATGCAACAATAGACTTGCTATTCACCAAGAATAGGGTATTTACACGCATACATTCATTTCTGAGTCTTATGTGTAAACGTTTGCTAGGGCAATGTTTGCTTTCATTCATAAGAATATAAAATCCTGTGGGAGAATGTGGACCTCTTTTGTCTTTGTTCATTCACTAATCCATAATCCTTTTGGTTTCACAGGAGACTAATGCAGTCCATGTGAATGTAGGAGCAGGTTCTTACCTCGAGGTCAACATACCCATGACTGTTGGGGAGAATGGTAACTGTTAAAGCTAACGGAAAAATTACTTGAGTAGTTTTTGAGGGTAACATTTGACAGTTTTGTTTAAAGGTACACAAAGTATATAAAGGTATACTTTTGGTTAAAAAAAACAAAACTGCATTTTGTGGAAGAACATTGTTTTGGTTGTGCCTCTGCTCTGCGTGACTGTGTGGATGTATATGACTCTTCACAATAGGTAATGCTATACAATTATGACAATTTATCTGTTCAATATAATGCCTTACTCACCTGTTGAGTAATAAACGCCATCTTCTCTTCGCTTTTACAACGTTTCAAATCCCTTAGTTCTTGCCATTTCCGAAAAAGCCAAGCCAATGTTGATTCTTGTTTTATTACGAGCCCTGTCGCATTCTCTTTTTGCCAGTAGTAGATTCCTCTGCTTTTTTTTTTTAAACGGGTGATTCCCTGGATAATCGAGATTTAGTGTGCTTCACGTCAACCTTTGTCGCTTGTTGTGACAACTAACCTATGCCACTCTCACACCATATACGTGTAAAAGTAGTTGGAGCAACTTTTCTCTATTAATGTCAAGACACACATGGGCGAGAGATGTGTGTACTCAATTTCCCTCAAAAACCATCCTGTCAGGTCTAAAATATAAACACTTCAGGGTAAAAATCTGAGTAAAAACATGTTTTGAAAGTAGAATTCATGATGTATTGACTTAATTTTGTTAATTTTGAACAAAAGTTGCATAGTGTACCTTTTTAATGTAAATTAATTTGACACATTATATTATGAATGGCAATTTTCCCCTCCTGTGTTTCATAACTTGTAATACTTCACTGTTTTTGTCTTTCAATCTCTGTTTAGGTTATTCTCCCACTGTTAAAGGCCAGTTATTACATGTTGACACAACCAGCAGTATGCAGTACAGGACACTGTTAGAGGCTGAGATGCTTGCTGTGAGTGTGGCACATGATTTTATGTGTTTATAAGTGATATGCAAAACTACACTTTTATAAAATTGATTAGTCGGGTCTGACACATTCATACAGACTTCAAGCGTAGCTCTTCAATACGCTGAGTAACTTTAAACTTTTAGTGCAGAAAACTGATAATCTTCACTAAAACAGATAAAGGGAACATTGCTTGCTGAAGGCGATTTGCGATCTGACAGTAATTGTCTTGAAATTTATTGTTGAAGATAGGAAATTTGTTACAAAACATGAATTTAGAGAAGTTATCTTTGTAATAATCCAGATATTGCATATTGCGAGGCCATTTTCCACTTTGCTGACATTCACATTTTGGGCTTTTGAAACGAGTGATGAATATTAATTGTAAATTTTGTTAGTGATAATTGTTATAGTAGGTAAGATAAAAACAATTAAATCTATGCATTCTCTTAAATGTCCTTGTAAATGTCCTTAGTGTTCATCTAAAAAAAAAAAGCATGGACCATTTTTTGCAACATATTCCCCAAAAACACTTATAGTACCTTCAAATCCTAAAGCAAAAAGCTAGATAAAGCAACTAGTGAACCATCCTGCATGTTAACAGCTGTCTTTGAACTCCTCAGTTTCATGTCATAGCCAGTTATCCGCGTGTGTGGAATATGCCCCAGTCCTGGCAGTGTGAAATCGAGGTTTACAAAGCCACGTACCACTTCATCTATGCACAGAAAAACTTCTTCACAGGTAATGTTTCTCTCTTACCTGTAAGTTACTGTGAGCTGAAGTCCTCAGTCTGACCTCCTCCTGTTGTGATCTATAGATCTGATCCAGGACTGGGCCAGCGACAGTGAACCGGACATCTACTCATTTGTTCCATATTCATGGAAGTTTAAGATACTTTTTCACCAGTTTGAGATGATTTGGGCTGCCAATCAGCACAACTGGATTGACTGCTCCACCAAACAGCAGGAGAACGGTAAGTGAGACTTTTATAACGGATGCAAGACTGGGAAAAAACTAATATAGGGTTTGAAAAAAATGTAAACACTGTAAGGAAATATAACAAATTAATATATCTTTGAATACAATTTTGACAGTCTATCATTTTGATAGTAATGTAGGAAAATGTATAAGAAAAAATTCAGATAAACTAGTCACTAATCAACTAGTTAACTATTGTTGAGAGACTATTCAACCCGTTTCTAATTGTGTATGATGTTCCTGAATGATGATGGTTTAAATTGTATTTGTTGGATTAGATTAAAATAGATTTTGTATTTATTGATTGATTGATTTTGATTTCTGATTTACTAATTTGTCTATTTCTTTGTATGTTTGTTTCTATAATAATTAATATAATTAATCATAATAATAATAAATGTAATTTGTATAGTGCCTTTCATACAACAAATACAGCTCAAAGTGCTTTACAATAAAAAAAACAACAATAAGCACCAAGAAGTTAACGTTAGACCAAATACAAATACCATAATTAATATAACATAAGAATAAACACACTTTATAATTATAATGAAAGATAAAATTACTATACATAAAATGCATAACAAAAGAAATTAAACATTTTAAGTAATAAAAGAAAACATTGCATAGAATGCTTCAGAAAAAGCCATTTAGTTAAAAGCCAAAGTAAAAAAAAAAGTTTTTTATTTTATTTTGTTTGATTTGATTTGATATATATATATATATATATATATATATATATATATATATATATATATATATATATATATATATATATATATATATATATATATATATATATATATATATATATATATTATTATTTTTTAAATTTCAGTTTGTTTTTATTTCATTTCTGTAATTTTATTTTATTTTTATTTCATTTTATTTTTATATTTTATATAAATTTTATGTTTATATTTTAATTTATTATTATTTTTTTTAATTTTCAGACTATAAAGATCTAAACAGATTAGAGTCTGAACAAAGCCTATTAGTAATTTCAATACTTTCCTAAACAATACTTTCCAAACAAAAGAAATTCAGACTGTAAAACTCCACCAAGCTCACTGCTGAACATCAGTTTAAACCCTAGAATCAGTTTGGCTTTATTTAGAAATTTCCTTGATTTCTGAAAAAAACTTACAACCTGCTCATGCTCTTTGTCTATAGTTTATCTCGCTGCCTGTGGGGAAACGCTGAATATTGACTTCACTTTGCCTTTTCACGAGTTTGTCCCGGCCACCTGTAACACACGTTTCTGTTTGAGAGTGAGTGTACTCCCTCACAAACATTTACACGCACTTGTCTGTTGTGCTGAATATGTGACCAAGCATTACAACCTCACATTAAAACATCAGCGTTCACCTAAATCCACCCAAAATGACACTGAACTCTCATACAGGCTGAGGACACAGACATGCGCTTGTGTCTGCCTGACTGTAACCCCAGCCGGTACCCGCTGCTCACCCTTACTAAGGATTACCAGCATTGCAAGTCCCCTCCAGAAAACAATATGCCAACAGAAGGGCAAGGAGCACCTCCCAAAAACAACAAACCTCGCTGGAGGAACATGACTCACCCTGAGTAAGAGAGCACCATTGCTCTATTTCTGTCTCTCTTCTTTTCTGCTTCTTCTAGCTTGCACTGCCCTTTGACTCTTCTGTTGTGTGTATATGTGTGTGTGTTTGTTTCCAGGGCTGGTTGGGTGGACTGCTGGAGTGTGCCGAACTTCTTGCTGATTATAGACTATACTTGGCATCCCATCTACCCTCAGAAATCTGACCAGCAGCTCAAACAATCATGTAAGTGTTTGAATAATACCAATATATAATGAAAAAACATACTGTATAGATGTCAGAAATCATATGTTTAAACAACATCATAAAGTGCATACTGGGATTTTTTTAAACTGTATTTATGCTGGACATTTAATTGGGAAATAAATAGAAGATCCTTACATGAAATATGAGATTCTTACATAAAGCATAAGATCCTTTCATAAAATATTGATACCAAATGTTTAACTACTATTTATTTATACACACTATATACATTTATATACACAATAAAGGTAGCCTGACTACGTCAGACTTCCTACTTCCGCTCAATTTCATTTCACTTCTGTACTCCGTCTGATACAGCGTCAGAGCTTTCTGTTTGCCACCGGTCTGGAAACAGCCGGGCCAATCAACGAACAGAGGGCGGGCTGAGAGCCGTGACGTAGTTTTAGGTTAGACAAATCAAAAACCGAAACGACCGCGGAAATGGGAAACGAGACACGGGATGCAATTCGCTCTGTTATGGAGAACATTCAACTCTTTTTCAAACTGAAGCCAGAACAAGAAGAGTGTTTGATAAACATTTGTTTTATCATGTGTTTACAACAGGTTTACAGTGGAAGTTCAATCATAGTTCGATGCATGATGTCTGTGCTTCGATGCGGCTGTACAGGCGCATAACATACGTCATAACTAAACGTATCTGATTGGCTTACGGGTAACCAATGATTTTAAACTTCAGACAAGCGCCCCCTAGCGAGAGAGAAAACACTTCTCAATTATGCCATTCCAGACTCTGTCTACGAAGCAAAGTGAAGTAGCAGAGTCTGGTATTACCAGGCTACTAGAAAGGCACAAATATGACATTTATTATAAATGGTTTATGTGAATATTGTATACATGTATGAAATGTGAATCAGTTCTGTTAAATTAGAAGTTATATTTTTAAAGTTATATAATTGTTAATAAACAATACACTTGTTAACACTTTAATCTTCAGTGTCAGACATAGAGGAGTCCATGCTGTCAGCACTGCGCCCGCCAGAGCGCGTTCCACTTGTACCTCCTCCACCTCGAATCTCCTCTGACCCCAGTTTGC
Organism: Chanodichthys erythropterus; assembly: GCF_024489055.1. Taxonomy (NCBI): domain Eukaryota; kingdom Metazoa; phylum Chordata; class Actinopteri; order Cypriniformes; family Xenocyprididae; genus Chanodichthys; species Chanodichthys erythropterus. Next base: position 5,611,850 of record NC_090225.1, read on the forward strand.
TGCCACCTGACCGTTTACATGTGGAGATGGAGCTGAGCCCAGACTCCCACATCACCCTTTATGGCCCTCTCCTCAGAGCACTGTTGTCCATCAAGGTACACATGTAAATACATATGTACTCAACAGAAGTTGTGATTGTCTTTTCTTCCATATTGTGATGTAATTCCCAGTGAATCAGCTTCTCAAACAAGAAAAAATGTAGGGCGGGACTTGATTTTGTAAATCTGGATTTGACTGGATGGTTGTGGTTTGCTATAGAGGGTATGCATGTGACGTCACCATCAACTGGAGCGACAGCGGTTACGCCCATTGAGTCGCAGCATTGGTTTTCGGCGTGAATGCTGATGTGTGTGTGTGTGTGTGTGTGTGTGTGTGTGTGTGTGTATATATATATATATATATACAGCTATGGAAAAATTTAAGAGACCACTTAACATTGATTTCTGAACTAGGAGTGGTCTCTTAATTTTTTCCATAGCTGTATATAATATATTATTGACAACTCATCAATTAAATATTTAACCACTTATTTTCCACATAATTGGGTGTTTATAAATAAACACTGACGAAAACTAAAGTTTTAGGACTGGATGATATATATAACATTGGTATAAATGATCACCCAGACCTAATAAAGGTTTAGACCTACCA